>NC_054847.1:17680165-18290999 GCF_018345385.1 Vulpes lagopus
GGCTGCATGTGGCTAGTTGCTGCCTTATTAAACAGCATCGTATAGGAGGATGAACTTGATCTAACCAAAATATAACTGGAGAAACTTTGGCAAAAGACCACTGGTGAGCATTTAATTTTTTAATTTTTAGAACTAAGACTAAAACTAGGTGAGGATATGGGTAGAAGAAAATGTAAATATTGTGTATTAGGACAAAGTAGAATGCATCTAAAAAGTTAGGACAAAAAAAGGAGAGAGAAGAGGGGAAAGTAGAATGAGATCACTGACTTACATAGATAATAGGTGGTAATCAGAGGATACCATTTAAAATGGTTAGACCAGATTATAAAACACTTAAAGGGAGGGAATTAAGGGACAGCATAAAAAGTATTACCATGGAGATACCTACTAGAATAAAAATATAAACCTTCAGTACTGGCAGAGTGTTTTAGAAAGCAAAGAACATACACCAAATAGAGAAACACACATGATAACAATCAAGTACAGGATAGTAAGTTATATAAAACCCAACTCCACTACAAACCAGGGCTTCAGTGATTCAAAAAGGCTACAAAATCAGAATGGATAAAATAAAGATAAGAAATAACAAGTGTTGACAGGATGTGGAGAAAAAGGAACCCTCATACACAGTTGGTGGGAGTGCAAATTGGTACATCCACTGTGGAAAACAGTATGGAGACTCCTCAGAAAACTAATAATAGAATTAACATGCAATCCAGTAATTCCCCTACTGAGTATTTACCCAAAGGAACTGAAATCACTAATTTTAAAAGATGGCATGCAACCCTATGTTTATGTGGCATACTTTTCAACAGCTAAGATATGGAAGCAACAAAGTGTCTATTGAGGGATTAATGAATAAAGATGATGATGATTTTATATATATATATATCTCTCTACAGTAGAATACTACTCAGCCATAAAGAATGAACTCTTGCCATTTGCAACAACATGGATGGACCCAGAGGATGTAATACTGAGTGAAATAGGTTAGAAAAAGACAAATACTCATATCATTTCGTGCATATATGGAATTTAAGAAACAAAACAAATAAAAAGGAGAGAAAAAAAGCCCTAGATTCTTAACTATAGAGAACAAACTAATGGTTGCCAGAGGAAAGATGGGTGGGATTGAGAGTAAAAGGTTAAAGAGGATTAAGAGTACTTCTCTTGATGATTACTGAGGAGTGGATAGAATTGTTGAATCACTATACTGTATACCTAAAACTAATATAACACTGTATGTTAGTTATGCTTAAAAAACTAATGAAATAAAAAATAAAATACATAGAATAGAAATAGGATCAGGGTAAGGGGATAGCCAAATTATTCTTTCAGTTTTCTGCCAATGTCTAATTATATAATTAAATTTTATTTTATCACACATACAAAAAGAAGGTCACAAATTAACCCTGGGCAAAGACTTACTAGGTACATGAAAGCAATAAAGAAAGCAGGTGTTATGATCCTAATATGAAATAAAGTATAATTGAAGCAAAAAAGCATTAAATGACACAAAGATTCTTTATAATCTTAACGTGGTATTTCTCAGTGAGGATACAAGATTTGTTAATGTTTATACACTAGATAACACAGTAGCCTATTTTTATACATTTTATAGATGTATAAAAATAGGAAATCACAGGAGAAAGGGGAGAATCAGATTGAAACACACTAATAACAGGATGTTGAACAAATTCTTCTCAATACAGGACAGTCAGGTGGATAAAACTAAGGAAAGATCTAAACAAGATAATAAGTTTGATCTTTTAAATATATCTCAAACACTACACCTTGACAGTAGAGACTATACCTTCTTTTCACACACGTGGAAAATTCACAAAAACTGATAGTATATTAGGGCCCAAAGAGAACATCAGCAGGATTCATAATAGAAATATAACCAGTACTATGATGATCTCTGCAATAAAACTAAGAATTAAAAATAATACAACAACAAAAAAACTAGGCCTTCTACCTGGAAATATAAAAGCCTTAGTTAACTCTTGGGTAAAGGAGAAATACTAAGATTTCTGAAAAATAATGCAAACACTACACATCTGAACCTCTATTTTAGGAGTGATCAAAGGAAAATCCATAGATCTAAATACTTGCATCAAGAAGAAACAAAAGAGGGGCACCTGGGTGGCTCAGTGGTTAAATGTCTGCCTTTGGCTCAGGTCATGATCCCGGGAGTCCTCGGATTGAGTTGCACATCAGGCTTCCTGTAGGGAGCCTCCCTCTACCTCTCTGTCTACCTCTCTCTCTGTGTTTCTCATAAATAAATAAAAAATGCTTTAAAAGAAAAATAGAAGAATGAAAATTACTGAATAAATTTCTAATTCAAGAAGTTAGAGAAAGAACAAAATAAAACCAAAAGAAAACAAAAGGAAGGCAGAGATAAAGATAAAAGTGATGAAGTAGAGAAGGGAAAAAAACTGATTAAATTAGTCAATCTGGTTTTATTTGAAAAAATAGATACACGGTTGATTGCTTTAATCAGAGAGGGAAAAGCATGCGTATGCCAAATAAGAAATGACAAAAAGTGCCAATAACTACTGATACGGAGGAAATAGTAAAAAAAAAAAAAAAAAGACCAATACTTTGTATGATTCTGTATATAAATTTGTATAAATTTGAAAACCAAATGAAATGGATGCTTAGAAAAATGCAGTATATCAAAAATGACTAAAGACAGAAAATGTAAACAGACCAGTTTCCATAGAAGAAATAGACACAGTTATCAAGAAATGACCCCATAAAAAACCACCAGGCCTACATGGTTTCACAGAGGAATTCATCTAAATGTTGAGAGACCAGATATTCCCAGTGCTGCTTAAATTGTTTCGGTATATAGCAGTCGGAGGAAATTTCCCAACATCTTTTTTTTTTTTTTTTTAATTTATTTATTCATGACAGAGAAAAGAGAGAGAGAGAGGCAGAGACACAGGTAGAGGGAGAGGTAGGCTCCATGCAGGAAGCCCGATGTGGGACTCGATCCCAGGTCTCCAGGATCATGCCCTGGGCTAAAGGTGACGCTAAACCATTGAGCCAGCCAGGCTGCCCATCCTAACATCTTTTATTAGAAATGTTGACTATAACATTGATCCCTAAGTCCCTCGATCCCAGGTCTCTAGGATCATGCCGTGGGCTAAAGGCGACGCTTAACCATTGAGCCAGCCAGGCTGCCCATCCCAACATCTTTTATTAGAAATGTTGACTATAACATTGATCCCTAAGAAATGTTGACTATAACATTGATCCCTAAGCATATAAAAAAAAAACATACAGAACAGTAATATTTAAGAAATTGAATGCAAAATCCTAAGTGAACAGACTCTTGCCACTGTAAAAAAAAAAAAGAGTACATGTCAATTGAGTGGAACAACGATTATTTGGAAATTGAGGGTGACAGACATTAAGGAGGGCACAGGATAAGATGAGCACTGGGTGTTATATGTTGGCAGATTGAATTTAAATATATATAAAAAAGGAATCGACTTAGTAATTTCATTAATAGATTTAAACAGAAAATATATCATTTCCATATATACTGAATAAGTCTTTGATAAAATTTAATACTCATTCCTAATGAAATTGAGAAATAAGGTTAGGTGGATAGTTTCTTAAAATGAAAAATATATATAGACCTCAGTCCTAAACACAGTGTCTTAGTGGGAGGAACCCTAGAGGTATTCTCACTAAGGTTAGCAACGAGGCAGTGGTGCCTACTATCTCCCCTTCCCTTTTATGTTATTCTGAAGGTGTTAGCTTCTATAATTAGAAAAGAGAAAGCAGAGGCATAGAACTTGAAAAGAAGAACTATTTATAGGTAGTATGACAGCATACCTAGAAAAAATCGAAAGTTCATGATAAAGTAATTCAGACAGAAGAATTCAGCAAGGTAGTAGGATTTTAGGTTAATATATATCTAGCAGCATTCATATACACAAATAATAACCATTCTGAAGATGTAAATGACATTTTCTCTTTACTATAAGAGAAAAAAATGGTAAATACCTAGAAATAAACCTAACCAGAAATGTTAGAAATATTATTAAAGAAAACACAATACTCTTGAAAAACACACTTGAACAAATAGATATTGCTTGTTCTTATTTAGGAAGTTTCAGCATCATTAAGGTCAGTTCTCTAAATTAATTTATAAATTTAATGCAGTCCCAGTAAGTTACCAAAAGTCCTTACTATGGAGCCAGACAAGTTGATACTCAAATTTATTTGTAAAAATAAACATGCAGGCTTAGGACTCAGGAGTTTGAAGAGTGACTGTTAGTGGGTTTCTTTTTGAGGTGATGGAAATATTGTAAAACTGATTGTGGTATTGGTTGTACAGCTCTGTACACTTTAAATGGGTGCATTATTTTAAAAAAGCATGCAAGAGTAGCTAAAAACAGGTAGAAAAGAGCAATAAGGTAAGTGAATGAGGGGAAGAGGAAGGGCAACTAACTCAACCATATACTAAAGCATAGTATACATCCTTACTATTTAAATAATGTGATAATGGTGCATAACTAGACAGCCCAGTGATACAGAAGAGAAAGTCCATAGATATATATAGAGAGGGATCCCTGGGTGGCGCAGCGGTTTGGCGCCTGCCTTTGGCCCAGGGCGCGATCCTGGAGACCCGGGATCGAATCCCACGTCGGGCTCCCGGTGCATGGAGCCTGCTTCTCCCTCTGCCTGTGTCTCTGCCTCTCTCTCTATCTCTCTGTGACTATCATAAGTTAAAAAAAAAAAAAAAAAAAAAGATATATATATATAGAAATCTAGTATATGATAAAGATAGCATCTCAAATCACTGGTATAGATGGAGCTTTTATTTATTTTACTTTGTGTTTTAGTGGTGGGTAGAGGGGCAGAGGGAGAGGGAGAATCTTAAGCGTGCTGTGCTTGGAGCCTGACTCAGGGCTTGACGAGGGGGCTCCATTTCACAACCCTGAGATCATGACCTGAGCCAAAATCAAGAGTTGGATGCTTAGCTGATTGAGCCACCAAGGTGCTCCTAGATGGCCCTTTTAATAAATTGTTTTGGGATAAATGAATAACCAGATCTGTTTTTCATACCACCCATAAGAATGGATTAAAAAAAATCAGAAGACAAATGATAAACTGGGAAAAATATTTGTAAACTGGGATATATATATATATATATATATATATATATTATAGGTAAAGGGCTAAAATATATATATATATAACAGGTAAAGGGCCAAATACTTTAGAAATATGGGCAAGAGATTATGAGGAGATTACTCATCCCCCCAAAAGATAATTACCCTTAAATCTTTCAAAAGATGTTCAACTTCATTCATAATGAGAAAAGCGCAAATTAAAAAACTTCACTGAGATAACCATTTCTCACACATCTATTGGTAAAAATTTAACAGCTTAATAAATACTCAATGAGGCCCTGAGGCTACAGCTCTCCTACATTACTGGTAAGAGACAGGAAGGTACAACACCCCCCCCCCCCCCCCCCCCCCCCCCCCCCCGTGGAGGGGAATTTGGCAGTAGTTAATAAAATTTACATATTCATTTACCCTTTTACCCAAAAGTAATCCCACTTCTAGGAATTTACCCTAATATTTTCAACAGTACAAAAATAAAGAAGCACTAAGTTGTTCATTGCTGCATTAATTAGAAAATACTGGAAACTCTACATGCCCAAACTTAGGAGCTTTATTGGTTCACCTACATAACTGTGCAGCTGGTAAAAAAAAAAAAAAAAAAATCTATTAACTGATAGGAATTTCTAGGATATGTTTTTAAGAGAAAAGTAAAGTGCAGATGAATATATAGTATGCTTCATTTTCTGTAAAAAGATTAAGAAAACGTGTCTCTTTATCTTCACAAAAAGAAATTTATCTTCACAAAACAGAAAACAGTGAAATTAGTTACCCAGAATGGTTGAAAGGGGAGGAAAAAATAGAGTAAAAGGAATATGGGAGGGAGTGACATTTAGGTAAGTGTATACTTCTGTATACTTTTGACTTCTGGAAAAATGTTACTTGTTTATATATTCAAAATTAAAATGAATCAACAAGAATGGAAAGAGGAGAAATGACCAAAACTGAAAGCAAGCTGAAATAAATTAATCCCAAGTGTATTTGAAATGAATAACTACACTGAAATTGGGTCAGGGTTAGGAAGAGAATCTAATTCAATAATTTCTGATCACATTGTTATGTTTGATTGTATACACTCAGGTAGGGGGAAAGGTGGGAGAGCATTGCAAACAAATCTTGAACTCTATTTCTAGATTTTTTTTTTTTTTTTTTTTTAGTGATGTGGGTAAGCAATTCTGAAACTTTTAAGTGGATTATTGGAGCAAATTAGTAATTAAATGTGTTGATATTATTGGAAGTTAGTATTCTCACTGTGGAAATGAGATGCAAACATAGAATTGAGGAAAGCAAGGAAGACCAAAGGGCAGTGCATTGGGATTGGAGGTATTGCTAGGACGCATAGATTTCTAAAGCATGGATAGGTATGTGGGTATGTACGTGTGTGTGTGTGTGTGTGTGTGTATTCCTAGCTTTTTTGTCTTAAAGGGTCTGGAATCAATGCTGACATCTCAGTAGCAGTGAGCACACATATATATTGTTTCCTAGAGCATTACTCATTAAAAGGAACCATGCTTTCGTCAGAGGAATGGTAGGTTTCAGAATTGGGACAAGGAAGGTATAAGATGAGTGTGGAACATCATATGTTACCAGAAAATAAAGAGCGGCTTAAGAAAAGATAGGGGTGTATCATAAGGAGGTAGTTTGAAGAGACTCTTACTGGCCAAGTCTGGACAATTTGAATAGCAAATAACTAAAGACAGTAATGAATTATAAACCATTGGGAAAAACTTGGAACCCCTGGGTCCACATTGGCAATTTGTAGATAAAGAAATGGGAGAGAGGGGAGGCATTTCATAAAGATGGAGGATACATTGTAGTAGGAAACTCTTCATTTTACAACCATATTCATAGTAAAGATTGGTTCCAGTGACACTCCTCAGTAGATGTCTAGGTGGAAATTTGGGTAAAGAGTATCATACTTGCATGGTTTTTAAAGTGTCTTTCCGTGCTCACTTCAGCAGCAGATATATTAAAAGTGTCTCTCCAAGACAAATGGAGAATTGCAAGGAAATAATAACTACATAGTAGAGAAATGGGACAATACCTTGAGTGGGTGGTCAAAATTAATATTACTAATAAGGGGTGGATGCAGATTGCCTATATCAAAATGTGATACTCTGAAGGATCCAACAGCGTTTAGACATTGATCCATGAATACATATTCTGCATCTAATCGTGAGGAAAATTAGATAAACCCCAAATGAGAAACTTTCTGTTCTAAAAATTTGTAACACTTAATTCTGGTGTATATTAAAGGGACACAGGGACCAACTAAAACATTTCCCAGTGGCCAATACTTGAACAATTTGAGCAACAAAATAAAGTACTGTTGGACTACTCAGAGTGTAAGATAAACGTCTTTAAGTCTGTGATGTTACAAATAAATGATTGAATGAATTGGAGGAGACAAATCTATGCAGAACTCCAAATCCACTATATAAGCATGGGCTGTGCATAGTGACAGCCTTCCAAAGAGTGCAGTATGCAAATTTGGGAAAATGAGTAACTTTACAGTGCAGAAGCTTGACAGATACTATCTTAGCCAGGTTAGCAAGGTTAACAACAGGGATAAGTCATATTGATAAGTTTCATGTATTCTTGATATGAGGTGATGAAAGTAGCACTTTATAACTCATCTTTCTTCCTAAAATCCCTAACCCCAGTTTGATCATGAGAAAAACATCAAGGAAGTTCCAGTTGAGACACTTTTTACAAAATAACCTGACTAGAATTCCTTAAGAATGTCAAGGTCAGGGGTACCTTGGTGGCTCCGTTGGTTAAATGTCTGAATCTTGGTTTCAGCTCAAGTCATGATCTTAGGGTCCCTGTTTTGGGTTCCACACTCAGTGCAATCTGCTGTCCCCTTCTCCATCCCCCTACTTGCACACGCTCATTCTCTCAAATAAACGAGTAAGTAAAATCTTAAAAAATTTTTTTTCCTTAGACAAGGAAAGTCTTAAGAAAGTGTCACATGTGAGAGGAGCCTAGAAATATGACTACTAAATATAATATATCCTGGATTGGCTCCTGGAATAGGAAAAGGACATTAAATAAAAACTGAGGAAATTGAATATACAGATACTGACAGGATGATTCATAATAGCAAAAAAGTGGAACCAAGCTAAATATCAGCTGATGAATGGATAAGTATGACAAATTCATACAATGGAATATTATTAAGCCATAAAAACAAATGAATTTCTGATACATGGTATAACACAAATGAACCTTAAAAGTGTTATGCTTAGTGAAAGAATCCAAAAATAGAAGGCCACATGCTACATGATACCATTTATATGAAATGCCAGAATAAAAATTCATGAAAACAGAAAAAATTCAAATTCATGAAAACAAAGTTAGTTTAGTAGTTACCAGGGTCTAGGAGATGGGAGAAATGAGTGAGTAACTGCTGTTGGGTAATGAGTTTCTTTTTGGGGTGATTAAAACGTTCTGCAGTTAGATAATGGTGATGTATAACTTGTAAGTATGCTAAAGACCACTGCAGTGTACATTTTAAAGTGGTGAGTTTTATGGTATGTAAATTATTGCATCTAATTTTTTTAAAACTAAGGAAATAAAAATATAAAACTAAGGAATAAAATATGAAATACAGTTATTCAGAAAGGGGAGGGGAGGGCACTATAGTCAAAATGTCCATGTTATAAAAGACAGACTGGAAAACTTCAAGATTTGTTGAGATTTAAGAGGTATGGAAACTAAAGGCTGTGTATGATCCTTGACTAGATCTTTGACTAGATTGTGTATGGTGATGGGAAAAGGTTATAAAAGTTATTATTTGGTCCATTGATGAAATTGTAATAAGGATAGTTGGCTAGATTAAAAGTAACTTGATCAGTGTTAAAGGTAGTTTATATAATCAGAATAGTTTGTCTTTTGATTATATAAGAAAGCATTTCTTTTTTTTTTTTTTTTTTTTAAGAAAACATTTCTTAATTTCAGGAAATACAGATCTTTGGGGATAAAGGACATGGTGTATGTAACATGTTCTCACATTATGTATGTGTGTATATTTATTGTATACATATACAGAGGAAAGAGATGGGTGTGATGAGGTAAAAGGTGAGTTTTGGCAAAGGGTGAAGATATATTTTGTATTCTTGAAAGTTTGTTTTGCTATAAGTTAAGGAAAGCCAAAGTTGAATGGTAAGTGTTAACAAAGATGTATAACATTGGGAACTATTATTACTCTAGATAAAGATATAAATCTTTTGAAAACTTTGTAAAATAATTTGGAATATAACTTCAAAAAAATAGTCAGTTGGTATTATCTTGTACATATCCTGATTCTGTTTTTAGGTATATGCCCTCAAAAAATTCCTCTACATTGCATCAGGAAGCATACCCAATAATATAACAGGAACCTTGTATGTAATAGCCAGAAATGATGGGGGGTGTCTATCAGTGGAGAAGCGTTTTAATACAGCAGTGAAAATGAATAAACTACAGCATGTATCAGCATATGCATCTCAGAAAGAATGCCGAATAAAGAACAAGTCACTAGGGGCTGAACCAGAAACATTTCATTTGTTTGAAGATTAAAACCAGGCTAAACTAAGCAATATATTGTTTGGGGCTACACACACACATATGTGAGAAAACTATGTAGACAAGCAAAAGAATTAGTAGCTACTTGACGGGTGGGGTGCGTGAGGGAAGGAGAGGCATGATCAGGGAGGCACATGGGAATTGGGAAAGTGCTGGTGATGTTTTGTTTATCTTAAGCTGTTTCGTGTGTAAACAAGTGTTCATGTTGTCTTTAGACTGCTTATAAATACTCTGGTTTGTATTATTTCTTAATTCAAAAAAATGATCACACAAAATTATCCAAGCCAAAAAATAAAGGTTATAAGTCATTAAATGAACAAAGCAAGTTATAAAATAGTATGTATATTATTATTATTTTTGTTAAGAAATTGCATATGCTTCTATCTTTGTGTTTAAATGGACAGAGAAATAAGTCAGAATATAAACACAAAAATGAGTTGCTTCTTAGGAATTACGATTTCTGGAGGGCTTTTCCATTATATATCTATCTATTTCTGAAATCTATGAGCATTTATTATCCAGATTCATGTTATGAAGTTATATTTCTTTTATCTTTACTCCTGTTGAATAAAGTACTTTAAGGTTAGGGTCCATGTGTTATATTCTGTATTTTTTTTAATTAGAAAAATAATAAAACAATTTCCATTTTGGGAAAACAGTAAAATAAACAAATTACTGGAAGGTCCCTATCAATGTTTAGAAATGTTAGGTGAGAAAACCAGGTTACAAAACAGTATTTACATGCTTAATATTAGTTTACTTAATATGTGTATTCAGCATCTTTAAAAAATTCTGGAATGAAAATGCTCCACCATTAACAGTTGTTATTATCTCTAGATGCTATAATGTACAGATCGTTTTTATTTTCTTTGTATTTTCCTAATTTGCATGTATTACATATTGGAAACAAGGAAAAAAATGAGAGAATATTTATTAAAGACTAAAGTCCTTAATTGTTTTCAGTAATGTTATTCTTACCATTGTGGGTAGTAGCTACTTACCTGGATACGAGTAGGGCAAGATACTAAGAGAAGAGAGCTCTTGTCAACTCTTGTTATAGATGTGAGTTCAGTGGTGCAGAGGATTTTTTCTTCTTTCATAAATGGCTACTCAGTTCTTTGACAGTTAAATTGATCATTTGTGTAACTTTGTGCCTCCTTCAGGTGCTGCACTATCTGGCAGTACAGAAACCTGCAGACCTCGCTCGGCACCTGTTACCTTGTGTAATTCATGCAGCTGTACTCAAGGTAAAGGAAGAAGGTAAATGTCTTACTTGATTAGTCATTAGTTCATTTCCAAAATGAAAGTATATTTTGCTGACTTATTTAATAATGGCTTTGATCTTTTTAAAAATAGAAAATCTGGAAAACATTTCTTCAGTTAAGAAGATTATAAAGCAGATAATAACCCATTCCAGTAAAGTTTTGCACTTCCCCAATCCAGAAGACAAGAAACTGGAAGTAAGTTTGCTGTAGTGTCAGGATCTTGCCAAGCGTTCTCCCTAGTTGGCAATGATTGTTTTAAAGATAAATTTTTAAAAGGCTGCTTTCTTTTTGCTATTTTCCAATGTATGTCTCTCCCTTTTGCACTATCAGGAAATCATCCATCAAATTACTAATGTAGAAGCTATAATTGCCAGAGCCCGCTCACTGAAAGCCAAGTTTGGAACTGAGAAATGTGAACAAGAGGAGGAAAAAGAAGATCTTGAAAGGTAATTGGTATTTGAGTAACGTTTGTCTGCAGTAGGAAAAGCCATCATGCTCTTTAGAACATTTTAATAGAATATTGGAATTCTTTTTTGGTACCCCTGTATTATTTGTAACAAGCATCAGCCAGAGACAGAGAAATATTTGGTTATCATAGACTTTGACCTCCCCTGTATTTCTGGGTATTTGCCAGGCATTTCCTCTCCTTCCACATTTAGAAATAAGTCTACCAGGTCTTCTTTCTACTAATGTCCTTGTTTGCTCTTGGAGATACGCCTGCAGTTCCCTGTGGAAGAGCTGCTAGTCGCTCTTTGTTACTTGAAATGCACCAGAGCTTTGCTTTCAGCTCTCACTCTTCCATTACCACAGTCTGAGATGTTCTGAAATATTTCTGCTCAGTATTCCTAGTTATTTATTTAATTTTAAACAAGAATTTTGAAAGCAAATGTGCATATCCTGTGCACCTTGTTGACATGTTTTGAAAGAGTGACCAGATGGCCGCACCAGGATGTTACAGATGACCGGGTCAATCTTGTCTTCCTCCTGAGAGAGACTTGGCATCATTACCTGTCAGTATGAGTTCCTGTCCATTTTTACCTGTGGTAGTTGAAAGAACAATGTTGTTTTAATTGTGATAAAGTGTTTCCAAATTTGTTACTTTAGCAAATTGAATTCATCATAACTTAAAATTCTTTATCAGCCTTTTCAGAAATGAAATGGCATTATTGATGCTGAATAATTAATAGAATATGACAAGGCATGTGCTATTGCTCTTAACAAGTTCTTGTTGGGATTTTATACCTTCTGTGGAGTGAAATTTTCTCTTAGCTATCTTTGCTCTTGAAAACTTCATTTTTAAAAGAGAAGAATAATAAAAAAAAATAAAAAAATAAAAGAGAAGAATAAGCAATAACCAAGGGAATTGTTTCTAAAATAGCAGTATGAATTAGTGGTGCAGGCATGGTGCCTTTGACTGTGATAGCTCCACATATGTTATCTGTGATGTATTTGGAGGTGTAGTGTTTCCACACATAATGGCATAGTTGAGGCTTTGCCCGCAAAATGTGTATTTTAAGCACACATGCATGCATACACATATACACACCCACTTTAAAAGAATAGAAATGAGAAATATGGATTATTGCTTTGCTGTATGCATATAACTTGTTTTTTGTTGTCCAAAATACTGTTTTGTTTTGAGAGAGAGAGCATGCACAAGCGCAGGTGGGAGTGGGGGAAGAGGCAGAGGGAGAGGGAGAGAATCCTCAGACTCCACATATAGTGTGGAGCTGAGTGTGGGGCTTGATCTCACAACCCTGAGATGACCTGAGCTGAAACCAAGAGTCAGATGCTTAACCTACTGAGGCACCCAGGCACCCCCCAAATATTGTTTTCATTTTTTATTTACTGTAGTATTTTCTAAGTTTCTAGTCTGAAAGGAATAGATGCGGTGTTTCTTTTTACCCTTTGACAGAGGTGAGGTTTTTGTTTTGTTTTTATAAATATGTATTTATTTATTTATTTATTTATTTATTTGAGAGGGAGAGTGTGCATGAGAGTAAGGAAGGGGCAGAGGAGAGAATATCCCAGCAGATTCCCACTGAACATGGAGCCTAACATGGGCTCCATCTCATGACCCTGAAGTCATGACCTGAGCCAAAATCGAGTCCAGGGCTTAACCCACTGAGCCACCCAGCCAGCCCCAGAGATGAATTTTTTGAAAATGTTATGAAAACATTTGAAAAGCAATAAGATCATCATTTGTCTGTTTTAATTCCAAATGTCGCTCTGTTTGTTATAAAAGTTCCACTCTAGCCTTAGTAGGTTTATCCAGTATCAGTTTGAGAATTTGTCCACAAAATTAATTTGGGAGGACTGACCATGTGAACCAAGCAGCTTGCTTCTGTCCTGTCATTACCTCTCTCCCCTAGGTTTGTGAGTTGCCTTTTGGAGCAGCCTGAAGTTTTAGTCGTGGGTGCAGGAAGAGGACATGCCGGCAAAATCATTCACAAGCTGTTTGTGAATGCTCAAAGGGTATGTGAATTTCCTTACTGGCTGATCATGATCTCTCTCCAGACCTCTACTCAGTAAGGTGCTGTTTTGATTTCTACACATGACTGATTCTTATAGCTGCTGAGTGGAAGTCTGAGCATTGGGTTCGAACATTAAAAAAAACAATGACTGTCAACAGTGACTTCTAAGTCTTTGAAATCCGCTTGCTTTCTTACATGTGTAAGTAAAATGATAAGTATATTTTAGGATATAATTTTCCAAAGTTAGAAGAGTCTGAAATCCATTATTACGGAATATCATAAGGACTCGGTTAGCAATGGCCAGTGCTGTGTGGTAGGAAAAAATGTAGACTACTTTCAAATTAGAATAGAGATCAGTTTTACCAATTATAAATGCCTTGTACTACAAATGGATTCACAGTTTCACTTGTGAAGTTAGTATATCTATTTTCGTCATGGTGAATTGATCTAAGGAAGAGCAAGATTTCAGATGTTTAGGACTATTGAAACAGGCTTTGGCACAGAAAGAAAGCCCAGTTTGAAAGATTATCTTAGCTATTACTGCTACTACTAAAAGTAAAGGTTCAAAAAAATATGTAGTACTTTCTGACATCTTGAAACCCTTAAAATTTGAATTTTTATGAAGGTGATGCTAGTTGCACTTTGTGTGGATACTGTCTGTACTGATCATGTTTACTGGTTAAGATGATTTTCATGTCAGGGCTCATTAATATGGAAGATTATGATAAAAGTGTTAAAGAGTGTACTACAGACAGTCTCTGACTTACGATGTTTTGACTTAGGATTTTCGGCTTTATGATGGTGGGAAAAAAAGGGTGTTTAGTAGGATTTTGGTCCTTTTTCAGGCTAGTAGTATATGCAGCACAATCCTCTTGTGATGCTGGGCAGGGGCAGCAACATATCCCCCTAAGCTATGAGATCTCGAGGACAAGCAGTTAATATAACTACTCTACCCAGATAGCCATTCTGTTTCTCACTCTCTGTACAATAATTAATAAATTATATGAGGTAGTTAACATTTTATTATAAAACAGGCTTTGTGTTAGATGATTTTGTCCAACTGTAGGCTTAAGTGAGTGTTCTGGACTTGGGTATGGTAGGCTAGGCTGAATTACGATGTGTGGTAGGCTAGGTATAGTAAATGTATTCTCTCTCTCTTTTTTTTTTATTATTTATTCATTCATGAGAGACATACAGAGAAAGAGAGAGGCAGAGACACAGGGAGAGGGAGAAGCAGGCTCCATGCAGGGAGCCTGATGCGGGACTTGATCCTGGGACTCCAGAATCACGCCCCAGGCTGAAGGCAGGCGCTAAACCTCTGAGCCACCCAGAGATCCCCAGTAAATGTATTTTCAACAGGATATTTTCTACTTAGGATGGGCTTATTGGGGTGTAACCCAATTCTAAGTCAAGGAAGATATGTAAATATAAGGCTGCCCTTATATTTACTGTGATGACTTGAGAATGACCCACTTTTGAAAGTGTGATTATCAGAATCAAGAAAGAATTTTCATGGGTTTACATATGAAATAAAAACTGTAAAATCTCCTTGGAGTCTGTGTGGAGTATATCTAGTTAATATATTCAGTTTCATAGCCAGATGTACTGACCTGAATTTTTAGCAGGTATTGAAACCTGTGATTATTTATGGGATTGTTCCCTAACTTTAAGAATTTCAAGTTAAAAACCAAGTTTTTTATTTCCTTATAAATTAGAGTTCTAGAAAACAATAGATGCTTACTTTGATTTATTTGTTTTTGTCTCTGGCATGAAATCAGGAACCAAGTTTGTTTCTGCTTCCTGTATATCTTTTACCAGCTCACTAGCCAGAAGCTAATAACCACATTTCCTTGTCACCAGCAATATGAATTTTCTTCTTATTGCAGAAATTCTTTCCTCTGTCCTCATTTTTAAAAGCTTGTATGTTAAGAGAACTTGAAATATAAAGCATTTTATTTATTTATTTATTTATTTATTTATTTATTTATTTATTTTTTTTTTATTTTTTAAAGCATTTTTATTTTTAATGCTGAGAGTATTACTTGTGAATATTTAAGCAAAATTATTTTCCCCAGAATGGAGATAGTGCCCCCCCCACCAGAATGTCACTAAAGGCTCGTTGTAAAATGTAGAATAATACAGAAAATTATAAAGGAAAACTTAATCACATTAATCTCATTACCCTCTGATCACTGTCAACATTTGACATGTAGTGTATATAAATATATCTATATTTTATAAAAACAGGATTATATTCTGTTATTTACTTTGTTATTCTTGTTTTCCTGTTAATTATCTTATTCCTTTAGTAAATGCAGGAGTGTATAATCTTTTCAATGGCCTTGTATAGCTAATCCCCTTTAAGGGATACTGAAATTGTACTTTTTTCCCACATTATGTAATTGTAAAAGATTTCAAATTGTCAAACCTTGTAGGGAATGTTTTTAGGAAATTGGTAGACTTTAATCCAAATAACAAGCACCTGGTTGGTACTTTTTTTTTTTTTTTAAAGATTTATTTATTTATGATAGACAGAGAGGGGGGGGGGTGGGCAGAGACACAGGAGGAGGGAGAAGCAGGCCCATGCCCGGAGCCTGATGTGGGACTCGATCCCGGGACTCCAGGATCGCGCCCTGGGCCAAAGGCAGACGCTAAACCGCTGAGCCACCCAGGGATCCCTGGTTGGTACATTTTTGAACTCAGATCTTAAAAGTCTGGTTGATGTAAACCATTCAAGTTTATTTTCATAACTTTTCTTTTCGTAATTAACTGATACTTTATATCAATTTTACTAATTAATCAAGATTTTAACTTTTTTAGAACATTATGAAATTTCAGTTAGAATTTTGTATTAGCATACAGCAATTTTACATATATAGAACTTTTTGCTTAAAATTATACATTTTAAAAATTATACATTTTAATAAACTTCATTCTGATTACATGTGTAATTGGTGGTGTATTCCACTGGAATTCAGCAAATAAGCCACAGATTGGATTTTGCCTCAGTTTTATCAGTTTTGCCCATTAAATGACACTGTACGTTGCCTGTTGAACCATCAGATGCATGAGAAGTAGGATATGTCTGCTCAATATAACAGCTAGGTGTGTTTTATGTGGTGTGTATTTGTCTTGATATTCTTTTGATAGGATCATGTTCCTTAATGTAGTGCATGCTGTCTCTGAAATGATCTTGAAATCTCTTGTCTAGCTCTTTTAAAACCATCTTGCTCGTTTCCTTTTCATCACTGTTTCTTTTCTCACCTTTTCTCAAGCTGACTGAATCTTCTGATGAGGTAACAAAATAGCCTTTGTCCCTCATAGTTCCTTGTTCCTTCCCATCCCTCTAACTTCATAAGGTCATTAAGACTAACCACCTCTTTAACAGTCTAATTTGGCATACCTTTCATGCTGATGTTTAGTATAACATGATTTCGTATTTCCATTGCCAAAACAATACCTTTTTTTTTAATTGATGGTATTATGAAAGAAATCAAGTAATTAGAGAAATGAAAAAAGTATAGTGATCAAGGTTGAAATGAAAGCTCTAATTGGATTTTTTAATGCAATTTTAATGCAAAAAATAGATGCCTTTAATACTAAGAACTTCTCATTTGTGGCCATTGCTGTATTACATGGACCTGTATCATTTCTTTATCACCTTAGCCGCTCAGCAAACAAAACCAGTGTCCCCAGTTTTAATTTGTCAAGTGAGCCTTAAAAAGAAATGAAAGAGTGGAGATAAAAACCATTTTTCCAGAATCTGGGGAGAAGCAGCTCCTTACTGGACTGAGGACATCAGACTTGAACTTGGGTTGTTGCTAGAAGAAACGTGTAGAAACCAGTACTACACTTTCCCTCTTCATCAGATGTCGGAATATGGCCCTCACTTTTCAAAGCAGATTGCTTGGCAGTCATTATCTCTTTGTCTCTGTCACCAGTTTATTTGTAATCTCTGGCTGCTCATGCAGTGTTTCAAGCTTCTTGCTTTTTCTCTGTTGGTTTTTGAGTAATCATAACATGGCTGACTGCATTACTGAGTAATGTAGAACATTTTTTTATGTATATGTCATGTTTATTCATCTGTCCTTCAAAATGATCGAAGTTTAGCATTGGACTTGCTCTTGAATTTAGCATTTGATTCTGTTCAAGGCTGCAGCCGTGGCTCCACCAGAGGAGGAACTGAAGAGAATGGGCTCTCCAGAAGAGAGAAGGCACAACTCGGTGTCAGACTTCCCCCCTCCTGCTGGCCGGGAACTCATTTTGCGCACCACTGTGCCACGCCCGGCTCCATACTCCCGTGCTCTGCCTCAGCGCATGTACAGTGTTCTCACCAAAGAGGATTTCAGACTTGCAGGTGCCTTTTCATCAGATACCACCTTCTTCTAATTCTTCTAGAACAACCTCATTTATGGCTTCAGAGACTGTGCTGACGACTCCTGTGGGAGCAAGGTTGTGCCAGTCAGAACTTGAGAGGCCATGAAGAGGACCTGTCCAGTCTCATGATCAGGAATCATACCAGCATCTGAAAGACTTTCCAGCACCGTGCTTGGGCTTTTTTGTATCTTGGTTGGGTCAGAGAGAATGAGCTTGAGCTATTGAAAGATATGTTCCCCAAAGAGATGGCCTTTGTTTGACTAGGGATCTTAGGTAGGAGTTGGGGGGATGTGCAGGGACCAGAAAAGCAGCACGAGCTCTCTGTACTCACTCATTTATTCTTTCCCGTGGGAAAAGTGAGCTTGTGCTCATTTATTCTTTCCCGTGACTATCTTGTGCTTGTGCTCATTTATTCTTTCCCGTGACTATCTCTTAGGCTGTCGCCTTGCATTCACAGTCTGTATAAACACATTTGTTACATGTGTTAGTATCAGGTATGCAAAACAGAGTATCTATTAATTGGGATTTCTGGATATTTGGTGGTAGCTTCTTTTCCCAGAATCTGTGTTTTTGAAATACTAAATGACATTGTTTATTCAATCATCTAGTGGCCATTTAATTGTACTAATTAACTTTTGATGAGTATTTTGAATATTCTAGGAGAAAACCTAGAATTTCATAGTTTATGTGTTTTTCCATGTTAACTATGACCTAAATGTATTCCTTCTGATATAACTATATATTAAGTGTCACTGCAAATTAGTTTTATACCTTACCTTGTAAGGTTTGTTTCTCTTGTTTTGTTTTTGGTTGCAGTAAGATGCCAACCTGCAAACTGTTCCCATCTTTTGCGGTACAGCATGCATTCCTTTTGTGATTGTTGGCTAGATACTATATTTAATGGAGTAGAGATGAGCACATGCTACAAATATAACTTTGGAACATAGAGATTATCATGTCGTTAGTATAATTTGGTGTATGTGCTAATGTAATGAATACAAGATTATTTCAGTGAACTATTTTGCTTTTGTGTTTTAGTTAAAATGAAAATAATCATTGGGGATGTATAGCACCCAATATAAGAATAATAGCAACATATTTCTAGTTATGTGGTGATCAAGATTTATTAAGTCTCTGTTACTATTTGGCCTCTGTTCAGTCTGAAATCTGTTTTTAGGCCTAAACTTCCCATTTTAATCCAAAACAAAAAATGATTATCTGAAGCATAGACTTTGCCTCTGTAATTTAAATAATTAATAGAGCTGTGTAAACCCTATTATATTATTTTTGTAATAAAAAGTGTACATATATATGTCTATGTGCACATATATATGTATATATGTATATATGAAGTAGGGGAGGTCCTGATTGGTTGCCTCCCAGCCTTCACAGTGCTTTTCTCTGAGATGCTGGACTTGACTGCTGCTGGTAAACCATACAGATCAGGCCTGAGTACTGAGCGCTGTATCAAGTAGAAAATGGATCTTTCAAGGACAGGATTTGTCTGCTTTCCAGTGAGGAAGTTAAAGCAAAGAAACGTTTTTTAAAGAGAGGTTGGACTTTAAAATGTCATTGTGAATCTAATAAAAAGAAAAGTCTTGCTTTCTCTGGCTACTTTTCTTTTCTCTCCTCTGGTGGGCGCTTTGGTCTTATTTCAGTTAGTTTTATGCTGTCTCACATCTTCCTAAATATTTGCAGCCTGCTGAGTCTTGCAGGGGTCTCAAGAACGCTCTCTGTGCCTTCTTTTTTAGTGGCAGTTACCCCACTTTACTTTTATTATAGTTATGTTTATTTCACAGATATTTTTAAGCACCTGCTTTCAAGCACTATACTAGGCAGTAAAGATAAAACATAGCAGGACACTCCTTCCTTTTCAGTGACCTTTCTGTCATGTAGGGAAGGTTGATGCTACATTACCATAAAATGGAGAGTACAGTCAACTCATCTGTGAACTGGAGGTCCAGCATTTATTGTATAAATTCATTCATTCAGTGGCAACAGAGAGTAATACATGCATTATTAGTGAATAGAGTAATGTGTCTAATAATAAGGTGGTATAAGAGAGGTTTTTTTACTCAGGCTTAGGGATCAGGAATATCTTCCTAGAGGTAATTTCTAGGTTGGGACCAGAAGATGCGTAGGAGCTGATGAAGAGTTGGGAAAATATCGTAAATTGCTTGCAAAGAAGAACTATATACTCTGTCCACTTGCGGATAATTTATTGTGATATTGCCGCTGCTCCCCCACGAAGTGGAGTTTACTTTGTATATTTGGACATTACTTGTCTGGAGTTAGCCATGCCTCTTTGGTGACTGGAGTATTAGCAAGTGTGACACAGGTGGAGACTTGAAAAGTACTTGTGCCTCAGGGTTTCCCTCTCTTCCTCTGGGAACCCTGAGATGTGCAAAGAAGCCTGATGAAAGAAGAGAGAGTTAGGTGGTTTGTTACGTAGCAGATATGACCTGATGCTGCAGGGGATGGGAAGAGTGTCACAGGTAGGGAAAACAGAATGGGCAGAAACTCAGAGACATAAGGAAACATATCTTTGGAGAATGGCCAGCCTTTCAATTTGCTGGGAGTGAAAAGAGAAGAAATGATGTTTGTTAGGTCACCTGACATGAAACTGAGAAGTTCTGTGTTCAGCACTACCACAAGTTTGGGCCTTATCTTCAGGGCTAGGTCGTGACTCATTGAAGAGGTTTGTATGTGTGTTTGTTTTAAAGATTGATTTTTAGAGAAATAACATAAGAGAATGGGGGAAAGGGGAGAGGCAGAGGGAGAGGGAGTCTTAAGCAGACTCTGCCCTGAGCTGGGAGTCCAACCTGGGGCTCCATCTCACAACCCTGAGGTCATGACATGAGCCAAAGCCAGGAGTCAGTCACTTAACCGACCAAAGCATCCCAGTCATTGAAGAGTTTTAAGCAAGGGAGTGACATGGTGGGTTTCAGACCACACTGTAGCAGGGCAAATGGATTGGAGAGGCTAAGAGAGCATATACACATCCTGGATCTCATGAGAAATTGGAAAGTCACAGTTATATCAGTGTCTTGGGTTTTTTTGTTTTTTTGTTTTAAAATCCTCTGTGCTTTGTAATGTGCTGTAAAGAGCCTGACAAATGCTTGTGGAATCAACAGGAAGCGTCCTCACACTGGGACCCTCCCACACCTATAAATTCCTATAGCACCATAATAATTCAGATATTCTATGTATTTATATTTGTATTCATGAGTCCAGCAAATGTTTGCTGAGTGCCAACTATCTATGTGCCAGGTACTTACTGTCCTGGGAATGGGGATATTGCAGTAAACGGCGGATAAAAGACCCTCATAGATAACTATTTACACTATTTTTGGGGATACCAAGTATAAACGAATTATCTAAGGGGAGGCAGAGTGTTTTTTTATTTTATTTATTTATTTGTTTGTTTGTTTATTTAAAGATTTTTTTATATATTTACTCATGAGAGACACAGAGAGGCAGAGACACAGGCAGAGGGAGAGACAGGCTCCACGCAGGGAGCCTGATGGGGGACTCGATCCAGGGTCTCCAGGATCACGCCTTGGGCTGAAGGTGGCGCTAAACTACTGAGCCACCTGGGCTGCCCAGCAGAGTGTTTTTTAGACGGGTGATAAGGAAACATCCATGAGATGGTGGCATTTGAGTAGAGACCTGAAGGAAGTGAGTGAACAGGCCTTGTGAGAGTCTGGGAGATGATTCCAGACAGCGTATGGTACATGTAAAGCCCTGAGGTGGGAGTGGGAGTAAACGTGGTAAGTTGAAGATACGGATGAAAGGCCAGTGTGGTTAGAGTAATAAGTAAAAGGTAGGGAGTGGAGGAAAGAAAGTGAGGACAAAGGTTCAAGGACCAAATTACACAATTAGGAATTTGGGTTTGCTTCTTGATTGAAAAGGAAGCCAGTGGAGATTTTCAGCAGGGGGTATTATGATCTGACATTTATAGAATTCTGACCCTGGCTGCAGAATGAATACACTGTAGAGACAGGTAGAAGTAGTGAAACTCCTTAGGAGAGCTGGTGGTTTGGACTGGAATGGTCACAGTGGAGGGGCTAAAACGTAAGCAGGTATGCTGTATATTTTCAAAACAATGCACAAAATTTGCTGATGGAATGCATGAGGGTATGAGAAAGCCAAGGATGACTTGAAGGTTTGTGGCCTTAACTGAGTGAATGATGCAGTCGTTTACTCAGATGTGGAAGACTGAGGGAAGAGCATTTTGGCGGGTGGTGTAAGGTTCTGAGTTAGGATATATTAATTTTGATAGAGCATCTAGATCCTTGTGGTGGAGCCAGCCTTTAAGATGGCTCCCACTGATCCTTGCCTCCTGGTATTCACACCCTTATGTGAATCCCCACCCCCCACATTTTGGCCAGTGAACATGGAGGAAGTGTTGATACGTGATCTCTAAGATGAGGTTATAAAAGCTGTTGCAACTCCTGTTCTGGCTGCTTGCTCTTGTGTGCATTCTCTCTCTCTCTCTCTCTCTCTCTCTCTCTCTCTCTCTCTCTCTGTCCCTCTCATCCCTTGCTCTGGGGGAGAAGTCACTTACATGTCAGAAACAACCCTGAGAGCTCACATGGGGAGGAATTGAGGGCTCCTGCCAGCAGCCTTGTGAGTGAGCTTGGAAGTAGATTCTCCTCAGTCTCAGGAACTGCAGCCTCCTGAGGCACCTGGCACCAGAAGTACCCAGCTGTGCTGCTCCTGGATTGCTGACCCTCAGAAATGGGGTGAGATGATGATTTTATTTTAAACTAAGTTTGGGAACAGCTTGTTTCACAGCAAAATAACAAAATACCCAAGTGATTATGTCATTTTGGGGTTTCAAGAAAAGATTAGAACTTCTGCAGTAAAGTGAGAAATTTAGATATAGACAGTACTTAAGCACAGACATTGGGAAGAGGTCTGGAGATTGAACCAGAGATCAGGAAGAAGGAGGACTGCCAGAGGAGACTAAGAAAGGAGCAGGTGTTGAGGTGGAAAGAAAACCTTAAGTGTGATGTTCCAGAAGCTAGGAAGGAAAATATTTGAAGGTGGTGGGTGTTGATCAACTGTGTCAAATGCCATTGAGATGTCAAATAAGATGAGAGCTCAGAATTGATTGTTGCATACCTGTGGGTGCAGAGTTAGCAATTGCATGCAGAAAGGAATCCAGTTCTTACTGGGAAGAGTAGAGAAGCGATTGGCTGGAGGGAAGCTGGGTGCATTTAGCACTCCTACTCAAACCAGACGGGGTTGTGGTGCTGTGCACTGTTCATTGCTGGGAGCTTGAGGGCATGGGGTATCTGGGGTAGAGTGTTACATAGGGTAGGATAGAGGGCAAGAGCATGAAGCCACTGTTCCAAGCCAACTGTAACCCTCTTCCCTGCCTCACTCTTGCTGCCAGCTCCTCTCCTCTGGCACACAGGGTATGCATAGGGCTTGGCACTCAACAAATGCTGAATGGATGAATGCCTCTTGATGGCAAGGGAGGCCCCAACGTTATGTTTGAATCATCTGGACTCTAATTTTTGGCCATTGGGCACTGTGAAACCAGAATATTTCAGAACATGAGCTCTTGGAAGTCAGAGAACTGCTGCCAGCATTTCTCTAACTCTGAGAAGTGGGACATGGCATCAGCCTATATAAATGGGCTTGGCTAATTCTTGAAATACAGAATAAAGCTAGTTCATTTTAGCATGCCTTCTTTGCCAGCAGTTTTCCCCTGGCAGCTTGTGATGTCTGACAGGTGGTCACGGATATATCTTCCTCAAGTGAACACTCATCTGTTGCAGGGAGCATTCCTGGGGTGAGCTTACCAGCCAAGGAAGGTGGTTGAGTAAAAGGCCCTACTTGGCCCCTCGTCAGAGAAGGCAGACTGTGGCCCAGTGTGATGGATCTGTGGGGAGCACTCCTCTTGTCCCCTCTGTGTGGCCCTTCTCGGTAGTGGGGGCCTCTGACAGTTATTGACAGAAACCTTGATTTCAGCTCAGAGGCACACATCCCTCTGCTGCTTTCCAATTGGATGACCCTTTCTAAGGAACTACATTTCATCCCTCTCCAGTTGATCAAAAGCTAGAATTTTTTCCCAGGTAAAACCATGATAGAATATCCTTTGTTTAAGTTTGCAGTTTTGTCTTCATCATGTCCCAGAATAAAGTGGATGAATGGCCTGTGAGGGAGATGTGCAGGCTGGGCTGGCTCATGCTGGAGGAGCCGCTAATTGGGTTCAAAGCTGGTGAGTTGAGACTCTGCAGTTCTAAGCTTGTGATAAGAAGTATGCCCCAGGGAAGAGAAACAGAATTAGTCACTATATTTGTTTCCTAAGGCTTCTGTAACAACGTATCACAAACTGGCGGCTTAAAACAGCAGAAATTCATTGTCTTACAGTTCTGGAGGCTACAAGTTTGGGATCAAGGTGCTGGCGGGACCAGGCTCCCTCTGAAACCTGTAGGGGATAATCCTTTCTTGCCTTTTCCTAGCTTCTGGTGGTTGCTGGCCATCCTTGCTCTTCCTTGGCTGGCAGCTGTAGAACTTCAGTCTGTGCCTGTGTTGTCACATGGCCCTCTCTCTTGTGTGTCTTTGTCCTCTTCCCGTGACACCAGTATGACCTCGTCTGAACTTATTACATCTCCAGTGACCCTGTTTCCAAACATCACACTCTGAAGTACTAGAGCTTTAGGACTTCAGCATGCCTTTCTTTTTTGGAAGGGAGCAGGGTCATAAGTCAACACATAAAAGCATTCAGAAGCCATCCAGTGGGACAGATGCCCATCTCTAGTTTGTGGTGGGCCACGGAGCATGATGTGTAAAAGCATAGACCTCCCTCCAGAGAAATGAATTTTATTCTCTGCCACCTTTGATCACCCAGAAGACACTGGGCTGGTACCTAATGTCTTCCTCTGCCAACATGGGGACAAAAATAAGTATCCCAACACATTGTAACAAAATTAAACAAGATACTACCTAAAAAATGCCCAGCATGGTATAGGTAGTTATTTAATAGAGACAAGCTCTTTAAAGTGTACTTTAAAGTGTACTTTAAAGTGGTACAACTAGGGGTGAATGAATGGTTGGTTAACTATTGTTTAACGCGAGGACACACCTACCCAGCCAGTGTTCCTAGAGATGATGGCCCAAATAGCCCCGTCGCACGGAGTGACTCCAAAATCACCTACCATCTCATCAAATGAACTGATTGCTTTTAATCCCCTTTCTCCCTCCTTGGGTCACAGGCTCCATATTTAATAGCTGAGTACACTGTGTTGAGGCAGAGGACTAGGGTGGGAAGTTGGAAAGAGTTGAGACACGTTCCAGGCTGAGGGGCTTATCTGAGTCTTGCAGACATGGTGCCGGTGTTGGTGTGGCCAGGGCAAAGAGTGAGATGAAAGAGAGGCAAGATAGCAGAGGAAGTGGTGGTAGGTTCCAGAGTCTTCCTTCCCTGTGAGAACTTGGACCTTGTCGAGTGACAGTGGAGGAATTCAAAAGATTTTTTAGTGAGAGAGGAGCAGGATTGGACTCGGACCTGTACGAGCTGCAGTGATACCCACAAGGGATGGCAGTGGCCTTGAGTTGTGGTGGTGATGATGGAGTAAGAGATTCAGCAGGTGACACCAACAGGACTTGGTGAAGCTCGGGAGGTGGTTAGTGAAGGCTGACATGTCTTGTATGCCCAGCTCTGACCTGAGGGGTACGTCATCAGCCCAAGCACAGCCACTTGCTTGGGTTTAGCCCTGTCCCAACACCTCCAGGAAAACTGCTCTGTCCACACTCTAGGGAGATCTGCACCCTTGCTGTTACATGACCCATGGTAGAACGATGTCTTTGAGGAAATGTCCATTATGTACAGCATCCAGGAGTCCTCAGTCTTACCAGTTTGCTAATGACCTGGAAGGAGAATGAGCCCAGTGTCACTCACCTTTCCTTAAGCAGCCTCCTCTGAACACACACACACACACCTGCTTGTGTTAAGCCTTTGTCAGGGAAGTGCCATCGGCTCCCTCCACGGCTAGTCAGAGCTGATGAACAAGTGATGGGACACAGATCAAAACTTTTCTTAAGTTCTTCAGCCATTTGACAGTTTGAGTAAATAATGACTTCTCGGTGCTATTTATTCACATTCTTCTTTCTCAGCCCTATTTTTGGCCCAGAACACTCTTTATTTTTGTCCGTGTTACATAATGAGGGAACTGCATTCTTAGTAACCCACTGTCACTCCTGTGTTATCTTGCCTACATGAAAAAAGGAAGTATTTCTGGAGTGTGAATTTCCCAAACGTTCTCAACTATTCTGGGCCTGAAGGCATAACGTCATGGAGGGAGGACTACAGTGGGGGAGAGGGCCCAGTCTTCCTCAGCTGAGGCCGAAACCTGGTCCTTGGAAGCTGGCGGGAAATGTCCTGCATGCCCTGCTCTCCCTGGCCAAACGGCAAGAGCTCCTCTCTGCACAGTTTTACATTTTCAGCAGCTGACTCACGTGCCTAGGAATACTCTTAATTGCTGTTTTTCATTTATGTTGCTTCAGGATATTCAAAAAATCGGCGAAAAAAATGACCACAAGCAAATGAAACGCTCTTCTTAAGCAGTCTAGTGATAGGTTGAACCCCTATAGGGGGTCAAAATAGGAAAGCAAAGCTTGTTCCCAGCTGGCCATCAGGAGGCTTGTGTAGCTTCATTGGATTTCATTGGATACTGCATAAGAAGGCAGCTTCCTTGGAATGGGTCTGTTGCTCAGTCCCAACTGGATGTGTCTCGGCTGAGCCGTTGAAGGTCTATAAAAAAACCAAATCCGTCCAAAGAGCCCAGTGGTTTATCTCATGCCATCTGGCTTGAGAGCCAGACACGTTTCCTTCATGGGTTTAGGGAATTCCCCAAGAGTATCCTGGTTGGAAACTGTTTCGGGAAGCTGTTGTATGACCAACCTTTGGGAAAAGCTGACCTGCCACTAAGCATAGGGGCTGCTGGAGGCAGCCCAAGGACTGCTGTACTGTCCTAACGGGGACAGGTCAGCTCAGCAAGCCTGGTGAGGTCAGGGTATAGGTGACCCTCATCATTGAAGATTTCATCTGAAACTTTTGCAAACAAATCATATATGATCTCAAATCAGGCAGTTGTCCCACAATTAAATAAGTGAATCCAGAGTTTCTCAAGCACAAGTCATGTATGGTGTATCTTAAAGGAACAGCTTCTTACAGGCCGTGGCATTTATCTTCAGATCATTCAGCAACGCTGTGGTAGGAATTTCAACTGCAAATGTGTGCACCCCAGTCTTCCTGTGAGTCAGAATAGCTGGTAGTCATTGCTCAGCCTATCAGTGAAATGAAAACAAAACAAAACAACCAAATAGTAACACTTTTAAGAAGGATCACAGAACCCAAAAGACCCTGTGGTGTGATAAAGGTCTATGGAACCCGTCAGATGTGGTAGAGAGCTACTTCCAGGTAGAAACCCGGCATGTTAGCTTAATCACAATCCTGTATTAAATGGACAACACTGAGCTGAAACTTTATACATCCATTTCAAGAGTTTACTGCACATAAGGTGCTCCCTGCTTGTGAAGAAATGGGCATGGGCCCATGGGTGCAGGTGTTCTGCTAGCCCTCCTCCAACTCTGTGGAGAAGACAGTTCTAAGTTTGTGCCATCCAATGTGCCTCTTTGGGGTTCATGATGGGAGGAGCTGAGGAGGTGGAAACCCACCAGGCTTTGAGAGCAGCATACATAAGGGCCTGGACAGATGCATGGGAAGGTCAGAGGTTCACTTCATTCAGGTCTTGGATGTAGCATGTGGTGGCCATGACTTGTCATTTTTCTGGTGCCAGGGTTTGAATTATGCCTAGAGGCAAGAAGGCTAGTGAATAACTCTGGCTGGCTACCCAGCATCTGCCTTACTTTCTGTGTTCACATAGGTTCTGTGTGAAATATTGGCCCTGTAAAGGAAGAAAGCCAGAGAGAAAAAAGAAAAAAGTTAAAGAAAGGATGACTGAATGTTTGTGCCCCCCGCGCTCCCCAATTCATGTTGAAGTCCTAAGCCCTAGTGTGGTGGTTTTAGGAGGTAGGGCCTTTGAGGCATGAGTAGGTCATGAGGATAGAGCCTTCATGAACAGGATTTGTCTCCTTATCCAAGAGACCCCAGAGAGCTCTCTTTCTTTCCGCTGTATGAAGACACAATGATAAATCAGCAGTCAGCAACCCAGAAGAGGGCCTTCACTAGAACCTGACCATGCTGGCACCATGATTGGAGGCTTCCAGCTTGCAGAACCATGAGATACAGATGTCTGTTGTTGACAAGTCATCCAGTTTATGGTATTTTATTACAACAGCCCTAGCTGACCAAGGTAGAATGGCTTTGGTTAGTGATGTAGTTATATACAATGAATATAATATAGTATTTAGTGGTGGAACTTTGTATATGACTTTGGGCTTCTATTTACAAAATCATTAAAGGTTGCACATTCTTCAGTTTCATAGGAAAACTTGTTGGTTAGTGGAATTTACTTGAGTTCTTTGGATTGTAACAAAGACCCAAAGTAAGGATTCATGAGAAGCAGTGAAAGCCTTGAAATGAAACTGAGCCATCACAGGACTTGACCTCACGGAGTCTGGAGTCTGGAGGAGGTTTTATTTATTTTTATTTATTTTTATTTTTTAAAGATTTTATTTATTTGTTCATGAGAGACACAGAAAGAGAGAGGCAGAGACACAGGCAGAGGGAGAAGCAGGCTCCATGCAGAGAGCCCGACATGGGACTTGATCCCGAGACTCCAGGATCAGGCTCTGGGCTGAAGGCAGGCGCCAAACTGCTGAGCCACCCCAGGGATCCCTGGAGGAGGTTTTAAAATATGGATTGGCTTTAGAGAAACTTAGCTGCAGGAATTCACAGCTTCTCCCCTGTTTGTGTATGATCATGAATGTGGCATGGCTCCAAGGACCATGTTTCTGTCCTGGTACCAGCTGGCCCCCTCATCTTGTTCATAATTTGGTTCCTGTGGACTTTGACCTTGCTTAGGGTTCAAGGCAGCTTCTCTTCCCTTCTGCATCACCACTTTTCATTGCCAGCTTCTCTTGCTTCCTAGCTTGGTCTTTTACTTTTCCAATTCTGTAAATACCTGATCAGCTCAGTTCATCTTTTCTACTGGCCCATTAGGTGTAATTTGTGGGCCACTGGCCAGCCAACATAGTAACACCCTCGGGTTATCCTTTCAACTATAGCTGAGAAATGTTCATGGATGTTCATGGATTGCTCTCTTAGGGTCTTGAGCAGGGAAGAATCCTTTGGCAGGAGGTGTGGCAGTAGCTGTAGTATGGTCATGTTCATGGTTTTTGTTATTCCTTAAAGTTTCTATTTATTGTTTTATTTGGAAATTATTTCAAACTTAGTTGCAAGAATAGTGCAAAAAAATCTTGTGAATCCGTTATGCAGATTCACCCATTGACAATATTTTGCCATTTTAGTCTCCTAGCCTAGTTTTTAATAAATTTGTGTTAAATAGAAATAATGATGGTCTCTATCTCCCTTCTGCCTGCTGACCTTTTCTTCCTTCCCCCTGTGCTGTGATGGAGAGAAATGACAAAAGCTGTGGTGGGCCGATTCTCAGGAAAAAAGTTGTCAGAATAGTGTGGAGCTAATTTAGGATATATGTTTTCAAATTTGTACCCTATCAGACATGGTAGAGATCTATTGTTATTTTTTATTATATATGACAAAATCAACTTTCTTAAAATAAAGTTTAAGAAAATGACATTTAGATTCTCTGAAAAACCGTAGCTGAAGCAACTGAAATGCTATTAAATGTCTTTTAAAGTGTATATTATACAAATTTTAGTTTTTTAAAGACATAATTTATAATAACAACAAAAAATTACCTAGCAGTGAATTTGGTAAAAGATCATGCAAACTTTTTAAATTTTTTAAAATGTTAAGTACTTTTTTTAATTTTTAAAATTTTATTTCCAATCTAGTTAACATACAGTGCAATGTTAGTCTCAGGTGTACAATATAGTGGCTAACATTTCCATACAACACCCAGTGCTCATCACAAGTGCACTCCTTAATCCCCATCACCTATTTCACCCATTCTCCTACCCTCTTCCTTCTGGTAATCATCAGAGTGTTCTCTATATGTAGTTAAGAGTCTTTCATAATCTGTCCTCTCTCTTTTTTCTCTTTGCTTCTTTTGTTTCTTAAATTCCACATATGAATGAAATTGTATGGTGTTAGTCTTTCTGTGACATTTCACTTAGCATTATGGATCTATAGATCCGTCCATATTGTTGTAGATGGCAAGATTCATTCTTTTTTATGGCTGAGTTAATATTCCATTGTATGTAAATACCACATCTTTACCCATTTATTAATCACTGGACACTTGGGCTGCTTCCATTATTTAGCTATTGTAAACAATACTGCTATAAGCATAGGAATGTATATATCCCTTTGAATTAGTTTTTGTATTCTTTTGGTAAATACCCAGTAGTGCAATTTATGGACATAGTGTAGATCTATTTTTAACTTTTTGAGGGAACTCCATACTTTTTCTGAAGTAGGTGCACCAGTTTGCATTTCCACCAACAGTGCACAAGTGTTCCTTTTTTCTCCACATTCTTACCAACACTTATTGTTTCCTGTGTTTTTGATGTTAGCCATTCTGACAGGTGTGAGATAAGATAGCATTGTAGTTTTGATTTGCATTTCCCTGATCTTTTCATGTGTATTTTGGCCATCTTGATGTCTTCTTTGGACAAATGTCTGTTCAGGTAAGATACGTGTACTTTTTATTTTTTTTAAAGATTTTATTTATTTTTTATTTTTTTAAAGATGTATTTATTTATTCATGAGAGACATAGAGGCAGAGACACAGGCAGAGGGAGAAACAGGCTCCATGCAGGGAGCCCGATGTGGGACTCAATCCCAAGACTCCAGGATCAAGCCCTGGGCCGAAGGCAGGCACTAAACCGCTGAGCCACCCAGGGATCCCCTTGATATGTGTACTTTTTAAAGATTGATTGATTGATTGATTGATTGACTTATGATAGACATAGAGAGAGAGAGAGAGAGAGAGAGAGAGAGAGGCAGAGACACAGGAGGAGGGAGAAGCAGGCTCCATGCTAGGAGCCCGACACGGGACTTGGTCCTGGGACCCCAGGATTGTGCCCTGGGCCGAAGGCAGGCGCTAAACCGCTGAGCCACCCAGGGATCCCTGATATATGTACTTTTTAAAGAAGAAAATCATTTGTTTCAATTTATTGAAACAAATTAAAGGCTTAAGTTGAGAGATATGCCATTGTTCTTGCATATAAGGAATTGGTATCACAAGGAGGTCAGTTCTCCCCAGATTGATCTAACTATACTATTCCTAATAAAGTCCCAAGTGGGTTTTTTTGTTTTTCTTTTCTTCTTCTTCTTCGTTTTTTTTTTAGTTTTGGTGGAGCTAGAATAGTTGAATCTGAAAGGTATATGGAAGTACAACAGGCCATAAACAACCAAACTATTCTTGAAAAAGAACAATAAATTACAAGGTCTTTATGAGATATTAAGACTTATTACAATGCTATAATAATTAAAAGTATGATATTGACTCAGAATATTTCAATAAAACAGAAAGCCTGAGACATGCAAGGAAACTTAGGTTCTGGTAGAGACAATAAGGCAGGGGAAATGATGGGGTATTCAGTAAACAGTGCTCAGACAAGAGGTTGTCTTTGTATCCCAAGAGGGAAAATAAATGAAACTGGATGCTTATATTGCTTCCTACCCAAAAGTCAATTCCTGGCAGATGAAAGACTCTATGTAAATACAAGGAACAAGAAACAAACCCCGCATAAAATGTTTAGAAATGTGGGAAAGTAGCTTTAAAATTTTAGAGTAAGGAAGGACACCTGGATTTTTAGTGTAAGGAGATCTTAGTAAAGACACAATACGAACCATAAAAGAAAAGATTGATTAATTTGGCTACATTAATATTAAAAACTACTTTTCATCAAACACCATAAAGAATATGAGAAGAGAAACTATAAGCTGGAAAATGGGACTTGCACACAGGCAATCAACATGAATTAGTGTCCAAAACATTTAAAAATCTCCCCCCCCCCCCCCCATGAATTAGGTAAATGGGTTGAAAACATATTAGCAAAATAGTCAGAAAAAAGACATAAACAGGTCAGGGAAGAAGAAAAAAGAATGAGCAAAGCATTTATGAGATGTTTATCCTCCTTAGTAAATTGAGAAATGCAGATTAAAATCATAGTGAGGTACCATTTCACACATATCCAGTGGGCATAAATCTTAAAGTTTGACACTATTCAAGTGTTGACAAGGATTTCGAGCAACAGGGACTCATCCATTGCTGGCAACAGTGTAAATTGGTACAATTTTGGAAATGTAATTTGCGTTTCCTAAAAAGCTTCAACACATGCATCACCTACAGTATAGTAACTTGTCCCTGGGTATTTGCTTTAGGGAGTGGTGCTCACAGTGTGATCCCCAGACCGCAGCATCAGCATCTCCTGGGAACTTGTTAAAGATGTACATTCTCCAGCCACCCAGACCTGCTGAACCAGAGACTGGGTCTGCGGCCAGCAATACATGCTTGAGCAAACCTTCCAGGTGATCCTGAAGCATATTCTAATCTTGGAATCACTGCTTTCAAGAAACGTTTGTGCATGTTTATACCAGGAGACATGAGCAGGAGTGTTCAGAGCAGCATTTTATATAAAATCCACAGACTGGAAGCCCTGATACCCTTCAACAGTAGAAAGGATAATCATATTAGAGTATGACCATAGAGCAATGAAAATAAACAATCTATTGTGACACTTACTAGCATGGATGACACAAAATGAATATAAAAAGCTTGTCACAGGGACACCTGGGTGGCTCAGTGGTTGAGCATCTGCCTTTGGCTCAGGTCGTGATCCCGGGGTCTTGGGATTGAGTCCTGCATTGGGCTCCTTGCAGGGAGCCTGCTTCCCCCTCTGCCTATGTCTCTGCCTCTTTCTCTCTGTCTCTCATGAATAAATAAATAAAATCTTTAACAGAAAAAAGCTTGTCACAGAGGCATATATGCAGTAATGATTTTCATTTATTTAAAAGTAAAAAACTGGCAACTCTGAACAATATATTAGCTATTTAGGATATGTATATATGTAGTATTCCTATAAAGAAAAGCAAGGGGATGATTTATACACAATTCAGAACAGTAGTTCTATTTATGGGGAAGGCAAGAGGATACAATTGGGGAGCAGCATACATGCATTAAACGTACTGGAGAGATCCTTTTTTAAAAACTAGGTGGTGCATATATTGTTGTTCATTTTACTATTAAAAAATAGTATATTGAGTAGGAACTACATTTCAGTTATGTAAGATGTAGGATTGCAAAATTGAGAGGCAGTATTTTTCTGAAGTCAGAAAAGACTATCATAAGGAAATGAACCTGGATGTAACAAGGAGCAGGGTGCAAATATGCATGGTGTTTTAAAAGACTTTAAAGAAAATGTGTGGTGGTTGGGTCCTGTAAGGCTACCCTCTCAGACTTCTGACCGTACATTGTACATTGTTCATGTTGCTCTGCCATTATAGGTACTATACTAGGGTAGAAAAGTTGACAAGATACTCCATGAACAAGGCAGGGAGTTAGAGCTCATGAAAACTTCCTCTGGTGATCAGGGCATTTAGGCCGGTGGTCTGTGAGCCACGGGAGGAGGCAGGCAGGGGCCCAAGCCTCCTCCATCCCTTTCCTTGGATGACCGCCCGGGAGGATCCCAGGTATAAGTGGTGTAGGTAGGTCTAAGTGGAGGACAGTTGCCTGGCCCTCTTTGGGCCTTCCAAAAATTGAGGGATAAACCTTGTTTTGTTAAGCTGTTGAGAATTGGATTTTCTTCTGATGTGGCAGCTAGTATTGAGTATCCCAAGATGATTACTAATGAAGAGCAGAGAACAGGTCATACTGCTGTTTCATAATGACTACTCAGGCAGCCGTGTGCAGATGGGATAGAGGAGGGCAAGGGTGGGGGCATGGGGGACTGTCTTTCTGGGGGATATTACTGTCCAAGTAAACGGATGCTACCTGTCTCTGAGAGCCACAGGCAAGCAAGTGTTGCAAAAAATCTACCGTGGTCTTGTTTCTCATGGAGGATATTAGATTGCTTGGAGCTCAGGTTGAAGCTGTGGAGTTTGTCAAAAAGCTGCAAGTCTTTTGGAGCTCAGAACAGTTTGCCCTCCTTTCAGGATAAAGCCACCCTTCATGGACAACATCCAAAAAAAACTATTTATGTGGGGACTGTGGTGGAACATGGTGCGAAGGTCTCCATAAAGACCTTCCTTAGCATCCTCTTCCAATGTCAAGAGATGAGCTAACTAGGCTGTTAGCAGATCTCCGTGTCTGACAAACAAGTCAGGCTTGCCACTAGCAGAAGTCTTCTCCTGGGGAGGAGCAGGCTTCTCAGGCAAACCCCAGCCAGGCATTCTTTCATAGAGGGTCATGATGGAAGTAGAAAAATGGCAGGGAAGTTCTTTGGGTACAGACCTGAGTGTGGGGTCAGGATGAGAAGCAGGGCACCCAGAAGAGTGAAAGGGGCCACATGTGTAGGCTGTTTCCTCCGACTCAGCCACAGCTCCCAGCTCCTACCTGGGAATGTTCTCAGCAAGGAATGAGGATTGCTTAGTTCAAATCATCCTAATATCTAGCTTTGGGGACTTTCACTGATTTGGAGAGGGGATGGGAATAGACTCTTTACGTTGCTGCCCTTAAGTCTGAAGATTAATTGTATTTCAAGGTTCATTCTGCGTGGGCTCGACTGCTTTAAGCATGCTGCTGAAGAAAGTGCCAAATTCCAACCTGGGACTGCAGTCTGGCTCATTCATATTTCTGCAGGAAGATGATTCCTTTGTTACCCTCCTCTCAAAGAATGGAAAATGTCATTGGGTTCTCATGTAGAAAGAGCATTCTTTGGAAGAGTGTCCAAGAAATTACACCAGAACAAATCTCCTTTTGCCAGGACACCATTTAATCAGCTGTAAGATATTTATACCTATGCTGATAGTTCTTGGCTTAGCACAATCAAATGCCCCCTCATTTGTCAAAGGAACAATTGGAAAACTCTTTGGGAAAACACCCTGAGTTGTTGAATTGATATTCACCATCCATTAAGTTTACTAGGAACAATAGGCTGTTTCTAAGTAAAACGTTTATAAAAATAACAAAAGAAGACAAATCATGTCAACTAACTGTGATGATTCATTTGGTTGCTATTAATTCAGATCAATGGAACAATCCATATAGCATCTGCTTATGCTGCTTAAATGGATTAGTAGGAATTTTATAAATTGCATTTGCCGAGCACTGGAATTGGGTGTTTTGTTCTTCAGTTGTCCTGACTGCTTCCTTTCAAGATCCATGTACTCATGAGCCTTTTCAGCAATATACCTATTAAAATGGAAATGTTAGGTGCAAGGGCCTGGTCCGCAGCTCCTCAGAATCAGGGAGGGTCAGGGAAGGTAGGAAGTAGGGTGCTAGATGAAAAAGTTACCAGTAAAATAATGGGCTCAGGGCAGCCTGGGTGGCTTGGCAGTTAAGCCCCGCCTTCAGCCCAGGGCCTGATCCTGGAGACCCGGAATCGAGTCCCACATCGGGCCTGTTTCTCCCTCTGCCTGTGTCTCTGCCTCTCTCTCTCTCTCCTCTCTGTGTATTCTCACGAATAAATGAATAAAATCTTAAAAAATATAAAATAAAATAATGGGTTCAGCTCCAAAATGATGTCCCCAGGGAGCCAGCCCTACCCAGGGAGACCTGCATTTCCTGAGAATTAGCTTTCAGGTTTCACCACTGAGTAGAGTGTTAGCTGCAAGTTTGTCATATATGGCAAAAGAGGATGTTTCTTCTGTACCTACTTTGTTGAGAGTTATAATCATGAATAGTTTTTGCATTTTGTCAAATGCTTTTTCTGTATCTACTGAGATGCTAGTGTGATTTTTATCCTTCATTTTGTTAATGGATTATGTCATATTAATTTGTGTATATTGAACCATCCTTGTTTCTCTGGAATAGGTCCCACTTGCTCATGGTGAATGATCATTTTATTATATTTTTTAATTGTTTGCTAACATTTTGAGGAATTTTGCATCTCTGTTCATCAGGGATATTAGTCTGTAATTTTCATTTTTATAGTCTCTTTGTCTTGTTTTCATATCTAGGTAATGCTGGCCTCATAGAATGATTTTGGAAGCATTCCTTCCTCTTCTATTTTTCTCAATAGTTGGAGGTGAATAGATATTAACTCTTTAAAATTTTGGTAGAATTTACCTGTGAAACCATCTGGTCATAGACTTTGGTTTGTTGGGAGTTTCTTGATTATAGATTCAATTTCATTAATAGTAATCAGTCTGTTCCGGTTTCTGTTTCTTCCTGATTCAGTCTCAGAAGACTACGTTTCTAGAATTTTTTTTTTGAAGAGAGGCAGAGGTATAGGCCGAGGGAGAAGCAGGCTCCCCGCAGGAAGCCTGATGTGGGACTTTATCCCCAAACCCAGGATCATGCCCTGAGCTGAAGGTAAACACTCATCCACTGAGTCACTCAGGTGCCCCCCTCTGTTTCTAGAATTTTTTTCATTTCTTCTAGGTTGTCCAATTTGATGGTATACAATTGCTCATGGTAGTCTTTTATGACCTTTTATATTTCTGTGGTATCATTTGTAACTTCTCTTTCATATCTCCTTTCATTTATCTGACTACTCTGATTTCTTTCTTGATTAGTCTGGCTAAATACTACCTATGTATTTTATCTGAACAAGGTAAACAGGAAAATGTCAATTCTCCCAGTGGTAAATGAGAAGATGATATCTGTCTTTTCCTTGACATAGAATTCTTAAGATCTAGGGCTGATTTTCAGCAAAACTATATAATAGGTGAAGCATATACTTAAAATTCTATTGGAGAATCTTACCCTTCTCTCTAAACTAGTCATCCAGTTTGCCACCTGATTGGTCCCACTCTTTATATACCCCCCTCTGTATCCCACCCATCAATACGTTTACCCAACCCTTCCAAGCCTTTTTGTTAATCTAATGAATTACTTCATGCTAGAATAAAGGAGGCCAGTTGTGATTGTCAGGATACATTAGCAACAGGCACATAAGCTCTTTGAATTTGCTAGATCATACAGTCTTGCAGGGTGGGGACCATTACATTTTTCCTCTAACCCATCAAGTTCTTGCACTATCTATGACTATTAAGTGAACAAGTAGAAGAGTTGATACAAAAGTGCATTTATTATTACATTGTCTCCCCTTATCCACGAGTCCACTTTCCATGGTTTTGGGTACCCATGGTCAACTGTGGTCCAGAAGCAGATGATCTTCCTGATATAGCTTCAGAAGGTCAGTAGTACCCACTGTGTCACAGAACCTGTGTCACTCCCCTCACTTCATCTCATCACGTAGGCATTTTATTATCTCACAGCATCATCATAAGAAGAGTGAGTACGGCATAATAAAATATTGTGAGAGAGAGACAACATTCACAAAACTTTCATTACAGTGCATTAAAATGTTCTGTTTTATTATTACCGTTAATCTTTTAGTAATCTACCTGATTTATCAATTAAAGTTGCTCATAGATAAGTCTGCATAGGAAAAAAAAGTATGAGAGAGACTACAATCACATCTTTCTATTACAGTATATTGTTATAATTGTTCTATTTTATTATTCTTGTTGCTAATTTACTGTGCCTAATTTATAAATTTAACTTTATAATGGTATGCATGTAGGAAAAAACATAGTATATAGAGGATTTAGTACTATCCACACTTTCAGGCATCCACTGGGGGTCTTGAAAAATATTCCCCATGGATAAGTGGGGACTTCTGCATGTACTGGTGAGGGATCTGTGCCTTCAGCTTGATTGGATGATGGCAAATTGTTTTTCCAAAGTGGCTGAAATAATTTACATTCCCACTAGTTCTGGATGGGAGTTCCTTTTACTTCCTATTCTTGCCAGCTCTTGATATTGACAAAGAATTTTTTTTAAACAATTTAATGTGTGTGAAATGGCATCTTCTTATAGTTTTAACCTGCGTTTGCTGACACTCACCATCCTGTGTTAGTTATCTGAAATTTTAAAAAACCTGAAAAATTGAAAAATGCCAAAGTTCTTTTTGTCACACTCATTCAGCAATATTGAAAACAATTTTCCCTCAAGCAGCTGGTATCCACCACTGGATGTTCACAACATGATCTCCACAAACAGTGGAACTTCCTCAGGGTTGTAAAATGAAGCTGAAGCTCCTGCCAGCCCTGTTACTCGCTTCAGAACTGGTGGGTTTGGGGATGTCTGGGAGGCTCAGCGGTTGAGCGTCTGCCTTTGACTCAGGGCATGATCCTAGGGTCCAGGATCAAGTCCCGATCAGGCTCCTGCAGACAGCCAGCTTCTCCCTCTGCCTATGTCTCTGCCTCTCTCTCCCTTTTTCTCTCTGTGTCTTGTCTCTCATGAATAAATAAGTAAAATCTTAAAAAAAAAAAAAAAAAGAACTGGTGGGTTTTTTTCTGGATTATGAATGCACTGGTACTTCTAGAATGGAGGACAAGTATCAAATGACTCACACATCTCCCACGCCTTCTGGAAACTCATGCCTGGAAGATACAACCACTCATTCCTATGCTGCATGGTGGTCTTTAAGAGAGCTACAGCCTGCCAGCCTTCTGCACATGACTTGACTGTCTGACAAGGTAAGTGTCTAACCTAATCCAGTGAGCATTCTGAAAAAGTAATAGAAAGCCCATTGGTAAAGGATAGAAGGTAGACCAAATCACACTTCACTTCATAAATCTCATTTTTTGGAGATAGGAGTCTAGAGCTGCCATTGCCACATGTGGCTGCTGAGCAAGTGAAATGTGGCTACTGCAGTTGGGGAATTAGATTTTCCATTTTGTTTAATTGTGACTAAGGTTAATTATAAAACAAAAGCAATATAAAATATTTTTTTCTTAAACGTGTCATTGTTTTCGCAGTACAACATTTTACTTCAACCACTGAAAATTACTGAGTTGATACATTCCTTAAGTATAAAATACACAGTTTTGAAGATAGTAAAAAAATTTAAATATTATTAGAGATTTTATGCATTTCTTTTTGCTTTTAAAAATGGTTACTATAACATTTATTTATTTAACATTTAAAAATTATCAGTACATATGTAACAATTTTAAAAACATATTAGGAGCAGCTATACACCAATAAATTAGGCAATCTAGAAGAAATGGGCGCATTTCTGGAAAACCACAAACTACCAAAACTGGAACAGGAAGAAACAGAAAACCTGAACAGGCCAATAACCAGGGAGGAAATTGAAGCAGTCATCAAAAACCTCCCAAAACACTAAAGTCCAGGGCCGGATGGCTTCCCAGGGGAATTCTATCTAACATTTAAAGAAACAATACCTATTCTACTTAAGCTGTTCCGAAAGATAGAAAGGGATGGAATACTTCCAAACTCATTTTTGAGGCCAGCATCACCTTAATTCCAAAACCAGATAAAGACTCCACCAAAAAGGAGAATTATAGACCAATATCCCTGTTGAACACAGATGCAAAAATTCTCAATAAGATACTAGCCAATAGGATGCAACAGTACATTAAGAAGATTATTCACCATAACCAAGTGGGGTTTATCCCCAGGATGCAAGGCTGGTTCAACACTCATAAAGCAATCAACATGATAGATCATATCAACAAGAGAAAAAACAAGAACCATATGATCCTCTCAATCGATGCAGAGAAAGCATTTGACAAAATACAGCATCCATTCCTGATCAAAACTCTCCAGAGTGTAGGGATAGAGAGAACATTCCTCAGCATCTTAAAAGCCATCTACAAAAAGCCCACAGCAAATATCATTCTCAATGGGGAAACACTGGGAGCCTTTCCCCTAAGATCAGGAACACGACAGGGATGTCCACTCTCACCACTGCTATTCAACATAGTACTGGAAGTCCTAGCCTCAGCAATCAGACAACAGAAAGAAATAAAAGGCATTCAAATTGGCAAAGAAGAAGTCAAACTCTCTCTCTTCGCAGATAACATCATACTGTACATAGAAAACTCAAAAGACTCCACCCCAAGATTGCCAGAACTACAGCAATTCGGCAGTGTGGCAGGATACAAAATCAATGCCCAGAAATCAGTGGCATTTCTATACACTAACAGTGAGACTGAAGAAAGAAATTAAGGAGTCAGTCCCATTCACAATTGCACCCAAAAGCATAAGATACCTAGGAATAAACCTAACCAAAGAGGTAAAGGATCTATACCCTAAAAACTACAGAACACTTCTGAAAGAAATTGAGGAAGACACAAAGAGATGGAAAAATATTCCATGCTTATGGATTAGAAGAATAAATATTGTGAAAATGTCAATGCTCCCCAGGGCAATGTACACATTTAATGCCATCCCTATCAAAATACCATGGACTTTCTTCAGAGACTTGGAACAAATAATCTTAAGATTTGTGTGGAATCAGAAAAGACCCCGAATAGCCAGGGGAATATTGAAAAAGAAAAAAAGAGCTGGGAGCATCACAATGCCAGATTTCAGGTTGCACTACAAAGCTGTGATCATCAAGACAGTGGTACTGGCACAAAAACAGACACATAGATCAATGGAACAGGATAGAGAACCCAGAAATGGGCCCTCAACTCTCTGGCCAACTAATATTCGACACAGCAGGAAAGACTATCCACTGGAAAAAACAGTCTCTTCAATCAATGGTGCTGGGAAAATTGGACAGCCACGTGCAGAAGAATGAAACTGGACCATTCTCTTACACCTTACACAAAGATAAACTCAAAATGGATGAAAGATCTAAATGTGAGACAAGAATCCATCTAAATCTTTGAGCAGAACCCAGGCAACATCCTTTTTGAGCTTGGCCACAGCAACTTCTTGCAAGATACATCTATGAAGACAAGGGAAACAAAAGCAAAAATGAACATTCAGGACTTAAGATAAAAAGCTTCTGCACAGCAAAAGAAACAGTCAACAAATCTAAAAGACAACCTACAGAATGGGAGAAGATACTTGCAAATGACCTATCAAATAAAGGGCTAGTATCCAAGATCTATAAAGAACTTATTAAACTCAACACCAAAGAAACAAACAATCCAATCATGAAATGGGCAAAAGACATAAAGAGAAATCTCACAGAGGAAGACATGGACATGGCCAACAAGCACAAGAGAAAATGCTCTGCATCATTTGCCATCAGGGAAATACAAATCAAAACCACAATGAGATACCACCTCACATTGGTGAGAATGGGGAAAATTAACAAAACAGGAAACCACAAATGTTGGAGAGGATGCGGAGAAAAGGGAACCCTCTTACACTGTTGGTGGGAATGTGAACTGGTGCAGCCACTCTGGAGAACTGTGTGGAGGTTCCTCAAAGAGTTAAAAATAGACCTGCCCTACGACCCAGCAATTTCACTGCTGGGGACTTACCCCAAAGATTCAGATGCAGTGAAACGCCGGGACACCTGCACCCCGATGTTTATAGCAGCAATGTCCACAATAGCCAAACTGTGGAAGGAGCCTCGGTGTTCATTAACAGATGAACGGATAAAGAAGCTGTGGTCTATGTATACAGTGGAATGTTACTCAGCCATTAGAAACGACAAATACCCACCATTTGGTTCAATGTGAATAGAACTGGAGGGTATTATGCTGAGTGAAGTAAGTCAATCGGAGAAGGACAAGCATTATATGGTCTCATTCATTTGGGAAGTATAAAAAATAGTGAAAGGGATTAAAGGGGAAAGGAGGGAAAATGAGTGGGAAATATCAGTAAGGGAGGCAGAACATGAGAGACTCCTAACTCTGGGAAACGAACAAGGGGTGGTGGAAAGGGAGGCGGGTGGGGGGATGGGGTGACTGGGTGATGGGCACTGAAGGGGGCACTTGATTGGATGAGCACTGGGTGTTATGCTATATGTTGGCAAATTGAACTCCAATAAAAAGACATACAAAAATAAAAAAAATTCAGGGTAAAAAAAATAAATAAAAATATATATGTGGCACAACGTCAGGGAAGATGGTAAAGTAGGAAGAACCAGGAATCTGTCTTCCTACCTAGATAATTGTACCAGCACAGTCTGTCTGATGTAACTACTTTGGAGCACTGCAGACTCTTCAAAGACTTGAAACTTCCAGGGCAAATTTTAGACCGTAAATTATGGTTAACTTTTGGCATTTCAGCCCTAGCACATTAGTTGGCTACCTATGCCCCATTCTCACTGCCAAGATAAGGCAGCCATGCACATGAACCCAGAGTAACTTGTGCACAGCTTGTGGGAGCCAGAGTGAGTGATAAGGACCCTGTCTTCTAGATACCAGGAATCTGTGTCCTGATTATTGTTGTGATTGCAGAGGTGTTTTTTTTTTTTTTCAGAGGTGTTAACACAGTGGTGAACATTCATTGTTCCAAACCCACCATCTCAAGTGGTTTCCAGAAGTTTTAAAGACCCAGAGTTATTTTTCTTTCCCCACTCATTTTCCCCCTTCTCCCTTGTTGGCAGCGAGACATTTAAGGACTAGGTCATTCAAAATCAATTGCAGAGACAGGGAATTTATAAAGTCACTGCTTAGAAAAGACCTGGGAAAATCTTAAGTTTGTATCTCTCTGGTCCTAAGCACAGAGAAGCTTTAAAGTAACAATCACGAAATCAGCGAACACTGGGGCAGGTAGAGAAGCTGATTTCCAGGATTAACACAGTATAATAAATATCATCCAGTTTTGGGGGCTCCTGGCTGGCTCAGTTGGTAGAACATGTGACTCTTGATCTCAAGATTGTGCATTTGATGTTGGATATAGAGATTACTTAAAAATAAAATCTTAAATAAATATCCAGCTTTCAACAAAAAATCCTAAGACATAGAAAGGACCAATTCAAAGTACAGAAATTAAGCCAACATAAACCATCCCTGAGAAAGTCCAGAGGTGGATATATTACAGAGATCACAACAACTATCTTTTTTTTTAAGATTTTGTTTATTCATGAGAGACACAGAGTGGGGGGAGCAGAGACAGAGGCAGAGGGAGAAGCAGGCTCCCTGTGGGGAGCCCAATGTGGGACTTGATCTGGCGACCCTGGGATCACATCCTGAGCTGAAGGCAGACGCTCAACCACTGATCCACCCAGGCGTCCCTCACAACAATTATCTTATAGATGCTCAAAAAACTGAGGACAAAGTCGAAAAAATAATGTATTAATAATATGAGAATATCAAGAGATAGGTAACATAAAGAATTGACAAGTGGGATCCCTGGGTGGCGCAGCGGTTTGGCGCCTGCCTTTGGCCCAGGGAGCAATCCTGGGGACCCGGGATCGAATCCCACGTCGGGCTCCCGGTGCTTGGAGCCTGCTTCTCCCTCTGCCTCTCTCTCTCTCTCTGTGACTATCATTAAAAAAAAAAAAAAAAGAAAAAAAAAGAATTGACAAGTAATTCTGGAGCTGAAAAGTACTATAACTGAAAGAAAATTTTCTAGAGCAATTCAAAAGCAGATTTGAGTTGGAAAAAAAATCAGCAAACTTGAAGAAAATATGAGTGAAATGACTGAGTTGAGGAACAGGAAGAAAAAAGATTGAAGAAAAGTAAATAGAACCTGTGGACATGTGGGGTACCATAAAGCAGACCAACATATGTATTGTGGCTTTGTGAGAACAGAGAAAAGGGCAAGGAGATTATCTGAAAAAATAATGGCCCCAAACTCCAAATTTGATGAAAGACATTAATATTAATACCCAAGAAGCTCAATGAACTCAAAATAGAATAACTGAAAGAGTCCCACATTCAGACACATTCAATCAGACTGTCAAAAACCAAAGACAATAGAATGTTGAAAGCATCAAGACAGAAGTGACTTATCACCTACAAGGGATCTCATTAAGATTTTTTTCATCAGAAACTGTAAAAGACAGGAGGCAGTGGATTGATATATTTAAAGTACTGCATGAAAAAAGTCTTGTCAACCAAGAAACATATTAGAGAAAGCTGTCCTTCAAAAATGAGAGGAGAACCTGGGCGGTGTAGTTGATTAAGCATTCAACTCTTGGTTTGGGCTCAGGTTGTGATCAGGGCCATGAGATCGAGCCCTGCTTCGGGCTCAATGTGGAGTTGGCTTAAGTTTCTCTCTCCCTCTCCCCCTGCTCCCCCCCTCCATGTTCTCGCTCTTAAATAAATACATCTTTAAAAAGAAATGAGGGAGGAATTAAGACACCCTCAGATAAAAGCTGAAGGAGTTCATTACCACTAGAACTTCCCTACAGGAAATGCTAAAAAAAGTCCTTCAGGTTGAAATGAAGGATACTAGAAAGTAACTCAAAGCCATATGAAGAAATAAATATTTCCAGTAAAGAGAAATACATGGGGAAATAGAAAACTTGGTAAATTGTGACTTTGGTTTGTAACACTTTTTCTGCCTGATTTAAAAGATTAATACATAGAAAAATTATTAGTCAATGTTCTTGGAAACACAGTGCATAAAGATGTAATTTTGTAACATCTGTAACTAAAAGGGGTTGGGGATGGAAATGTATAAAAGTATTTTTTGTATGTTATTGAAGTTAAGCTTTTATAAAGTCAAATTAGAGTGTTATAACCTTAGGATAGAAAATGTAATCCTTAGGTAGCCACAAGGAAAATAGTTATAGAATATACCCAAAAGGAAAGAAAGGAGGAAGGAATTAAAAGGTCTCACTCAAGGCGCAACTGGATACCTCAGTCAGTTTAGTGTCTGACTTTTGATCTTAGGGTCATGAGCTCAAGCCCCATGTTGGGTGTAAAGCCTACTTAAAAAAAAAAAAGTTGGGATCCCTGGGTGGCGCAGCGGTTTGGCGCCTGCCTTTGGCCCAGGGCGCGATCCTGGAGACCCGGGATCGAATCCCACATCGGGCTCCCGGTGCATGGAGCCTGCTTCTCCCTCTGCCTGTGTCTCTGCCTCTCTCTCTCTCTGTGACTATCATAAATAAATAAAAAATTAAAAAAAAAAGTTTCACTGGAACAAATCAACTAAATACAAAAGAAAATAGTAATACAAGAATGAGGGACAGGGCACCCCGGGTGGCTCAGCGGTTTAGCGCCGCCTTCAGCCCAGGCTTGATCCTGTAGACCCGGGATCGAGTCCCACGTTGGGCTCCCTGCATGGAGCCTGCTTCTCCCTCTGTCTGTGTCTCTGCCTCTCTCTCTCTCTCTCTCTCATGAATAAATAAAATCTTAAAAAAAAAAGAAAAGAATGAGGGACTAATGCTATAATGCATATAGAGAAGACAACAAAATGTCAGAAGTCCTTCCCTATCATTAATTACTATAAATGTAAGTGGATCAAGCTCTTTAATCAAAAGAGATTGGCAGAAAAGATAAAAATGATCCAATTTTATAGTGTTTTCAGGAGACTCAGTTTAGATCTAAAGATACACAGGTTGAAAGTGAAATTGCAAAAAAGAGTATTTATTATACTTAGTAACCAAAGACAGCAGGAGTGGCCATACTAATACCTAATACAAATAGTGTCACATAAAATAGTATTATTTAAGTCAAAAATGGTTACAGGAGACAAAGAAGGATATTAATAAAAATTTCAATAAATATTATAACAATGATAAACATTTAGCAAAAATGACTGAATTGAAGGGGAAAATAGAGTTTTAATAATTGGAGACCTCAACATCCCATTCTCCACAGTAGACAGAATAACCAGATAGAAGACGAGTATGTAAAGAGAAGACTTATTTGTTACGAGAAAGAAAAGAAATACCATAAAGCAACTAGATCAAACAGAAAAATATTTTCCACCATACATTAACAGAATACACATCTTTTTTAAGTACACATGGAATATTATTCAGGATAGGTTATAAATTAGGCTACAAATAAAATCTTAATACATTTAAAAAGATGGGTGTTCCAAAGAGTATATTCTCTGACCACAATGGGATAAATTTAGAAATTGTTAATAGAAGAGAAACTAGAAAACTAAAAAAATTATGTAAAGTAAATAACACACTCTTTAGCAGCCACAGGGTCATAGAAGAAATCACAAGGGAAATTAAGAAATACTTGAAGATTGAAAATAACATAACCTGTCAGAACTTAAGGAATAAAAGAAAAAAAGTAGTACTAAGAGGTTAATTTATAGCTGTCAATGCTTACATGGAAAAAAAGAAGTCAACCACCTAACTTAATACCTTAAAGGACTAGAAAAGGAAGAACAAACTAAAACCAAAGGTAGCAGAAGAAAGGAAATAATAGTAGAGCAGAGAGTTAAAAAATAGGAAATGGGGAAAATCAACAAAACCTAGGGTTGGTTATTCAGAAGATCAAACTGATAAACTTTTAGCTAGATGGACTATGAAGAAGACTCAAATTTCTAAATTAACCTGAAAGTGGGTTCATTACCACTGATTCTACAGTGATAAAAAGAGTATATAAGAGAGCACAGTGAATACCTGTGCACAAACAAACTGCATAACGTAGATGAAATGGGAAAACTGTTAGAGACAAAAAAATCTACCTAGTCTAAAGCATGCAACTCTTGATCTCTGGTTTATAGCTTTGAGCCCCACGTTGGATGCAGAGATTACTTAAAAATAAAATCTTAAAAAAAATCTACCAAGACTGAATGAAGAAATAAAATCTGAATAGACTTCTATAACTAGGAAAAAGATGAAATTAGTAATTAAAAACCTCCTGAGCCTGATGGTTTCATTAATAAATTCTATCAAATATTTAAAGAAATGACAATAGTCCTTATCAGACAATTCCAAAAAATTGAAGAGGAAGGAACATTTACTTATTTAAAACCACCTCTGTCCTGAGACCAAAGCCAGGCAATGACACTAGAAAAAAACTACAGACCAATATCCCTTAGGATCATGGATGTAAAATGCTAGCAAACCAAATTCAGCTGTATATTTAGAGGATTATATACACCATGGCCAAGTGGTATTTATTCCTGAAATGCAAGGATGGTTCAACATAGAAAAATCAATCAGTGTAATTTACCACAGTAACAGTGAACTACATTATCATCTCAACTGATGCAGAAAAAGTATTTGACAGACTTCAGCACCCTTTGATGATAAGAACACTTCAACAAATTCAGAATAAAAGGAAACCATTTCAATATCATAAAGGCCATTTACAGAAAAGTGCACAGCTAATGTCATGCTCTGTGGTGAAAGTGAAGGCATTCCCTCCAATTCAGAAACAACACATGCCAGATTTCAACACAGTACCGGAAGCTCTGGCCAGAGCAAAGAGGCAAAGAATAGAAATAAAAGGTATCTGTATTGGAACGGACAAAAGTAAAATGATCTGTTTGCAGATAACATGATGTTATATGTAAAAAAAATCCCTAAAGATTATACACACAAAAAAATTAAGAACTTCAGTTAGCATAATACTCTTTAGCTCCATCCGTGTCATTGCAAATGGCAAGATTTCATTGTTTTGTGGCTAAAGCAAAATAAGTCAAAGACAAATACCATATGATTTCACTCATATGTAGAAATGAAGGAACAAAATAAATGAGCAAACGGAAAAAAAAAAAAGAGGGGGAAAACTAGGAAACAAACTCCTGGCTATAGAGAACAAACAGATGGTTCCCAGAGGGGAGGTGGATGGGAGGATGGGGGAAATAGGTGATGGGGATTAAGGAAGGCACTTGTGATGAGCACTGGTGTTATATGGAGGTGTTGACTCACCATATTGTACACCTGAAACTAATATCTTACTGTATATTTACTAATTGGAATTTAAATTGAAACTTTAAAAAAACTTAACTAATAAATGAATATAGGGCAGCCCGGGTGGCTCAGCAGTTTAGCGCTGCCTTCAGCCCAAGGCGTGATTCTGGAGACCCGGATCGAGTCTCACGTCGGGCTCCTTGCATTGGAGCCTGCTTCTCCCTCGCCTGTGTCTCTGCCTCTCTCTGTGTCTCTCATGAATGAATAAATAAAATCTTTTAAAAAAATAAATGAATACAGCAAAAATGCAGGATAAAAAAATCGAAATGTAAAAATGTTACATTTCTTTCTTTCTTTTTCTTTTTTAAGATTTATTTATGATAGACATAGAGAGAGAGAGAGGCAGAGACACAGGAGGAGGGAGAAGCAGGCTCTAAGCCGGGAGCCGGACGTGGGACTCGATCCCGGGACTCCAGGATCGCACCCTGGGCCAAAGGCAGGCGCTAAACCTGAGCCACCCAGGGATCCCCCAGTTACATTTCTATACGCTAACAATGAACAATCTGGAAAGGAAATTAAGAAAATCCCATTTGCAGTAGCATCAAAAATAATACATAAGAATTGGCCAAGGGAAAAGATTTGTAAACTAAAAAATATAAACATGGCTGAAGGAAATTAAAGAAGACATAAACAACTGGAAAGACATTTTGTGTTCATGAGCTGAAAACTTAATGTTATGATGTCAGTACTGCCTAAGGTGAGTCATACTTTCCTAGAAGCTGCCCTAGGCACGGGGGTACAGAATGAACATGAGGCTGGAGAAAGGGCAAGAATCAATATCAGGGTGGCGATGGCTTCCAATGCCTAGTGGGTGAATTCAGGAACTAGGGAATCCACTTCCAGGCTTCAGGGACAAGATAGCATTCATTAGGAACTAATTTTGTCATTGTGCCACAAAAGACAGTACACGGTGATGAGACGTGACACACCAAGGTCTCACACTTTACGTTTTGCTAGAAGGGGAAATATTTGGCCTCTCTGCTCCCTTAGTCCCTTCCTCCCTGATGGAGATAGAGGGACTTATGTCTTTGGAGAATTTAGGAGAAGGTATAGGCATAAAAGTGCCTGCCCTTTCCCCTCTCTCTGATCAACCTGTAAGACTGGGGCCTTCTGCTCTACTACTTTTATGTGCTGAGGACATAGGCCCTGAAGATAGGCCTAGGGATGCTTCTCTGGTCCCCAAGATGAGGCCATACATTAGGCTCCTACTTTCCTGCAAGGGGGCTGCCCAAGGCTACCAACCAAACAGGAGGCCACAAGGGTAGCCTTGACTGTGGAGCAGATCCATGCATGATCTCCAATTCTACTTTATTAGCCTCAAAGCCAATATTTTGTATTCTGTCAGTTTGTGCTTCAGTTCTCTTCCAGTTCCCAATTTGATATGGGGAGGGAGGTATTAATAATTATCATCCCTAAACCTAATGGCAGCTTTTAAAAACAACAACAGAATAACAGCATAGCAATATTTCATGCTTTATTTTTATTATTTTTTATTTTAATTATAGTGTAGTTAACCCACTCACAGTGTTATATTTGTTCAGGTGTACAATATAGTGATCGAACCATTCCATATATTACTCAGTGTTTGGCAAGATGTGTGCCCTTAACCCCCTTCACCTATTTCACCCCTCCCCCTACCATCTGTAACCATCTGTTCTCTATAGTTAAGAGTCTGTTTTTTGGCTTATCTGTTTTTTTTTTCTTTTGTTGGTTTCATTTCTTGAATTCCACATGTTGAGTGAAATCATATGTTATTTGCCTTTCCCTGATTGATTTACTCTGCTTAGCATCAGACTCTCTAGATCTTTCCATGTCATAGCAAAATACAAGATTTCATTCCTTTTTATGGCTGAGGATTCTTCCATTATATAAGTATATATAAATATAAATATTATATCTTCTTTATCCCTCAGTTTATGGACACTTTGTTTGCTTCCATAATTTAGCTGTTGTAAGTAATGCTGCAATAAACATTGGAGTGCATGTATTCCTTTGAATTAATGTTTTTATATTCTTTGGGTAAAAACTCAGTATTGTGATTACTGGGTCATAGAGTAGTTCTTTTTTTTTTTTTTTTTTTTTGAGGAATCTCCAAACTCTTCTCCACAGTTGCTGCACCAGTTTGCATTTCTACCAACAGTGCCAAGAGGTCCCTTTTTCTTCACATCCTTGTTTCTTGTGTTTTTTTATTTTAGCCATTTAGACGGGTATGAGGTGATATCCCATTGTGGCTTTGATTTGCATTTCCCTGATGATGAGTGATGTTGAGCATCTTTTCACATCTCTGTTGGCTATCTGTAGGTCTTCTCTGGAGAAAAGTCTGTTCATATCTTCTACCCATTTTTTAATTGGGATTTTTTTTTTTTTTGGCATAGAGTTGTGTAAGTTCTTTGTATATTTTGGATACTAACCCATTATCAGAGATGTTATTTGCAAGTATCTTCTCCCATTTCGTAGGTGATCTTTTAGTTTTGTTGACTGTTTCTTTGCTGTGCAGACACTTTTTACTTTGATGGAGTCCCAGTGGTTTCATGCCTTTTAAAATATCCATTTGATGAAGGCTGAGGCTGGAGCTAGTTCTTCAAGGGAGTATTCTGTGGATAGTGGGTAAAACATTTTGCACGATTGAACAGGTGGCTCCACTGGTGGACTGTAGCAAGCTGGCTTTACAGCCAAGAAGACAGGGCTTTTATGTGTGGCATCTCTGTGTAAACTACACTTGCTGAGAAATTGCTAGGGTCAGGTACTGGGATAGTGGTTTTTAAAAACTCATTTTAAACGATTTTATTTATTTATTCATGACAGAGAGAGACAGAGAGACAGACAGATGGGGGCGGGGGGCAGACACAAGCAGAGGGAGAAGCAGCCTCCATGCAGGGATCCCGATGTGGGACTCGATCCCCAGTCTCCAGGATCACATCCTGGGCTGAAGGTGGCGCGAAACCACTGAACCACCCTGGCTGCCCTAAAAATTCATTTTGTAGAGTAAGTCAAAACTTTGTTGGGATCATTCTTAAACAGACATGATCTATCACACAGATATAGATGTTTGGTGTTTCTGTAAGATGATGAAGAACTCATTATAGGGAAGTCAGATTATAAGAGCAGAGAGACTGTAAATATGAACACTTTAGGGCATGCAGAACAATTAACAATATTTTTAAGGTGTTCATATGTCAGTTCCTATTTAAAAAAGCTAGTATTTACTAATGAAACAGAGCAAGTCAGTAACTTCAAAGATCTAGGAGAGAAGCTGTTGAGCAGGGAGGCGGTATAGAGTCCAGAATGCATTTCAGTACCAGTAACATTTCTCAGTTGTAAATATAAACACAACCATGGTGGCAAACACCCTCACCACTATAAAGCAACTGATAAACTGGAGACGAGTTGGGACATTTTTCTCGTGGTTGGATAATTCAAATAGATTTTTGTAGTGATTACAAGTTCACATTTTCCAGTTTCAAAGAATAAAAGATGGAATGAGCGACAAGTTAATAACATGCAATAGAAAATGAGAGATTATTTCCACAACCTATTTCTGATGTTCAATCTCCATGATTCTGTGCCCTTTAAGTAAACACAATTTTTCCATTTTACTCTAAAGAGCTCAAGAATGTTGACTTCTTAGACATATAATTTAAAGTGCTTCATACTTTTATTTCCAAAGAAACTGTATTTTAAATGTTTCACTCAAGCATCTGAACATTATTTAGTAAGACATGTGGGCAGAAAATCCTTTCCCCATGAACAGTTAAGGAAATATAGAAAGGTATTCGTGTGTCACAGGAAAATCTCCCCAAGAAATGTACATTAGGCTGTGATCAATGCCAAGAGTAGGTTTCTCTAGAGATTCCAAGTGAGCTCTTCTCCATGGCTCTGGGACTGCTGCAAGCAACTCTGTCAGTCATCAGAGTGTCGGAGATTGATGTCACTCAGCTTGACACCAGGTATTCGTAATATTGGTGCACGGGCCACCCTGTTCAGGAGCAGGCACAGGCACAGCCAGGGCACAGCCTCACTGACTGACAAACCACGTTTCTCCATGCAGACATATTCTCAGCTCCCATGTTGTAAACCAACTTATTCTTCAGCTATTAATTCCCATTTTTTGTTCCGCAGACCCAGAGCCTTCTCTTTTCTAAGCCTAAACTGCGCGCTGTGACTGCTGAGACTTTTCAGAGGTGGGCCCTCCTTTCTTCATATCCGCCCTGCCCCACTGGTTTTCACTTAGTACCACCTCCTGTGGTGGCAGCTGTCTTCTTCCTTGGAGGCCACTTTGTACTTCTTTCTACACACAGGGGCCACCACTTGTCCTGACACTTTCCTTCCATTTGCACAACAGAAGGCAGCTTCTCTTTCAGATCGTGATGAGGAGGAAAGAATCAGCTTTTTTTTTTTTTTTTTTAAGATTTTATTTATTCGTGAGAGAGGCAGAGACACAGAAAGAGGGAGAAGCAAGCTCCCTGCAAGGAGCCCAGTGTGGGACTCCATCCCAGACCCCAGGATCACGCCCCAAGTCAAAGGCAGATGCTCAACCCCTGAGCCACCAAGGTGTCCCAGAACCAGCTCTTTAAAATGCCCTGCAGGACTTACCTTCTTGGGCTGTTGATATTAGATGGATTTCTACCTTAATATTCAGTCCCAGAATGCTGCTTCTCAGTGTGCCCCACAGGTGTAAAGTAGAAAACATTTGGGAAGACAGGGTACAAAGACCTGAGACACAGCAGGAAGGGAGGGGGACAGGCCAGTCAACGTCCTGTGTGGCAAATGCTTGTTGTTCCTTATAGCATTTTTTTTTTCTGTATTGATATGTAATTGATAAACTGTGAGATATTTAAAGTGCACAACATGGTGATTTGATGCATGTATACATTGTGAAAGGATGACCACCATTTAGTTAAGTAGCACATCCATCACCTCATGTATTTATCTTTTTTTTGTGTGTGTGATAATGTTGAAGTCCTACTGTCAGTAAAATTCCCTTACATAGTACAGTGTTTACCAGGTATAGTCACCATGTTAAAGATTACATCTTATAACTCAGAGTCTGTACCCTTTTAGGAAACTCCCCATTTCCTCCACCTCCCCGCCCGTGGTAATTATTTTTCAGCTGTCTGTTTTTTAAAAATTATTTTTTTAGCTCCATGTACAAGTGGTACTATTCAGTACTTTTCTTTGGCTTATTTCACTTAGCACAATGCCCTCCAGGTTCATGTTGTTGCAAATGGCAGGATTTCTTCTGTCTTCATTGAGGTAAAATTGGAATATAACATTATATAAGTTTCAGATATATATTTTTATTTCTTAAAAAAGATTTTATTTATTTATTCATGAGAGACAGAGAGAGAGGCAGAGACACAGGCAGAGGGAGAAGCAGGCTCCATGCAGGGAACCCGACATGGGACTCGATCCCGCCGGGTCTCCAGGATCACACCCTGGGCTGAAGGCAGCGCTAAACCGCTGAGCCAACCGGGCTGCCCAAGTTTCAGATATATAATTCAACCTCTGTACTCATTACAAAGTTTAGTTACCATCCATCATGATTCATCTGACCCTCTGTCCATTTCTCCTACCCTCTAAATCCCCTTACCCCTGTGAACCAGCAATCTATTCTGTGTTTACATCTTTGCTTTTATTTTGTTATGTTTGTTTGTGTTGTGTTGTTTGAGATTCCACAAATGAGTGACATTGTACTGTTTTTTTCTTTCCCCTTCTGACTTCCTTCATTTAACATAATACCTGCAAGGCCCATCCATGTGTTTGCAAATGGTCAGATCTCTCTCTTTTTTATGGCTGAGCAGTATTCCATTGTATATATACACAATACTTTCTTTATGCATTTATCCATCCATGGGCATTTTAGGTTGTTTCCATATCTTGGCTATTGTAAATAATGCTGCTCCAAATATCAGAATACATCTTTTCGAATTAGTGTTTTTGTATTCTTTGGATACATACCAAGAAGTGGGCAGCTGGATCAGTGGCAGTTCTATGGTTAATGTTTAGAGGAATCTCCATATTGTTTTCCATAGTGGCTATACCAATGTACATTCCTGTCCAAAGAATATGAAGGCTCTCTTTTATACACAGCCTCACCAACATTTGTTGTCTTTTTGATGATAATAAAGTAATATCTCACTGTGGTTTAATTTGCATTTCCCTAATAATTAGTGATGCCGAACATCTTTTCAAGTGTTTGTTGGCCACCTGTATGTCTTCTCTGGAAAAATGTCTATTCAGGTCCCCTGTCCATTTTTAAAAATATTCTGTTTGGCTTTTTTTGGTGGTTAAACTGTATGAGTTATCTTTATAGTTTGGAATATTAACCCCTTGTTGGATATTTGATTTGCAAATAACATCTCCCATTCTGCAGGTTGCCTTTTCAGTTTGCTGATGGCTTCCTTTGCTGTGCAGAGACATTGTAACCCTATTTGTTTAGTTTTGCTTTTGTTTCCCTATATTTGGAGTCAGAACCAGAAAAGCATTACTAAGAATGGGGTAAAAAACTGTGTATATTTTCTTGTAGGAATTTTATGGTTTCACGTCTTACATTCAAGTCTTTAATCCATTTTGAGTTAATTTTTGTGTGGTAGAAGACAGTGGTTTTGTTCTATTCTTTTCATGTGGCTGTCTGATTTCCCCAGCACCATTTATTGAAAAGACTGTCCTATCTACATTGTGTACTCTTGGTGCCTTTGTCATAAATTATGTGTATATATGTGGGTTTATTTATTTATGGGGTATCACTTCTGTTCAGCTGATCTGTGTGTCTATTTTTATGCCAATGTTGTTTTGATTATTATACCTTTGTAACATAGTTTCAAATTAGGGTTTGTGATACCTCCATGTTTGTTCTTGTTTCTCAAGATTGCTTTGGCTATTGGGGATCTTTTGTGGTTCTATACAAATTTTTGAGTTGTTTGTTCTGTGAAAAATGCCACTGAAATTTTTATGGGGATTGCTTTGGTGGGGGGTATAGACATTTTAACAATATATTTTTTTAAGATTTTATTGATTGATTAGAGAGAGGGGGAGAGACCGAGGGAGAGAGAGCAAGCAAGCACAAGAGCAGCAGAGGGAGAAGCAGACTCCCTGCTGAGCGGGGAGCCCAGTGTGGGTCTCGATCCCAGGACAATGGGATCATGACCTGAGCCAAAGGCAGACATAGACACTTAACTGACTGAGCCACCCAGGCACCCACATTTTAACAATATTGATTCTTCCAACCCATAAGCACAGAATATCTTTCAGTTTATTTGTTCCTTATCAGTATCTCATAGTTTTCAGTTTATAGGTCTTTCACCTCCTTGGTTACATTTATTTCTATGTATTTTATTCTTTTTGATGAAATTATAAATACGGTCATTTCCTTAATTTCTATTTCTTTCTTTTTAAAATTGTATTTATTTATTCGTGATACACACACACACACACACACACACACACACACACAGAGGGGGGTGGGGGCAGAGACACAGGCAGAGGGAGAAGCAAGCTCCATGCAGGGAACCCGACACAGGACTCAATCCTGGGACTCCAGGATCACGCCATGGGCCAAAGGCAGGCGCCAAACTGCTGAGCCACCCAGGGATCCCCTTTAATTTCTATTTCTGATAGTACATTATTATTATTTAGAAACACCACAGATTTCTTTATATGATTTTGTATCCTGCAACTTTACCAAATTCATTCATTAGTTATAACAGTATTTTGGTGGAGTCTTTATGGTTTTCTATTTATAGTATCATGTCATCTACAAATATTGACAGTTTTACTTCTTCCTTTCTAATTTGGATGACTTTGATTTCTTTTTCTTATCCAATTACTATAGCTAGGAATTAAAATATGTTGAATAAAAGTGGCAAGAGTAAGTATCCTTATCTGGTTCCTGATCTTAGAAGAAAATCTTTCACCTTTCACCAATGAGTATAAAGTTAGCTGTGGGTTTGTCTCATACAGGCTTTCTTATATTGAGGTATATTCCCATGTTGTTGGGAGTTTTTATCATAAATGAATGTTGAATTTTGTCAAATTCTTTTTCTGCATCTATTGAGATGATCATATAATTTTTGCCTTTCATTTGGTAAATGTGGTGTATAACGTCAAAAAATTTACAGATGTTGAACCAACCTTGCATCCTTGGAGCAAATCCCATTGGATCATGGTATTTAATCCTTTTAATGTATTGTTCAATTCTTTTTGCTAATATTTTGTTGAGTATTTTTGCATCAATGTTCATTAAGAATATATTGGCCTCCACAATAGCCAAACTGTGGAAGGAGCCTCGGTGTCCATCGAAAGATGAATGGATAAAGAAGCTGTGGTTTATGTATACAATGGAATATTACTCAGCAATTAGAAACGACAAATACCCACCATTTGCTTCAACGTGGATGGAACTGGAGGGTATTATGCTGAGTGAAATAAGTCAATCGGAGAAGGACAAACAGTGTATGTTCTCATTCATTTGGGGAATATGAATAATAGTGAAAGGGAATATAAAGGAAGGGAAAAGAAATGTTGGGAAATATCAGGAAGGGAGACAGAACATAAAGACTCCTAACTCGGGGAAACGAACTAGGGGTGGTGGAAGGGGAGGAGGGCGGGTGTTGGAGGGGAATGGGTGACGGGCACTGAGGTGGACACTTGATGGGATGAGCACTGGGTGTTTTTCTGTATGTTGGTAAATTGAACACCAATAAAAATTAATTAAAAAAAATATATTGGCCTCTAATTTTCTTTTTTTGGTATTATTTTTATCTGGTTTTAATATCAGGGTAATGCTTGCTGTATAAAATGAGTTGGGGAGCATTCCCTCCTCTCCTCTTTGTTGTTTAGATGACTTTGAGAAGGATAAGTATTGAATCTTTTTTTTTAAGATTTTTATTTATTTATTAATGAGAGAGAGAGAGCATGGCAAAGACATAGGCAGAGGGAGAAGCAGGCTCCATGTAGGGAGCCTGACATGGGACTCAATCCCGGATCTCCAGGATCAGGCCCTGGGCTGAAGGCGGAGCTAAACCGCTGAGCCACCCAGGCTGCCCTGAATCTTCTTTGAATGTTTGGTAGAATTCACCAGTGAAGCCATATGGTCCTAGACCTTTGTTTTTTGGGGAGGTTTTGTAATTACTTATTCAATCTCATTACTAGTAATAGGTCTCTTCAAATTTTGTTTCTTCATGATTCAGTCTTAGAAGATTGCATGTTTCTGGGAATTTTCCCCTTTCTTTTAGGTTGTCCAGTTTGATGATGTGAAATTGTTCCTTTTATGATCCTTTGTATTTCTGTGGTATCAGTTCTAACTTTTCCTCTTTCATTTCTGATTTTATTTGACCCTTCCTTTTTTGTGTTGGTTACTCTAGATAAAGGTTTGTGAATTTTGTTTATCTTTACAAAGAACCAGCTCTTAGTTTCAATGATATTTTTTTAAAAAAAGATTTACTTACTTATTTTAGAAAGAAAGCATGTGAACAGGGGGAGGGGTAGACGGAGAGGGAGAAAGAGCAGAAGCCTCACTGAGCATGGAGCTGAAGTGAGAATTGATCCCAAGTCCCTGATATCAAAACTCGAGCTGAAATCAAGGGTCAGATGCCTAACCAACTGAGCCCCCAAACCGCCCCTTCATTGATATTTTCTATTGTTTTAAGTTTCTATTTCATTTATTACCACTCTGATCGTTATTTCCTTCCTTCTACTAACTTTAAGCTTTATTTGTTCTTACTTTTCAAGTTCCTTTTGGTGTATATATGTTTTTGAGAATTTTCTTGCTTTTCTAGGTAAGGCTGTGAAGTTCCCTCTTAGATCTGCTTTTGCTATATTCTAAAGATTCTGGCCTGTCCTATCTTAAAGAAGAATTTTCTTTGAAGAAAAAGAAAGAGAATTCTTCTTTGATTTTTTTTTTTTTTTGTGACTCACTGGTTGTTCAGTAGTGTGTTGTTTAATCTCCATCATATTTTGATGTTTCTTCCAGTTTTTTTTTTTTTGTACATGATTTCTAGTTTCATACCATTGTGGTCAGAGAAGATGGTGCTTATGATTTCAATCTTCTTAAATTTACTGGAATGTTTCTTTGTGGCCTAATACGTGATCTATCCTGGAGAATGTCCCATGTGCACTTGAGAAGAATGTGTATTCTCTTGCTTTTGGACAGACTGTTCTGTATGTATCTGTTAAGTACATTTGGTCATTTGGTCAAATGTGTATTTATGGTTAACTTTTTAAATTGATTTTCTGTCTGGTTGATTCACTGATGTAAGTGGGATGTTAACATCCCCTATTATTGCATTGTTGTCAGTTTTTCCTTTTGGTTATGTTAATTTTTGCTTGATATATTTTGTTGATCTTATGGGGTGTATATGCGTGTGTGTGTGTAAACATTATATCTTCTTGATGGATTGACTCCTTTATCATTATGAAAATGCCCTTCTTTGTCTTTATTAATCTTTGTTTTAAAGTCTATTTTGTTTGGTATGAGTATAGCTGCATGAACTTTCATTTCTATTTGCATGGAATATCTTTCTCAATCTCTTCATTCAGTCTTAGTGTCCTTCTGAAGTCTCTTTTAGGCAGCATATTGATAGGTCTTGTATTTTTATTCACTGAGCCACTCTGTGTCTTTTGATTAGAATATTTAGTCCGTTTATATTTAAAAGAATTGTAGGTAAGTATGTACCTATTTCCATTCTGCAAAGTGCCATTTTGTTCATTGTTTTCTGGCTTAATAGTTCTTCACTCTTCCTTTTTTCTTTCTTACCTTGGGTTTGATGGCTTTAGTGTGATATGAGGTTTAGAATCCTTTCTCATTTTCATTTGTACATTTGTATTTACTGTGAATTTTTGCCTTGTGGTTTCCATGAGTCTCACACATGATCCTAGGTATATAACAGTTGGTTTTATTCAACAGTTGGTTGAATACATTCCAGACCCTTATATTTTTACTCACTCCTAATGATTCATATTTTTGATGTCACATTTTACATCTTTTTATATATCCTTTACCTAATTATTGTAATTTAAATTTACTACTCTTGGTTTTTAATATTCACACTTCCTTTATAAATGATTGATCTATTACCTTTACTATATATTTATCTTTTCCACTGAGATTTTTATTTTTGTTATTTTTTTGTTATTAATTAATACCATTTCTTTTCAGCTCAAAGAGGTCCTTATAACATTTCTTGTAAGGCCAATTTAGTGGTGATAAACTTCTTCAGCTTTTTCTTTCTGGAAAACTTTTTTTAATTTTTAAAAAATTTTTTTAAGTAGGCGTTACACCTGGCATGGAGCCCTACATAGGGCTTGAGCTCATGATGTCAAGATCAAGATGTGAACTGAGATCAAGGTTGGATGCTCAACTGACTGAGCCACTCAGGTACCCCTGGAAACTCCTGATATCTCCTTTAATTATGAATAACCATGCTGAGTAGTGAGTTCTTGATTGGAATTTTTTTCCTTTCAGCACTTTGAATATATCATGCCACTCTCCTTTGGCCTGCAAGTTTTTGCTTAGAAATATGCTGAAAGCTTTATACATGAAAAGTTGTTTTCCTCTTGCTGCTTTTCAGATTCTCTTTAACTTTTGCCATTGCATTTATGTGTCTTGGTATGGATATCTTGGGGTTCATTTTATCTGGGAGTTTTTGGACTTCTTGGACCTGGATACCTGTTTCCTTCCCTAAATTAAATTGGGAAGTTTTCAGGTACTATTTCTTTAAAAAAAATTTTTGGGCCCACTCTCTCTTCTCCTTCTGGGAACCCTATAATGTGAATGTGTATATTCCACTTGATGTTGTCCTCATGTTCCCATAAGGAATCTTCCTTTTTAAAAAATTATTTTTCTTTTTGCTGCTCTGTCCAGTGTAATTTCCATTGCTTTCTCTTCCAGTTTGCTAGTCAGTTCTTCTTTTTCATCTAGTCTGTTGTTGAACCCGTCTAGTTTGGGTATTATATTCTTTAGCTCTGTAACTTATGTGTATAGGTTTCTTATATTTGTCTCTTTGTTGAAGATCTTTTTTTTTTTTTTTTTTTTTAGATTTCATTTATTCATTCATGAGAGACACAGAAAGAAAGACAGAGACAGAGACATAGGCAGAAGGAGAAGTGGCTTCTTACAGGGAGCCGGATGTGGGACTCAATCCTGGAACTCTAAGATCACGCCCTAAGCTGAAGGTAGATGCTCAACCACTGAGCCACCCGGCGTCCCTCTTTGTTGAAGATCTATGGTGTTCATTCATTTTTCTCCTGAGTTTAGTGAACAACTTTTATGCCCATTCCATTGAAGTCTTTATCAAGTAGACTGCTTATCTCCATTTCATTAATATATTTTTCTGAGGTTTTGTCTTGTTTCTTTCATTTGGATTATCTTCCTCTGCCTCCTAACTGTGTCTGGCTCTTTGTTTATTTGTATATATTTAGGGAAGAAGTTCTTTCTCTCTCAGACTTGAAAGAAAGTACTCACTAGAAGACTGGGGATGTTGCACTCTGTTGTTTGTGCCATGCCCTGGGGTGGAAGCCTGCCAAGCTCTCTCTCTCTCTTTCTTGAATGTTACAGTCCTGTGGAGCCAAGAAATACAACCCCAACCGCCCACCCTGAGCCAGTGCCAGATGTTCAAGAAGTATTGCCTATGCAGAGTGTGTTCACTTTTTGGGTCTGATTGGCTGTAGACCATGGTGGATAAGCACCAGACTGGGGAGAGCTTATCCAGTGGATGTGGCAAAGCAAGGTCTCCCATGGAGTTGGGTGGGCCTTGGATAAACCTACTGGTGGGTTGGGGGCCCTAGTGGATGAGCACTGTCCTAGTGGATGAGCTCATCCTAGTGGATGAGCACTGTTAGAGTTGAGTCCACGTGTCAGGTCTCATGGGGTGCAGGCATGATGGATAAGCACTGGGCTGGATCTGGTAGGGCAGGGCCACAGGACATGGGGGGACCACACTAATGAGGAAGTGGCACGAATAAGAAAGATGATGAGCACCAAAAATGGCACTGGCCAGCACAGGGCTAGCAAGGAAGGAGAAAAAATTAAAAAGTCATCTGCCAGCACCTCTCTTTGCAGAGATCTATACTCAACCCCTCCCCTTCTGGTATGCTCCCTAAGAAAGAGCCCAGCTTCTTCTCAAACTACTGCCTCTGCATTGGGACTTGTAGCAAGTGAGTCTGTGTGTCAGTCCTTGAAGAGCAGAATCTGTTTCTTGCAGTCCTCTGGCTCTCCTGGACCTTAGTTCTGCTGATTTCAATGACAGCTGTTTTGGGGGCTTTTCTTTTCAGTGTAGGTCCCACAAGTGGAGTGCTTGATGTGGAGCTCAAACCCTTTGTTCCTCAGAGAGGAGCTGTGAGTTTGTGATATCCTTCCCTCTTGTGGTTTGATGCACTGGTCGGGGTGGGGGGGGGGGGTTGCTGGCAAGAGCACTTCTCTGCCCCTCCCACTAGTTCCTAGTTGGGTTTCTCTTTTTTCTGCCCCGTGTTGTAGCTCTTCTGTAAGTCTTTTGGTCTTTTTGGAGAGAATTAGTCTATATGTGTCTGTAACTTTGGTGTGTCCATGGGAGGAAGTGAGCCCAAGATCTCTTCCTATGCTGCCATCTTGGAACCCCTCCAGGATTTGTCTTTTTAAAAACTGAATAATATTGATTATAGACACCTACTACACTTTCTTTATCCATTTATCTGTCAACAGACATTTAGGTTGTTTCCACACCTTAACTATTCTGAATAAAGCTGCAAGAAATGTGTACAGATATCTCTTTGAGATAGTGGTTTTATTCACTTTGGATATATATGGAGTAGGTTGATTGTAGTCTCATATGGTAGTTCTATTTTTAGTTTCTTGAGGAACCAACTCATTTTCCATAGTGGAAAATTACCAATTTACAGCCCCACCAATAGTACATAGGGTTCCTTTTTCTCCACATCTTCACTGGCATTTATTATCTTTTATCTTGATAGTAGTCAATCTGACCAGCGTGAGGTGGTATCTCATTGTGGTTTCAATTTGCATTTCCTTGATGATTAGTGATACTGGCCATTTTATGCATTCTTTGGAAAAATGTCTATTCTGGTCTGTCCATTTTTAAATTGGGTAGTTTTTTTTGGTATTGATTTGCATGAGTTCCTTATATATTTTGGATATTAACCTCTTACTGAATATGTTTTCTCTTTTTGTAGGTTGTCTTTTCATTTTGCTGATAGTTTCCTTATTTTTAGAAGCTTTTAAGTTTTATATAGTCCCACTTATTTTTGCTTTTGTTGCTCTTGATGTCAAATCCAAAAGATGTAGTCAAGAATGCTATCAAGGAGCTCACCTCCTCTTTTTTTATAAGTATAGTTGACATATGTGATATTAGCTTGAAATGTACGACATAGTGATTCATCAGTTCAATACATTATGCAGTGTTCACACCACAATAAGTGTAGTTACCATCTTTCACTATACAAAATTATTTTATTATTATTATTTATTATTGACAGTATTCCCTGTGCTGTATTTTCCATTTCCGTAATTTATTTTATAAGTGGAGGTTTGTACTTCTTAATCCCCTCATGTATTTTGCCTCTCTTTCTCCCTTAGGCAGCCATCAGTTTGTTCTCTATTTAAGAGTCTGTTTCTGGTTTGTTTGGTTTTGGTTTGGTTTTTTAGATTTCATATATAAGTGAAAATATATGTTGTCTTTTTTTTTCTCTGACTTCTATAATGTACCATAATACCTTCTAGCTCCATCCATATTGTCAGGCATGGCAAAGTTTCGTTCTTTTTTAATGTCTGAGTAATATTCCATTGTATATCTATATCTATAGATCTATATCTTCTTTATCTATTCATATACTGATGGCTGGCTACTTGGGTCGCTTCCATATCTTGGCTATTGTAAATTATGCTGCAGTAAACACAGGGGCATCTTTTCAAATTTGTGTTTCTATTTTCTTTGGGTAAACACCTAGCACTGGAATCACTGAATCATGTTATTTCCATTTTTAATTTTCAAGGAACCTCTATACTATTCTCAGTAGTGAATGTACCAGTTTGCCTTCCCACCAACAGTGCATGCAGGTTCCTTTTTCTCCACATCCTTGTCAACACTTGTTATTTTGTGTCTTTTTGATATTAGTCATTCTGACTGATGTGAAGTATTATCTCATTGTGGTTTTGATTAGCATTTTCCTGATGATTAGTGATGAGCATCTTTTTATGTCTGTTTGCATCTGTATTATCTTCATTAGGAAAATGTCTATTCAAGTTATCTCTTATTGGATTTTTTTTTTTTTTGGTGTTGAATTATATGAGTTGCTTATACCTTTTGGATATTAACCCCTATAGGATAGATTATCTGCACATATATTTTCCATTCCATAGTTTGCGTTTTGTTGATGGTTTACTTTGCTGTGCATAAGCTTTTTATTTTGATGTAATCCCACTAGTTCATTTTGATTTTGTTTCTCTTGCCTTAGGAACCAGATCTAGAAAAATGTTGCTATGGCTAGGTGTCAGAGAAAAAACAGCCTGTGCTCTCTTCTAGGATTTTAATGGTTTCAGGTCTCTCATTTAGGTCTTTAATCCATTCTGAGTTTATTTTTGTGTATGGTATAAGAAAGTGGTCCAGTTTCATTCTCTTCCATGTAGCTATTCTGTTTCCCCAATAGAGGAAACCCATTTAATAGAGACTATCTTTTCCCTATTGCATATTCCTGCCTCCTTTGTCATAGGTTAATTGACCATATATGTGTAGGTTTATTTCTGGGCTCTCTATTCTGTTCCATTGATCTATGTGTCTATTTCTATGTCAGCACCATATTGTTTTGATTACTAGAGATTTGTAGTATATCTTGAAACGTGGAATTGTGATACTTCCATCTTTCATCCACCACTTGTCTCACGTCTGACAAGCATCTTTTTGACCATTACTTTGAACTTTTTTTTTTAAAGATGGCATTTAAGACCATGCACCTTTTATTTATTATTTTTTAAAGATTTTATTTATTTATTCATGAGAGATGGAAAGAAAGAGACATAGACAGGGGGAGAAGCAGGCTTCCTAGGGGGAGCCCAATGCGGGATTTGATCCCAGGACCCCAGGATCACGACCAGAGCTGAAGGCAGATGCTCAACCTCTGAGCCACTCAGGCACCCTACTGTGAACTCTATCAGATAGATTGGTGATCACCATTTCAGTTAAGTTTTGTCTCTTTTTTTGTTTGGAGGATATTCCTCTGTCTTTATTTTGCTTTAGTTTCTGTATTTGTTTGAATGAATTAGGCAAAACAGCCACCTCTCCCATTCTGGATGACTGGACTTGTATAGAAATATCCCTGGTGTAGACTGTGTATGGCTGGTGGATTTGGCTGGCTGGTTAGGGGGTGTGGTCTGAGAAAATTCCCTGGGCAGTATAAACTAGGGCCCCTCAGGTAAGGTGGCTGGAGCTAAAGCAGGCATAGAGCAGGGTCTCTGGGTGTTCCACAAAGGAGTGCCCTAGTGGGATAGCTGGAATTGAAGAGGGCATGGGCTGGGTGATCCCAGGGAATTTTGTGCTTGGAGCATCCTGGAGGGATGGTTCCAGCAATAGTGGGTGTGGCCTAGGGGCCCCAGGGCACTCCACACAGTGGGCCCTGGTGAATTGGCTGGAGCTAAAATAGGTGGAGGCCTGGGGTGTCCTGGAGTGCTTTGTGCCTGTATTATCTTGGTTAGTTGGCTACAGCTGTAATGGGCACACTAAAGGAGTAACCTGGGGTGTACTGTGTTGGGCCCACCTTGGTGGACAACTGGAGCTTGGTCAGGTATGTGTGTGTGTGTGGGCCGCCTTAGGGGGATGTCAGGCTGGTGTGGGCTAGGGGCCTGGTGTTTGGTAATGCGGCAGGTTGGCTAGAGTGCTGGAACTTAGGGCCTGTCTATGCCGTCAAGGTGAAGGTTGAATATAAACAGTGGTACTCGCACCTCTGATTTTGGATAAAGTTCTAGAAGTTCTTTCACTCCATCTAGTTGCCTTGTGAACTGTTGCTTTTTTCCCTATGCCCCAGCATGGGTCCCTCCATGCTATCCCTTCCCACTGCAGTTTACATCAGGGTTGGGTTTCCCATCGTTACCATGTCTCTGTTTCTCCTGCTATTCCCCACATGGTCTCTCTATCCTCTGTTGTACAGAAGCTGTTCAATCAGTCATTTCTTCTTCAGGAGGAATTGCTCTATATGTAGGTATAGTTTTGCTGTGTTTGTGGAGGGAGGTAAGTTAATGGTCTTCCTAGCCACTGTCTCAGACCTAAATGTTTCCTGTTTTCTTCGAGGAGTTTTATTGTTTCAGGTCTTACATTCAAGTCTTTAATCAATTTTGAGTTGATTTGTATATATGGTATAAAGTAGGGGGTCCAGTTTCATTCTTTTGCATGTGGCTGTCCAGTTTTCCCATCACCATTTATTGAAGAGACTATCCTTTTTCCATTATATAGCCTGGCTCATTGGCTGAAAGTCAGTTGACTCTAAATTTTTTTAAAAGGGTGGAGGCACTTGGGTGTCTCAGTTGGTTAAATGGCCAACTCTTGATTTTGGCTCAGGTTTGGGAGATGGAGCCTGGCATAAGGCTTCATGCTCAGGGGGGAGGAGTCTACTTGAGGATTCTCTCTCTCCCTCTGCCCTTCCCCTTGTGCTCTCTGTCTCTAAAATAAAATAAATCTTTTAAAAAAATATTTATTTATTAATGAGAGAGAGAGAGAGGCAGAGACACAGGCAGAGGGAGAAGCAGGCTCCCTGCGGGGAGCCCGATACGGGACTCGATCCCTGGTCTCCAGGATCACACCCTGGGCTGAAGGTGGCGCTAAATTGCTGAGCCACCCGGGCTGCCCAATAGAATAAATTTTTAAGAAACAAAGAAAAATCAATTGAAGATATATGCATGGTTTTATTTTTTGCTATGTTCTTCCATTGATCTATGGGTTTGTTTTTATAGCAATACCATATTTTGATTACTCAGCTTTGTAACATAGTGAAATCGAGAAGATTGATTCCTTCAGCTTTGTTCTTCTTTCTCAAGATTTCTTTGCTATTTGGGGGTCTTTTCTGGTTCCAACAAATTTTAGAATTTTTTTTTCTATTTCTATGAAAGATGCCACTGGAATATTTACTGGGATTATACTGCATCTACATATTTCTTTGAGTAATATAGACTTTTTTTATTATATAAAGTCTTTCCATCCATAAAAACAGAATTATCTTTCCATATTTCTTTTTCAGTTTTTTTTCCCATCATAGTCTGGTAGTTTCGGTGTACATATCTTTCATCTCCTTAGTTAAATGTATTCCTAAGTATTTTATTCTTTTTGATGCTTTAGTGGTATTTTTATTTGGTTGGGATTTTGAAATCTGGCAAAAAGACCATCTTCATGGGTCATTTCATTTCAAACCATCATTCATTTACTACATCTGAGAACTTTGTTCCTAGAACTGCCACCTTAGTTTAATCTAAAGAGGTAACTGCCACTGACATCTGACCTACTTAGACCTAAGTCTCACTTACAAACACCCCATGCTGGAGGAAAAGCAGCCTGCCGGTTTCTCGGTTTCTCAGCTCTCAGCTGTGAGGAATCCTAGGTTACCCTGGCAATGAGGCAGAAAACTGCAAACAGCCTGACCAGCAAAGCAGAAAGGAGGCAGAAGAAAGCCCGACCTAATTTATAAAATAAACAGTACTATTTGATTTCATACAATAAAATAGTTATGAACTTTAAGAACCTGATGGATAATTCATGATCTGATAATCTTTCTAAAAATAAGCCCTCTACATTGTGTAACACCAGCTACTAATTAAAATTGTAAAATGCTCAAATAAATAAATGAAATTTACACCCAAACAGTATTTACAAACAGGCCTCTCATGAATGTAATTCTTCCGTGAACGTGTATTTTGTGTAGTCCTCTTTCCTCTCTTGACTGACATTCTGCAGGATTATACCTGGTTTTGTTTCATTGCCATGCTTTTATTTTTGAATATCATTGATACATTAGTATTACCACTGTATTTTTAAACGTATATCTCCATCTGATCATGCTTTAGTATAAAGTGTTTTATCATCCTCACTGCTTCTAAAAGAGATACCAGGAATACACTTTTAGTAAGACAGGATTTTAGAAACAAAAATGATAACCAGGAGACAAAGGAAGCTTTTGACAGTGAGCCTAGTTTTATGCATTAAAATAAACTAACAAACTTACTGAAAAATGTTTAAGGGGCATTTTACATTTTATATTTTCAGTTTTTAAATATTTTAAACAATTACTTGATCTAGAACCCTGATTTGTCTACCAATACCATAGGGACAATTAGCTTATTTTCAGAGGCAACTTTTCAATAAAGATAACTTGCTAAGAAATAAAACAAATAGGGTGACACTCAAAATGTGAACCCGAAGCCCATTTTGGAGGCAGTCAGTAAGCAAGAGTCTCTCTCGCATACTAACCAGGATATTCATACTTGACCCCGAATTCTTGAATGATTGGCCTCCAAAATTTCCCTTGCAGTTTTCCAGTGTTCCGCTTCTACACATAGCAATTCAGAACCAATACTAATCCAGTGGCATTCTGTAAGTAATTGAGAGTATATTTTTCAAATACAATTTATGCATAATACCATGATTACGGTACTGCAGGGGGAAATGAAAGCTTAACCAAACCTTACTGAAACATAATTGAGAGTCTGCCTGAAATCAAGAAGATCACAGAAATATTTAGTATTGTGTCTCAGTTTGTGTTAAGTACTTTCAAAAGGTATTGAACACTAAAAGCATATAATATAAAAGGGAAAGTTGAATTCTTGATTTTTGCTCTGAAAATTTTCACTCAATTTAAGAAACATGAAAAAAAATGTGTTCAGTTCCTCCACACGTAAACCATTTGTCATCCATTTAAAAATTTTTATACTTCATTTCTTTACCAAAAATCTTGTGATATCTGATCCATGCTTTGATGCTAGAGATTGTCTTCTCCCCTGGCTTCTTTCCTTAGCTTGTCTGGCAGTTCTCTAAAAGTTAAAAAAATATACAAGTGTACACCTGTTAGAAAAAGAGTCCTGGTTTCAGAATCTCAAAAACTTTCTGTATTTCATCACATCCACTTCCCAGTGCTTTGCCCTTAGGGTGGACACCAAGCCACAAGCAGAGGACTCTAGGAGCTCTGCTAAGTGCCCTGAGGTCCTAAGTTCCCTTAGGACCAGATGCTTTGGGGGAAGGATTTTCTCCCCAGTGAGACTGTGAATCCCTCACTCAGTGACTACAGGATGCCCTGATTCTCCTTATTGAAGTGATGGCATATATATGGTGTCTTGTGATTTCTCACAAAGGGGTGTGTGTAAGGCCTACCTGCTTCCTATTCTGTGGGCTCAGAAGCCACTCCCAAGCCAATGCAGAAAAACAAAATGAGGTAGATCAAAAATGGAATTCTTCTGCTATCCCCACAAATAAAATTTCTCATGTGAACCTAAAGTGATTACAGAAAGGATGGGTTTTCTTTTTGCTCTCTCTTAATTCTCCTATAGTCTTGAATGTGCTAATAATTTTCACAGCTGAGAATCAGAGGACTTTTTCCTCAGCTGAAGTTCATGTACGTATGAAGTTATCCAGGTGGATGGGGTGGGGAGAAAAAAGAGGGTTAAAACTAAAAATAAAACAAAAAAAAACCCCTTATATTACAAGATCCTATTTATGTAAAAATTCTATTTGTGAATACTGAAATAAGGCTAAGAGTGCTTATCCAGCATGAACACTGGCAAAGGATCTGAACAGTTTTCAAAAGTGTAAATAACTGATGAGCATTTTTTAAAAACCTCAGTGTCTTTGGTAAACAAAATAGTGGCAGGCCATTTTTCTCCCTCGGCGGGGTGGAAAAACAGTAGTAGAATACAGTCCTTTGGAAAACAGCTTGGAGGTGAATTCCTACTCCATGATTCCAACTCCATGATTTTACATCTGGGAATCTATCTGAAGGAACAACCTCCAAAAGTAAAGAATAGTAAACAGAAAATAGTGTAAACAGAAAATATAAACAACTTCAATGCTGATCAGTATGGGAATGGCTAAATAAACTATAGTAGACATATATATACTCAGAATAATGTGTAGCCATTTTGGATGATAAACATGAATGCTTATCATGGGAACATGGGAAAATGTTTAAATCTTGCCACGATTGGAAAAAAAGCAAGATACAAATTTGCATATTGAATGTATGCTTCTTTCTAAGAAAATTTTAATCAGGAGATCCTTTTGCTAGATGGCCTGTTAAAAATTCATCTTAGTTGTTTAATAATACTGTTATATTTTTCCCTCCTGTTTTAAACTACAGGTAATTGCTCAAAAGGGTGCCAAGATTAACAGGTTTTGCATTTTGGCCAGGAGTGTAATGGTTGCATGTTGAACTAGAAAGAATTTATTAATGTTCTCTGACATTTTAGAGAACATTAACAAATTAGAACATTAGCTGCAAATGCAAACACATGTTAGTGCCCCTGGTCAGTAGTCTTTAAAGTTGATGGTGTGGGTCTCTTCGATATTGTGTGAGTTACATTAATTTTCTTCTAGGTGGTGGTGACAATTTCCTGTCCTAAAATGAATACAAAGGAAAGCTACTTCTCTTCTGTCTGAGACTGAGAACTTAGATCAGCCTCAAGAGGAAACTCAAGTGATGAGGGGAAAAAAGGCATCTTGCAACCCGGACAAGGGATACAGATTCATCCACTCAGCCTCCCACTCCTATGTACACACTTTTCTACTTGCTGTTCCAGGATGAAGTCACATGGGTCTGTAGAGCCCCACTCACCTCTCTGTGACACAGTGTGCAGAGGGTCTGCAGGTTGTCCAGGGAGCACTGTCCTCCTCCACCGGACACAGGCTTGATGTGGTCCACCTGCCAGAAATGCCCTTCTCCTGGGTTTCTTATCATTTCATTAAGCTGCAGTAAGAACACAAGATCAGCACTTTTCAATATACGCTGTGGGAACTGTTGGTTTTGCCTGGTGCAATCATGTTTATACAGCAAAATCACAGCGAAAAATACATTAGGATGGCTTTTTATAGCTTTTATTGTGAATAGGAAAAAAGCCTCTAGGTTAGCAATTTGAAAGCAATAAAATATGTTTCTGAAAAAGTTCTTTTTCCCTTACCTAACCCATTTTGAAAAAATTACAAGCAAGTATAAAATACCAAGACTCCTGACATATTGGGAAAAATTACTTGCTTCTGCACCTTTGAGCTAGTTTAGATAGTCACTAAAAGAAAATTATGAAAAGAATAAGGTCGGACTAGAAATAAAAACTTCCGAATATTACTGAGTCAAATAATTTTTAATTATTGACCTAAGTTCATTTGTTACTATAAACAGTGAAAGTTTAATATTAGCAGCTGTCACTCGGAACCTTTATGCAATTCATCTGGGAACCTCCCCAGTTCCATGGATTGGAATGAAGTTTCTACGATAGACCTCTATCATTGGCATATCTGGAATAAACAAAGATGTGCACGTAAAGCAGTGTTATTTAGTCTGGCTCACATGTATACACTTTATATTTTATCTGTGATGACCTACATTAAAATGGGATGTATTTTAACATTTTGCCCGAGGCAGTAAAACCAGCTCATAGCATAGCATTGCAGTTTTTTTTCAGTATGATAAAGAGGAGTATGAAGCTTATTTTTATTGGCATGGTCTTGGACAAGGACGAAATTAAAATCAGCTGTGTGCTGCGGGCCATGGGAACCTGTGTCATAGTTCTAAAGCACTTTGTTAGACATGTGGAGGCAGAGGGACCTGACCAGCAGTGCCCAGCCCGAGAGAAGCAGGGAGAGGCAGCAAGCTGAAGCGGTAAACTGTCCAGCTGAGGCTGGCATTGTTAGAAGCAGTTACAAATGGCAGTCTTGTGCATCAAGAAAATGACTTGTTCTTAGGAAAACAAAATCCATTTTGTCTGCTTTTTGTGACCAATTCTTTTGCTCTCAAGTCTCTCCTCTGATGGACTCTAATCCAGATGTGCTTCTTTATTCCTCCTAGTAATTCCCTGACCAATCACCTGGGGTCAGTCTTCAACATCTTGAATTTAACTCTTAAAACAATCACTCCCTCTCTGACTGATCCTCCCCAATATGAGCCCTGTGGTGCTCCCTAGCCTTGGAGCACTTTTGCTTTAGTAGTAGACTATGTTATAACTTCTGCATTCCTGGACAAGCTGCTTTCAAGGAGTCCTTGAGTTCTTTCACTGTGTATCTTCTGGAAGACTCCACTCTGAGGCAGCAGACAGTAAACGCAGTCTGGCTGACACCCCTGGGATGGATACAGTGTGTCCCTCACCAATTAGACAAAAGGATATTTCAGGAACTCTGGGTATCATGAAGGAAATAGTGTATTTCCCTAGCTCTCAAAGTCATGCTAATTCATCTTTGCAGGAATGCTTAATTAATTCCGTCATTATTTGGTGGTTTTAGGCAAGTAAAAATGTCTGATTTGACCAACTGGCAGAAATTTATCCATTATTTTAGTGGGAGAGAATGGCTCAGGAGAGATTTTTTTAAAATTAAGGATACTACAGAATTATACATTTTGTTCTAGTTTGGAACTTAGAACTGATTAGATCACAACATTAGATACCAGTTGAGTTTTGGAAATAATAGCAAATATTGATGACTGTTTTCTAAAAATAATATATTTTTAAATAAATTGCTCTGCTAAAATTACATTTTATAATGGGATGAACAGAAATATTTTCTTCTCATTGTAATAACTACATTCTGGGGTTGTTTGTCTCTTGTCATTCAATACTAACATCAGGAAAAGTGGAACAATGAGACCATAGGTACTTCTTGATGGAATGTATCATCTGTTAAGATCTCTTCCCAAAATAATTTAATCAGAATCTAATTAAGCCACTATATCTAATAACTATTATTCTGGAATCAGGGGGATAGGGAAACATGTCAAATAATACCATGAGGATACAGGAAGACAAATCCATAATGTAGGAAATCCTACAGGCAAATGATCCAGTTTCTTGAACAATCAATGGTATAAAAAAGGGATGGGATGATATTATAGATTAATTGGAGCATAAGAGATGTAATGAACAAAAGCAGTGTGTGGGTCATATTGTGCTCCTAATTTGAAGAACTGCAAAAAGACATTTTGAGACACTTAACTGACTGAGCCATCTAGGTGCCTTACTTTAAAAAAGAAAAGAAAAGAAAATGTCTGGAATTTGCTTTAAAATAATTCTAGGAGAGGGTCATCTGGGTTGCTCAGTGGTTGTGCATCTGCTTTTGGCTCGGGACGTGATCCTGGGGTCGAGTCCCGCATCAGGCTCCCCACGGGGAACCTGCTTCTGCCTCTGCCTATGTCTCTGTCTCTATGTGTCTCTCAGGAATAAATGAATAAAATCTTTAAAAAAATAATTCTAGGAGAAAAAAAGAACTGAGATGAGAAATGAAAACGAAGGCAAAACGTTGATAACTGTTCAAGTTGGGTGATGGGTCTGTGGGTTGATTATTCTACTTTCGTATGTACATTTTCAGAAACTGCCATATTAAAAAGTTTTTTAAAAAGTGAGTATTCATCACTCAGTACAATGAGGCCTTCCATCAGCCACATGGTTATAATTTACCTGTTCTAATGGGAGCTTTGAGATCCAGGTAATGTCCAGAAGATTCTTCCTCTGACTTTTCGGGGCATCTCTCAGACATAAAAACAGTTCTTGTGCATTCAGATTACATAGCTGACACACACCATGTTCAATTTCAAATACTTTGGCTCGCAGGTAATTGTTATTAGATCGAATCCAAAACTCTTCCTGACATTTCACAGAGCAAAACCGTGAATCCCAAGCGTTCACTTTACACTCTTGCTTAGTTTGGCAAGTGGGTTGCTGACAGCGAAGGCAAAGTGGATTTCCTTCATTATCCACAGCTTGCAGATAGCCTTTGGATATAGAAGGCTTCACAGTGAGATCGGCTTGGGCTATGCAGGGATTTAGAAATGGGGCACACACTCCGTCATCAAGGAACTTTCTAGAATTGAGCAAAACATGGAATAAGTAAGTATTTACACTAGTAAATAGTCACTGCATCATATAATGAACAGTCTTCAAAGTTTCAATACTGATAAACGGTAAATGTAGGACCCCCAGATACTGTGATTCAGCATGGAAACAAAACAGCTATAGTCAGCACTTGAAGCCCCATGCCAAATAAAGGAAAGAATGGTGTGTTAAAAAAAAAAAAAAGCAATTTGAATAAAAATATGCTGCCTCTCTTGGGAATTTAGATATCTTCAAGTTAAACAATCAGATTTTGAAATATCTGGAGAAGTAGGAAAATGAGAAGTTAGAAAATGCTTCTCCAGGCTGGGAAAAGACAGCTGAATATAAGACTCCACCTGAAGTTGGGGCCACCATGCTCTGCATGTGAGGCCACACACCTCGGCGGGACAGAGAGGCCATTACGAAGGCTTCCATGATGTCCTCTGGCAGCCCCTGTTGGCCTCCAGCAAACAGTCACACCCATAGAGTGACACAGCCAAGGTGCTAAGTGTTTTTAGGAACTAGAACATTAGACTTGCTAAATATGTGCCTCCTACAGGTAAACTCAGATTTGACTGAATTAAAATGAGAAATGACACATGACAGGACATGCACTCAATTTATTAAAAGGAAAAGGTACATTACTCAATTATGTTGAAAAGTCCTACATGGAATTACAACAACTGCTTCCTATTTTCCGTGACTGTTAGAAGTGTGAAAAGAAAAACTCCTTGTGATCAAAAGAGCTTATGATTGGGAACATCTAGTGTCTTTGGGTGAGTCACCTGGTCTACCTGGTCTCAGGGTCCTTCTGATTTCTAAGGTGAGGACATCCTATTCCTCACAGGGTTGCTGGGAGGATGGAGGAGCTACCGTATTGTGAAAGCTCTTTCTGACCTATAAGCAGCCACATCAAGGTAAAGTAAGAGCATAAATACAAATACAGAAATTTAAAGGAGTACATGTAGTACCACTATGTCCTCATTAATGAAACCTTACTGTGTAGAAGGATCTCGTGGTCCAGACTGCTTTGTGATCAGACGGACATGGCCCCCATCCTTCTTCACCTTGTCCAGTGAGGCTACAGCAACATCTTCTTTGGTAATGTATCTAAAACAATGACATGCTAAGTAGATTTCCTCTCTCACCTCTAAGATTGTCTCTATTTCATGCTCACATTCCTCCTTGTAAAAGCAAGAGAAGAGGCAAGACAGGAGTCTTCATGGTGCTGATACTAACATTAATTAGGGAATATTTCCTACCTTTCCACTGGCCTCCAAGTGTGTGAAATATACCTCTGTTCCAAATTGGTTTTCTCCAGATTTACTTTTCTAAGACACTGAAGAGTCAATCAGTATCCTTTAGACCAGTTTTCACTTAGGGGACAAAAGGTGTGGGTGTAGGAATAAGAAACTATCAAATACATGCATAACTGACAGCTGTGAATAAACAGCTTGCCCAGCTGCTTCGGAGAATCTCTCACTGCATGTTTACCCCTCAGGAAGGTTCCTCAAATCACCTTGATCAGTTCTAACAGTGTAGCAGCATACTCGGGTACAGTGATTCTCTTTTTAGTTAACTAGGTTCCATCACATCTTCTATAATCTTAAGGCTATTTCCATTATTATCAGCCATACAGGGCTTCTGGAATCTTCCCCTGGAATAAAGCGAGTCTTGATGTGGGATTCAGAACCTTATTACACAACACTATCGATACCACACAATGGTTTAGGGACTGGAAGTAAAGAGGAAAGTTATTCCAATTAAAGGTGACGGGGGAATTTAAGTAGGTAAAATGCAATTACCCAATTAATTCCTTCTAATTAGCATGGCCCACTTTCTCTGGTAGTTTACACTTATTGTAGTTTTTTTTTTCTTTTTTAATTAGTTTAAACATGAATTTCTTCATATTTTCAAGTACTTCTTAATTTGGTGTCTTGACAATAAAATTAAAGTTAAATCACGATGGAATTGTGCAATTGTGCGTAAAATCTTAGAAATTAGCTTTTCTGTTAAAGTAGATTTAATAATTAACAGATTTGCTTCTTTTTATAAACTCAGTTTTTTGACTAGGTGATATATGTACATATATCAAAACTCAAAAGGCATGTAGTGGTATATATGGTGAAGAGCAAGTTTACCGCCCATCCCCATTGCCTACCCCAAAGTTATCTCTATGACCAGTTTTTGATACATCCTTTTAGAAGTAATTCTTTTCTGTGTATAGGTTATACCTTTTATTTTTCATTGACACATAATTCACATGCCATAAAACTTACCATTTTAAAGTTTATATTTCATTGCATTCTAGTTTATTCACAAGGTTCTCCACCATCACCACTAATTCCAGAACATTTTCATCACCCCAAAAAGAAACCTGTACTTATTTGCAGTCACTCCTCATTATATTTTTTATTTTTAAAAACAAATGGTAGCACAAAATACTAATCTCCACCTTGTTCTTTCTACCTACACATACACCTCTGAGACCTTTCCATATCAGTACACATGGGCTGCCCTATTTTTTTAATGATTGCATGTTATTCCATTATTTGAATAAACCATATGTTTAATCAGTTTTGATTAATGGCATTTAGGCTGTTCTAGTCTCTGCTATCACAAACAATCCTGTGATATCCCTATACATATTTCTACACATTAAACACATGGAAAGTAAATTTTCTGGAAGCAGAATTGCTGGGTCAGAGGTCTTGGGTGCTTTAAATCTGGATAGATTTTGACTCATTGTTCTCTCCCTTGGGTCTGCTGGCAATTCAGGAGAGGACCTGTTTTCTCACACTTAAACTAGCACAAGATATGTCAGTTAAAAACATCTCTGCTAATGGTGATATACATCTCATTACAGCTTTAAATCTGCACTTTTCCTATTAAGAGTGCCTCTCTTTTCATATATTTGAATTTCTACTGGTGTGTCGTTCGAAGCAAAAGAAAAAAGGAATCACAGCGGATTCTTTCAGAATTCTCTAACTTGCCCTTTTGGTTCCTAAATTTCCCACGTCCCCCTACTCCCCAATTCTTCAACCATTTTATTCCCTTGACAAAAGCACTTCACTAAAGTATTTCAGTGGATTCTAATGAACTCAAACACTGCCTGGCTTTGAGGGGCAAGGGGATATTAAGCCTTGCCTCAGGTATTATTCAATGTTTAAAAGCTTAGAAACCTAATTCAGTAACTTTAAAAGATGCTGAGAAATCTATTCAGAGACTTAAGAACTAAAAATAACTTTTTTCCTACAAGAGATTTAAGCACAAAATTCTGAAACCACAAGAAACAGATCAATCAGCCCCAAAGCGGGAGGTTGGCAACTTTTCAAACACAGTTGTGAGTTACCAACATTTAATTTTCCAGTGAGGTTTGCTGGGAAGTTGATGTAAGTATACCACCTCTCAAAAGGATTATGGCAAATCCCAATTTTCACAAATAGGGAGGGAGAATATTGTCTACTAAAGTAATTCCTGGATGGGGAAGTCTTTGGAAGATGGCAAATTTTGCAAGAAAAGAAGAGTGTGTGGGAAGTGGCCCACAACAGTGAAAACAGTGCTGGGCTCTAGGTTGCTGACTTGCTTCGGGGGTCAAAATAAACCCCTGGCATCATAAACCTAACAGGGCCCCAAGGGAAGCAGGCCTGCCTCTGACTTATGGGAACTCAGAAACAGTACCTGGTGATGATCTTGGCTTCCACTCACATTTAAGACTGAGCTACTCAAAAGCTAATTGCAAATTCTGAGGTTGGATGGGTCCTGTGAACTGGTGGATGCCACTGTAGGATAATCTGGCTGGAGATCTAGCCACTGCTTAAAATTAGTATCCATGTGTCTTTATTCTAAGGCCATTCTGTTTTTGTTTTTTGTTTTTTTCTTCAGAGAAGAATCCTTTAATTTTCTGCTAGGAAGTAAAATGTGGTTTCTAGTATGCTGGAGTGGAGAAACTGGAAGTGGAGAAAGGGGCCCGAGAAGTGCTGGTTTCCAATGTAACGCCTCTCCCTTTATCTCCACTAAGCCTGGTGTTTCCAAGGCCGATGTCTCTCTGGTTCAGTTTTCTGTAGAAAGCAAACTGGTAAGACAGCAGGAGGCGAGGCATCCACTGTCCACCTGCTCCTCATACAGATTTCCAATCAGTGCTGTTGTGTAGCCTGATCTTTCACACTTGCTTTCAGAGACAGTTACTCCAAGTCTGGGACTTGCTGGGGTTGTCCAGCAAGAACCCGCACACTTCCCTGAAGCACACCCCTCTGCAGGTACACAGGTTTCGTTCTCATGGCTCTTTATGCTAAGTCCATCTCTATAGTTTGCCATACTTCTCCCCCCCACCTCAATCTTTTCTGGTTTTACACTTGATCTCATTTGTTCATTTATGGTTCCTGCTTTACTTTTAGTCATATGAGTTTTTGATCCAGGCCTAAAGTACCAAGTCCCTACCATCTCCACAAATCCCCTTTTACATGGTCTACAACAAGATCCCTCATCAGGGGTACTACTGAGGTTTCAAAACAGCTGTTTGGGAGTGCAGTTCTGTTCACTGTAGGATTGTCAGCAGTATCTCAGGCCTCTAGCCACTAAATGCTCCATGGTTGTATCCCTTAATCGTAACACACTAAAAGGTTTCCTAACATTGCCACCCTGGAGGGTAAAACTGCCCCCAGCTGAGAACCATCGTCTTAGAGAAACCTCTGGTAAGAGTTTCTAGGGCACTTCCAGGCACTTTCTTTTTCTTTTTCTTTTTTTTTCCAGGCACTTTCTATGTCATAACAGCAATTACATATGTCTGTATCTCCAGCCTTTTTTTATACTTCTTTCTACTCTTAATAATGTATCACAAGTATCATTCTCTATTCTCACATATGAATATACCATATGCCACATTTTGCAACAGCTGAGGGATTTTTCACTGTATAGGGATACAAGCTATATGATCAACTGCAATCTCTCACTTACTGATGGACATTTTTCACCTGTGTGCATGGAAAAGGCTAGAGATCATAAACTGAGGGGGGTGTGAGGATAAAGACACAGTACTGGTGTGTGGAAACAGCTGGAGCTCCAGGGGCTTGTGCTGCCATGTGGCTGTTCAGTTTGGTCCTTGGTGATCTCTTCCCAAGCAGGAGCCGGGCAAAGAATAGCTGACTGAGCATCACCGCTTCATGATGAGGAAAGAGTCTACAGAGAAGGGGGCCCGAGGTCCCACAAGGGGGATACATGGATGGTGCAGAGATGATTATGATGCCAAGAAAGCAAAGTGAGTTTAGATAAGTTTAGATTAGATTTAGATTAGATTTGGATTAGATTAAAAAGAAACCTGTAATGATTAAGGTAAAACACTTACAGAAGGACACACTTAACCTTTCCTTTTATTTTGTTTCTGACCATGGGCACTATAATAGTTCCCTCTGACCCTTTGGGTGCTGGCGGTCAAGCAGGACCAGCTCCTCTGCTGCACAGCACCCAGATTCACGCTTTGGGAGTGCAGGGCAGAGGCTCTTCTAACAGGGAAATGCCTTCCTGTTGTTAAACAGTATCCTCGGCTTGGCAGGTCACAGGTTGCAAAGCCTATGACTCTGGCCTCTCTCCTCATGAGTGAGACTCATGGTGACCAAGACCTGGAAAACCTAATCTTTTCCAGCAGATTGGATGAAATTCACAAAATATCTAATTATGTTGCTATAAAATAAGCTGTTATTTTATGTATGATTTTTTCTTAACTCATCATTAGTTAAAAGATTTCATTAGTGGTTACATAAAATGTCTCAGATCAACCCCCCCATTACCCGTAGAAAAAACCATGACAAATAATGAATCTACAAAATAAAAAAGAAAGACAAAGCATACCTTTTAGTAGTATTTTGCTTGGATTGTTGCTTTGTGATTTCTTCCAAAGCAAGAATTGGGCTACAGAACAGCCGCCCGCTTTTCCTGATTATTTTTTGCTTCATGGCAGTTAGACTACTCCATTCTCGAACAAACCTCAAAATCTGGCAGAAAATGAGGTAATGAAAAGAGTTACCAGCACACCAGGCATTTTCCTTTGAAAGTAAAGCCCCTTATCACATCAGAAAACTGCTGTTGTATTCTATCTCCAAAGAGGCTTCTGAATGTCACAATTTAAGGCTTTCTTCAGTTTGATGCTTCTTCATAGCTTTATTGTAAAATATCATGGCCAGTTCTGCAGAGGTCTCTTTCAACCTAAAGACTCTATAAAGACCCATTTCAGGATGCCCAGCATATGTCCCGGATGCACATAGGAACCAATGGCAGCAATGTGCTCAGCGAGACCCAAGGAGGCCCAGCTGTGAGGAGCACAAAGCCTGCAGAGGCCAGGGCAAGACTGGTCTTGGGGAGAGCAGGTCTTACAGTGGTGGCAGGTTTCACTGTAACATCTGAGAATCGCTTTGTACCCGACTACCTGAATTACCCCAGGAAAACAGTCATCAATAAAGCTGGGACATTTTTACCAGGGTGGCCATTAATCCTACTTATTGGTCAATTATATGTAACTGGCTATTTTCTGGCAATCTGAGAATCAGGATTTGATGATACCAGAGAAAATAGCTCACTGGTACCTCTTCCTTTAAGATGGGTGCAGCTGACCCATGGGCAATGTTAGATTTCCACTCAAAGAGCAGAAACAATCACTATTTTCTTGTAAAAAGTGGCACACTGCATGCTGTCAGCCCCACACATGTTGACATTTCTGAGCAGTGAAGATCAATGGGCCACAGATGAGGCTTGAGGCTTCCTGAGCAGGTACTTGGCCTACAGCTGTATGCTGGTGCTTCTGACGATGCGAGAGTCACCCGGCACGCATCATCCCTGCTCTCAGAATGTGTCATCGCTAGAACTTAACTGTCAGAGAGATAAAATGTGCTCCTGTCAGATACAAATATCACAGTTGCTAATCCTGTGAATGAGAAATTAAACGATGTGAGGATAATTCTATCCACAGAAACAGCAACTCTAGGTGTGATCACTCACCAAGGAAACAGATCTCACTCACGTTTATTCTCAGCACCAAGGTAAATCATGGCAGTGCCTGGACTGATGAAAATGCGACCAGTGATTTGACTCTGCACCAGGCCATGAGGCAACTCTGCTTTTATTAAACCTAAAATGGTCTGAAATTACTCAACAGATTTTAACTTACAACAAACACACAGGACTGTTCTTACCAGGGAGCGATTTTGTTTCAGCTGAAAGCTTGCTGGTAAGTCTTCCCAAAGGTCTAATTTTATATCCAAGGGAATGAAGTTGCAGTTCATCTGGTTTCCATCCTGATTATAGATTAGGAAGGCATTATTAATCCATCCTGTCTGTAGGCACTACTAATTATTTAAAAAGTAAAGAATCATATTATGGCGCAATATTCCCAATCTCCTAAAAGATAAATGGAGGTGGCACGTTCTAACAGGAGTCCACCCACACAGCAGCCCTGCATGGACGCTGAGCACAGAGAGGGGCTGGGCTCCCCATGCTCTCTGCATGCCTCCACTGCTTTCTCTCTAAAGGGTAAAAAATACCATGTAGAGGGTTTAAACAGGAGGTTTAAACATAAGTAGTTCTTTTATAAAGGCGAAGAAAAACCTCTGCACATAAAAATCTATTCTATCAACAAAGGCTGAACCCATATTCTAATCCTCTCAGCTAAAAAGAAAGTTACAGCTTCCATAATCACTTGGAAAAAACACACAGAAAGTACTTAACATATTGATTCAAACATTAGACATGTAATGGTTACTCTAAAATCTGAATTAGGAATTGGGATTCTGGCTAAAACCAATAGCTCTTGGGACGCCTGGGTGGCTCAGCAGTTGAGCATCTGCCTTCGGCTCAGGGTGTGATCCCAGGATCCAGGATTGAGTCCACATCGGGCTCCCCACAGGGAGCCTGCTTCTCCCTCTGCCTGTGTCTCTGGCTCTCTGTCTCTCATGAAGAAATAAATAAAATCTTAAAAAAAAAAAAAAAAGAATAGCTCTTAGAGGGATACTGTTACTACAACGTAGGACACTAAACATCTGTTATTGATCTTCCTTTTAGGGAGTCTTCTTTTAGGCAGGTACTAGGGTTTTTATCCAAATTCCTCCTTCCAGATTCACCTCAGCTCACCTTATCGTTGTGAAAAGACCTGTTAATGTGTCCTTTGCTTAGTGTCTCATGTTTAGAAGATTAATTGAATTACATTTTATGGTAAAGGGACATGTAAGTATTCAGATCAGTCATACAAATGCACTTGACACTATGAAGAGAGATGTCAAGAAGGTGAGGTGGCCCATGTGACACAGGCTGGGTGCTGAGACTGTAAGATAGGTCAGTGAGGCTGTGATACCAGGACTTTGCAGTTTCTTTCCTATTTCCACCCAGAGGGGTAAAACCATTGATCAGATGATCCAGGATGCAGAGCTTTCACCGTATAGAATTAAAAATGTAAGGAGTTTTAGGGCTTCTGAATTCTGTGTTGTACTCTGCCTGGTGTCCGCCTTTTGGCTTCTCAACCTTCAATCCCCTCTGGGGACCAGTTCTTTGTTATTCTCGCATAGTGGTCTGAGAACCAAGGCCTGGCGCCCTCCCCACACTGGAGATGTAGGTGGCTCAGGCACTCAGGCCTGCCTCCAGGTGAGCAGAGGAGAGGCCTTGGCGCTCCCTCCACAGCCAGTGGTTCCACATCATGGACAGGGGTCTGGGCCTTAAAGAGGAGCATGGTTCACGGTCTGCCTTCCTTCCTGGTGTCTCTCTCTGCTGTGGTCCCACTGCAGAGGCAGCATGGGGCTTCTGGCATTCACAATCCTAGTCATCTCCTAATCTTCTAGCAATCCTTTCTAATTGTTAGTTAGCACTGGAGAGATTGTTACATGGCCCACCATCTATCTCTATCTCTATTTCCTTTAGTGTAAAACCTATAACCTAAATTATCTTGAAAAAGGCATTCTTTCAGTAGGCTGGCTCATGAATGTAAGAGTATTTTATTACTCTTACATTCATCATTACAAATAGTATTTTATTATACTTATAAAGATTAGAAATTTGATACTGTAGATCAAACATAAGTATTCATAATCTCAGCAAGTTTTTCCTCAAATACTCACACTACTTTACCTAGGCCAAAGATTCTCACAGGGCCCATGAAACCACTTCAGGAGATCCACAAAGGCAAAAGTATCTGCACAATGCTGTTTCCCAGGGACAGACAGATATGAGAATCCTAATGTCTTCTATTAAGACTCTAGAGAAACTGCTAAAAATGTAAAACAATGTAGGGGTGCCTGGGTGACTCAGTCAGTTAAGTGACTGACTCTTGATTTACTCATGATCCCAGGGTCCTGGGGTCCAGCCTGAATCGGGTTCCCATTGAGTGCACAGCCTGCTTATCCCTGTCCTTTTGCTCCTTCCTGCATTCTCTCTCTTTCTCTTTCATAAACAACTTTTTAAAAAACTCTTTTAAAAAAAGGAACTGAAAAAAAAAGGAACTGATAACTTTCCTCACTAAATGTTATCTTGTTTTATATATGTTTCATAAAATTAAGTTATTGACATGAATATCAACAATGGGTTAATTATTACTGTCCTTAACTAATAAATATTTTTAAGTGTTTCCATTTTAACTTCAAATACAGTAAATATCAATAGGTATAACCTACATGAACAAAAGTTTGAGCACTACTAACCTAGACTACGGCATGAGTCCAAGTAATCATATTTTTAAAGCATCCTAGAATTTATTTGACATGGATGGGCAGAGTCAGGCTTCTGCAAAGGTGCTGCGTCTGCTACAAATAATCCATGAAGGAGCTAACTTTTTTTGGAAGTACAGTTGACACACAATGTTACATAAATTTCAGGTGTAGGACATAGTGATTTGACAAGTCTATACGTTATGTTGTGCTCACACAACTGTAGCTCCCATCTGTCACCCGTACAGCACTATCACAATACCACTGCCTTTCATCCCTGTGACCATATTCATTCCATAGCTGGAAGCCTGTATCTTCTACTTCCCTTCCCCCATTTTGCCCATCCCCTCCAATTTCCTTCCCTCTAGCAACCACCAGTTCATTCTCTGATTTATGGGTCTGCTTTTGCTTTGTTTGTTCACTTGCTTTATTTTTTTAGATTCCACATATAAGTGAAATCATGTGATATTTGTCTTTTCTTGTCTCACTTATTTCATTTAAGATCATACTTTCTCTCTACATCCATCTATGTTGTTGCAAATGGCAGGATCTCATTCTTTTTTATGGCTGCATAATATGCCATTGTGTAGACATGGTGTGCGTGTGTGTGTACCACACCTAGGAGCTCTGAGGGTTCCTTAAGGCTAGGCACAGTGCTATGTGATTTACAGGATTTAGCTATTACCCTTGCAACAACTCCTATCTATGTTTCCCAGTTGAGGAAACTGAAGCACAAGCAGTTAAGTAATCTGTTCAAGATTCCACGCTTAGTAATAGATTTGAACTGAGGCAGTTTGGCCCTGGAGTCTGTGCTTTTAATGACTATGCTGTCTTGTCTCTCACTGTCTTTAGATTTAAAAAAGGAATTTTAGAATTAGCTTTAAGGAGAAAAAGAACCAGATACTTATCTCACTATTAATAAAATTAAATATCTCCACTGAAACATGAAAAAAAAGTCTTTTTTTTTGGCATGTTTCAAGCTATAGACTCTGCATGATGCTTACCTTAGTATAAAGGTGAATCCGGTCAGTATTCTGACTTGCACAGAACATTAGGGTATCATACACTGGCAAGCTGTCTGAACTCTTCAACTGTTCTAATAAAGAAGATAAAAAAAAATAAAATAAAAAAAAAAAGAAGATAAAAAAAGAACCTGAAGGTTTACCTCTCCTCTATCCAAAATAGCTTATTTTAATCTTCTATGGGTTAGAATGATGAAAGAGCTATGTAAAATATATCAAAATATTTGACAAAGAACATGTGTTGCACTTGAAATAAAACTACCATGGTAGGCCATCTAAGGTCACACTGGCTTAGAGGGAAACCAGTTGCTTTCGCACTTCTGCAAATGACCCCAGTAGAGAGAAACAAATTCAGAATTAGCTGAAAAGATACGAGTGACATGTGAGGGAGAATTTCCTGCCACCAAGCACTGTTATCGGCCTGAAAGGAATCTAGAGGGACACCTGGGTGCTTCAGTGGTTTAGTGTCTGCCTTTGGCCCAGGGCGTGATCCTGGAGTCCCTGGATCGAGTCTCACATTGGGCTCCCTGCATGGAGTCTGCTTCTCTTTCTGCCTGCGTCTCTGCCCCTCTCTCTCTCTCATGAATAAATAAATAAAACTTTTTTTTTTAAAAAGGAGTCTAGAATCTGGACTTCTGCTTCAGTGGTTTTAAGCTGAGGTCAAAGGAGCACCAGTTTGGTTATCAGCAGCAATGCAGCTCTGTGAAAGACCACATTAACACCATATCCCCTATGACCCGGTGCTTCACATTCACAAAATGAAATAGGTGGACAAGCTTTTTTTTGGATAATCTTCTTTTATTTACCACTTCTCAGTCTCACCAATATATATATTGGAGAGATAGGGTTATCACAGTGGATCTACATCATAATTATGGTGAACACTTATCAAGTACTTAACAACGTGCCAGGCACTGTTCTAAGTACATATTATTAACACCTCTCAGAAATACGTAGTGCATTTTACAGAGGAGAAAACTAAGGCACATTAACTTGTCCAAGGGCACACCACCAGCAAGAGGGCTTAAGACCAGTAATGTGACTACAGAGCCTGTACCCTTAATCTCTTGCCACAGTTTCTAAATGACTTTTATTATTTCCTTCCTTCCTTCCTTCTTTCCTTCCTCCTTTCTTTCCTTCCTTCCTTTCTCTCCTTCCTTCCTTCCTTCCTTCCTTCCTTCCTTCCTTCCTTCCTTCCTCCCTTCCCTCCCCCTCCCTTCCCTTCCTTTTCTTTCATTCTATCTCTTTCTTTCTTATTTATTTATATATATTTTTTTCTTCAGTGACCTTCTAGATCCTCAGATCTAGAAGTCTATTATTTGTCATTCTACTTGGCAATGTCATCATGTTTTAATTTTTCTAATGAAACCACTGGCCATTTTACAAACTTGGGAGTATTCCCATATTTCATGAATTTAAAAATGGCAGTTTTTTTCCATGGTTTAACATCTCTGAATTGGCATGTCTTACAGCCAATAATCATGCCATTTTAAATCACTGTTGGCCAGGTGGCAGTCGGTGATGTAGTTGTCATTGCCTGAGCATGCATGAGCTTAGTCATAACTACAATACTGTTGTTACTTCAACATCACACTTGAGGCAGACACATTATTTGTTACTACGTGAGTTGAGTTTAATTGCACTAAAATGTCTTCAAAATGTTTCACTAGGATTTGGTATGGAAATAAAAAGTTACCACGTGTACCAAAAGTTTTACATATAAAGCAGGAGAGCATAAATTTGATATTAAAGAAGTAAATATGTATTGTTGGGGGAATAACCCAAATTTGTTAATATTCTTGTGAAGGAATGACCAAGTGCTTCATGGACCTAAGGAAAGGAGATCCCAGATAAAGTTCTCTCACATCTGGATCCAGAGCTAAGCAGAAGGGTTGCCTAGCACACGTGAAGCACAGTAGATGAGGGTAGAAGAAAATGCCGAATCCCTCAGGACAAATGAAAAAAATAATCAAAGCAACAGAGGGTGGTATGACCTGGTCTGGGTATCATTCAGGTATTAAATCATAGTTTAAGTTTTAGAGTTTCCTTCTTTCTTAATTTACATAAAACAATGCATTGTATAATCACTCTGTCTTCAGATTTTTTGAAGAACTATGGTTAATGCATTAATGTTTAAGGATCAGAAGTCATTCTCTGATAAAAAGCATTATAGGATTGATTCTAAATTAGCTGATATTCTTGGTAGCTGGCAGCTACATCAGGGAACATATTTCTCTTTCTATTGTTTCCATGAAGTGTAATTTAATGGTTTAGACTAGAGATGACACATCTTGTGAAGACACAGCCACCCTACCAGACCCTTAGAACTCCAGTTAGAACAAAACCACAGTCCTCGCAAAGCACATTCCACTCCAGTTCTAAAAGAGCTTATGTGTACAGAATAAACATTTTAACATAGTGTGTCTCCTCTGTTATTCACATAGTCTTTTGTTTTTCATGGAAATCCATGTTAGTGGGGAGAGGTGAAGCATATGGCTTATATGGAGTTCTCAGCCCAGTGACCTGAGAAGTCCACAAAAGGAAGAGCGGACAGGTATGGGGGAAACATTGGCATTGTCTGGAGTAGAAGAGGCCAATGCAAATTTTACTGGCAGAACAGAATTTCAAAAGGTCTAGTGATTTTTGAAAACTATGTGTAAGTAAAGCCAGCATCTGCCTTCAACAAGGGACCAATTTACAACTAACAAGCCAGAATGTCCTTGCCATAGATGAAAAGACTCGGCCTAAGCATTGATGACAACCTCCAGTTGTTTGTTCTGGGCCTGATGTTTAGTCCAGTGAGCCACATGCTGTTCTATAACAAGAGCTTCATCAGTACTTGAGGGATTGTCTAAGCAGGAGGAAGGAAACCAGAGTTATGAAAGGAATGCCTCACCTGAGACTACACCATCTACCTAAAGACTGTTAAAATTAACACACCTCAAACAGGGTCCATTACAAGACATTCGTTGAGAAGACCCTGAGGCATTAGAGGGAAGAACAGCTGGGGTGGGGGGTAGGAAAGGATGATGCCTTGAGCTGAGAAATTCTTAAATGAAGATTTCATTTTAGAGCAATGATCTGACTCTGAATTATATCTGCGTTTAATAGCAGCTGATTTAGGAGAAAAATTTCAACTGTCCCATCTTAGCAGTTTTGGTGTTGTTATAATGAGAACAACAGTCTGTGGGTTACTATGGTCACTAACCAATTAACAAAGAAAACAACCCCAAACTACTCACCAGCTCTGGCCAGCCAGTCCATAAAGATAGTGATGTCTGGCATACAGGCTGGTGTGTGCACCAACTATCACAGCTCGAAGAAATGAATGGCATCAACCAAAGAGTAAATAAATCCAAATCATCTGGTTGGCTCCCAAAGTAGTCATGATTCATATAGTCTTGAAATTTTGTACCTTAAAATGTTTTCTTAAAAAAACCCCTAAACCCTAAATTTAAAATATGTCAATTAATTGTGGTCATTTAAAAGAAATTCATGTGCAAATGATTAATAATTTGTTAAGCAGCTGTTAATAATACATCAATCTTACTGTTTTGTCCAAAAAAGCCTCCCAAATATCAGAACCACACCCTCACTCGTGGATGGCCTGGCTCAGATAAGGCTGGGCAACCGGCCTGGGCGCAGCAGGAGCAGCTAGTGCCAGTTCTACTCTAAGTCATGTCTGAATGCCCACAGCTCTGCTCTTCCAGCCATCTGGTGTTTAAGTGTGTGCTTTTAAATGATTGGTATTTTTAATATAAATGGGAATACAAGAAACCTGGAACATGGTAGTAGTCACAAATCTACAAACAGTATCATATATCTACATTCATCCTTAGTATCTGGACCCTGGAAGTGAAACCAGACTTACCATCACTTGGCTGGGGTGTGTGTCCATCTTCTCTCTTGATTTCTGATATTTCTTCCTTGCTCTCAGCCAACGGGTTCGGTTCTGGGGATGCAAGGACTTGTTTTTCACAGTCAGAGCTACTCCAAATGTTTTTGGAGGTGTCTTTCTGCGGATCATCTTTCTTATTTTCCTTTTTATCCTGGGTGGAGCTGAGGCTATCTATTTGCAGAATTATGAAAATCAAACAATTTATGTACCAATTTAGATAAAATCATTATTTATTTGAAGGCCAGTTTTTAAAAAGTCACAGCTAGGTCTTCTAAAAAAGAAACAGTCAATAATGTTCGTTCATTCTCTGGGAGTCACTAAATGCCCCATGTGCAAACGATGAAGTGACAGGCAGTGAGGAAGGAGACAAACAAATCCCAGCTTCCTAGAGTTTCTATTCTAAGTGTCAGAGACAATCAACAAGGAAATGAATAAATCAGAGAAAGAGAATAAAGGCCAATGAATAAAGAGAAAGAGAAATGAAACAGAATAAAACAAGGTTTTGTAATCAGGGGATGGTAGAGAGCAAAGGTTGGCAGGGCCAAGATCTGGGTCGAGTTCCATCCGAGTGAGCAGTGAGCGAGTGAGTGGAGGGCTGTTGGGGAATCTAGGAAGCCTGGCCCCAGGGCGTGTATTCTTAAACTGTACTGTAAATGAAACAGAAGCCATTGAGAGTTTTAGGCAAAAGAATGGGATCCTCTGAATTTTTTAAGGCTCCCTCAGGCTGCTTACACTGAAGGGCCACAGGGAGTCTCACTGGGAGGCCACTGAAGTCTGGGAGAGAAAAAGGTGACTTTCATTAGGATGGTAGCAATAAAGTAGACGTGGCCAGAATCAAGATAGACTGGAAGTTACACCGGCAGAACTTGGCAAATCAAGTGTGGAAGGAGAGAGAAGAATCAAAGATGCTGCCTGGGTTTCTAGCATCATGGAGGGGAGATGAGGGAAGAGAAGACTGAGGTGTTAGGTGTGGTGGTGGTGAATGAACAACTCCATCTTGGGGCATGTTCACCTCGAGGGACCTGTTAGACACGCAGGTGCAGAAGAGGCAGAGGCATATGGACAAGCCGCGAATCAAGTGAGAGACGAAGTGTGGGCCTGTGAACAGTAAGATGGCAAGTATAAGCTATGTGGATGTTAAGTAAGGACAAAGCACAGGAGGGGCACATGGCTAGCTCAGGAGAGCATGTGACTCCACATCTCAAGGTTGTGAGTTCAAGCCCCATGTTGGGCATAGAGAGTACTTTTTTTTTTTTACATTACATTCATGCTGTTTATTTTCAACATTTAGAGCAAATCAATAAACAAAGCATAAAAGACTATCTATGGTTACAGAATAGAGTTCAAGAATCAGACTTGACATTGTCAGAGGCAGAGAGGTGGAAGGGGAAGGAGAAAGAAGAGAGTACTTTTTTTTTAAGGTCTTATTTATTTATTCATGAGAGACACAGGCAGAGGGAGAAGCGGGATTCCTGCAGGGAACCTGATACGGGACTCAATCCCGGACCCCAGGATCACACCCCCAGCCAAAGATGCTCAACCGCTGAGCCACCCAGGCGTCCCATTGAGAGTACTTAAAAACAAAACAAAACAAAACAAACAAACAAACAAAAAAAACCCAAAAAAAACCCCAACAAAGCACAAGAGAAGTGCTCCCTACTGACAAATATTAGTGTTCAATATATACTATACCAGATTGTACTGAATGTCCTGGAGACTGCATTAGCAACCTTTATAGGACTGTAATTTCCTAATATTGCCCCTTAAGTTTTTTGGATTCTGTTTCCTCAAAGTGTTACACTGCAAACACTGATTAAAAATTTTGGATGAATTAGAATTAATTCTGCTTTTCAGCCCTTTTGGGGGTTCATCCAAATCAAGGCTGGAAATCATTATGCCACATACAGTAATATAAACCTAATAATTATAACCTTTTATATACAGTATTATCACTGTTACTTATATGTATTTCTGTTTAATCAGACTTTCATAGTCACAAAAGAAGTTTTACTTTTCTTTAGGATGTTTGAGAGTTTGCTTACTAAATCATGGATCTAGAAACTTTCGCTGTTGCTCTTGGCATCACAAAGAAAAATCAGAACTATAAAACCCTGTTAAACTATGATTTTCATTGCTAAATCACTCAACTTATACTTAATGTGAACTGGCATTATTCGTAGTCATGAGATACTTTATTTTTATGGCCTAGAGTAGTTGGAAATTGAATGAGATAATGCAAATTGTGAGAGATATTATATGGAATAAGCTTGTGGTTCCAATTTAGTTCACAGACAACAGGTGTCCACATTACAAATATAACCGCCCAGATGGCAGACTTGTCATTTTTGTAGGAACACCCAGAAATGAAAGAGGAAAGACTCAGCTACTGATTACATTTTCTTTCAGATTAAAACTAAGACATAGGAGAACAAGAAAGACAGGAAGGAACTGCAGTGGCAGAGCCTTTATCTTAACTGACTCTTTGTTAATGTTACTTAGCTAAAGGATTCACATATGATGGAAAAGGAGATGCGTACAATTATTACAACTTATAAAATAAAATGATTTCTTCTAGCTTCCAAAACTGTCAGCTTGGCATTTTGAGTTGCCATGAAAATGGTCTCTAAAATTGCAAACAAAAGAAATACTAATGATCTATTTTCTAAGACAACCTCAGGATTGATAATCATTTCAAAAAACAAAACATCAGAAAATGGAATATTATGCTATAAAAACATACTCTGAGGTATGTTTACAATTTCTACTTTTAAAATATCATGCTTTGGAAAATAATTAACTTATAAAACAGATACCAAATTGGTCCTTAAAAGAAGATTTATAGAGGAATTTTTATGATTTGTCATGCAAGAAACAGGACACAATGCATATTTTACTAGGCAAAAAAAGCTACATTGTATTATTTTACTATTTAAACAAAAATAATCTAGAATTTCTTTAAAAAACAAGTATTATCTACAGGAGAAAGAAAACAGCAGGTCTATGACTATAAGGCATATTTGCTGCCATAGCAACAGAGCTTCTATTCCTGCCCACTGAATTCACATCCTGCTGGCATTAATGAGAAATGTCCATTTGTGCCAAATTAATGCCATGTCACAGACGCTCAGGCATATACATTCTTGACAGAACTGGGAGCTTTCCACATTCCACCAGGGGATAAATTCAGTCTTCACTATATAAAGTTTTTACTCTAGATTAAAAGCTGGAGTCACACTAACCTGTGATAACCACGGTTGCTTGCCTCTAAAACCACAGATTATGTGAAGACAACACTGCTAGCCCCCTCCAGGGCCACACTCCATGTACTCACCAGCTCTGCCTTGAGGATTCTCACACATTTCACAATAAGGTAACACTGAGCTATTGACATAGGTGCAGAGACCACACTGCCAGCCCTTTCCAGAAAGGGGTGGGTTGGTTGCCTGGGCGAGAGACGAAGTGTGCCTGGGCCAGGACGGTTTCTTCTCAGGGGCACTGCGGTGGTCACTGGTGGTAATAGACTTCAGTCTTTTAGCTTCCGGTTCAAAACTGCTTTCATGATCAATAGTATGTCCTGTGGCCAATTTTCCAGGGTTTGCTGGCACGACAGTATGTTTCTCCTGGAATATCCCTGATTCATCACAGGAGGTCACCAACTGTTTTTTCTTAGGTTTTGGTATAAAGAATGATCGAATATCATGCTGTTTTTCTTTTTCAAACTAGGAAAAACAAACAGTCATCAAATTAAGAAGCAATCTAATTTGTTCTTCCTCAATGAAACAGATTAACCAACTATTTTCAGTAATCATATTCCTTTATCTTTTGAATACCTTGTTGGAAATGAATTCAATTATGCTATGATTCTTCATATATACATATATGCAGAATATCATTAACACATCTATATACTTCCTGTGTCTAACTTTTTTTAAGCACTTACAATGTGCCAAGCACTTTACATATATTAACTCATTTAATCCTCATGCCAGTTCTGTGAGATGAGACAGGTACTAGAATTCTTCCTATATTTTAGATGATGACACTAAAGATTTAGAGATGATGTTTGGTAATGCAGCTACAGAATTTATGTAATAAAATTATACTTCATCAACTACCTGGTCTAGAGGTATGTCAGGGAAAGGAGAATTGTGTATTTAAATATGTCAAATCAATCAAGAACCTGCAAAAATGTTTTCATGCCCAAACTATAAATACAGTGTTTATAAACAGTGTTTTTCATATTAAAATGTTTCCTTGACTAGGGAGCTTTTTTCAAATAGCATTAAGCTATTAATTAGAACTGCTTCTTTAACAGACACATCTTAATAATTGCCTTCCTTTTGAGAAATGTATTTCCCTTTTCTAAGAAAAGCTCCATCAGTATTTCATGCTTCTCATCTTCTTTTCTATGTGTAAATCTCAACCTCCTTATTAGAGAGGTAGGATACATATCTCCACAACTGATAAGCTAGCAGTGAAGGAAGTTAAGGAGTCAATTTTAGAGAATCCTGTTAGGGGTACCAGAGTGGACACACACTGCATTTCCAAAGATGGCCATGCCAGTTCTTATCCTATTTGATAAGCTCTTCTCACAATGTGACACTGACATGCCTACATTTAGAGGTGGGGTCTGTGTTCCTCTCCCTTGAACCTGGGTAGACCTTTGTAACTCTCTCAATCAATAGAACACAGTAAGAGTAACACTGTGTGACTTCTGAGGCTAGGCAGTTGAAGGTTATATGGCTTCCACTTGGTTCCTGGAACTCTGAATCTTTCTGTTTATGTCTCAGGTTGCTTGCCTTTGGAGCCTAGCCACCATGTTGTGTGGGGAAGCCTAGGTCACATGGAGAAACCATGTGTGGATGTTCAAGTTGACAACTCGAGGTAGGTTCTAGGCTACAGATAGCATCAATTGCCAGACATGCGAGTGAATGGGCCTTGAGATGTTTCCAGATCTCAGACTTGGGGTCTTCCATCAAAGGCCCCAGTCATCATAGAGCAGAGACACACCATTTCCATTACACCCTGGTTGAATTCCTCACCCACAGAAACCATAAGAAATAATGTGATTATTGTTTGAAGACAGCAGCAATAGATAACACTGACAGACACTCTAGATAATGATAGCAAAATACATATGCTATAAAGAAATATTTTACATAATACATCTTATCTGCACCTCTTAGCAGTGCTGCATAAGAAAGCAAGATATAGCAAATCCATGAGACAGAAGGATAAGTGGTTACCAGATGCTGAGGGAAAGGGTGATGGGTAGTTACTGCTAAATGGTCACAGACAGTCTCTGAAGTGATGAAAAAGTTTTGAAAATAGTGGTGACAACTGCACAACTGTGAATGTGAGATTAAGTGGCATTACCACTGAATTGTATACTTAAAAGTAGGTAAAATGGCAGGTTTTATGATTATCTATTTACAAATATAATCACATATTTTTAAACTAAAAAAAAAAAAGGAAGGGAGAAAAGCAGGAAGATTTAGGCTGTTCCCATATTAGTAAAATAAAACATAGAGCAGAAAAGCCCCCCACCATGTACAACTTTCATTTTATGTGGCTTTTATACCGCCTCATGTTCTACAAAAATTATCTAATTAGTTGTAGAAGTGACAAAATTTAGATAAAAATATAAAGAATGAAATTATTAACCACGAGACACGTTTTAAAAACAAGGCACAAGGGAAATTCTAAGAAAAGTGTGAAGAAAAGCAGAGAGATTAGCAGACTAAGCAAGTTTGGTGTTTAAAAAAAGTAACAAAGCAAAAAAGACAAACATTTAAAAAAAATGTTCTATTCTGGGCAGCCAGGTGGCTCAGCGGTTTAGCACTGCCTTCAGCCCAGGACCTGATCCTGGGGACCCGGGATCAAGTCCCACGTCGGGCTCCCTGCAGGGAGCTTGCTTCTCCCTCTGCCTGTGTCTCTGCCTCTCTCTCTCTGTGTCTCTCATGAATAAATAAATAAAATCTTTTAAAAAAATAAATAAAAATGTTCTTTTCCTATCAATAGGATAACAAAGAGGTCTTGTAGGATTTTGAAAATATTAGCAAATGTTCAGCAAACATGAACAAATTCCATCAGCTATTTCTCGTTAAAGCATGACCTGAGTCCTTGCATGTCTGAGAATGAATGGATTTCATTCCTAACTCTTCATTAGTAGCTTCCTTGGGCATGCAATTCTTTTCAAGTCCTTAAAGATGTTGCTCTCCTTCCAACACCCAATGATGCTGATCATGTTCCTTCATAGGTTGCAAACTTTTCCTTTGTTTTAGAGTCTTTCAGGATCTTCTCTTTTACCCTGATGCTCTAAAATTTCACAATAATCTGTATTTCTAAATCTGTGTCATTTATATTTATCTGCCTTCTGCTCAGCACCCAGGACCAGGATACCTTAATTTTGAATGGTACTGATCAGCTTTAGCTCTTGGCAATTTTCACTATTCTTTGATAGCTTCTTCCCCTTTATTTTCTCTTTTCTGGAATTATTGTTAGCAGAATGGTGGAACTAGACATAATGTCTTATCTTTTATTGTCCTGTCTTCCTTTTGTCTTTTTTACCCTCAAATTCTTTTTTTTTAAAGATTTTATTTATTTATTCATGAGAGAGAGAGAGAGGCAGAGAGAGAGGCAGAGACATAGGCAGAGGGAGAAGCAGGCTCCCTGCAAGGAGCCAGATGTGGGACTCGATCCCAGCACCCTGGGATCACTCCTTGAGCCAAAGGCAGATGCTCAATCACTGAGCCACGCAGGAGTCCCTACCCTTAAATTCTGTAGAGTTTTTCTCTAATTTATCTTGCAACCCTACTACAGAATTATTTTATTTTGACAACCATATTTTTACCATCTGAAATTTCCTTCTCATTACCTGTTCCTTTTTTTGCAGTAGTCTATTTTTATTTATATTTGCAATATCATCTTAAATGTGAGGCTACTAATTTGAGTTTTTTTTTAAAGATTTTTATTTATTTATTTATTCATAGAGAGAGAGAGAGACAGAGAGAGGGGGGCAGAGACACAGGCAGAGGGAGAAGCAGGCTCCATGCACTGGAGCCCGATGTGGGATTTGATCCCGGGTCTCCAGGATCACGCCCTGGGCCAAAGGCAGGCGCCAAACCGCTGCGCCACCCAGGGATCCCCTAAGTTGAGTTTTTAAAACATTATCTTTAGGATTAAATTTTCTATCAGCTTATTTTTGTTCCCCTTTTTCATGCTACAGATTTCTCCCCAAACAGGCAGTGACCTTGCTTGTCCCTGTATACATGTGAATGAAAGAATAGGAGGATTGCCTGGAAATGTGGGACAAATGGGCCTTATCATCATGAAGATCTAACAGAACATTCTGATTGACCTCAAGATGTGTGGAAGATGGAGGGGCCCAGAGTGACTCTCAAACTCCTACATTTCTGACTTGTAACAATTTAGGAATGATATTTTCCTGTAATTGGGAATATAGGAAACAACGAGGCTCATAAAAAGACAAAAAGAGAAGAGATAAGGAAAGAAGTTCACTTTCAGGCACGTGTGAGGACTGATGGGTACCAGGGTGGAGAGTTCCAGGAAGTAAATCTGGAGTTCAAGAGAAAGAAACAACTACATTCACATATCTGTGAGCCATGAACAAAGAGAGGTGGTTAAAGACATGGGACTTGATGTCATGGTACATGAAGGGAGAAGGATGTGAGATAAGGTTAAAGCCAAGGACAGAAAGCACAGAAAGAGCATTAAAGTTGGAATGAAGGGGGATCCCTGGGTGGCTCAGCGGTTTAGCGTCTGTCTTCAGCCCAGGGCATGATCCTGGAGCCCCGGGATCGAGTCCCACATGGGGCTCCCTGCATGGAGCCTCCTTCTCCCTCTGCCTGTGTCTCTGCCTCTCTCTCTCTGTGTGTCTCTCATGAATAAATAAATAAAATCTTTGAAAAAAAAAAAGGTGTAATGAAGAAGAGAGACAGAGGATAGAAACACAAGAAAGAAGAGTAAGAAAGGGAGAAAAATCAGGAGAGTGGTAGCTTTACTGTGTGTGTGTTTGTGTGTGTGTGTGTGTGTGTGTGTGTGTGTGTGTGTTTTGGTTCTCCTGCTCATGATATCAGGTGCTCAGTGGGTATTTTCAATCAGAAAATCCCATGTCCTTGAGTTCTGGAAAATTTTCTTATATTACGTTTTCTTCCTCTCTTTTTCTCTGTCTTCTTTTTCTGGAGTTCCAATTGGGCAAAAAATTGGATTAATCGGATTAATCATTTGATTAATCATTTTCATTAATTTTCATAATCATTAATCTTCTGGATTAATCATTTGATTTTCTTCGGCTTTCCTCACATTTTCCCATTGCTCTTTGTTCTTTCTTTCTTTTTTGTTTTTAAAAGGATTTTATTTATTTATTCATGAGGGACACACAGAGAGAGAGGCACAGATGTAGGCAGAGGGAGAAGCAGACTCTCTGCAGGGAGCCCAATGCGGTACTTGATCCCAGGACCCTAGGATAATGACCTGAGCCAAAGGCAGACACTCAACCACTGAGCCATTCAGGTACCCCTCTGTTCTTTCTTTGTGATTTCCTCATTACCTTCCTTCCCATCCTTGGTGACTTACTATCTCCTGATATGACAGGTTCAGTTCCTAAGAGCTTTCCCTTGCATGATTTCCTCTCCTTGATCTTGTTTCATGGGCACAGTATTTTCTTTCACTTCTCTATGGACATTGATAATAGTTTTGATGTTTCCTTTTAAAGTTTTCTTCAGGGATCCCTGGGTGGCACAGCGGTTTGGCGCCTGCCTTTGGCCCAGGGCGTGATCCTGGAGACCCGGGATCGAATCCCACATCGGGCTCCCGGTGCATGGAGCCTGTTTCTCCCTCTGCCTCTCTCTCTCTCTCTCTCTCTGTGACTATCATAAATAAAAATTAAAAAAAAAAAAGATTATTAAAAAAAAAAAGTTTTCTTCAGCTCATTCCACTGTCTCTGCTTCTTCTGATTCCTCTTTGCTTACACGCTTGTTTTGGTCTCTGCTTTTCAAGTGAGAGGCTTTCCTCTAGGCCTGGTGGCCTTTACTGTCCATTCATATTTAAGAATCAGTCTTACTAATAAGCATTAAGGATAAAATGCTATGGCAAGTTCCTTGTGAAGGACTTCACTATGGTCACCACGACTGTCAGGGAAACCCTGTCAGTCTCCCTAATGCTCTCTTGGTCCAGTTTGGCTCTCCAGAAAGGAGTCCTTCAGTCTTTTGCCTGTAGGGTACAGTGCTGGCTACCAGTAATCCAGGAGCTGATTAGGAAAAGGATGCTAAGGATTCTATCATTAATTAAGGATTCTTGCAGTTAATATGCTCGTTTTCAATTTACTGCCTTACCCTGCTCTCTCAACTGCCTCTCTTCCTAGATACATTTTGAAATACATTTTTTTTAAGATTTTATTTTTAAGTAATTTCTACACCTGACATGGGGCTTAAACTCCCAAACCTGAGACCAAGAGTCGCATGCTCCAATGACTGCACCAGCCAGGTGCCCTTGAAATATATTTAAGAGAAGTGAATAAAACAGTTACATAAAAAAATATAGGAAATATAAATAATAAAAAATAGGAATATAAAAAATAGGAAATAAGAAACACAAAAAATAAAATGAATAAAATATATAATAACAGGCCACTGTCATTTACATGAATAATGTTTAGGTAGTATCAGAATCTTCTGTCCCATTCTACCTTGTAAGGAATTTCTTTCTGTAAAAACATTTTAATTTCTCCATCTTCCCACCAAACCAAACAAAACAGTTAGAGATCTGTTTATAAAAAAGCAACCCTCCTAATAATACAAAACAAAAACCTGAGAAATCTTTCAGAAAAAAGAATTCTCAGGGCCTTAAAATAGCAGTTTTTACAGTTCTTCTCTTTAATTAAGATATTTAATTAAGCTGTTTTTTAAAAGAACTTCTTTTACTATTTAAGTAATGACTAATTTTAGAAATTAACATTTGAGAAATTCTCACAATGTGCCAGAGGCAAGTCACAGTCAAGGTTACAGTGGCTGACAGTAATCAGGAATTGATGGCCACCTCTGCTGCTAGGAGGGCTAACTTACCGTACACAGGAGTAATCATTATACGTGTTACTTTGAAATCTCAGCTGCTTGGGTAATAAATTGAGACTTAAGTGCATAAAACCCAGAAAAGGAGTGTGTGGGTGTAAAGGGAATCATTTTATATAATTTTGGGAACCAAAGGATCCACTTAGAGTATAATTTTAGAAAAAGGAAAGGGCAAGATTAATTAGCAGCAATGACTTTAGTTAATGCCATGATGGCTACACTGGACAATGATGAATATGGTTATGGGTATTGAACCTTCAAGTTGAGCTTGTCGCCATAGGGCTGTTAGAAGCTGTAAGGCCCTATGGAAATAAAGGCTTCCTCTGGGATAATCAATTACAAGCCTGATCTATGTTAACAGTTAATGTTTTCTGAGTGTAGCCTCTGAGCAATCAGGCAAGAATGTGGTTCATGAGGTTTCTTTTTCTTTTTTTTTTTTTTTTGCTGAGGTTTCTTTGATACTTGGCAGCTAGGAGTGATAGAAACAGATGTAAGAAAATGTGACACACTTTAATGATACTCACATATGTTGGATGGGAACAGAGAAGGGCTGCAGGTTTACTGAATAGGAGTTCTTAATGTGGGACTCATGGACTTTTCACAAGACCTAGGGTGGCCTCCCATTAGCCTGAGAAGCCTCTGAAGTGGTCTATAAAGTGTTGTCTGTATTGTATGTACATTTTGGAGGCAACTTTTTAAAATTTAATTTTATTTATTTATTCATGAGAGACACACAGAGAGAGGCAGAGGCAGAGGCAGAGGGAGAAGCAAGCTCCCTGCAGGGAGCCCAATGCGGGACTCCATCCGAGGACCCCAGGATCACGACCGGAGCCAAAGGCAGATGCTCACCACTGAGTCATCCAGACATCCCTGCAGAGCACTTCATGGTCTCAGAAGGATTCAGGATCCAACAAAGTTAGGAGCCATTGGACTAGAACAAAATATCTGAACATGCACCTGTGGTTTGAAGAGCTCCATTTCTTTCCTTAACTGTCTATAAGTAAAGACAGATTGAAAGTTCCTATGTGAGTGTACATAGTGGTAGTGAATTCACTCTTTGTAAGGAGAAACAAAGAAATAAATAATTAATGAGAATCCCTCTGGCTGCTCTCAATAATTTTTAAAAACTGAGTAATTCTAAAACAGAGTCACTTTTGTGTAGGCATGAAACATGCTCACTTAGCTCATCTGTCTGTCTCGGTAACTGATCTCTGAACAGCTCCTCATGAGATAGCAAATGACATGGGAGCGCCCACAGGGCCAGAGAGAAGGAAACTGCTGATGAGGTGAGCAGAAGACAGTGCAGGAACCACGAGGGCTGGGAGTTGGAGCAGACACTGCTGTGCTGGCAGGACTCACAGCTGGAATATCATGCAGGTCAGCTCAAAACAAAACACACTATCCTTGATGTTTTGAGACAGGGACATATCACCATCAGCTCCTTATGGAGCTCCAGCAGGTTCTGGGGACAAGTCTGATCAATGAAAGAAGGAAGTGACCATTAATGAGATTTATAGACACAGACACTAAACATGAATGCGAAACTTCTGTATCTGTAAGATGCTTCTAATTTCTTTTCTTTGGTCCTTTTAAAATTAATCTTTTATAAAGTGAATAGGGATCCACTGATTCAAGCATCTGAGAAAAAGGCAGGAAGAAATAATTGTAAACAAAATGCTCCCTAAATAAACATGTTTTCTAAAAATATGAGGTTGATTAATAACCAGACTTCCTGTGGGAGCAAGCTTTATTGGTCTTACCAGAATAGACCAGAATCTTCAAGTTTTTACAGCCACACTGATAGTTAAATACTCAGCACCCATACTGCTCTGGCAGGTTTGTATTTGGAAAACTACTGACCTTATTAATGTTATCAGCATTTCTCAGTGGTAAAGATAAGCAGGAACACAGGAAGACAAACTATTTTTTATGGCCTAGGAAAGTTCTTTACTTAAATAGCACAATAAAGTTAAAAAGTTTTAAGTCTTTTATGATTACATTCTTGTGTTTAGAAGAGATTTACTAGCAAATTATTGACAAATATCCTAACTCATCATGACTGTCCTTGTAAAGAAAGAAATATATTAAGTGACCCTTCTAATATGTGATAAATAAAGAGCTTAAATGTAGGTGTTTGTAAGTAGGAGGAGTGATCTAAGCTTATAGTAATTTTTATCACAAGACTTCGGGAAAAATATCATTAAGTCAACTGTAAGTCAACATGCCCATGTCAAAAGATGTGGAAAATAGAAGATATTCCTCTCTTCGATTATATAGACACTCAGTTATTGCGTTCCTGACTTTTGTTCGATATTGCTTTTGAAAAACAAAAGAAAAAATATTGCTTCCAGTGACCAGTGTGGGGGCAAAACCATTACAAAATGCTTAAGGTGGCAAAATGTATGTTTTTATCTGAAAGGTTCAGGGGGCTAATATAGTTGCTCTGTTTTGCACCCTGGTAAACTACTGCTCTTTAGAGACAAATTTCTTGGCCGTGATGATAGGATTAAAAGTCAGTTATTGGAACTGAAGGGGAGGAAAAGGAAATCTCGTAAAACTCATAAAAAATAAGAAAGCACTTCAAAGCCTGGTGCTATTCCGGCGCGGCACACGCCACCACCAAGAGCCCCGATGTCGGCTCTCATAGACTTTGATCAAAGGGCAGCTCTGGTAGGAATCATTACTGCCTCATGTCATCTGTCTCCTGCTCTTTAAAGAAGTAACAAAACCGCTGTGATATACCAGTGGCTGACTGGTCCTGAATGGCGGACGAATGATGATTGGAACTAGAACTAAAGAGACTTCCTCAACATTTGTAAACAAGCCAGAGGGTAGAGAATGACAAAAGTATGATCTTAAATATCTAACTAAAAAAATGAATTTCAGTTCTCCGAAAAGGAGACTTTTTCAGATTTTGTAAAAAGGTCCATTCTCATGTAGTTAAATGAAATTTTGAATAATCCTCTCTTGGGCACCATATGCTTTTCTCTGTGGGCATAAATAAAATAAAGCAAACAAAATAAAACAACCCTGGTTTTAAAAAAAACACGGTGGCAAAAAGGAAAACATTATTATTTATTTTTAAAGATGACATCAAAAGCAGTGCAAGCAAATGTCTCTGGGAAGAGCCATTTCTGTTAAGGACAATTAGAACGTACAGCAAAACAGCATATAACACAAAGGTTCACTAGAGTATGACTGGGAAGAATGTGAGTGGAACGTCACCTACTCACAAGCCTCTGGTTATGGCATCTCCCCTCTCCTCCTCCTGCAAAGGCTGCTATTAGGCTGAATTCCTCTGAGGCTCTGCTATATTGATCCTACCTCTGCAATGTCTGCAATTTTTCTGTTCCCATGACCACTACTACTGTTAGGAGTTCAGGGTGGCGTTAAGTGCCCCAAATTCCATCTGGGAATCCCTGACAAAGCAGCCTTCTAAAGAATAATAGCTCTAAGAATAATAATGAACTGACTTTATTAATAGACCTGTATGTGTGTAATAAAAAAGTAAAATTTTGGTAAAATGTGTATTACAGAAACCCGCTAAAACCCAAGGCCATAATGGGAGTTCCTATGTCTCAGCCCAAATCTAGAGTGCAGGGCCACCAGCGCAGGTGCTCTTGCTGTGCTTTCAGTGGAGACACAAGTGCGGGAGAGGCATGCCTGTGGGGAGCTCAGTAACTCATTAGCCTTCAACTGTGGCCCAGTCAAGTTCTCAGGCTCTGAGAAATCATCTCTGAGGGATAGGGCAGAAAGCCCTGAGATGGAGTGGAGACAGAGTATCTCTTTACCATAGATGAAAATGAGATGGGAGGGATGGCAGACATAACCCCTTCCCCAGATACCACTGCCTCCAAGAACCTGTCCCTTCTCCCTCTCATTCATTTCCTGTATTGCTACTAGGATCATCTTTTGAAAACAGAAATCTGATCATATCATTCATCTGCTTAAAAGCCTCTGATGACACTATGCCATTTCCAGGATAAATCCAACTTCTTGGCATTACTGTGTGGGCTCCTCTCCATCTGTTCCAGGCCAAAGTTTTGGGGTTCTTCCCATTTGAACCATGGCATATAAACTCTATGCTCATACATTCACATGGAATTCCCATTCCCAGAACAAATGATAATTGTTCTTATCACTATGCTTTGGGGCATGCTTTTGGTGTTCCTTACCCAGGGCTAGCTGAACTAGGACTCACTCCCTTTGAACTCATCCTTCATAAACCAGCTCAGGTGTTTCCAAAGGGACACTTTCGCATGCACATGTAGTTTATTATTCTAGCCTGTGATCCCAGAGCCTGGTTTACATATTTCTATTTTGACATGTATTATATCTCATTAAAATGATTTAATTTGGGACGCCTGGGTGGCTCAGTGGTTTAGTGCCTGCCTTCAGCCCAGGATATGATCCTGGAGTCCTGGGATCGAGTCCCACATCAGGCTCCCTGCTTCTCCCCCTGTCTGTGCCTCTGCCTCTTTCTGAGTGTCTCTTACGAATAAATAAATAAAATCTTTTTTTTTAAAAAAGGAATGTTACCTGTTTTCTTTAGCTTTGCACCTAGCATATAGTCTTAATTTTTAAAAAACTTTTTAAAGATTTAATTTTGACATGCATTATAAAACATTTTCATAGCCTTCAAAAAGATACCAGTTAAGCAGTCACTCCCCATCTCTCCCTCCTCCAAGTCTCTTAAAGCAACTAATCTACTCTATTTCTCTATGGATTTGCCTATTTTGGCCAATTCATATAAATGGAACCAAACACTATGTAGGCTTTTGTGTCTGGCTTCTTTAACTTAGCATAAGGTTTTCGGGATTCCTCTAGGTTGTAGCATATATCAGAACTCAGAACTCTGTTCCTTTTTATGGCTAAATAATATTGTCATGTGTCCCATCCAAGTACTAACCAGGCCCGACCCTGCTTAGCTTCCGAGATCAGACAAGATCGGGCGCGTTCAGGGTGGTATGGCCGTAGACTGTCATGTGAATATACCACATTTGGTTTATCCAAACTGACGGACATTTGGACTGTGACATTCATGCACAAGTTTTGATGTGGACATATATTTTGAATTCTTGAAAGTGAATCTGCTGGTTCATATGGTAATTCTACGTTTAACGTTTTAAGGAACTGTCAGACTGTTTTTCAAAATGGCTGTACCATTTTACATTCCTACCAGCAATGTATGAATGTTCCAATTTCATTCTATCTTTGCCAATGCATGTTGTCTTTTGAAAATTTTAGACATCCTAGTAGGTATGAAGTGGCATCTAATTGTGTGTATTTTTTTAAAAAAAGATTTTATTTATTTATTTATGAGAGACACAGAGAGAGAGACAGAGAGAGGAGCAGGCTTCATGCAGGGAGCCCGATGTGGGATTCGATCCCGTGACTCCAGGATCATGCTCTGGGCCGAAGAAAGGTGCTCATCCGCTGAGCCACCCAGGCGTCCCTCTAATTGTGGTTTAAAGGGCCCTGGGTGGCTCAGTTGGTTAAATGTCTGCCTTCGGCCTAGGCCATGACCCCAGGATGCTAGGATAAAGTTCCACATAAGGCTCTCTGTTCAGTGGGGAGTCTGCTTCCCCTTCTGCCTCTCCCTACTGCTTGTGCTCTCTCTCTCAAAATAATTGCGGCTTTAATATAACATTAATAAATGTTTATATAATGAATGATCTTTAAATGACCTATACAAAATATACATCACATAAACACTGACTGAGTCAAATTGAGGTGTTTCAATGTTCTACTCATTCCACAAATAACTTAAGGCCCACAGGGTGCTAACTCTAATGCATCTGGTACAGTCTGGCAAGGTCATGAAGGCAGACTGCGGAAAAGAAAGGCTCAGGTTCAGTCCCAGCCATGCCTTTGGTTATATGAACTTAGGCAGAATATTTAACCTTTCTGAGCTTTAGTGGGGCATGGTAATAGCATTTGCTTCTTCATGTAGCTATGAAGGTTAAATAAAATTATGTGTTTTAAGGGCTCAGCACAGTGGCTGCATGGAATAGTCAATACATGTTAATTATTACTACTGAGTGAGTTATTATTACTGAGTGAATTGAAATAATAAAGACAAATGCCTAATAAATAGTACTATGTGATGTAAGCCATGACAGAGATATTTATATGTCTCTGTCCATAACAATGTGGTTACCATCTTGTCCTTATTATTAGGCTATTATGTAGACTAATTATATAATGTTTACAGAGTAGTTTGAATTCTAAAATACATATAAATAAATATTCTAATTTAATACATGTTAATGTCAAGAAACCAGTATATTCACATATGCAAAAACAAGAGATTTTGGGTAAGAAAAATTTAGACCTCATGAATGCCACAGCTCCTATGGTCAACTTTATTTTGCTGTTACCATTTTTTCAACTAGACAACAAGGTTGCATAAGATAATTTCTTATTACCCTCCTTAGCTCACAACAGAACAAATGTTTTATACAATGTTGGGATTTAATAAAAGATGAAGGTTTATTTTTTAATTTTGAGAGCATATTTTTAAACATCATGGGTGTGCTAAAGAGCTTTCCTTCCCAACTATACACTATATTTTTTGCAGCAGACCAGCAACCATCCTACATATTTTTAATGCAAGTGTGAGTGTTTAAAATACAAATCTCGTTTGGGTTAAGGATGTTTGAGCCTTTGAGGACAGCAGACAGGGGACTTGAAGATGGTTATCCTAGGGAAAAGGCAGAGGTGTGAGCCAGGTCAAAGATGTAAGTACTAAGGCAGGGTAAGAAAGGCAGGCAACCAGTTAGAATCTAATGAGGAGAAAGGAAAACTGTGAGATATTGAACTATAAGCCCACAAAATGAAAACAGGGAAGCCTGGGTGGCTCTGTGGTTGACTGCCTGCCTCTGGGCCCAGGACATGATCCTGGAGACCCGGGATCGAGTCCCACACCAGGCTCTCTACAAGGAGCCTGCTTCTCCCTCTGCCTATATCTCTGCTGCTTTCTTTCTCTGTGTCTCTCAAGAATAAATAAATAAAATCTTTAAAAAAAAATGAAAAGAAAACTGGTAAGGTAAAACACAGATATCTCAAAACCAGAAACTGAATTTGGGAACTGGAGATCTACTGTTCCAAAATGGAAAGAGAACTACTGTCTGAAGTAATCAAATGGAAGCAGCTCTGGCTAACTGAGCCTTGAAGAAGAGAAACCAAGCAGGAAGACTTGCCCTAGGCAGGAGTTGGGACTTGTTACCCATTTCAAATCAGAATCCCTTCTTTGCTTACCTACGAACCACTGATGCACCAAGTTTCTCTAAAATACACATATTTGAGTGTATTTAAAATGGATAAAAGGGACCTCAGAAGTTATCCAGTGATTTAGGGATTCAAGCAGCTGGATAAGGATGTTACTGTTTATCGATTAAGGGCCAAAAGAGAGAAAGGGCTCTGCAGAGGTTAAGGGAAGGGCCCAATTCCCATAACTCTTGCTAAAGAAAGGGATACCCTCAGACGATGGAGCATAAGTAAACATCAGAGAGAAGGGGGCAGCCCGGGTAGCTCAGCAGTTTAGCGCTTGTCTTCGGTCTGGGTCATGATCCTGGAGACCCGGGATCAAGTCCCACGTCGGGCTCCGAGCATGGAGCCTGCTTCTCCTTCTGCCTGTGTCTCTGACTCTCTCTCTCTCTCAAGAATACATAAATAAAATCTTTAAAAAATAAAAAAAATAAAAAAAAATCAGAGAGAATGGGAGGCTTCCTATTGGAAAACTCCACTCAGTTTATTTTATTCAGAAACTGCCTTTAATCACTTCGAAATGACAATATAAAATAATAAACTCTGTATCTTTCTCTCCTTCCACCTATAAATGACCAACTTTATTGCTCAATGTAAGCCACTGTAGGAAAATCAGAACCAAAACACTACTTAGGGATCCCTGGGTGGCGCAGCGGTTTGGCGCCTGCCTTTGGCCCAGGGCGCGATCCTGGAGACCCGGGATCGAATCCCACATCAGGCTCCCAGTGCATGGAGCCTGCTTCTCCCTCTGCCTGTGTCTCTGCCTCTCTCTCTCTCTCTCTGTGACTATCATAAATAAATAAAAATTAAAAAAAAAAAAAACAAAAAAAAAACCAAAACACTACTTAGATGTCATGTACATTCAGAAGTGGAAAAAAAAGAAGCCTGAGAAACAGGATTGCACCTGAGGCAGTGACCCTGGTGATGGACTCCCAGACAGTACTGGTTACTTCAGGGACAGTCAACTGGGCTGTGCAGAGCTATCTTTCCTCATGGTGGTGGGATGTTTTCATTGAGTTGGACTTCAATTTGAGTTACATTTGGATTAATAATTTCTTTAAAAAATGTAAGTATATGTAAGATGGGTAAAGAATTAGGACTCTTTCAGTTGTGGGGATTAATTCCACGCAGAGTATTCAAATATTTCACAACAGCTAAAACAGGAGCATTAACCAGTGTTGCACTGAAGCAGAGTCCTAGAAAGGCTCCACGCTATGCCAAGTTACAGGGATGTCCAGAAGGCCCTACTACTGGGGTGAGGAAGTACGAGGGGACTGACAAAGTGACTACTTACTAAACATTACCAAAATATTGATTAAAACAACCAGTACATTTATATCTGAATATACTGGTAAAGCACCAGCCCTGGTACCATGTATTTTTTTTTTTAACCCAATAGTTAGCTGAATTATGTGACAGAAAAAGAATTCCGATTAAGAGAGGAGGGAGATACAGATAACGCCATTCTGAAAGGTGATGAACACCAGGCAAGAGAGATGGCAAGAGATACCAAAAGTCATATAAAGACTTTGTCTAGGAACATTACTGTTATTCTTCCCCTCCTCTTCCTCCTAACCACAGGACTTTCCATTTCCCAAATACATAATCATACTATTAGGCTCTAGATCCATCCACAGAAAACCACCTTGACCTGAAGCCCAATTCCCTGAAGAACAACTTGCCAAATTTATCAAATTTATTGGTTTTCTGAAACTCTTTTATAGTGTTCACAGCATTATGAACATGGTGGATTGGCAGGGTTAAGAAGACTGGGGAGCTTGGGATGTTGGGACCTCCTGACTTTTCTTGCCCTCAGTTTATCCTTCCTTTGCCCTTCAAGTTCACTCTCTGCTCCTTGGTCCTCTCCTCTTTGAGCCTCTCAGTCCTCCATTCACCAGAGCTGATGGGCCAGGATGAGTCATGCGCTAACATACACAATCTGTTCTTCCCACAATGGAAGGTCCCTCTTCTTGGCCCCAGCTCAAACCTCCAGCTGCAGCCACAGGGCAGTGAGACAGGTAGAAAATGAACATTTCTTAAAATGCTGACACTCAGAAATATTCACAAGCTATTAAAATCATCTAATTAGAACTATTATAAACTTTTTAGACAAACAAGCTTTTGATGACAATGAGCAAATTTGGTTACTTTGGCAAAGATTAATTGAGAAAACTGGAAATATTAAAAAATGTTAAATGCAGGAAATTTTTTAAAAAAGACTTTAAAAAGGATCAGGAAGAAGTTTGTATAAATAGAAAAATTCCCATAGGAAATGGTGAAATTCTGGCAACATTCAGAAGAAAAATACGTTCATCACACCAAATATCCTTAGGACCTTTCAACAAATTGAATATTTCTTAAAATGCATGAAAATGGAGGGTATCAAGGTAAAGTGGTAAGTAGCATACACACCTAAACTCATTCAAAGCACATTTCACATCCTGGCCAAAACCCAACCGAATACAAACAAAGCGAGGCCAAATCAAAACAAATGGTCTCCACATTATAGAACTCCAATTTATAGAAAACCATGTGTATATAAAAACATGTAGTGAGGCCAGAGTGGTTCAAGATAGTAGAGTAGAAACATCCTGAACTTCCCTCTTCTTATGTATAACAAATATACAGCTACATATAGTTTTATTCCCTCTCAAAAAGACTGAAAGACTGGCTGAAGAACTTATCTACAACAAAAGATATAAAGCTACATGGAGATGGGTAGAAGAGGCAGAGATATGGTTTTGCCAAAAACTCTATCCTTGCCAAAGGGAGGGATCTCAGTAGTCCAGGGCTTCTCCCAGAGGAGACAGGTGCTGGTGCCCCATATCAGATACCCCAACCCTCTGGATTTACACTGTAGAGATAAACTCCCAAAAAGTCTGGTTCTGAAAATCAACGGGGCTTATATCCAGGGGACCCAAAAGCTTATAGGTAATTAAAAATCTGTTCTTAAAGGGCTCCTGTGCAGATTCACTCATATCTTTGGGACCCAAGGCAAAAGAAAAAGTTTGAAAAGTGCCAGAACCATATGCAAAGGGGATTCATTAGCTATTCTTTAAGCATCTGCTGGAGACAAGCATCTGCTGGTAGGACTTTCTCTGGGGAAGGAAGTACTGTGGGTGTCATTTTGAGTGCTTACTCCACCTTGCCAGGCTGCCAGACACCACTTTTGCACTCCCCCAGCTTTGCTAGCACCAGTGGGCTTGCCCTGCCCCAATATTCTCCCAGGGTCATGCTGAAGCTGGCAGGCCTGCCCTGGCCCCAGGCTCCTCAGCAGGTTCCTGAAGCCAGTGGACTTGCCCTGGCCCTGAATGCTCCTGCTATGCTACTGTAACCAGGGGGCTAGTCCAGCCTACATACTCTCCTGTGGCCGTGCTATGGCCAACAAGATTGCCACAGCTCTGCTGAATGTGCAGCAGGCATGTGCAGTCAACATAGGGGAAATCCCTTGAAGAGTTGGCTTTGGTAGCCAGGGTGGCCTGTGTTGCTGGGCCCCATGAGACTAAAACAATCAGAAAGAGGGTTCTTTGCAGATGATTAATACCAGGGGATAGCTCAAAAAGGGCACTAAAACAAATCCCAGGCCTCCTATGAAAGAGGGCTTGTTACATGTCCTAGAGCTTTAGCCTGAGGAACAGACTCTCAGTTCACCACACAACTAGAGGCAACTATCTATCTAGGAACTATCAGGGAATGTAGGCCGAGAGACACCAGCTTTGCTCTCCTTTGGCCTTCCTAAAACTTGCTGGCATCCCCCAGTAAGGAGCTTATCCACTTGTCTGGAGCCCCAGTGTGCAGCTGCCACCAGGGTACACCTCCAAATCACCTGGCTGGGAAGCCAGCAGCGGTTATGAATGCATTCCCATAGGACCATATATATATGTATTTGCAACTTTAAAAATCAGCTGCCTGAGGGTCTGGCTTTCACTCAGCTTGAAATTAGGTGCTGACTAAGGTCTTTCCCTTTCAAACACTGACAGGGCTTAACACACCATCAAAAGTAGGACCCATCAAGAATAATTCAGGCTGCTTAATCACAAGGGTACAAGAGAAAGCCAAACACTAGGGCAAGACTGAACAACTAAGTTCATTATCTACAAAAGGCAAGCCCTCCAAGACTCTGAGGAAGCTGTTACACCTGATATACAGAGAAACAAAGAAAGAAAAGCAAAATGAGGAAATGGAGGAATATGTGCCAAATGAAAGAACAAGATAAAACTCCAGAAAAAAAATCTTAATGAAATGGATATAAGTAATTTACCTATAGAAAGTTCAAAGTAATGGTTGTAAAGATGCTTGCCAAACTTAGGAGAAGAATGGATGAGCAAAGAGATAATTTCAAAAAAGAGATGGAAAATAGAATAAAGTATCAAACAGAAGTCACAGAAAGAAGAATACAATAAGTGAACTGAAAACAAAAATAACTGAACTGAAAATACATGAAAGGGGCTCAAAAACAGACTAGATGATGCAGAGGAACAAAATAGCAACCTAAACCAGGGGAGTGGAGCTCACCCAAACAGAGGAGCAATAATAAAAAAGAATTTTAAAAAACTGACTATAGTCTAAGGGACTCACGGTACAACACTAGGGGAATAATGTTTGCATTATAGGAGTCCCATAAAAAGAAGAGGGAAAGGGGCAGAAAACTTTCTTGAAGAAATAATAGCTGGAAATGTCCCTAATGTGAGAGAGAAAATAGAAAATCCATGTCCAGGAAGCACAGAGAGTTCCAAGTAAGTGGAATCCAAAGAAACACACCAAGACACAGTATAATTAAAATGTCAAAAATTAATGTTGGAGAATCTTAAAAAGCAGTAAGAGGGGTAGCCTGGGAGGCTCAGTTGGTTAAGTATCTAACTCTTGATTTTGGCTCAAGTCATGATGTCAGGGTTTTGAGATCGAGCCCCAAGTGAAGCCTGCTTAAGATTCTTGCTCTCCCTCTTCCTCTGTCCCTCCCCTCTCCCTCTCTTAAAAAACAAAAAGCAGCAGGAGAACACTTGTTACATACAAGGGAACCCCCATCAGACTATCAGCTAATTTCTCAGCTGAAGCTTTGCAGGCCAGAAAGGAGTGGCACAATATATTCAAAGTCCAGAAAAGGAAAACACTTCTAACCAAGAATACTCTATTCAACAAGGCTATTATTCGGAACTGAAGGAGAAATAAAGAATTTTTCAGAAAAGCAAAAGCTAGGGGAGTTCATCACCACTAAACAGGTCTTATAAAAAAAAAGTTAAAGGGAATTCCTTAAGATGAAAAGAAAAGGCATTAACTAGTAATGAAAAAAACATATGAAGTAAAAATCTCACTAGAAAGATAAATATATAGTAACCCCTTATATTAATCCCTTATAAAGCTAGCATGAAGGTTTAAAGACAAAAATAGTAAAATCAACTCTAACTATGATAATTAGTTGTGGGATACACAAAAAAGAAAGATGTAAACATATAAAAAACAAAACATTCTACATGAAAAATGTAGAATTTTTAAAATGCATTCAAACTTAAATTGCTATCAACTTAAAATTGACTGCCATATATATATTAGCTGTTATATATAACCCACATGGTAATCACAAAGCAAGAACCTATAGTGGGTACAAAAAAGATAATGAGAAAGGTATCTAAATACAACATTAAAGAAAGTCATCAAACTGTAAGGGAAGGGAGCAAAAGAAGAAAGGAAAAGAGAGGAACTATGTTAAAAGTCAGAAAAGAATGAACAAAATGGCAATAAGTACATACTTATCAATAATAGTAATTACCAATAATTACTATAATTACTATAAATAAATAGACTAAATTCTCCAGCCAAAAGACATGGAGTGGCTGAATGGATGAAAAAACAAGATCCATATATACGTTGCATATAAGAGACTCACTGCAGATCTAAGGACACACACAGCTGGAGGTGAAGGAAAATAAAAATATATTCCATAGATATGGAAACTAAAAGAATGTTGCTCTAGCTACACTCATATCAGACAAAATGAACTTTAAAATAAAGATTGTAATAAAAGAAAAAGAAAGGTATTACATAATGATAAAGGGGTCAATCCTCCAAGAAGATATAACATTTGTGAATATTTATGCACCCAACAAAGGAGGGCTAAAATATATAAAACCATTACTAATTAATAAACCTAAAGGAAGAAATTGACAGCAATACAATAATAGAGGAGACTTTAATACCACACTTATATAATTGGATAGATCATCTAGACAGGAAATCAATAAAGGAACGCTAGCCTTAAATGCCACTAGATCATGTGGTCTTTATTTTTTTATTTTTTATTTTTTTTCTTGAGAGACACAATGGGAGAAAGTGCAAGCGGGGGGGGGGGGGGTGGGAGAGGGAGAGGAAGAGAGAAAATCTCTAACAGGCTCCACACTCGGCACAGATCCCAACACGAGATCAAGACCTGTGCCAAAATCAAGAGATGGATGCTTAACAGACTGAGCCATCCAGGCACCACAGATCAGATGGTCTTAAAAGATTTATACATATATATATAGAATATTCCATCCAAAAGCAGCAGAATACACATTCTTCTTAAGTATACATGGAATACTCTCCAGGGTAGATCACATGTTAGGACACAAGACAGGTCTAAATAAATTAAGAACGCTGAACTCATACCAAACATCTTTTCCAACCAAATTGGTATGAAACTAGAAGTAAATTATAAAAAGAAAACTGGATAAAATCACAAGTGGGTGGATATTAAACAATATGCTACTAAACAACCAAGGGCCAATAAAGAAATGAAGGGGAAATAAAGAAGTACCATGAGACAATGAAAACAGAAATATGACATATCTCTATGGCAATATATTTATAAATTCAACAAAATCTATAGAATACAGCATAGGAGGTGCTAAGAGGTCACAGCAATACAGGCCTACCGAAAAAAAAAAAAAAAAAAAAAAGAAAAATCTCAAACAATTGAAGGGATATCTACAGGAACTAGAAAAAGAAGAATAAGCAAAGCCCAAAGGAAGTAAGGAAATAATAAAGATCAGAGTGAAATAAATGAAATAGAGACTAAAAAAAAAAAAAGAAAAGATCAATGAAACAAAGAGCTGTATATACCAATGAAAAGGTATATAAAATTGACAAAGCTCTAGTTAGACTCAAGAAAAAGAGAAAGGGCTCAAATAAAATCAGAAATGAAACAGAAGTCACAACTATTACCAGAGAAATACAAATGATAAGAGACTACTATGAATAATTATAGGCCAACAAATTGTACAGCCTACAGGAAGTGGATAAATTCCTAGAAACATACAATCTTCTAAGATTGAATCATGAAGAAATAGCAAATCTGAATAGACCAATGACTAATAATGAAGTGATTGAATCAGAAATTACAAAATTTCAACAAAGTCTAGGAAGAGATGGTTTCACTGGTAAATTCTACCAAACATTCAAGAAGATTAAGAACATGCTTGTCAAGGTTCCAAAAACTGAAGAGAAAGAGATGCTCCCAAACTCATTTTATGAGGCCAGCATTACCCTGATACCAAAACCAGATAAGTACACCACAGAAAAAGAAAATTACAGGCCAATATCCTTCAAGAAGAGACAAAAAATTCCTCATTAAAATATTAGCAAACAGATTTCAATAATACACTAAAAGGTTAATACACAATGATCAAGTAGGATTTATTTCAGGGATGTAGGAATGGTTCAACATCCACAAATCAATCACTAGACTACATTAACAAAACAAATGATAAAAATAATCTCAATTGATGTAGAAAAAAGCATTTGACAATATCTAATATTTATTTATGATAAAATCTCTCAACAAAGGGAAAGTACCTCAATATAATAAGACCATATATGGCAAACCCACAGATAACATCGCAATGGGGGAAAAGCTGAAAGTTCTTCCTTGTCAGAGTAGGAACAAGACAAGAATGCCCATTCTCACCACTTTTATTCAACATAGTATAATTTCCAGCTGCAGCCATCAGACAAGAAAAATAAGTAACTCATCTAAATCACAAAGGAAGAAATAAAATTGTCACTATTTGTAGATGACATACTATACATAAAAAATCCCAGAGTCCATTAAAAAATGGTTAGAACTAATAAGTGAATTCATTAAAGTAGTAAAATGCAAAATTAATATACATAAACATTGCATTTCTATCCATTACTAATGAACTATCAGAAAGAGAAAATAAGAAAAAAAATCCCCTTTTCAATTGCATCAAGTATAATAAAATACTTACAAATACATTTGTCCATGGACAGGAAAGGCCTGTACACTTGAAAACTCTTAAGACACTGGTAAAAGAAGCTGAAGAAGACACAAATAAATTGGAATATATTCTGTGCTCATGGACTGAAAGATTAATATAGTTAAAAAGTCTATATTAGGGATGGATGCCTGGTGACTCAGCAGTTGAGTATCTGCCTTCAGCTCAGGGTGTGATCCGGGGATCCGGGATCGAGTCCCGCATCAGGCTCCTTGTAGGGAGCCTGCTTCTCCCTCTGCCTATGTCTCTGCCTCTCTCTCTGTGTCTCTCATAAATAAATAAATAAAATCTTTTAAAAAAAAGTCTGTATTAATCAAAGTAGTCTAGAGGTCTAATGCATCCATATCAAGTCCCAATGGTATTTTTCACAGAATCAGAATAAATAATCCTAACATTTGTATGGAATCACAAAAGACCTCAAATAATTAAAGCAATCTTGAGATAGAAGAACAAAGGTGGAGGTATCAGGCACCTTAATTTCAGACTATAGTATAGAACTATAGTAATCAAGACAGTATGATATGGGCATAAAAACAGACACATAGATCAATGGAATAGAGAGCACATAAATAAATGCACACATCTATGGTCAACTAATTTTTGACAAAGAAACTGAGCACATGCTATGGGGAGAGAACAGTATCTTCAAAAAATGGTGTTAGGAGAACTGTATAACCACATATGAAAGAATGAAACTAGACTACTATTTTACACCATATACAAATTGACTCAAAATTGATTAAAGATTTGCATGTAAAACCTAAAACCATAAAACTGTAAGAAAACATAAGCACTAAGCTCCTTGACACTGGTCATGGAATGGACTTGAATTTTTGGATCTGACTCCAAAGCAAAGGCAACAAAACCCAAAAATAAATAAGCAGTGCTACACTAAACTTAAAAGCTTTTCCACAGTGAAGGAAACCATCAGCAAAATGAAAAGGCAATCTACTGAATAGGAGAATATATTTGTAAATCATATACCTGATAAGGGGTTAATATCAAAAATATATAAAGAACTCAACCAATAGCAGAAAAGCGAACAATTTAATTAAAAAATGGGCAGGAAATTTAGAGAGACATGTTTCCAAAGAAGACATACAGATGGAAAAAAAAAAAAGAAGACATATAGATGGCCAGGAGGCAAATAACAATATGTTCCATATCACTAATTATCAGGGAAATACCAATTGAAATCACTATGAGATATCACCTCACACCAGTTAGAATGGCTATTATCAGAAAGATAAGAAACAATAAGTGTTGGTGAGGATATGCAAAAAGGGAACGATGTGTACTGTTGGTAGGAATGTAAATTCGTGGAGCAACTATGGAAAACGTATGGAGGATCCTCAAAAAATTAAAGATAGAACTACAATATGATTCAACTATTCCACTTTTAGGTATTTATCCAAGGAAACAAAACCACTAATTTGAGAAGATATATGCCCCTCCCCTCCCCATATATTCCTTGCAACATTATTTACCATAGTTAATAGCCAAGATATAGAAGCAACCCAAATATCCACTGATGAATGGATGTATAAAGAAAATGGTGTGTGTGTGTGTATACACAGTTTACTACTACTCAGCTATAACAAAAAGGAACTCTTGCCATTTGCAACATGAATGGACCTTGAGGGTATTATGCTAAGTGAAATAATTTGGGCAGAGAAAGACAAATATCGTATGATTTTACTTAAATGTGGAGTCTATAAAAATACAAATTAAACTAAAATAAACCAAGCTCATAGATACAAAGAACACACCGGTGGTTGTCAGAAGGGGAAGGGAGGGCAGCCCCAGTGGCGCAGCAGTTTGGTGCCGCCTGCAGCCTGGGGTGTGATCCTGGAGACCCGGAATCGAGTCCCACATCGGGCTCCCTGCATGGAGCCTGCTTCTCCCTCTGCCTGTGTCTCTGCCTCTCTCTCTCTCTGTGTCTATGAATAAATAAATAAAATCTTAAAAAAAAAAAAGAAGGGGAAGGGAGAGGGTGCATGGCTAAAATAGGTGAAGGGGGTTAACTGAATGGTGACCATGGGTAACAAGACTTACTGTGGTAATCACTTTGTAATGTATACAATATTGAACTATTATGCTGTTCACTTGAAACTAATATGTTATATACCATTTTACCTCAATAAAAATGAAAAAATAAATATTTTCTGGTAAAAAAAAAAGATATGCATTGAAAAGTCTATGTGAAATAACACTAAACTGTGAAAGAAAAACACCTCACTCGGCAAAGAAAGATTTGGTAAAGATGATTGGGTGATTTTTTTAAAACTTTGTACAAAGATATATATTTTTCTTCAGACACACTTAAAAACAATAAATATATATATTTGTAGGAAGATGCATTTCAAATTCTTAATACTCATCTTAAAAATGAACCCTTAAACCTAATTCAACAGTTAAGAACTTTTAGAGAACGAGCAGCTACAAATCGTAGTTTTAGTTACATATTTTAAAAATAGCTATTGATTTTTTTTATAGACCAAAATATATAAACACTACCAAAAGGAAAGTAGTTTTTTAAACAAAGGAAAAAAGTCTTAATAGTAGTCCATCTATTTTTTTTTAAGCAATATTTGACAGAATGCCATTCTAGTAACCATCCCTCTAAAAAGTACCAGCTCTCAAAATAAGAGACATAAAAAATTTAGTAATATTACACATAAAAACATGGTTTCTTCTTATGGAACTAAACTTTGCAGACCTTAATTGTATTCCTATAATATCTGATCAATTTTTTTCAAAAATTAAAATTAAACTCCCCTATATGGAATAAGTCACAAGAATAAAAGGTACAGCATAAAGCATATATAGTCAGTGACACTAATAGAAATACATGGGGACAGATAATAGCTACATTGTGGAGAACACAGTATAATGCATAAACTTTTCAAATCACTATCTTATATATCCAAACTAACAACATTGTGTGTCAACTATACTCAAAAAAAAAAAAAAACCGAAACAAAACAAAAACAAAACAAAACAAAACAAAACACCATTAAACTCTCTCTCTCACACCATATTGTACCAAAAGGGCTAGAAGAAAAAAACAGTCTGGATGACTATAAACTTTCCTAATGTATAATTTCTTAGGTTATATATGGCCTGTGACAGCATTTGTAATTATACAGAGACATACTCACCATTCAAAATTTACAAATACTGTAATTCTTCTTCTTTTTTAAAATAAAATATTTCTATTGAAGTTGCTATTACATTTTTTACCCATTCTTCTAGATAAAATCAGTATTACAAGTGTAATATGTTTTCTTCCAATCTATGTTTATATATTTGATTATATATATATATATTCATAAATAACTAATATTATTTGTATGTATGTGCTATGCATTTAAAAAATAATTTTATGTTTTCAAAATCTGGTCATGTTAAAACATATAAATCTATCCATTCATGTTAACTTCTAAATGGTATCTTAAGATAATTTAAGTATTAGTCATTTTCCTACTGATAAGTATTTTGGTTGTTTCCAATATTTAGCATTCCATAAACTGATTCAATAAATATCCTGTACATGTATCCTTATACCCATGGGTAAGAAGATACTTTTAGAAATGGAACGATTTGGGGATCCCTGGGTGGCGCAGCGGTTTGGCGCCTGCCTTTGGCCCAGGGCGCGATCCTGGAGACCCGGGATCGAATCCCACATCGGGCTCCCGGTGCATGGAGCCTGCTTCTCCCTCTGCCTGTGTCTCTCCGCCCCCCCTCTCTCTGTGACTATCATAAATAAATAAAAATTAAAAAAAAAAAAAAAGAAATGGAACGATTTGGTTGGAGGGCATTTGCAACTTTACCGGATATTGCCTAATTGTTCTTCCAAGGAGTTAACAACAATTTATACTCCTCCCCAGCAGTTTATTAGGGTTTGGTATATAAAATGTTCCTAACATTTTTGGTATGTCATGTATTTTCAATGTTGCCAATCTAGTAGGTGTAAAGTATGGTATTAATGTAGTTATTTTAAAAGTATTTTGCATGTTGGAAGGACAAAGCTACCGAGCAAATACGATGATGATGTCAGGAACCAGAGTTCTTATTGTTGGATAAGGGAAACATAAATACTTACACTCGCAGAGATATGTAGAGAAGGTGAAAAAGAACCTGGTGGTGCTGGATGTGAACTGGAGAGTTAGAGTGAATTTATGAACTAAAACTGCACACATACATATTAATCTAGCCATGCAAAAATGTATGTATATGTGCAAAAATAGCACGCATTAATAGTAACTGCATCCTCAAGTTCTAGTGATATTTTTCTTAAATGAGGAAAAATAAAGTTCATCTTTACAGAAGAATGCCAGCTAATAAATACAGAAGCAAAGATAAAATTATAAAAACCACTATCTCAAAACTGATTCAGAAAAAGATCATAGTGAATGCTAAGACCACCAGATGAAAGGTTTTGGAAACAGGACAGCCACATAATCTCAAAGTACCACACTACAGAATACTTAATAATTGTCAAGGGAAAAACATGCCTTTACAGTTTGCCTTATTTTGGTGAGATAGAGCTTCTTTCTGTGCTTATTGGCTATTCAGGCGTCCTCTAATGCTCACATTCTTGGCTTATTTTCCTGGTGGCTTGTTTGTGTTTTACTAACTTGTATCAATTCTTATATATACTGTGGAAATTGTAATACAAATATCTTTACAAAGTCTGTGACCTGTCTGTGTTACACTTTGTGGCCAATTTAACATTTTTCCCTGTCCTCTGGATCATAAATATAGCCACCTACATTTTCTTCTGAAGGCTTGATTCTACTGAGCTTGCTTTTCTAAGGACAATAGTGAGCATGGCATGTGACTGTTGGAAGATACAAAGCCACTGGTGCAGCCTCCTCTCAGTGTCATCTTGCGGTTCTAAGAGATTTTCCAGCTGTATGTGGAGCTCCTTTCAACAAGATAAACAATTTAAATTTGCTATTTTAAAAAATAAATGATAGGGGCACCTGGGTGGCTCAGTCAGTTAAACACCTGCCTTAGGCTCAGGTCATGATCCCATTGAGCCCGCACTGGGTTCCCTGACCTACAGGGAGCCTGCTTCTTCCTCTCCCTCTGCCTGTCCCTCCCCCTGCTTGGGCTCTCTCTTTGTATCAAATAAGTAAATACAATCTTATAAAAAATTAAAAATAAATGATATAGTTTTAGGATATTAAAAAATAAAAAAAAAAGAGTTTGTCAGATAACCTTACATGAGTGAACAAAATTTCATTCCTGAGCTCTTCGCAGCTTTCACTCGGAATCCAAGCTTCAGCGAACTGCAGGAAATCCCATTTTTCCTTATCACCTTCCTCAGCCTGAAGCTGTTCCTTCCTACCATTCAGTGTGCTCCCTGTGACTTGTGTCTGTAAGATGAAGAAGCAGATGAATTTTACTAAAGTTCTCTCACAGCTGACACTTATTAAGCAGTGATTTTATTTTGCACTTAAACCATGAACAATTCACAAAAGAAACTCTTAGTGTTTCAACCTATCATGGACTTTGGTAATAAAATTTTTCAAAATTACAACCAAATTACCAAATCAACGATTCCTATACTTAATGAGGAAAATGTCTAACTAGAGAAGTTATACTATTCGCTTTTCTTATAAAAACTTTTATTCTAATATTTATAAACTCTGAAATTGAACCCATGTGACTGGCCATTTTGAACCTTTATACTCAGTGCTTGAAAAACAACCTCTAATAATTAGTCAAATCCTTTCTATAAATACCTCCCAAGTTCAGGAAAAGAGACAGTTGAGTGGATAGAGCAAGGAGTGTCCCTCATACCCTTTCTGGAGTCCTGGTACAGGCTGTCCTCTGTCCAGAATTAGCAGGGAACTCAATCCGTCTGAGTAAGAATTTATTTTTACCTTACAAAAAGGACTTGGAGGGATCCCTAGGTGGCTTAGTGATTTAGCACCTGCTTTTGGCCCAGGGCATGATCCTGGAGTCCTGGGATCGAATCCCACATTAGGCTCCCTGCATGGAGCCTGCTTCTCCCTCTGCCCGTGTCTGTCTGTCTGTCTGTCTCTTTCTCTCTTTGTGTATGTCTCTCATGAATAAATAAATAAAATCTTAAAAAAAAAAAAGGACTTGGAGTTTGACAGTGTTATGGTTCCTTGCTACCTCATCCTCTTCTGCCCTCTAAAATGGTAGATGAAGGCCTTAAAATATAGTAAGAACACACATAAATTCATGTCTCTCCCTTATTATAGAGGATAGGTATGATACTACCGACTGATGACTTTTTTAACATTGGTCCCTATCAGCATCACTATCTTAGTGTGCTTGGATATCCTTTGCCTGAAAACATTACAACTCAGCCTCTTAATTTATGTAGGCTCCGCATAATGAGTAAGTTGGTAACTTGGTTTGAATTCAAGCTTTACCTTTCGATTCAACATCCCCCACATAAGGGTGTCTAGAGTCCCATTTGCAACAAGGTAGTGAATATTCACAGAACTGCACTGTCCAATTCGGTGAGCACGGTCTTCTGCTTGTTTTATATGTCCAGGGTCCCAATACAGCTCAGCAAATACAACATAAGTTGCAGCAGTAAATGTCAAACCCTAAGCAAAATAAAGAAAAGAAATTGAGATTCAAATAAACAGAATGTAACATAGAGCCAGATATAATAAAGTCTTCCTGATCATGTTAAATGAACAAGAGAAAGCTGAAGGACTTAAAAACAAATCAGTCTTTCGTTTTAAGCCAAATTAAGAAAATTTAATTCATGAAAGGCAAATGAAGACTGCTTATTGCAAATGGCCAGGTAAACTACAAAAAACATATTTAAAAGGTATTTCAATATTTCAAGTCAGTTTGATGGATATATATATATATATATATAAACAAAATCACTTTATCCTCTGATCAGGACTGGATTCACATTACCACTGGAAAATCTAATAAAATGCATTATAAATGAGAATATAATTTCTAACACATGGTATCCATAGCAACTAGGGAGTCAGCAATGACTTGCTCTATTCATTTAATTCATAGTGTTGTTCTATAAAGCAAGAAAATCATGTCTCCAGTCACACTGTTCTCTTCCTATGAAATTTCTCATGTTACATCTCAAACACCTTTAAGTTTACTGGCTTACATCTCAATATATATAACACAACCAAATTTCTTGTGCAATTGCATTTTACATGAGTTTGAAATAGTGTCATTAATAAGTATTAACTAAGTCTTGTCTTATAATCACCATATGAAAAATAATGCAAATCTCCTCAAACTAAGAATGTGTCCAAAACCGCATGATTTTGAAGTTTAAAGGCTGGGTGAAATGCGAACCATGCTTAAGCCATTGCCACATAGTAGTAAATGATGTTATGTGGTTGAAAGAAATACCTACCATCCTTTGAGAGAATCAATCTAATCCATGCTGTTGTTCACATGCACTGGAATTTCTTTCAGTGAATGACCTTTGTGACTTGCATGCTGTTATTTTGATATAACCTTAACCTCAAATATTTTTATATCACATAACAATATCATACTAGCATTCATTAAATGGTGGCATTAGTTCTCAGGCTGAAAAATTCACTAAAGATGCATCACTTTGGAACACAAGTTAGAAGTGATAAAAATACGGTGAGCCCAGCCACCATCAAAGTCAACTGTGCTGTTATTTAGGACAGGAAATACCACAAAATATTAGAGATGATGCTAGAAAATAAGAAGTAGTATTTAAAGAGGGATGAACACCTTTAAGTGTGTTAGAAGCATCATAGAACCATATAAGAATAAAGTAGGGAAATAGGCTGGCAAGACCCACATGCCTCTAAGATACTACTAAACTACAATGGAAGATTCACAGCCCCAAGAACAAAGTCTTTTGTACTTTCCTTTATTCCTATGAACATACTAGTGTTCAAGTATATGAGTTTTGAATTATACCAGGTCTTTGGGAATACAGTTTTGAATAAAATATGGGTGACCTATACAATTTTAATTTCAGAAAGTCTTTTATCAAGCCACCCCCAGATCCTCCTTTCTGCTTTTCTTCTCCCATGCTATGAGTACTCCATTTCTAATTTTAAGTTCTTTTTGAGATATTCTCTCTGGCTGGATTATTTTAACAGATATAATACTCAGACTATTTAGAGGTATAATCCAACATGAGGGAAATGTTGAGACAACCCTCCTTTTGGTTAGAACTCCTGGTGAGTTCTAGAACTTCTTTTCATCATAGAGCTATTTTCTTTATATAATTTTATAGACATCAATTAGCTGGCTAAAACCAATCTTTGGCCCTGGTTCAGATTCCAGTGTCTACAGAAGATGCCAGATACGCTATATACCAGGTTGGATGCACAGCAATATGTTCAATAATTTTTCCCTATGTTAAATACCCTGGCTTAGACATTTATATCAAAATATTGTAGAGTATTAGTAGAAAAAAGTCCAGAAGAATCTCCCTTACATAGTGTGGCAGAGACTGGTATTGTCTTCCATAACAGCTAGTCAGCTCTGTTTTCTTTGTAACATAACACCTGAGTTTTAGTGTGACTAGACAAAATAAAGGCTACTTTCCTCAGCTTCCCTTGAGGTTAGTTGTAACCATGGGGCAACCTGCAGGTGAATGAGATGAAGCATCCCTTTCTCCAGTCGGCAGCCTAGATTGCAAATATGATGGAGGAACTCTAGCAGCTCTCTTAAATAAGAGATACCTGCTCGGAATGGTAAAGCAGAAAGACAGGAGAGGCTTATGTCCTAAGGATCTTGTGGAACTACCATGCGCACCTGGGAAGGTCTATATGAAAGAATAAAACTTTGTGTATTTGAGTCATTCTTAATTTGGATTTTCTTTTTTCTTTTTTTTTTTTTCTTTTTTCTTTTTGGAAGAGAGAGAGAGAGCACAAGCAGGGGGAGTAGCAGAGGGAGGGGGATAAGCAGGCTCCCTGCTGAGCAGGGAGCCCTGATGGGATGCGGGGCTCAATCCCAGGACCCTGGGATCATGACCTGATCCGAAGGCAGATGTTTAACCCACTGAGCCACCAAGGGGCCCCTAATTTGGGTTTTCACATACTTGCAGCCAAACCCAATCCTAAGGGTCAAGCCTGGCGTACTGCATAAAAAGTTCTCAGACAGAAGAGTTCTCTTCCCTCAGGCCACCTTTCCTCATAGGTTCTAGTAAAACCAATCAAATAAGGTAAGTGCTGTAAGAAATGAAAGGAAAATTCTATGCAAATGCAAAGTAAGAAAAAAAGGTCATGCAAAAGTATTACAATCAAATTAACTATACTCATCTAAGAAATTCTTTCCTTGAAAATTTAGGAAGATTTGAGTCAGATGGTTGAGGTCTCCTTCTTTTTTTTTTTTTTTTAATTTTTTTATTTATTTATGATAGTCACAGAGAGAGAGAGAGAGAGAGGCAGAGACATAGGCAGAGGGAGAAGCAGGCTCCATGCACCAGGAGCCCGACGTGGGATTCGATCCGGGGTCTCCAGGATCATGCCCTGGGCCAAAGGCAGGCACCAAACCGCTGCGCCACCCAGGGATCCCTTGAGGTCTCCTTCTTTTTTTTTTTTTTTTTTTAATTTTTATTTATTTATGATAGTCACAGAGAGAGAGAGAGAGAGAGAGGCAGAGACACAGGCAGAGGGAGAAGCAGGCTCCATGCACCGGGAGCCTGACGTGGGATTCGATCCCGGGTCTCCAGGATCGCGCCCTGGGCCAAAGGCAGGCGCTAAACCGCTGCGCCACCCAGGGATCCCCTTGAGGTCTCCTTCTATTATGCTTTCTAGCACTCTCCAAAGTAGAATACTTATTACACCTTTATCTTGATATAAAGTTATAATTATAGTTAATGATCTTTTTGTTATCTTAATGATATTTCATTATTAAGTTCACACCAGAAATTTCTTACCTGGCCAGCAGCCTGAATGCTTAGGATAGCCACACGAGTATCGGGATCCTTCTGAAACTGATTAACTAGATGTATTCTTTCTGAAGATGGAACACTTCCATCTATCCTAATGTAGCGAGTCTAGTATCAACAAGGGAAATGGCAAAATTAGGCACAAATCCCTATCCACCCAACTCATTTTATGTATTTAATACCTTATTTTTATGCTCACATATCAATACAGAAATGGGTTAAGATAAAAGGTTAGTAAATGTTATATAAGAAGTATCTTAAAAAAAAAAAGAAGTATCTTAACCAAATTTCTCAACAGCTTCTTATAACAATTCCATATTTTTAAATCTTTTAATCTACTTGAGGATAGGCTCTATGTCTAATTCATCCTCATACCATCAATGCCAAGTTTGATACCTTGTATAAAACAGAGGCTCCATAAATCATCACTGAATTAAGCTAATATCTTTAGTAAAATTCTGTGTAAATTCACATGCTAACTTTAAAGTTACAGATTCACTGATTCCAAAGTAAAAATAAAGCCAAACAGGGGAAAAGGGAGAAAAGAGGATTCTACCCACATTATTAGGGATTCATGAATAGTAGTGCATTTACTTCTGAAATATCCCAATATTAACTGGGAAAAGATCTTTTTTATTATACCATTCGAATTCTTTTTTTTTTTTTCATTCCTCAACAGAAATAAGTGATAAGGTCACTCCCATTGAGTTGGGGAAATCAAGACATTCACATACATTTCTAAAAAAGTAGGGAAACATTAAGTGCTAAGCTGAACAGTGCTATCTTCTAGGAATGATTCGGGTTAGGAAAAGAGAACAATCAGTGTGTGTTAGGGTAGCTAAAAAGAACTCATTACTCAACTTTCTAAAATTCACTATGAGTCTTGAATTTCAAAGTCTCATTTATATATGGACTTCTATGGAAAACGTAGCCTTATATAGGTGAGACAGACAAGTATTCACTTTCATAAGGAAATAGTCAAGTTAATCATTAAATAGAATGTCCCATATTAACTTTCTAGGTCTTCACAAACAGATATACATTGATCATTGATCCATTTAATATCCAATAAGGAAGCTTATAAATTCTTCCAACAGTCTTTCTAAAGAAAACATACATTATCAGGCTAGGGAGATTGGGAGAAATTCACTTCCAACCTATGACTGCCTACCATTTTTAACTGTTAGTGATGTTAAATGGGATTCTAAACACATCAGCAAAGCAGAAGGGGGGAGAAGAGACTGCTATACTTAGAATAGATCCCGGTAGTTTTAAAGTTTTAAGTTTAATGGAATCAGAGTAAGAAAATATTATGAATCTAATTTTATTGCCCAACCATTTAAAAAATATTTCTAAGGTTACTTAACTCTTCCTCAAAAGGCATTTTAAAGATATGATATGATAATCAATGTGAGAGCATCTTTTCATGGATAGTACTTTATTGTATTATCATAAACCTTTGTATGAAGGAAACACTAGAATTACTTCTTGGGCAATGTTAATAAACATACTGGCAAACACTCAAAAAATGTACACAAAGTTTTAAAAAACACAGCTTAATTTCTTCATTTAAAAATCTATCTACACAGACAAGTGGTTTTACTGCTACATGTATATTAAGCTCACATAATCTGTCAGGAAATTTATTCTGGTTGTTCCTGAGCATCTCTAAAAGCCCTCAGCACATAAAGAGAGAGGACAGATTTAAACTCTAAAAAGAAAAAATGGCAGATGCTGTCACAGATAAGACTGTTGGGGAATTAGGTGAACCTAAGAAAATGAAGTAAGGCCAATAGGTTTGGGGAGCTTACCTGAGAAACGTATGAGACTGTACCTGGCCCATATGTTTCAAACTCATATGTATTATATCTTATTCTAAATCATACTCTACAGAGTATGATATCTGGAAGTTTAAAAGGTATAACAGCAGCTGGGTACTAAAACTGGATGAATTCATTCTGTTTCCCCTCGACATTATCCATATTCTAAGGCTGCTGCCTTGCAGGTAAATAAAAATTTTAATTTTTAACTGCCTACACCAGTCTCAAATGGTATATCAAGTAACAATAATGGATTTCACAATATAGCCTATCAAGTCAGCATATTTTAATCAATCCAGAAAATTACATCAGTGGAAAATTATGTCTGGAATAAAAGAGTTTAATGTATATCATTAACATAATACTAATATAATGTTAGTATAATTTATAAGAAAAATCCAATAATAATTAATGTATCATTTAAGCAAGGCCAAAAAAACCCCTCAATTACAAGACTACAATTGATGTTTAGTGTATTAAAAATCTGCATTCTAGAAAGTATTTTATAGAAAAGTGATAACATACCTTGCTTTCTATGACTGCTTCTGTACAAGCTTGGAGCATGCTTAAATGATGAGCAAAAACCAGAAATTTAAGTGAATCATTCTGAAGCATCATCTTAATATAGTCCTTTACGGCACCTGCCTAAATATTAAAAGTTAAACTTTATTAACAGTATATAAATTTTTATCAAAAAATCATATCGCTTTATTTTCACAAAGCAAGAAAAACTTTTTAAAAGTCAAAAGTTTCTATGACTTTTCAACTGCTCTGTTCTCTAGGTAGCCTATGGAAATAGAGGTTCACATCTAAGGGGAAACTGGAAAAAGAGACACAAGAGAGGGAAAACAAAGATAAAAAATCCAACAACTTGGGAAGTAAAGAAAGAACACAACAAGAATGAGAAGACAAAGTTTCTTTCTTTTTTTTTTTGAAGACAAAGTTTCAATGGAAAATAGGAGGCTGTGGCCAAAAGCGGGTTGGTGGTTTTGTTTAGAAGGTAATTTTCAAAAAAGCTCATATAAAAGACTAAGTGGAATAGGGTTAAGGAGGAAATGATGAATAGCATTTTTTTTGAAAGAGAAAACTAAAAAATAAGAAAGCTGAGACCAGAGCCTAAGGATTTAAGGAAAATTGATTGATTGATTCATTTTTTAAAACGATTTTATTTATTTATTCATGAGAGACAGAGAGACAGAGAGAATGAGAGAGAGAGAGAAAGAGAGAGAGAGAGAGAGACATAGGTAGAGGGAGAAGCAGGCTCCTGCTCTCTGGATATGACCAGAGATCATATCTGGGCTCTGGGATCACGACCTGAGCCAAATGCAGACGCTCAACCACTGAGCCACCCAGGCACCCCTCATTCATTTTTTTTTTAAACTAAAAAACTTCAGTACATTTAAAAACAGGCCATTTAAAATGTAGACAGGCTAAGAGAAATGGAAAATGAGGGAATTTAGCTTGTCTCCAGGATGGAGACATTTGTAGAAGAGACTGGAGTGATGGGATGAAGCTAATAGGAGGGAGGTTTGAGAGGACAGGGGGACTTATGAAGAAAGGAGAGGTAGAAATGAGAAAATGTGGTAAAAAGGAAAAAAATCAAGAAAGCTCAGAATAAAAAGACTTTTCTTAGTTAACTTGAGGACAAGTTACCTATTAAGAATAAGACTATAAAGAACTTATTAAACTCAACACCAAAGAAACAAACAATCTAATCATGAAATGGGCAAAAGACATGAACAGAAATCTCACAGAGGAAGACATGGACATGGCCAACATGCACATGAGAAAATGCTCCGCATCACTTGCCATCAGGGAAATACAAATCAAAACCACAATGAGATACCACCTCACACCAGTGAGAATGGGGAAAATTAACAAGGCAGGAAACAACAAATGTTGGAGAGGATGCGGAGAAAAGGGAACCCTCTTACACTGTTGGTGGGAATGTGAACTGGTGCAGCCACTCTGGAAAACTGTGTGGAGGTTCCTCAAAGAGTTAAAAATAGACCTGCCCTACGACCCAGCAATTGCACTGTTGGGGATTTACCCCAAAGATTCAGATGCAATGAAACACCGGGACACCTGCACCCCGATGTTTCTAGCAGCAAAGTTCACAATAGCCAAACTGTGGAAGGAGCCTCGGTGTCCACCGAAAGATGAATGGATAAAGAAGTTGTGGTCTATGTATACAATGGAATATTACTCAGCCATTAGAAACGACAAATACCCACCATTTGCTTCAACGTGGATGGAACTGGAGGGTATTATGCTGAGTGCAGTAAGTCAATCAGAGAAGGACAAGCATTATATGCTCTCATTCATTTGGGGAATATAAATAATAGTGAAAGGGAATATAAAGGAAGGGAGAAGAAATGTGTGGGAAATATCAGGAAGGGAGACAGAACATAAAGACTCCTAACTCTGGGAAAGGAACTAGGGGTGGTGGAATGGGAGGAGGGCGGGGGGTGGGGGGGAATGGGTGACGGGCACTGAGGGGGACACTTGACGGGATGAGCACTGGGTGTTATTCTGTATGTTGGTAAATTGAACACCATTAAAAATTAATTTATTAAAAAAATAAAAATAAAAATAAAAATAAAATTGAAACAGCCAACTATATACAAAAAGACAAAAATTAAACAATATTTTTTAATTAAAAAAAAGAATAAGACTATGAGGTGAATTAAATAGGAATTAAATTTAAAGCATCAATTAAATCTAAAACATGAATATAGTCTTGTAACTATTAAAAAATAGCTACTCAGAAATTTAGAAAAAGAGAACAATTGAATACATTTGAACCTAGACTCCCTCTCAATGCTGTATTTAAAAGATAGCAAAGTGTACACTGACAAAGAGAACTGCAGAGGGATCATTAGCAACAAAACTTTGGAAACTAGGGGTATCTGGGTAGTTCAGTTGGTTAAGCGGCCAACTCTTGATTTCAGCTCAGGTCATGATCTCAGAGTTGTGAGATCGAGACCTGTGTAGGGCTCTACGTTCAATGGGGAATCTGCCTGAGATTCTCTCCATCTACCACTCCCCTCCACTCATGCACCTTCTCTCTCATATAAATAAATGTTAAAGAAAAAACAAAAAGAAAACTTTGGAAACGAAAATTTAGTTTAGTAAATGATTTGCCAACCTAACAGCTCCTAAGGTGACAATATGGAAAGTTGAGAAGCATGTGGTTTAGAATATAGTAACATAAAAAGGCTTAGGAAATGGTGCAAGGGGAAGTGAGGTTGGGGGTGTGGCAACATCAGGAGGATTGGTCAAAAGAATATTTAAGTAGTGATTATGTGTAACACTGATCTATATCCTTTCTGCACCTACTCCACACAACAGAGTACTTCTCCAACCTACCCTGGCAAAAAGAAAGATTTATTTTCTGGAGAGGGTAAAACAGAAGGTATCTTGATAAAGGAATCACCCATTGATGGTAGGCTATCCTACAAAAATCATAGGAATTAAATAAAAGTTACATAATAAATGCTGAGATCTGCCTTCTCCCTCCATCTTCTTATCCTCCCATATCCCCCAAAAGATAAAGAGGCTTATGCCTTCTACACAGGAGAGAAGAATCATATAAAATGATTATTTTCTAGGGAATCAGACAACCCAAGGAGAAAAGACTAAAGATTCTGATATTGAGGGTTCCTCAACAAGACATCCAGTCAGATCACCCTTTACTGAAGGCCATATTCTAAGCCATATCCATGTATAGAGTTTCTAGTCAGTGTAACTAGAAGAGATTATATTTATAAAACAATAGGATGCTCAAAAAAGAAATGATTAAGGGGGAAGGAGAGGGAAGTACTCTTGGAAATTAAAAGTATAATAACAGAAATTAAAAATTCACGGGTTGTGAAGCTGAAAAAGTCTTCTGGGAAGTAGGTGAAAAATAATAGGGTAAATATAAAAGTATATGAAAATTAGAGGGCCAAACCAAAAGGGCAATGTTTTGGAATAATAAAATTTCTAGAAACAGCAGAGAAAACAGGAAAGAAAATAAACAGAGAAACAAAAAAAGTTTTACAGAACTTAAGGGCTTGAGTTTCCAAAGTGGAAAATGGAATAGGTCCTCTGAGGATCCCTCACAATGGATGAAAATGGACCCAGAACAAGGTCCATCATCATGAAATTTTAGAACACTGGGGACAAAGAAATAATTCTATAAGCTTCCAGAAAGTGGAGGAAAAGAATTAAAATAGAATAAAAGCTCTGAAGTGCATTGGATTACTCAACATCAGTACTAGTAATTCTGAGAGAAAATTATTTCTAAGAATTTATACCCAGCCAAATTAAAAATCAATTATAAATGTAGAATAAAGCCATTTTCAAGTATGCAGAGACTCAAATAATTGATGACAGCTAAAAATCACAAAGCAAGCAGTAATACAAACCAAGAAGCAATATAAACATGTTGCTGAGGGATTTGAAGTAAATACTAAAAAACAAAATAAAACAGCTAACAGAACAGAAAGTGGTTGCCTTTGGGGAATAACTTGAGAAGATTTATTTTTTGAAATAGCTGTTTTTCCTCATTAAACTATGATCATATGTAGCTTTGCTAATAATAAAAAAAAATTTAAAGAAGGGTATTTCCAAATTGAAAAATACCTATTTAAAATTAATGCACATGACTATGAAGTCATGACTATTTTGCAAGTTATATTTTGTATGTATAAATTTTCCAAACAATAGAAATTCATCATACAATGAAACTGGAGGCCATTAAGAACTTTAGCCTTGGATTTCAGTGCCTCGGAAAGTGAAATGAAGTCCTCTCAAAATAAGAAACTATAAATTCCAGATATGTTGCTATGGTAACTGAACCACTTTAATAAACCGCTCGTTTGACTAAAGAGCTGTATTTACTGTGATAAGTCTTTCAAAAAACACATGTCAAGTTGGAGTATTTTTAAGGTACATTTATTGACCATCCATTGCAGACTCAAATTATACAATCACTGTACCCCTAGTCTCAGATGAGTGGCAAGCTATTTCTGCCAGAGTCCCTTCCACTGATACCATCCCTTCCTCATTACAAACAGAACTGCTGATGCCAAAGCCCAAACCTCCTGTTCCCCACTCTTTCTAATCACTGGTTTAGAAAGGCTTATGGTTAATATTAATATTATAAAGTTCAATTATATAATACACTAACCACTCTCTTGGGACTAGCCTGGTAACTTAATGATCATTGTGACCTTGCTTCCTATGAGAATGAGAACCAAAATATCCAGGTAACAAACTTTAGGATTTTTCTTAGGTTCTTAGAATGGGATTGCAATACCATGAAGGCAAGAAAAACAAAAGCAAAAATGAACTATTGGGACTTCATCAAGATAAGAAGCTTTTGCAAAGCAAAGACACCGTCAACAAAACTCAACCTACAGAATGGGAGAAGATATTTGCAAATGACGTATCAGATAAAGGGCTACTATCCAAGATCTATAAAGAACTTATTAAACTCAACAGCAAAGAAACAAACAATCTAATCATGAAAAGGGCAAAAGACATGAATAGAAATCTCACGGAGGAAGACATAGACATGGCCAACAAGCACATGAGGAAATGCTCCGCATCACTTGCCATCAGGGAAATACAAATCAAAACCACAATGAGATACCACCTCACACCAGTGAGAATGGGGAAAATTAACAAGGCAGGAAACAACAAATGTTGGAGAGGACCCTCTCCAAGGGTTTCTCCATGGGGAAAGAGGAACCCTCTTGCACTGTTGGTAGGAATGCGAACTGGTGCAGCCACTCTGGAAAACTGTGTGGAGGTTCCTCAAAGAGTTAAAAATAGACCTGCCCTACGACCCAGCAATTGCACTGCTGGGGATTTACCCCAAAAATACAGATGCAGTGAAACGCCGGGACACCTGCACCCCGAGGTTTCTAGCAGCAATGTCCACAATAGCCGAACTGTGGAAGGAGCCTCGGTGTCCATCGACAGATGAATGGATAAAGAAGATGTGGTCTATGTATACAATGGAATATTACTCAGCCATTAGAAACGACAAATACCCACCAATTGCTTCGATGTGGAGGGACCTGGAGGGTATTATGCTGAGTGAAGTAAGTCAATCAGAGAAGGACAAGCATTATATGGTCTCATTCATTTGGGGAATATAAGAAATAGTGAAAGGGAATAAAGGGGAAAAGAGAAAAAATGAGTGGAAATATCAGAAAGGGAGACAGAACATGAAAGACTCCTAACCTGGAAACGAACTAGGGGTGGTGGAAGGGGAGGTGGATAGGGGGTGGGGGTGACTGGGTGACGGGCACTGAGGTGGGCGCTTAACGGGATGAGCACTGGGTGTTATTCTATATGTTGGCAAATTGAACACCAATAAAAAATTTATAAAAAAAAAAGAAAGAAAACATAATACTCCTGGGGGCGGTGGGGTGGGAAGAGTGCATTTTAAAATGTACTATTCAAGCATGCTTATTTTATTCTAATTAGTACTGTCACTGCATTGTCATATTTTAAGCTACCTGAGCAGGATTTGCTTTCAAACTATCTTAAGTACAAATTAAGTTGGAATGGCAGGTCCTGATCAGCATTTTGGTTATGCTAGTTCAGGTTTTGTAGAAGTTGAAAAAATTTTTGTGCTCACAATCGTATTTTATTGAAACAGACTGTTAATAATGTGTCTGTTAGTTCAAGCTCTAAGTTACATAACAAAGACTATATACTACATCTCATTTAAAGAAATACAGAAATGAAGGGAATATGTGCTAAAATTTGTTTCTTAAAATTTTTTTAGTGAATAGGTATATATCATGCTTTTCGAAGTAAAAGTGGTTACTAAGAAAAACCTGCATTAAAGACCTGATGAGGGACACCTCAGGGACTCAGGACTTGATCCTGGGGTCCTGGGATCAAGTTTTGCATCGAGCTCCCTGCAGGGAGCCTGCTTCTCCCTCTGCCTGTGTCTCTGCCTCTCTCTGTGTGTCTCTCATGAATAAATAAATAAAATCTTAAAAAAAAAAAAAAAGACCTGATGAAACTTACTTGATATTAAATTGTCAGCTTTTAATCAAATGATAGAAGGGAGAAATAACGAATGAAAAAAAAAATTAAACGTGCACTATGACACAGACTCTCTCCTTGATCAAACATTAGTTTGGTTCAGTTAGTTTGTTTCCCTTTAATTAGTTTAAATAGTTTTCCCAGGCCCTCTTGACAAGGCCTCAGCGTGTCCTGGCCAGGCCTACACAGCCCAGTCTCAACAAGAATCCTGCAGAGTGGGCAGCCCGGGTGGCTCAGTGGTTTAGCGCCGCCTTCAGCCCAGGGCGTGATCCTGGAGTCCCAGGATCGAGTCCCACGTCGGGCTCCCTGCATGGAGCCTGCTTCTCCCTCTGCCTGTGTCTCTGCCTCTCTCTCTCTCTGTGTTCTCGTGAATAAATAAAATGTTAAAAAAAAAAAAAAAAAAAAGGATCCTGCAGAGTCCGTTTATCAAGAAAGCCTGTACCTTTGCTACCTGATCAACGCTTGGTATCTGATCAAGTTCCTCACCCACTACTTACGATGTCTAAGTCCTTGGTCTTCCTTGAGCAAGAATCCTCCTGCCCTTAATGTCTCCTCTTAGTAATTTTGTATCCACTAACCCCTCTACCCCCAATCCTGCTCAGTGACTGACTATACACCTCCACTGGTTCTTGTTGTATTCAGAGTTGAGTGATTTCTCTCTACAACTGTAAAGGAGTTGACTTCTTCACAATGATCTTGCCTGAAATCTTCCTTACCATTTTAATAACTATTGGAATGATTTTTTTGTTTGTTTGTTTAGCTGCCACAAATTCCAGTTGAGGGAGTATGAACAAACAAGAAGCTCCTCCTTAAATTTGAAGTTCTTAGGCTCCAGAGCAAATGCAGTGTTATTTACATATGGGATGGCCAATGGGCTTTAAGGAAAGGTCTTCAGGCCCTTTTTAATCAACACATGGTGAATTGTGATTGATCTAAGCAAACCTAGCACTTCTATTCTTCATGCAAGTGATTCTGACTAATAAGAAATGGAAGAAGTCTGTAGGAGCCTTCCAACAAAATCCTGACAAGGGACTCTGGAAAGCTTTGTCTTGCTTTGGACATTATGGTCTATATTTAATCTAAGGAACTGCAGAAGCCACTTGGGGCTACTATTGAAGCCATCAAGGACACTCAGTGAACTACCATAGCCAAAGCAGAAAGACAAAAGAAGCCGGGTTCTTTACAGAAACAAACACCCCCCCCCCCCAAATACAATACCTTTCTTGAGATATAATTCATAGACCATTAAATTTGCCAATTTACAGTGTACAGTTCAATGTCTTTTAGTATATTCAGAGTTGTGCATCCATCACCATAGTTTTAGAATATTTGCATTATTCTAAAAAGAAACTCTACCTTTTAGCCATCGTATCCCCACCCTGGACTCTGTTTCACCCCTCGCTCTAGATAAACACTAATCTACTTTCTGTCTTTATGAATTGGGACTATTTTGGACATTTCACATAAAATGAATAATATAATGTAATCTTTTGTGACTGGCTCTTTATTAGCAATATTTTTTAATTTAGCAAGTTTAGGAGAATTTTTAAAAAATATTTTAATTTATTTATTCATGAGAGACACACAGAGAGAGAGGCAGAGATACAGGCAGAGGGAGAAGCAGGCTCCCTGCGAGGAGCCTGATGTGGGAATCAATCCCAGGTCTGCAGGATCATGACCTGAGCCAAAGGTAGGCGTTCAACCACTAATCCACCCAGGTGCCTTAGCAAATGTTTTCAATCCATATTATAACATGTATCAGTATCTAATTTCATTCAATTGCCAAGTAACATTCCATTGTATGGATATATCATATCTGTCCATTCCCAATCAATATCCTCTCTGCTTCTCATTTTTATACATTTATCTTGTTCACCTTATACTGCTTCTACTAATTTATCTGTGATAGTTGACCTATCTTTTATCCTTTAAAATGATCTTATAAGAGGAAAGGAAAGTGCAAAAGTAAAAGAGAATATGCATTGCTTATTCACCTCCCACCCACCCTCACAAAAGAAAGGCTAAGAATTTGTCTTCTGTAATCCCTTCCCCCTTGCCCATGGTTCTTTCTTTCTTTTTTTTTTTTTAAAGATTCTATTTATTTATTCATGAGAGAGAGAGAGAGAGAGAGAGAGAGAGAGAGAGAGGAAGAGAGGGAGAGACACCGGCAGAGGGAGAAGCAGGCCCTATGCGGGGAGCCCGATGTGGGACTTGATCCTGGGTCCCCAGGTTCATGCCCTGGGCTGAAGGCGGCGCTAAACCGCTGAGCCACCTGGGCTGCCCTTGCCCATGGTTCTTAATTTAGAAACCGTATTATCAGCCCGAAGAAGTATTTTCAAATCTGATAGTAAATATTTTCAAATCCAGCAGACCTCCTTCAGAAGAAGAATGGAAGTTCTATACTATAATGTTAGTATGTTGCACAATTTCACTGAGCCCCATGACAAAATTTTCCCATAGAAAATAATAGTTTCACTTCCAAAGAAGGTTTAGGGGAACTAATGGAAGTGTTACTTTCTTATTTCTAGATATGTTTTTTTTCTCATTTCACTTAATTTTTGTTTTCATCATGATAAACGTACCTCTCAATCCTTATTCCCTATATGTTCTCCATACCCCACACCCACCTCCCCTCTTGTAACCATCAGTTTTGTTCACTGTATAATTAAGAGTCTCTTTCTTGGTTTATCTCGGTCTCTTTTCTTTTGCTTGTTTTGTTTCTTAAATTCCACATATGAGTGAGATCATATGGTATTTGTCTTTCTCTCACTGATTTATATTGCTTAGGATTATACTCTCTAGCTTCATCCATATCACTGCAAATGGCAACATTTCACTCTTTCATGGTTGAATAACATTCGTGTGTGTATGTGTGTACCACATCTTCTTTATTAATTTACTGATGAACTACTTGGGCTACTTCCATAATTTGACTACCGGAGACAATGCTGCAATAAACATATGGGTGCATGTATCCCTTTGAATTAGTATTTTTGCATTTTTTGAGTAAATACCCAGTAGTGTGATTATTGGATCATAGGTAATTCTATTTTTATTTTTTTTTAGAGAAAACTCCATACTGTTTTCCAGAGTAGCTGTACTACTTTGTATTCCCACCAACAGTGCAAGAGGGGTCCTTTTTCTTCACATCTTCACCAACAGTTGTTGTTTCTTGTGTTCTTGATTTTAGCTATTCTGACAGAAGCATTTCCCTGATGATGAGTGATGTTGAGCATCTTTTCATGTGTCTATTAGTCATCTATACATCTTTGGAGAAATGTCTGTTCATGTCTTCTGCCCATTTTTAAATAGGATTGTTTGTTTTTTGGGTATTGAGCTGTATCAGTTCTTCATATATTTTGGATACTAACCCTTTATTGGATATGTCACTTAAAAATATCTTCTCCCATTCTGTTAGTTGCCTTTGAGTTTTGCTTATGGTTTTCTTCGCTGTGTGGAAGCTTTTCATTTTGATGTAGTCCCAATAGTTTATTTTTCCCTTTCTTTCCCTTGCCCAGGAGATATATCTAGAAATACACTGTTATGGTTCCTCCTTTGTGGAAGATTAACTGACCATATAATTGTGAGTTTATTCTGGGTTTTCTGTTCTATTCCATTTATGTGTTTATTTTTGTGCCAGTACTATACTGTCTTGATTACTGATGCTTTGTAATATAAATTGAAATCTGGAATTGTGATACCTCCAGCTTTGTTTTTCTTTTTCAAGACTGCTTTGACTATTCAGACAAATTTTGGGTATGTTTGGTCTAGCTCTGTGGAAAATGCTGTTAGCATTTTGATAGGGATTGCATTGGATCCGTGGATTTGAGTAGTTAGGAATTTTAACAATATTTGTTCTTCCACCCCATGAGCTTGAAAGGTCTTTCAGTTTTTTGTATCTTGAATTTCTTTTATCAATGTTTTATAGTTTTCGGAATACAAGTCTTTCACCTCTTTGGTTAAGTTTATTCCTAGATATTTTATTGTTTTTGGTACAGTTGTAAATGGGACTGTTTTCTTAATTTCACTTTCTGCTGCTTCATTATTAGTGTATAGGAATGCAATAGATATCTGTATACTGATTTTGTATACTACAACTTTTATTCTCTTATGAATATATCTGTAGATAGAAATCTAGCACTTCTATTTTTTTAAGATTTTCTTTATTTATTCATGAGAGACAGAGAGAGAGCAAGAGCGAGAGAGAGAGAGCGAGAGAGAGAGGCAAAGACACAGGCAGAGGGAGAAGCAGGCTCTGTACAGGGAGCCTAATGTGGAACTCAATCCTGGGACTCCAGAATCATGTCCTGGGTCGAAAGCAGGTGCTAAACCGCTGAGCCACCCAGGGATCCCTTCAGTTAATCTAATTCTTTTAAAATTAAATTCAAGTTTAAAAAAAAATTCAGTTTCTTTCTAAACTTTACCTACTGGCCATGTCAACAAAATGATCAAATTTATACTATCATAGCATAAGCATGAATAAATCTTATTTGGGTGTTAAAAATCATAACACATAGAACATATAAAATTTTAAATTCTAAATATTCTCCATGCTTGCACAAGGATGCTTAAAAATCACTAATAAGAAACAGACACCACCTTAAACCCAGGGTCACTAACAGATATTAAATTTATTCAGTTATCCTACTGCAGTGATGGCCAAGTACATGTATTTTGGAGCCAGACTATCTGGGTTCAAATCCTGCCTCTATTATTTTCAATCTGAATCCTTGGCCAAGTCAGTTAAACTCTGTGTTTTAGTTTCTCCATCTTTAAAAGGGGCAAACAGTACCTATTCCTCAAGGAGTAGTGATGAGAGTTAAATGACTTACTGCATAAAATATGCATGTAGTAGTGCTTGGACCGTAGTATGCATTGTAAAAAGGTTAGCTCTTATTATTGCTGTATTTCCCCTAGCAAACTACAAAAACAACTTCAACCTTTAAATATTTTCCTCCATATCAGAACCCATGCTTATTGGCTTTCAAATGTCCCACTGCACAGAGAAAAGAGAATTCATCATCTGAAAATTTTTAGCTTTTGTTACTTTCACTCATCCTCACTTTCTTTCCCTTTGTAACAAGAGAGGTATTTCTTCTTTTCTCTAAGGCAAATCTCTTCACCTGTGATTCCAAACTTAACCATTCCTACTACCTAAAAAACCTTGTACAACTCTTCCTTTTCAAGTGGATTATTGCTCCTTTAAAAACAATTTTTTAAGATTTATTATTTTTTTATTTATGAGAGAGAGAGAGAGAGAGAGGCAGAGACATAGGCAGAGGGAGAAGTAGGCTCCATGCAGGGAGCCCGACGTGGGACTCGATCCCGGGTTTCCAGGATCACACCCTGGGCTGCAGGCGGTGCTAAACCACTGTGCCACTGGGGCTGCCCGGATTATTGCTCCTTTTATTCTTTATTTATTGTATCTTTATTAAGGTCTTCCCTCATTCCCTATGGCCATATAGCTATCTCTTCCTCTAAAATGATAACATTATTGTTTTATTTGTACTTTATTATTACTGACCATCTCCTTATCAACAAACAGGACGCAGGATGTGTCTGGTTTAGAGTCAAAGTCCCTTTCCTACACAAAAGAACTGGCACAGGACACGGTACTCTTCAGTCTGACAAACATCCCAATCCTTGTGCATCAGGGAATACTGCAGTGGTCTCATTATATATCACTGAGTATTATAAATAGGAGTCTACCTGTGTTAAGTTGCTGAGGCAGGACAGCAAAGAGGAAATGCACTCTGTGCATAATGGAAACGTGTTTAGAGAAGTATACCTTCTAAAAAGTTTTTTAAGGCACTAAGGAATGCTGTCATTTCCAAAGAAACAGGAAACTAAAAATTACGGCTTGGTTTAATCATTTTCATAGAAAAAGTACTGGTATTTCTCTTAAAATGGTTTTTCTCTAAAAATGTACCAGGAAATAACTGAGTTGACCAAACCATACTACTTATATCTGTGTTTTTTTCCTAGGAGAGTGCTTTCCTGATCCTAAATCTAAAGAATTTGTCCATTTTAATCCATTGTATTCTCAACAGATATGACAAAGCAATAAAAATAATGACAGAGAAGAAGAAAAGTAATTCTAATTATCTGGGAGCCTTCACTATTTGACTTTTTACCAGTAACACTGATTATTTTTCTTTCAGTTCCTTAGTTTAGTGTCACCACTATTAGCCTGGACTACAAGTGTGGCATCTCAACTGGATTCTCTCCCTACCGGATTGTTTCTTCTAATGCATTCTCTACATAGCTACAGTTCTTTTCCCAAGGCACAAATTTTACTCTACTCCACTATACTTATTTGCTCAGAACCTTATGATAAGTTATAAACTATGAATTGTGACCTTTATGATGGGGTTATTGCTCTCTGTGATCTCCATCCTACTCCCAGAATTCCTTCCTGACACTTTATGCTTTTAGTTCTGATGACCTACTTTTCTAAGTATGTCATTTCTGGTTAATCTTTGTGAGTTTGCCCAAAGTATTTATCTGTCTTGACATACACTCCATCAACGCCATCCCCTTCCCATTTCACTTCACTCTAGTTGGCTACATTTTCCTTGTTCATTCCTTGGGATGTCTTTCCTGAACTCCCGAGACTGGGTCAAGTGTCCTCTTCCAAGTTCTCCCATAACATCTGGTTTTTAATTTAAATACTAAATATACTGTGCTGTAGTTGAACATTTATTTTAAATCCGTCCTCTTTTATAGACTGCAAGTTCCTTGAGAGAGAAACACTGTACCTTGTTTACATTGCTCCCCATCACCAAGCATAATCCTTTCTAAACAATAGGCACTCAATAAATATCTGTTGAATAAATTAAAAAACCCCACATAACCAAAGAAAGAAATCTCAATGCTAGAATGCATTACAACACAATAGCCAATCTGTAAACTGGAATTCCAAAAGTCCATTTATAAATTGGTTTGCGAGTACCCTGAATGAAACGCGTTTTCTTATAGAAGTAATATTACACACAGTCTCTAACTAGCTACTTCCCCCAAAATCTATTTCATTTATAATGTAGATAAACTGTATGATTTATAGTTACTAAAGCCCCTGACTATAAGATATCATCACTAATGTTTCTGGGGAAAATGTATTACGAATTCCAACTCAATAATGCCATGAACTAATGATTTCTGGCTGTAGCCCAGAATAGAAATATACAGTTCCAGTTTACACAGGTGGTTGAGGACAGAGATTCTAATACACAGGGAATAAAAAAATGACTAAAATAGGAATTTGGGTAGCAAGGGTTAGTTTTCTGCTGCCGTTAATCTTTGGAATCATGTTTCAATCTGTGGACAACTGACCTTCCATTTCTTTTCTTTCAAGGATCTTAGGAATTAGGTGCCAACTTTCTTTTGACTATTGACATTTCTCTGACATCAAACTAGGGTTTCTCACCATAGATAAGAAATTATCTAACAGGTTCTTATATATACACTTTTTCCTTAAGCAAGCTTCTGTACTCAGTATTCAGTACTAAGAAAGCTAAACTAGGCAAGCAAGCAAACAAACAAAAAAACCCAGCTATTAAATCTAGGAAAAACAACAGTTGTCAAATAAAAGAAATGTAATTATAGCTTAACTGTGAAATGTTTAACAAAGTCATCATATTGTAAACAATGAACACTGATCAAACCCAAAATTTTAACATAGGAAAATGAAGCAGGAAGAATGTATTGAAAATATTTTCTTCCAATTTACATTTTACATTTTCATTTTCAAAACAGTATGTTTTGTATACCATAGCTTTTAACAAAAACACCGTAAGTTTTAAAGTTTTGAGTCCCATTTTTTTCCTTTAGTGTTTTTTGCATCCTACCTAAAAAAATGTCCCGACCCAAAGGTTGACAATATTTTTATGCATGTATACAATTAAAAGTTTTAAAAATTAGGGTGCCTGGCTGGCTTAGTTGGTAGAACATGTGACTCTTGATCTTGAGGTCATAAGTTTGAGACACATATTGGGCAAAGAGCTTACTTTAAAAAATAAATAGATAAAATCTTTAAAAAATAGTTTTATAAATCAGTTTTTATATTTGAATCTATAACCAACTTCAAGTTAATTTCTATGAATGGTGCAAAATAACGGTTCAAGGCTAATTTTTTCCCACTAAAGATATTCAACTGTCCTAATACTATTCTTTGAAAAGACTATCATTTCCCCATTGAGTTATCTCATCCCCTTCCCTAACATCAATTGACAATCTATATGAAGGCCTATTTTTTCCCAGATTCTCTTCTCTGGTTCACTAATCTAAATGCCTATTCTTATGCCAATATCACAAACTCGTAATTACTCTAACTTTATAGTAAGTATATCATGCAGTGTGAATCTTTCAACTTTGTTCAAGATTAATTTGGCTAAAGTAAGTTCTTTGTGCTGCTTCATAAATTTTACATTCAACTTGTTAGTTAATTTCTACAAAAGACTACAGGGATTTTGATTAGCAGTGCACTGAAAATACAAGCTAATTTACAGAGAAATGGCATCTTAACAATATTGAAATTTCCAATATATGAACATGATCTATCTTGTGATTTATTTAAGTTTGCTTTATATTCTCTAGATGATGTTTTGTAGTTTTCAGTGCATATACTTTGTTGAATTTATCCCAAAGTAGGTCATGTTTATTGATCCCTTTCTAAATTTCAATTTCCAATTTTTCATTGCTTGTATATACAAATAATTTTCATACATTGAACATGAATTCTAAGACCTTGATAAATTCACTCAGTTCTAGTGCTTGAAGAGTTCTTGGATTTCCCATGTACATAGTCATGTGGTCTGTGAATATAGACAGTTGTACTTATTTCTTTTCAATCTGTGTACCTTATATTTGTTTCTCTAGGCTTATTAAACAGTTATAAGAATAATGTTGAATCAAACATTGTTGAACATAAGTGGTGAGAACAGAATCTTGTATTGTTCCTGGTTTTAAGGGAATAGCATTAAATCTTTGAGCATAAAGTATGATGTTAATTGTTAAGTTTTTCATAAATGTCTTTTATTCTGATGATAAAGTCCCTTTCTATTCCTACTTTGCTGAGAGGTATTTATCATAAATGAATGTGGCAAGGAAACTCTTTGATCTCTGAGGCTGAGGATAAGGGAGTGTGCTACTGGCTGAGATTAGCTGGACTGTTGGCTTAGTTCTCTACCCAAGTAAGGCTGTAGACTGGGTTCTACAGATGTCTGAATTCTCTATCAGGCTGACTAGATGATCAGGTCTGGGTACTATGTTCGGTAATAGATGGGGTCATGAATTAATCTTCCTGCCCTAGCAGGACAGGAGGATGAGACCCAGGGACTGGAAGGCTCTTTGTTTGGGGACCCAAATCAAGGTAGGAGTATATATGAGTCAGGTGAGACCATCAGCTTCACTGTGGAGATGAAGAAAGCCATAGGCTGTATTGTCTGTTCAAATGCCACTGTGGGGGTGCTTGGGTGGCTCAATGGTTGAGCATCTGCCTTTAGCTCAGGTTGTAATCTCAGGGTCCTGGGATCAAGTCCGGCATTAGGCTCCCCATAAGGAGCCTGCTTTTCTATGTCTCTGCCTCTTTCTCTCTCTCTCTCATGAATAAATAAAATCTTTTTAAAAATGCCACTATAAGCAGGGCTGTTGGATGGACTCTGCAGATACCACATGTTCTGGTAAGGTTTCCTGGTCCAGTAGGCTGTATTCCATAATGGGTGGGGCTGCAAATTAGTTTCCTTGCCTGAGTGCAATGGCAGAAGAGGCTAGTAAAGCTTTTTGTCGTCTTAAATTCAAATTGACCCATGCCCCAAATTCTCTGGCCAAATAGGTCCCTGGCTTTGTCCTGCAAACTGTTAACTCTGCTTGCCCTACCCTTGGCCAAGGTGCTTCAGGGCTACATAGCTTCCAGGTGCTCTCATCAGTCCTCATCAGACCAGGAGTTGGAGTGGGTAGGTGTAGTAGTTATGTCTCACCCTTACCCCAGCTGGAAGGAGAGGGGCTGCTCCGGGTAAATCTCAATTTCTGGAAAAGACTCTCTGGGAGGGTTTGGGAGCTACTGTCAGCCTTGGATATGAATTAATGCTCCTGTCTGTGTGTAGCACTGTAAGCATCATGTCTGAAATTGACTTTGCTCTGGGGGCAATCAGCTTGGCCCACCTGCCTGTTGGCTTGAATACTGCTATGCTGCACAGATTCCAGATGTTTTCACCAGTTCCACTGGTGAGATGTGGCCAGGATACACTTTCTACAGCAAGTGGGGCTATAACTCACCTCCCTGCCTACGCATGGGGAAAGTGGGCTCTAGGGCTGGCAAAAATTCTTATATGAGGATCTGAATCAAGCAAATCTACACTCTATCATGCTTCCTGGTCAGAGTATGCCACTGATTTGGTTCTGCACACGAGAAAAGTCGCCCCATGGGATAGTAACTTGGGCACTGCAGGTACAAGCTTGATCTGCCAAGATTTATGTGCTGGTTATTGCAAGTTCCTTTCTGTTTCTCTCTTACTGTCAGTTTCCCAGTGGCTGAGCCTCATAAACTCTCCTGCAATCCCCATGGATAAAGATCAGAGTAGTGGCTCTGGCAAAGCAACCCACATGCCGGGTGGTGGGGTGGCAATGGTGGTGCTAGTTTTTCCCAATGGATTTTCTTTTCCTGTGGAGGAGCCAGAGGCTCAGTGCGGGGATCTCCCTGAGTGGTACTGCACTGGCCTGGGAGCATGGCAATGGGGCCAACTTCTCCTACCCTAGTAATATAGTCTGTCCTCATCTTTAGGGTATAAGAACATGTCTCAGCTTTACACCTATGTTCTAGGATTCTCCTGAATAGGTTGTTAGTTATTGTTCATGTGAGAGGTAGTAAAATCAGGAAGAATCTATGTTGTCATCTTAGTGACTATAAATTTCCTCAAATCCTGGCAATAATCTTTATTCTGAAGTCTACTTTATCTGATATTACAGTGTCTACTTCAGCTTTCTGTTGATTATTGTTTGTATGATTTATCTTTTTTCATCCATTTTCCACTCTCACCCTTCATACTTAGAACTTTTTGCAGTTATCATATGATTTATGCAATATGATAATTCCTAACATTTACTTGTTGAGTTTGTATAATTTACATTTAATGTAATTATTAATAGACTTGGATTAAAAACTAACATCTTGTGTTCTGATTGACCCAGCTGTTCTTTGTCCCTTTTCCTTTCTTTTCTGGCTCTGGATTAACTTAGAATGCTTTATGCATTAGGTTACTATATTGTGTCCACTCTATGTACATTTTATTTATTTATTTATTTATTTATTTATTTATTTATTTATTTATAGAATTTTTATTTATGATAGACAGAGAGAGAGAGAGAGAGAGGCAGAGACACAGGCAGAGGGAGAAGCAGGCTCCATATGCACCGGGAGCCCGACGTGGGATTCGATCCCAGGTCTTCAGGATCGCGCCCTGGGCCAAAGGCAGGCGCCAAACCGCTGACCCAGGGATCCCTCTATGTACATTTTAAAACTTTTTATTGTGAAATAATTTTAGACATACCAGAGGCTGCAAATATAATAGAGTTCCTGCATGACCTTAACATGGCTTCCTTAATGATAATTTCTTATATAGCCATAGTACAATATTGTGACCAGGAAAGACAATGATATAACAATATTTTCTATCACTAAAATTCCATTGTTTTGAGAATGTTATAAATATGGTGTCATGACATATGAAAACTTTTGAGACTGGCTTCTTTCAATGAATATAATGCCTTGAGATTCATCCAATTTGTTGTGTTTATCAATAGCTCATTCCTTTTAACTGAGTATTCTATTGTATGGATATACTACAATTTGTTTTAAGGACATCTGGGTTTACTTCCCAGTTTTTGGTTATTACAGATAAATTCCCATAAAGGAGTCTGTGTTAACCTAAGTTTTCATTTCTCTAGGATAAATATCCAGGACATTTAGACTTTTACGGTTACATTTTATCTTCTCTATTGGTTTATAAGCTGATTGAAATAATTTTTTCTTACTTTCTGTTTTTTATTTATAGCATTTCCATTTTACTGTCTTTAAAATATTCATATTCTTCCAAAATTCCCACCTTTTCATGCATATTGTTTATCTTTGCTACCAGATTATATAACACTTCATAGCTTCCTAAAAGCCCTTGTCTAATAGTTCTACAGTCTAGGTCATTTATCAGCTTGGCTTTATTGATGCTTTATCTTTGGATTAGTTTTTTAAAATTGCTTTTTCATTTATTTCATAATTGTTCTTATGTGCTAGAAATTATGAGTAGAAGAACAAGACAGTCTGAGGTAACTGATATTTACACACACCAAGAAATAGGCTTTTTTTCTTTTTCTTTCTTTGGCCAGGGTGATAGTGTGGGAAGGATTTGTATCTGTATTTGGATTCTCTTTTTGTTACATTTACCTTTAGTACATTACAAACTTTGAACACCCCCAGCAACAAGATGCTTCTACCTTGTGATAAAGTATGCCAAAGCTTTTGCTAAGTATTTCAGATGAACTCTTAGCTTCCAGTAGTCCTTGCATGCCTGTACTATGGTCTCTCTCCCCACCAGTGATAGACTTATCTTGATTTCTCAGTGCTAAGTTCTTGGTAGGGGGCAGCAGACATTTAGGTCTCTAGAACCAATTCAATTTAAGGCAGGCCCCTTGATCTAGCTGAACCTTAAAAGTGGCACTTTCCTGGAGTTTCTGTCTCTCTCACTGACACTACACTGTGTCTGCTTCTCTCCCTGATACCATACTATATCCACACTATAGATAGTTTTGGGCAGGACAGAGGTTCCTACCTCTCCTCCAGTATTGATGGATCTCTGTCTTATAACAGTCCAAGGTCCTAATTTCAGTAAAGTTTTCTGCCTAGCCTGCAGGGCAGACAGCTTTTGTTACAAACTAGCACTCAAGAGTAATTTCACTTAGTAGGAGAAAGGTTCTGGAAGTAGACAGGCTATTGTACTTATGCTCCACTAATAGGATGCTCTATGATCTTCTAGTCAGTACCGGGAAGAGGCCAAAGGAAATAAAGCTTGTGAGTGAGTGTGGACTTGCTGTGTCAAGACCCCCTATTAGTCTGAACACTCATGATACCCCATGCTCAGTCTATAATTTTATTAAAATTTTAGCCATTTTCTTTTTGTCCACATATATGGTAACTACCCTCATCCTAATTTTGCTCTACCAGGTAAAAAATTTTCATGTGTTTCATTTCTTCTCTCAACAAATTCAATAAAAGGAGAACATTTTCTGAACCTAAGAAAGGGTATCTATGAAAAACTTAAAGATAACATCATTATTAATAGTGAAAGGCTGAATGATTTCCCTTTAGAATGGCAGCAAGGCAAGGCTGTCCAATCCTATCACTTCTATTCAAAATTGTATTTGCATTCCTTCATTGTCATAGGGAAAAAAAATAAAAGACATACAGATTACATATATGAAGTGTCTTTATGTGCAGACAAAAAGATGTTCTATGTAGAAAATCCTAAAGAATTTACAAAAATTCCATAAGAATTAATAAGTGAGTTCAGCAAGGTTAAAGGATAAAAAGTCAATAAATAAAAATAGATAACAATTCTATATTTAGCAATGAAAGAGTAGAAATTTTAATTTAAGAAATAGTTACAGGATATTTGCCTAAGATGGCAGAGGAGTAGGAGGCCTTAGTTTTGTCTGTTCCCTGGAATTCAGCTAGATAGCTATCAAATAATTCTGAACACCTGTGAACTCAACCGGAGATCTAAGAAAAAAATGGCTGCAATTCTACAAACAGAAAAGCAACCACTTTCTGCAAGGCAAGAGGTGCAGAGAAGTGAATCAGAGGCAATATATCAGAAGATAAATGGCAGGGGGAGGGAGTCTCCACACGCCAGCTATCAGAAAGTGATAGATCAGTGGAGTGCAAAATCAGAACTTTCAGATGTCTGCTCCAGTGAGGGGTGTCCCTGCCTGAAAGGTGCTCAGGTGGCCAAGTGGGACAGAAGCCTAGATGGGACAGTGTGGTCTCAGGATCCCTGGGGTTACAGAAACAATGGGAGTGCCTGAGTGGGGCAGAGTTCCCAGGCAATGGAGTGGTGATGCCAGCCACAATCAGTGAGTCCAAGAGTGGGTTTTCAGCTCAGTGTTGCCATAAACTGGAACTGTGGCACAGTTGGGCAAATATTCTCTGAGCAGAGGCACAGCAAACAGCAGAACCAGAATAATATACAATTCCTACTCCCTGTTGGAGGAGCAGCATGTATATGCAGGGTTTGGAGACTTCAAACAGGGACACATCCCTGAGATGGAAATGCTGGGTCACTTGCTGAGTGAGCACAGAGTGTAGATTGAGACCATGGAGACAGGAGTGATTGACTGCTTTTCCCTGAGGGCACACTGAGGAGTGCGGGTGTGAGCTTTCAGCTCTGGGGCTGGAGCTTGGGAGGCTGCAATTTTCATTCTCATCCTCTAAGGCAGAGCAGAAAGCCTTCAGGGAACAAAAGTCACATAGAGAAATCCAAAGCCATTTACACTTAGCCCAGCCCCCTGGCAAGGGCAGTGCAATTACATGGGGCAAAGACTTGTGAGAATCAATGCAACAGGCCCCTCCCCCAGAAGATCAGCAAGAACACCCAGCTAAGACCAAGTTTACTGATCACAGAGAATGGCAAAACTCCAATGCTTAGGAAAAATAGTATATAGAATTCATGGGTTTTTTTCTCATGATTCTGTAGTCTTTCTATTTTCATTTTTTTCTTTTTCCTTTTCAACCAATTTCTTATTTTATCAACTTTTTTCAGTCTTTTAAAATTTTCCCTTTTACATTTACATCCTATCATTTCATTGTATTTAATTTTATTTTTGCATATATATGTTTCATTTTCTCAACAATTTTGAGATGTAATTTCTTCTAATAGACCCAAATACACCAATAATCTAGTGTATTGCTCTGTTTTCTTCATCTGATTATATTCTCTTTTAATTTGCTTAAAGTCTTTTTAAAATTATGTATGTATGTATGTATGTATATATTTATTTATTTATTTGAGACACAGAGAGAGAGAGAGAGAAGCCGAGACACAGGCAGAGGGAGGAGCAGGCTCCATGCAGGGAGCCCGATGTGGGACTCGATCCCGGGTCCCCAGGATCACGTCCTGGGCTGAAGGCAGGTGCTAAACCGCTGAGCCACCCAGGGGTCCCCTGCTTAAAGTCTTTTTAAATTTTCATCTTTACGGTTACATTCTATCTGACTGCCAAGGACCAAATCAGTATGGATAGAAGTAAGATATTGGAACTAGAGTTCAGAATAATGATTATGACGACACTAGCTGGGCTTGAAAAAAGCAGAGACGACACTAAAGAATCCTTTTCTGGAGAAATAAAAGAACTAATCAGGTCAAAGTAAAAAAAGGTTAATACTGAGATGCAATAAAAAAAAAAAGTGGCTCTAACTGCAAGGATAAATGAGGCAGGAGAGAGAATTAGTGATATAGAAGACAAAATGATGGAGAATAAGTGAGCTGAGAAAAAGAGATAAATAACTTCCAGTCCATGAGGGGAGAATTTGAGAGATAAGTGATACCATAAAGCGAAACAATATTAGAATAATTGGGATCCCAGAATAAGAGGAGAGAAGGAGAGGGACAGAGGTATATTTGAGCAAATTATAGCAGAGAACTTCTCTAATCTGGGGAAGGAAACAGGCATTCAAGTCCAGGAAGCACAGAGAACCTCCCTTAAAATGCGAAATATCAATCTATCAATCTATCTATCTATCTATCTATCTATCTATCTATCTATCTATCTTATCCCTTGACATATAATAGTGAAGCTTGGGAATTTCAGAGACAAAGAAAAATTCACTGAAACTGAAAACAGTTTGGGACAAAAGGTCCATAACCTACAAGAGCAGAAACATTAGACTGACAGTAGGTCTATCCAGAGACCTGGCAGGCCAAAAAGGGCTCCAAAGTCCCCAGAGGGCTCCAAACTCTATGAGGCCAGCATTATCTTGATCCCAAAACCAGACAAAGACCCTACCAAAAAGAATTATAGACCATATCCCTTGATAAAGTATTCTTAGGTGCATATTTTTCTCACCCTGAATAGGGTGTTAAATGAGAAAAAAAGGCAACTAAGAATACTTTATCCAGCTAGAATCTCATTCAAAATAGAAGGAGAAATAAAAAGCTTCCAGGACAAACAGAAACTAAAAGAATTTGTGATCACTAAACCAGAACCAGGCCTGCAGGAAACATTAAAGGGAAACCTTTAAGCAAAGAGAGAGCCCAAAAGTAACATAGGCCAGAAAGGAAGAGACAATATACAGAAACAGAGACTTTGCAGGTAATATAATGGCACTAAATTCATATCTTTCAATAGTTACTCTGAATGTAAATGGGCTGAATGTCCCAATCAAAAGATGCAGGGTATCAGAGTGGGTAAAATAGCAAGACCCATCAATACAAATGAAAATGAAAACACAACTGTTCAAAACCTTTGGAATGAAGCAAAGGCAGTCCTAAGAGGGAAAGGCAGTCCTAAGTCCTACAAGAGTCCTTGTAGCAATATAAGACTTTCTCAAGAAATAGGAAAGGTCTTAAATACAAAAGCTAACCTTACAGCTAAAGAAGCTGGAGAAAGAATCGCAAATAAAGCCTAAACCCAGTAGGAGAAGAGAATTAATAAAGATTACAGCAGAAATCAATGAAATAGAAACCAAAAGAACAGTAGAACTGATCAACAAAACTAGAAGCTGGTTCTTTGAAAGAATTAATAAAATCAATATCCCCTAGCCAGATTTATCAAAAAGACCCAAATAAACAAAATCATGAATGAAAGAGGAGAGATCACAACCAACACTGAAGAAATACAAACATTATAAGAACGTATTATGAGGAACTATATGCCAACAAATTAGCAATCTGGAAGAAATGGATGATTTCCTAGAAATGTAGAAACTACCAAAACTGAAATAGGAAGAAATAAAAAACCCTAACAGATCTATAACCAGGAAAGAACTGGAAGCAGTCATCAAAAATCTCCCAACAAACAAGAGCCCAGGGCTGGATGGCTTCCCTGGGAAATTCTACCAAACATTTAAAGAAGAATTAATACCTATTTTTCTGAAGCTGTTTCAAAAAATAGAAATGGAAGGAAAACTTCCAAACTCTATGAGGCCAGCATTATCTTGATCCCAAAACCAGACAAGGACCCCACCAAAAAGGAGAATTATAGACCATGGACATGGATGTAGAAATTCTCACCAAGATACTAGCCAATAGGCTCCAACAGTACATTAAAAGGATTATTAACCACAATCAAATGGGATTTATTCCTGGGCTGCACGGGTGGTTCAACATCCACAAATCAATCAATTTGATATACTACATTAATAAAAGAAAGGACAAAAACTATATGTTCCTCTGAATAGATGCAGAAAAAGCATTTGAGAAAGTACAGCATCCTTTCTTGATTTAAACTCTTCACAGTGTAGGGATAGAGGGAACATACCTCAATAAAATAAAAGTGATTATTTGAAAAGCCCAACAGTGAATGTTATTCTCAATGGGGAAAAACTGAGAGCTTTTCCATTAAGGTCAGGAACACGAAAGAGATGTCCACTCTCACCAATACTGTTCAACATAGTACTAGAAGTCCTAGCCTCAGCAATCACACAACAAAGAGAAATAAAAGATATCTGAATCGACAAAGAAGTCAATCTCTTGCTCTTTGCAGATGACATGACACTTTATGTGGAAAACCCAAAAGACTCCACCCAACATTGCTAGAACTCACACAGGAATTTAGCAGAGTACAGGATGTAAAATCAATGTACAGAAATCAGTTGCATTTCTATACACTAACAATGAGAAAGAAGAAAGAGAAATTAAGGAGTTGATCCCATTTACAACTGCACCAAAAACCATAAGAAACCTAGGAATAAACCCAACCAGAGAGGAAAAGGATCTGTGCTCAGAAAATTACAGAACAGTTATGAAAGAAATTGAGGAAAACAAAAAGAAATGGAAAAATGTCCTATGCTCATGGATCGGAAGAACAAATATTAAAATATCTAGAGCAATCTATACATTCAGTGCAATCCCTATCAAAATACATCAACGTTTTTCACAGAGCTGGAACACAAAAATTTGTATGAAACCAGAAAAGACCCCGAATAGCCAAAACAATGTTGAAAAAAAAAAAAAACCCAAAGTGAGTAGCATCACAATTCTGGACTTCAAGCTCTATTCAAAGCTGTGATCATCAAGACAGTATGGTATTGGCACAAAAACAGATAGATAAGTGGAACAGAGCAGAAAACTCAGAAATGGACTTTCAACTCTATGGACTTTCAACTAATCTTCAGCAAAGCAGGAAATAATATCCAATGGAAATTATCTTCTACAAATGGTATTGGAAAAATTGGACAGCCACATTCAGAAGAATGAAACTGGATCATTTACTTACACTATATACAAAAACAGACTCTAAATGGATGAAAGACCTAAATGTAAGACAGGAATCCATCAGAATCCTAGACAAGAACACACTTAACAATATCTGTGACCTCGGCCCCAGCAACTTCTTGCTAGATATGTCTCCAAAGGCAAGGGAAACAAAGGCAAAAATGACCTTTTTGGACTTCATCAAGATAAAAAGCTTCTGCACAGCAAAGGAAGCAGTTAACAAAACCAAAAGACAACCAACAGAATGGCAGAAGATATTTGCAAATGTTTTATCAGATAAAGTGCATTGTGGGACACCTGGGTGGCTCTGCGGTTGAGCATCTGTCTTTGGCTCAGGGCATGATCCCGGGGTCCTCGGACCGAGTCCCACACTGGGCTCCCTGCATGGAGCCAGCCTCTCCTTCTGCCTGCGTCTCTGCCTCTCTCTCTGTGTCTTTCATGAATAAATAAATAAAATCTTTTTTTAGAAAAGATAAAGCACTTTGTATCCAAAATCTATAAAGAACTCATGAAACTCAATACACAGCAACAAATAATCTAATCAATAAATGGGCAGAAGACACGAACAGACATTTCTCCAAAGAAGACATACAAATGGCCAATAGACCCATGAAAAAATGCTCAACATCACTCAGCATCAGGGAAATACAAACCAAAACCACAATTAAGGCAGCCCGGGTGGATCAGCAGTTTAGCACCACCTTCAACCCAGGGTGTGGTCCTGAGGTCCTGGGATCAAGTTCCGCATTGGGCTCCCTGCGTGGAGTCTGCTTTTCCCTCTGCTAGTGCCTCTGCCTCTCTCTCTCTCTGTGTCTCTCATGAATAAAAAACAAACAAACAAACAAACAAACAAAAAACCCCCAAAAAACAACAACAAAGAAACCACGATAAGATACTACTTCACACTGGTCAGAATGGCTAAAATTAACAAGTCAGGAAATGATAGATGTTGGCACAGATGTGGAGAAAGGGGAACCCTGTTACATGGTTGGTGGAAATGCAACCTGGTGCAGCCACTCTGGAAAAGAGTATGGAAGTTCTTCTTCAAAAAGTTGAAAATAGAGCTACCCTATCACCCAGCAATTGCACTACTACGTATTTACCACAAAGATACAAGTGTAGAGTGATTCAAGGGGTCACCTGCACCCCAATGTTCATAGCAGCAATGTCCACAATAGCCAAACTATGGAAAGAGCCCAGATGTCTATCAACAGATGAATGTATAAAGAAGAAATGGTGGATCTATATAATGGAATACTACTCAGCCATCAGAAAAATGAAATTTTGCCATTTGCAATGATGTGGATAACTAGAGGGTACCATGCTCAGCAAAATCAGTTCATCAGAGAAAGACAATTATCATATGATCTCACTCATATGATTTTAAGAATTTAAGGAACAAAACAGAGGATTATAGGGGAAGGGAGGGAAAAATAAAACAAGATGAAATCAGAGGGGAGACAAATCACAAGAGAAACTTAATCATAGGAAACAAACAGGGTTACTGGAAGGGAGGGGGCTGGGGGTATGGGGTAATTGGTTGATGGACTTAAAGAGGGCATGTGTTATAATGAGCACTGGGTGTTATATAAGAATGATGAATCATTGACCTCTACCTCTTATACCAATAATACATTATATGTTAATTAATTGAATTTAAGTAAAAAAAGAAATATTTACAAGTGCATAAAAAGAGATGAAATAACTAGAGTAAATCTGGCAAAATGTATTCATTGAAACTAGAAAATATGGCTGGGGGAAATGAAAGAAGACACTCTTTCCATGGGAAAGGAAATTCAATACTATTAAGAAGTCAATTCTTCCAAATGAATTTATAAATTCAAAACAACTCCAATCAAAACTGCACATACTTAAAAAGCTAATTCTAAACCTCATAAAGAAAAGCAAAAGACTTACAGCAGACAGAATAATTTTGAAATAAAGTAGGAGTGAACACCATGTGATTTCAAGCTTTGTTAGAAAGGTACAGGAACCAGATACTGTAGTATTATGTCAAATTAGATGTATGGGTCAATGAAACAGACCAGAGTTCAGAAACAGACCCACATATATATGACCAAATGATTTTTTTATGAAGGTGCTAAGATGTGTCAATGAGAGAAAAATGGTTTACAATAATGAATATTAATTGAAAACTGAAAATCCACACGCAAAATAAATAAGCAAATAAAATCCACCCAGACCAAAACAACCAGATCTCTATCCTTAACTTGGTACCACATAAAAAAATTAACTCAAAATAGTTCTAGGCCTACTTATATAAGCTAAAGATATAGCACTTTTAGAAGAAAACATGGTAGAAGATGTTTGTGAACATGGAATAAGCAAAAATTAATTAGGACTTAAATAGCACAAAATATGAAAGAAAAAATAATAAACTGGACTGTTTCAAAATTTAAAATTTCTGTTCTCTGAAAGACAATGTCGAGACAATAAAATGCAAACTACAGACTTGGAAGAAATACTTTGAAAAGGCCTATATGTTAAAGGACTTGTTTCTACAATATATATATAAACAATATGAGCACATCTATCTCTGTAGGGAACTAGAAACATAATACCAATTAAAAAATATATATATTATATATAATATATAAGTCACCACTAGTCTGTGGTGACTAGTGGCTCAGTGGGTTGAGCATTTGACTTTTGATTTCAGCTCAGGTCATGATCTCAGAATTATGGGAGCCATATCAGGCTCCATGCTCAGTGGGGAGTTGACTTGAGATTCTGTCTCTCCCTCTCCCTCTGCTCACCTCCCCTGCCCCATGCTCTCTCTCACTAAAATAAATAAACCTTAAAAAAAGAGAACTCTTATAATCCAATATAAATATGGACTTGGTATGCACAGACTATATGATATATAACAGATATATGATATCTATTGTAGATATAAACACATGAAAATATGCTATCATTAGACATTAGGAGAAGGCGAATTAAAATAACAAGGAGATACCAGTACATACCTGGAAAATAGCTAAAATTAAAAAGACTGACAATACCAAGTACTGACAAAGATGTAGAATCATTGGGAACTCTCATACATTGCTACTAGGAATGCAAAATGGCAAAGTACTTGAAAAACAATTTGGCAGCTTTTTATAAAATTTAACCTGTGCCTTTCATGTGACCCAACAGTCCCATTCCCAGTTATTTACTCAAGTAAATGAAAATCTGTTCATACAAAGACCTGTACATGAATGATCATAACAGTTTTACTTATAATGGCCCAAACTGATAAGATCCCAAAATGGCCACTATCTGGTGAAGGAAAAAAACTGTTATATGGGCAGCCCTAGTGGTGCAGTGGTTTAGCGCCGCCTGCAGCCCGGGGTGTGATCCTGGAGACCCGGAATCGAGGCCTATGTCGGGCTCCCTGCATGGAGCCTGCTTCTCCCTCTGCCTGTGTCTCTGCCTCTCTCTGTCTCTCTCTCTCTTTCTCTGAATAAATAAATAAATCTTAAAAAAAATCCTGTATATATCTGTACACTGGAACATTATTCAGAAATAAAAATGAAGAAACTAATTACATATGCAAACCATGGATCAATATTCAAAAGCTTTTTGCTAAATGAAAGAAGCCAGACATAAGGCTACATACTATTTGATTCCATTTTTGGAACATTTAGGAAAATGCAAAACTACAGTGATAGAAAGCATAACTGAGACTGCAGAGGTGCAGAAAGCAGGTATGAGGGAGATGACTACAAAGGTGAACCAGGGAACTTTTGGGCAAATGGAAATATCCTTTATCTTGAGTGTACTAGCAACTTACTCTGTGTATTTGTCAAACGTCATCAAGCTATATATTTTAAAAGGACAAATTTCCCTGAATGTGAAAAAAAAATTATCTTATAAAAAAAATCTCAGAATTGGAAAGGAGTGACACTCATTAGCATGTCTAAGTTCTACGATGCTAGTAAAAACAACGTGTGATGAACCTACTTTATATTCACACTGAGAATTAAAAACTCTAACACCTCTAATTTGCACTTTCAGACAAACAATATGAGCACATCTATCTCTGTAGGGAACTAGAAACATAATACCAATTAAAAATGATTGACTTAAATAAAAAACATTATTTGTGTCAATTATGTAGCAAAGACCACAGAAAAATCTGATGACAAAGATGAATATATGTATATTCTTTAAATGAGAACATGTAAAGCATATCATATTCCCTCATCAAAGTGTACCCATATATTGGAAAGAATCAATAAATAGATCTGTATAATGGTCTCCATATACTATTGTTTACTTAGAATATATCCAAATTTTTCCATAACAGAGAATTAAAAAATTAAATGGCTAAGGCATGTTACAGTATGCAAATAAGCTGTTTAAATAAAAGCATTAAAATACATTAAACAATTTGTATCAAGACAAACACATGATGTCCCAACAAAGATTACCTTGGCAATAGCTGTTTGTTTAAACATGCGAGTAATCAATCCCATGACAGTCTTAGTGGCTCCTGAATTTGGAGCTTTCATTAATTTTTCCCATTCTTCAAAGCTGCTATTCAATTCCTATGCGGGAGAAAATAACAATGTTTAGAAATATGGCATAAAGAACAGAACAGGGATGCCTGGGTGGCTTAGTTGGTTAAGTGTCTGACTCTTGATTTTGGCTCAGGTCACGATCTCATAGTCATGGGATAGAGCCCCACATCAGGCTTGGAGTTCAGTGCGAAGTCTGCTTTGGATTCTTTTCCCTTCCTTCTCCCTTCCACTCTGCCCCTCTCTGACTGCACATTCTTTATCTCTCAAATACACAAATAAACAAAAATTTTTTTAAAAAAGAATAGAACAATTAATAAAATAATGAATTTTGTCCTACTTTTTTCTTTTCTTTTCTTTGTAAAGATATGAAAACAAACTCCCAAAGATACCAATGTATTCATTTAAAAGCATCAATATGGAGATAGGTCAGTCACATGTTCACACCAAAGACAGAAACCAACGAAAGCTGTGGGTGAAAGCCAAGCCCTTTGCTAACACCACAAATCAAACAATTAGAGATTCCCCTTAAGGAAAAACATTTTGTAAAGTTAAAAAAAAAGTTTGCATACATAAGAAAGGAAATAATGAAAATGTATATGGTAGCAAAGTATTTTCATAATGAGATATGATTTCATTTAAATAAGCATAAAGACTTGAAGAATATTAGCTGAAGAATAATGTAATATAATCATATAGTCTTATTTTTCTTTCTAATGCTAACATAGTGGATAAAGAAAATCAGGTTATTCTTTTATTACCAGTAATATATTGCTCAGTGTTTACAAAATGTCTACTTTAAGCTTTCAAAATCAAACAATGCAATAAGTAGTCTTTGTCAACAAAACCTTGTCCAGATTTAAAGAAATTTCAGAGAATATATAAGCACTGTACTCCATAAAAGTAAATGTAGGTAAGGATTAGGTAAAATACAATATGGCTTTCTAATATATGGACCTTCACATCCTCCAACATGATCATAGAGTTTTCAGATCTCAAAAAGATGCCCATATCCAAGTTATTCTAGAAGATAGCTCATACTTGAAAAAAATCCTAGAGCAAGAAACACAACTTCCCTTCCTAATTATTGGGCTTGACACCCTATAGGTACTTAGAACTCTTACTACTAAATCTTCCTTGCAGGTGAGGTGCTTTTAATCTAGACTGAACAGAAATAATCTTTTTAAATCAGTAGGACACTGATTCTTTTCACATTATTTGATGATTTAAATTAAATATTTCCTATTCTCCTGAAATGATACAAAGCCAGTTCATATGTTCTATTAATTAATCCTATTTTAAGAAAACAGACCTTTCCTTCTATCAAATATCAGTATGTATAATCTTTCATTAACATGACTTAAAGTAAGACTTTGAATCAAACAATCATTCTCACCTTGGCAGCTGCTGATGGAAGATCAAAGGGAATACGCTGTCTGACTTTAGGGGGCAGCTGGGTTAAAACATCATTCTTCAATCTTCTGATCATTATGTTACTTAATAGCTGATGAAGTTCATTCAGATTTGATGCTCCTCTGCAATCCCACTGAGGCCTTCTACCAAAAAATCTGTTAATATGAAGAAAAACCATGTAGCAAAGCTAAATGTTAGGAATAGGAAAACAATTTATCCATTTTTTTTTCCTTTTAATGATAAGGAGCCATCACACTGTTTTTCTGTTACTTCTGAATGCAAATCAGTTTCTAAAAGCTCAGCTTGAGAAAGAGTAATGAGAATGATTACACATCATACTCAGCCATAGAAAATGTTAATTGTCTAATGTACTGTTTACACTGAGTTAATGCAAGGCTAGAATGAACTGAAAACTGTAAGTATCACTGGCATTTTGGGTGGGCTTACAAATAGTGTGCCTAGCAGGTCTAGCCCCAATTAGGCACTGACTGCTAGTACACCAGCTAGTCTACATAACAGTCAAACCACCTAAAACCCTTCCATATCCTCTAAGAGAAGGTATCTCCCAACAAGCTGTTAGGCATAGCAGATTCATCTCTTGGTGTTCACTTGGCCTTTGAAACCACTGGATACACAGTAAAGGAATTAGGAGAAAAAAAAAAAAAAAGGACAGAATCCCACCATGAAAGAGAGAATGGTGAAACATAGTATAAAAAATTTCAACAAACGTTTAGAAGTCGATGTTGACAGATAAGTGGTAGCTGACTTGGCAAAAGAAAAGCAGCCGCAACTTAATATGCTTGCAAAAGTGAACATGTCCTCTAGACTTTTGAGAAGACTGGGAGTTGGAAGCACCAAACACTGACGGCAGGCGTGAAGACAAGGGTTGGAATCTATTTGATCTATTAAACTTAGGCATCAAGACAGCTGGCCTACTAACATTTCCCCCATCATTGTGACAACCCAAAACTTACTCAAAAAATTTCTAATCATCTCCTAGGGGCCCATACTATTGAAGATAGCTGGTAGAGAATAATTAACAACAGGAAAACTCCTGTTAGGTTCTATCATGATTACTGATACTGATAATTAAATGACTATTTATTTTAATGGCATTTTGGTGATATTTTAGCACAACAGTGTCAACTGGAGAAATCTGAAATTCGTTAACATTAATTTTTTAAATTACATACATTTTGATAACAAACATACAAGAATAGTATAGACAAAGAAACATGTAAAAACATGCACTTGGAGGTGTCTGGGTGGCTCAGTAGGTTAAGCATTTGCCTTTGGCTCAGGACATGATCCCAGGGTCCTGGGACTGAGCCCCATGTCAGGCTCCCTGCTTAAGAGGGAGTCTGCTTCTCTCTCTCCCTCTGCCTCTCTCTCCACAACTTGTGCGCTCTATCACTCTCAAATAAATAAAATAGTAAAAAAAAAAAAAAAAAAAAAAAAACAAAACCATACACTTGCATGTAGAATTAGAAAAATTGAGTGAATATATGCCACTATTATCTGATAAAATTATAGACACTGCTCAGTTGTGATCAAAAACAAATTTGTTTAAAAAAAGCTAAGTGCTGGCATTGTAAAAAAGATTTACTAGACTTATTTATACTTTTCATATATCATATTACTGGGAGTTTGACTTCCTTTAATGTTTTATGTCTATTAATATTAAAAATTCACACACTACAGAAACTGGAAAAATAACTTGCCAATACCCAATTATGTCACCATTTTTTCCATTCACAATCATAGTACTTAAGTTACATTTTGACCTTATGGAAAAAAAAATCTAATGTTTAGAACTACCAATGATGGGAAAAAGAGGTAGGATCTTTTATTTTTTGAGAATGAAATGTTTACAATTAAAATCAAATATTTAGCATGCTCTCCACTTATGCAATATATTCTGCAAGAATACAACATGCTAATGGAAGTTTTCTGGCACAATTGTACCACACTGGTATGGACAACACACAGATGTCTTCAAACAGGCCAACCATAGAGGCTGCACTTGCCTGCTTCAGACCACCGATATTCTTGCTCCAAAAGGGCAGGTCTGTTTATAAGTCAGAGCAATCTAACTTCAGATGCCACTACACTTGTAACAAACTTGTGACAAAAAGGTTATTTCACTCTTCCAGAAGAGGATGAACTACAAGAAACTTTTGTAGCCAGTTGCCTCCTAGGTGTCTTACCACTGATTGACTGTAAGCCCTATGCTTGGATTAGAGAAATCCTTTCTCCCAACACCTTTCTCTTTAGGCTGGAGTCAGACTGCTAGAGGTTGCAATGACTCTAAAGAGTACTGTGCTGAATCTCCTGCTTCAAGTTTGGATTGCAAAGGGGAAATGAAATGGGGAGGAAAGGCTAAAAGAAATGCCATCTATAAATGTCTACTCCCTTCCTGCTAAAATTGATGGTAACTATATATACTTTTGAAGTAGCCTATTCTTTTATTTAAGCAGTTTTATTGAAATATAATTCATAATGTCATATAATTCACCCCTTTAAAGTATATAATTCAATGGTTTCTCATATACTCTCAAATATGTACAACCATTATAGTAAATGTTAGAACATTTTCAACATCTCAAGAAGGAACCCCATAATCTTTAGCTATCACTCCCTTAATCACTGGCCTGCCTGCCAGCTCTAAGCAATCCTTAATCAAATTCCTATCTCAAAAGATTTTCCTAAACTTTCATATACACAAACTCAGATACTAGATATTCTTTTTGATTATCTCCTTTCACTTTTCTTTCACAGTTTTTTTCAAGGTTCATCCATGCTGTAGCATGTATTCATTCTTTTGTAAGGCCAAATAATATTCCATTATATGGAGAAACCACTATTATTTATCCATTTATCTGTTGACAGACATTTTAGTTGTTTCCCACTTTTTGACTTTTTTAAAAATTTATTTATTTATTTGAGAGAGAGAGAGAATATGTGTGTGAGACAGAGTGATTACAAGTAGGGGGGAGGGGCAGAGGGAGAAGTAGGCTCCCAGCTGAGCAGGGAGACCAATGTGGGACTCAATCCCAGGACTCTGGGATCATGATCTGAGTTGAAGGTAGAAGCCCAACCAACTGAGTCACCGAGGCGCCTCCAACTTTTGGCTTTTAAATAATAAAACCAACAACAAAACAAAATCGAACCTAACCAGTCTTTCCTTACTAGGATCTGTTTGCCATTTACTTTCATTGTATCCACATGAACTTACTTTTAACCAAAAGGCTGCCTATAGCATTAAGCTGTTGTTTTTTAAATTTTTAAAACTATATTTTTATTTTTTTTTAAAGATTTATTTATTTATTCATGAGAAACAGAGAGAGACAGAGACATAGGAAGAGAGAGAAGCAGGCTCCCCATAGGGAGCCCGATGAGGGACTCGATCCAGGATCCCAGGATCACACTCTGAGCCAAAGGCAGATGCTCAACTGCTGAGCCAACCAGGTGTCCCTTAAAACTATATTTTCAAATAATACTTTTATTGAAGTAATACATGCACAGAGTTAAAAAAGAAAAATTTCAAACGATTTTGATCAGTAAGTCCAGGTTTTGATATATTCTCCCTGCTTCAAAGTCAAGATAACTAATATATAGAGAAAACAAAAACCCAAATTTGGGGACAAAGAAGATGAATGTCTCTGTAGTCTAGAAACAGAACAAAAATGTAAAGAAGAGAACAGGGTTGAAGACATCAATCTGCTTGTTTTATGTCTAAGAGCAGGCAGTGAGAAACAAGAACCAGGGTTATAAAGAGAAAGTATTTTTCTGTACAGTTTTAATATACAATAAATTTTCCAAGAACTGCAAATGCTGTTAATTCCACAGAATATTGTATATTCTTATGTTTGAAATGTAACTCTGAGTTGCTTGCCAATTTGGAAAAATCATATTGTTAACACCATGACTGTGGTAGCTGACCTGCAAACATATACAGATGTATTAGCTTACATTTCTAGAGCAGGTGTTCATAATGATTCTAACATATATCAAATTTCATTACTTAAATGATTCATGCCTTTCCACTTTAATATCACTGATATTCACACATTTGTAACAGTATAGTTGGAACAGTTTTCCTCTTAATGGTGTGTAAAATAATAGTACATATAATTAAGGCAGTCATAAATTCAATAACATCCAGCATCCAATATGTATATAAATATACATATTTTGTTCTTATTTTAAATTGCCTTCTAGTGTAGTCATTCCTACCTATTTACATCCTAAAGTACATATTATTTTATTTTAGTTTGTATAATTTTTATTTCTCCTCTATGTAATACTGGGGTTTTATTAGTTTTTTGGAACATACATAAAGAGAGAGATTACTGTATCTATGAATTTCATTTAAGTATTATAACGGGAGCAGTATACAGCATTTATTACTAAAAAAGTAAACATTAGGTCTATTAGGGCAAAAAACACTGCTCTACAATACAACCATTTCCCTGTCCCCATTATGGTCACTTACAAGTATCATGCAACTAATTCACAAGACTAAGTTCTGAGGAAAAACAATGCGTGTGTGTGTGTTTGTGTATATTTAATGTACTTCAATCTTTAACACAAATTAAATTTTAAAAAGCCCCCAAGGAGCAATAAAGACAGAAAAAAACCCCACAACATTTTAAGATGAATGTATAAAATTTTCCATGCGATAAGTTAGAAAACTACAAGTATTCTGAAGGTCAATGTAACTTGACATCCAAGACTACTTAGCTACAAAGATCCAAGAAATGGGATAAACTTGTTGAGTCACTATGTTGTATGTCTGAAACTAATGTAGTAGCATTGTATGTCAACTAAATAGAATGGTGACTCTGATCACCATAAATAAAATGTAAAGAAATACTTCCTAAGATAAAAGAGATATTAAACGGAACTCATAAGGTCAAATTGTCTTCAGTGGAGTAAGTATATCCCAGGGTATGTTAGTTGCTATTTACCACACCCATCTCTGACCATTCTAATCTCTCCTACATAATACTAAGAATAAACTTCCTTTTTTTTTTTATTTTATTATTTATGATAGTCACAGAGAGAGAGAGAGAGAGAGAGAGAGGCAGAGACACAGGCAGAGGGAGAAGCAGGCTGCATGCACCGGGAGCCCGACGTGGGATTCGATCCCAGGTTTCCAGGATCGCGCCCTGGGCCAAAGGCAGGCGCCAAACCGCTGCGCCACCCAGGGATCCCAAGAATAAACTTCCTAAAATGTAAATTATCTAAGCTTAAAAACCTTCAACAGGAGACTTCTGGTTTCCAGTTGAGCATGTAACGAGCTTAGAAGTTAACAATCCATCCTAACAAGCAAAAATCTAAACAAATTCTTCTTAGATTTGTCAGAGAAGTGAGGTCACAGGGCAAACCACTGCCCCCCAAATTGGAAAGACATACAGGTGGATACAGAGAATCACAAGGGACCAGAGCAGAAGCCGTGGAAAAAAACTTCCATGGAAACCAGCAGCAGAATAAGCAAATCTAAACTGTAACTGATGAATTGCTGGAAGCTCACTGGGAACAACTCTGAGTTAAAAACTCTAGGGGGATCCAGTCGCAGGGGACCCCCAGACTTGTGTGGGTTTTACCTACAGAAGCTCTACAGTGAATGAATATAAGATAAAAATCCTCTGATGTTTCTGGCATGGAGAAAAGAAAAGGAACAATTTTGAAATATTTCAGGCCATTCTGTTCTTAACAAGGCCTGTATTTAAGAAAAAGTATTTTATTGGAGCTTAACCTGCTAGGATTTTATCAGAGCCTGACTGCTCTAAAAAGAAGGGAAATATCCAACTTTGTTTCCTTCTAGCCATCCTTTCCTGACTAAGGGGGGAAAAGCCACTGAGAAGCACTGATTTATTTCACAGTCCAGGGGCATAAGTTCAAAAAAAGATTGAGACCTATAGACTATAGAAGGCTTCCCCTCCCTCTACAACATACATCACTACATTATTAGAAGCCATTTTCTGAAGTTCTCTTCACTCAATCACATCCACTTTTCAACAAAAAAAAAAAACTACAAGGCATACTGAAACATAAAAAATAGTCTGAAGAGACTGAATAAGCATCAGAATCGGAGTTATTATGGCAGGAATGCTAGAATTTTTTTAAGAGACGATAAATATGATAAAAGTATTAACAGGAAAAGTAAAAAACAAGAATAGATGGATAATATATACAGAGACATGAAAATTCTAAGAAAGAATGAAAAAAAATGCTAAAGACCATAAACACTATAACACAATCTATGAAAGAAGTAATTAATGAGTGGGACCATTAAAATAAAAACAGGGATCCCTGGGTGGCGCAGCGGTTTAGCACGTGTCTTTGGCCCAGGGCGCGATCCTGGAGACCCGGGATCGAATCCCACATCGGGCTCCCGGTGCATGGAGCCTGCTTCTCCCTCTGCCTGTGTCTCTGCCTCTCTCTCTCTGTGTGACTATCATAAATAAATAAAATTTAAAAAAAATTTATAAAATAAAAACATTCTGCTCTATGAAAGACAATTTAAGAGAAATGAAAAGATAAGCCACAGATTGGGGGCAATATTTCCAAAAGATATATCTGTGAAGGACTATTTTCCAAAATATAGAAAGAACTCTTAAAACAGTAAGAAAAATGAACAACCTGATTTAAAAAATGGCAAAAGATGTAGATGTAAATGTAGATGTCATCACACCAAAGAAGATATACAGATTCCAAGAAAGCATATGAAATGATGTACAAAATTATAAATCATTAGAGAAATACAACATAAAACAACAATGAGATATCCATATATACCTATTAGAATGGCTAAAGTCTCAAACACTGGGATGCCTGGGTGGCTCAGTGGTTGAGCATCTGTCTTTGGCTCAGGGTGTGGTCCTAGAGTCGAGGGATCGAATCCCGCATTGAGCTCCCCACGGGAAGCCTGCTTCTCCCTCTGCCTATGTCTTCGCCTCTGTGTGTCTCATGAATAAATAAATAAAATCTTTAGGAAAAAAAAATCTCAAACACTAACAACACCAAATGCCGACAAGGATATGGAACAAGAAATCTCATTCATTGTTAGAGGGAATGTAAAATGGTAAAGCCACTTTGGGAGAATATTTGGCAGTTTCTTACAAAACTAAACATAGTCTTACTATACATATACCAGTCATGCTCGTTGGTAACGTCTAAACAAAAACCTGCATATGAATGCTATTGCCAAACTGCCAAAACTTAGGAGGAACCAAGATATACTTCAGTAGGTGAATGGGCAAGCAGTGGTACATCCCAGCAGTGGAATATTATTACACACTAGACAAGAATGAGCTATCAAGCCATGACAAGACATGGAGGAAACTTAAATGATTATTACTAAGTCAAAGAAGTCAATCTGAAAAAGCTATATACTATGTGATTCCAACTATTAAAGAGTCCCTAAAAGGCAAAACTATGGAAGTAATAAAAGATAAATGGTTGCTAGAAGTTATAGAGGAAGGAGGGACGAGTAGGCAAAGCACAGAAAAATTTTCAGGCAGTTAAAGTACTCCATGTGATGATACTACAATGGTAGATACATGCTTTATATCTTTGTCAAAACCCACAGAATGTATAATACCAAGAATGAACCGAAATGTAAACCATGGTCACAAGGTAATAGTAGTGAGTCAATGCAGCTGCATTAACTATACCAAATGTACCACTGTGGTGCAGAATTTAATAATGAGGGAGTTTTTACATTTTTGAGGATACGGGGTATATGGAAACTGTACTTTCCACTCAATTTTGCTGTGAACCCACATGTGCTCTTAAGAAACAGTTTATGAATTAAAAAAAAAAAGTGGTGGGGGAGGGCTGCATATATCAATCTCTCCCCTCCATAATCCCCAAATTCCCTTCCCAAAGCCCACTGAATCTATGGATCTTCTTAGTTAAGAATGGCTGTGCTGATGTCAGATTGCCTAGGATCTTGAGCTGAAGGTCTTTAAAGTGTCCAGAGCCAAAAATTTTCAAAGGCTTAGGAAGATTTTAAAAATAGGAGAAATAAAGAAAAATCCCAAACCCAAAAAATCCCCCCAAATGCCAATAGCATCAGTTCCAATGATAACAGTATAATCAAGTATACTCTATGAAGTGATAAAGTACCACTATCATCTTTATTTTATGAACAAGGAAGTAGAAGCATAGAAAGGTTGAAAAATTTGTCCAAGCTCTCAAGGATGGTAACAGCAGTACTAGGATTCAAACTTGGCAGTCAGAATTCAAAGTCCTGCTTGAATAAAATCCCATCTTTGATATAATAATATGAAAATCATATTGAGACACCTGGGTGGCTCAGTGGTTGAGTGTCTGCCTTTGGCTCAGGGCATGATCCCAAGGTCCAGGACTGAGTCCCGCATTGGGCTCCATACAGGAAGCTTGCTTTTCTCTCTGCCTATGTCTCTGCCTCTCTCTCTGTGTCTCTCATGAATGAATGAATAAAATCTTTTTTTAAAAAAAGAAAATAATATTTAATATGGAATTGGGATTATTTAACTATGCCAGAGTTCATTTGTGTATGTGTTTTGGAGGGGAAGGTATAAAAAAGCCAGGAGATTCTGAAACTAGGAAACATTCCTGACTTCAGATCTTGTCCTTTTCTTTCTTAACTCTCAGTTTCCAAAATGTGTGAAAGGAAGGTCCTCTATTTTAGACAAATGATTGAATAAAAGGTAGGTTGTACCAAATATGAACTATTAAGCAACTCTTCATAAGAACCAAGCATAGGTTGGAGAGAATCTGAGAATATTTTTTGCAAATCATATTTCGGACAAGGGATTAATATTCAAAATATATAAAAAAACTCGATAGAACTTAACAACAACAAAACAACCTGGTTAAAAAAAAGGCAGAGGATCTAAGTAGACATTTTCCAAAGAAGACATACAGCTGACCAACAGGCACATGAAATGATGTTCAACATCACTAAATTACTAGGGAAATGCAAATCCAAACCACTACGAGATATTATCTCATACCTGATGGTATGGCTATTATCAAAAAGACCAGAAATAGTGTTAAAGAGGATGTAGAGAAAAGAGAACTCTCATATTCTGTTGGTGGGAATGTATAATGGTCTAGTTACTATGGGACACAGTATTCCTTAAAAAATTAAGACTAGACCTACCATATGATCTAGCTATTCTACTTCTGGGTATTTATGCAAAAAATACACAAATGCTGATTCAAAAAGATACATACATTCCTATGTTCACTTCAGTATTATTTACAATAGCTGAGAAATGGATATGTCCTTTGATGGAAGATGTGATATGTATACACATACACACACAGACACACACACACAATGGACTACTACTCAGCCACAAAAAAAATAGTGAAATCTTGCTGTTTGTGACAACATGGTTTAATCTTCAAGGTACTATGCTAAATGAAATGTCACACAGGGAATGGCCATGGGGGAGTGGGAAAAATGGGTGAAGAGGATCAATTGTATGGTGATAGATGGTAACTGGAGTTTTGGTGGTGATTCTTGCATACAGATGTTTAATATAATGTTGTACACTTGAAGCTTATATAATGTTACATACCAATTTTATCTCAATTAAAAAGAAATTTATAAATCTTCCCATGTCTCCAAATCCAAGAAAATAACACATTTTTATTAACTGACCATTGGACACACATCTATAATGCCTTTTCTACATTTTCTACTGCTTATACTTTGATTGCCTCTTCACATGACAACCTTGTACCTACAAAGAAATATAATTCAGACTTGAACTAAGCATGGATGATCAAATTTTATTATTGTTACTTTTTAAAAGTTTCTTTCAGGTTTGTAACTTATCAGCATGTTTTATAAAATTACTTTTGAATTGTCAAATTTGAAAAATCTATCAAGTTTCTGCTATATATCAGCTCTATGAATTTGAAAAATTATTCTGGCCCTGTACCACTTTAACCTTGCTTCTCCACTATTCATATCCTTCCAGCATCAGGTACCAAGGACAAGTTCACAAACCAGTACATCTGCCATCCCTGCTCTAGGAATATTCCTGGAAGCCATTCCCACATTGAGTTGACTATCAATAACCTAACTATACATGGAAATTACTGAGAACTACATAAATATAGCCTTCTAAACTCAAACTAAATGTACCTTCAATATACTTTCCTCTTACCGTGACCCCCAAAATGCTTGCTGATACTCCAATACCAGCATACAATACAAATACCCATATAATACATAGATTTAATATTATATACATATACACACACACACACATACACACACACAAGAACTAGAAAGAGATCTTTCAATCTATTAATATTAAAATAGCCTACTTCTATAAATATGACAGGGACACAAGACCTGTGAAAGCTGCCAAAGCCCTTCCCGGAGCCTTGAAATGGGCCTAGATAAACGGGTGATACTGTAAGGTTCATTAGTTTTAGGGCAAGGAAAGAAAAGTATACAAGTTTGTCAGTGCAATAACAAAGAGGTAAGGTATATAGATGAAAGGGGAAAGGTGTAAATAAATAATAAAAAAGAAATATTTTTTAAATTACAAAATAGCAGCAGAATGGTTTAAGGTGAAATTAAACATAAAAGAAACTGCAGCAGAATGGTTTAAGGTGAAATTAAACATAAAAGAAACTGAATTCTTAAGAACCAAAAATTAACAACAAAATTTTTAATGTCTCTACACAAGTTATAAAACATGAACCTTAAAACTACTTTGAGATTAATATAGCCATTTTCTCATTCAGATTTACAAAGTAAAATTTCCTTTTTCCTTTTCTAAGTAAGAATAAACACAAACTTATTTTTTTATTACATATATTTTTAAAAAGGCATTTCTCAATAGGCACAAATTATTAGTTCATGATGGTGAAATAGGAAGTATATGGCCAAGAATATGCATGCTTATCTATGTTCCTAGAAACATACATACAGATACGTGAACACATAAAAGCACACATACAGAGTTAACATTTGAATTTGGAAATTACCCTCTGATTTAAAAAATATATTTTTTAAGATTTTGTTTATTTATTTGAGAGTGAGAAAGAGAGAGCACAAGAAGTGGGAGAAGGAGGGAGAAGCAGACTCCCCACTGAGCGAGAACTCCAAAGCAGAGCTCGATCCCAGGACTCTGGGATCATGACCTGAGCCGGACACAGATGCCAACTGACTGAGCCACCCAGGCACACTTGACTTTTTTTTTTTTTAATGTAAGTTCCCTTATGTCCCTTAACAGCTATTATTTTTTCTAATCCCCACCTCCTGGGAAAAACTAAACCATTTCTGCCCCTATAGTTGTGCACATTCCAGAATGATATATAAAATAATCCTACAGTGTGCAGCCTTTTAAATCTGATTTTTCACTTACCATAATTCATTTGAAATTCATCTATGTTGTTGTATGTATTTGTAGTCATTTCTTTTCTGATGTGTAATATATTCCAGTTTATGGCTATATCATGACTTGTTTATATTAATCAGTTGAAGAACATCTGGATTATTTCAAGTTTTAGGTGACTATAAAAAGCTGCTGTAAACATTTGCACACAGATTTTTTGGTGAACATATGTTTTCATTTATCTTGACTAAATACCCAAATTGGGACCCCTGAGTTATATGGTAGGGGTATGTTTAAGTTCATAAGAAATTGAACCTATATCATTTTGCATTCCCACCAGCAATATACATAAGATCCATTGTTTAGTATTGTTGCCATCATTTGATATTGTCAGTTTGTAAAATATTACCTATTTTAATGCATGTAGACTGGTATCTCACTGTGGTTCCAACTACTATCTGTCTAATATTTAATGATGTCGAACATCTTTTTTTTTTAGCATATGTGCTGCCGAAGTGAGTACATGTCAAACATCTTTTGATGTACTTATTTGAATTCTCTATATCTTCTTAGATGAAGTCCCTAACTTAACACTAACATTTTTTGTTTTATTATTGTTTTGAGAGATTTGATATAATTTTTTATAAATTCTTTTGTATATTGCAAAAAAAAATATAAACATATCTTGTTTATTAAATATGTGCTTTACAAATAAGGTTTGTGGCTTGTCCATTCTTTCTCTTAATAGAAGGTATCTTTAGAAAAGATTTTTTTTTAGGATGCCTGGATGGCTCAGCAGTTAAGCATCTGCCCTCAGCTTGGGGTGTGATCCTGGAGTCCCGGGATGGAGTCCCACATCAGACTCCCTACATGGAGCCTGCTTCTCCCCCTGTCTTTGCCTCTGCCTCTGCCTCTCTCTGTCATGAATAAATGAATAAAATCTTCAAAAAAAAAAGATTTTTTCAATTTTAAAGTAATAAATTTCATCACATTTTTCTTTTATAGTTCATGTTTCTTATATCCTATATAGTAAAAGATATTTGCACAAACCAAGGTCACAAAGATTTATTACTCTTTTATTTCCCTTAAGTAATTTTATTTTAAATTTAGAATTCATTTTTAATTAATTTTTCAATTGTGGCAAATACACAACATAAAATTTGTCATTTTAGTCATTTCTAAGTGTATAACTCATTTTAGTCATTTCTAAGTGTATAGCTCAGTAGTATCAAGTAATTCATAAAAGTGCATACCCTACCGCCATTAATCTCCGTAACTTGTTTCATCTTGTAAAACTGAAACTCTGCATCCATTAAACAATAACTCCTCATTCACCAATACCTCCAGGCCCCGGCAATCTCCATTCTACTTTACCTCCCTATGACTTATAGTTACTCTAAGTACCTCATATAAGAAGAATCACATGGTATTTGTCTTTTCGAGACTGGCTTATGACATTCAGCATAATGTCCTCAAGTTTCATCCATATTGCTAGTTATGTTAGAATTTTTTTTAAGGCTGAATACTATTCAAAAATGTGTATAAACTACATTTTGCTTATCTAGTCATCCATTAATGGAAACAAGGGTTGATTTCACATTTTACTACTATGAATAATGCTGCTAGAATCAGGTGTACAAATATCTTGTCAAGATCCTGCTTTCAATTCTTTGGAATATATCCCAGAAGTAAAATTGCTGGATCATATGGTAATTCAGCCCACTGCCTTCTGGTCTCCAAAGTTTCTTTCTTTCTTTCTCTCTTTTTTTAAAAGATTTTATTTATTTATTTGAGAGAGAGAAAGAAGAAGAAGAAGAGAGAGAGAGAGAGAGCACGAGAGAGGGGAGGGTCATAGGGAAAAGCAGACTCTCTGCTGAGTGGAGAACCCAATGTGGGGCTTAATCCTGGGAGTCCAGGATCATGACTTGAGCTAAAGGCAGACCAAATCATGACCTGAGCTAAAGGCAGACCAGATCATGACCAAAGCTAAAGGCAAAATGATTAAGCCACCCAGATGCCCCAAAGTTTCTGATGAATTATCTGCTGATAATGTTTTTGAGGATTTTTTATATACGAAGAGCTGTTTATCACTTGCTGCTTTCAAGATTTGCTTTGTCTTTAGGAAATTTGATTATACTGTATCTCTGTGTTAGTCTCTGAGTTAATCTTGGAGTCTGTTAATCTTCTGGGTATATATAATCATGTCATCAAATTTAGAAAGTTTTCGGTACTCCTTTCTTCAAATATTCTCTCAGCCCCTTTCTTTCTCTCTTCTTCTGGGGCATCCATAATGCATATGTTTATCTATTTAATGGTTCATACAGGTCTCTTAGGTTCTGTTCGCTTTTCTTCATACTTTTTTCTTTCTGTTCCTCAGACTCAAAAATTGCCATTGTCCTGTCTTCAAGGTCTTTGATCCTTACTTCCGCCTGCTCAGATCTGTCTCTGAAACCCTCAATTAAGTTTTCATTTCAGTTCTTACACTTTGCAGCTCCAGAATTTCTTTTTGATTTCCTTTTTTAGGTTTTCTGCTTCTTCACATATTTTTTGTTCAAACCTCATTTTCTTGACTTTCTCCACATCTTTAGTTCTTTGAGTATCTTATGAAAGCTGTTTTACTCTTTGTCTAGATCTGTCATTAGGTCTTTTTCAGTTGACATCAATTTTTCCAACGCTTTACTGTTACTTTATATCCATTATGATTTTATTGTTGAAAATTAAATGTTTGAATCTAATAATGTAACTAAATCAGATTCTCCCCCTCCTCTGTGTTCTACTGTGGTTTCTTTGTTGTTGTTGTTATTCCTTTTGATTATTTATTCATTTATTTTTAAACTTTTGTCAGCTGTTTCTGTGCGAAGGATAAGACTGAGGTATAAACTTAAGGTCTTCTCTGGTCTCTTCTGAGCCTGTGCCTTTTCCTGGGCATGCACAGTCATTTTCAAATTTAACCCTCATGCGCAGTTGTGTTTGGATGTCTTAGTCTTTAATATTTGGTTCCCAAATGAAGAAAAAAAAAAAAAAAGAAAAACTGGGGAAATGGCACCGGCCCCTTAAATTCTCTAGAAGTTGCTTTAGCCACAAGTGGTGGTGGGGTGAGGGGCTTTCAATGGGGATGGGTGCAACAACAATGGATGCTCCCACTTTATCTGCACCCCTATGCTGAGAAGCAGCAATCAGTTATCAAAGAAGAGATCTCTGATATTTGGAGAATAGGGTCATTTTTGCCCATCCTGGTTCCCACAAGTTGTGTGCAACTTGCTCTAGGAAGATGTATAAAGCTGTCTGCCTTGGGACTGGAGGTGGAAGATGGTAACTATTACTTTGGTAAGAGCTGGAATTGACTGAAATTAACTACAGCTTACTGTCCAGGCCTTCCCCTGGAAGATGCAAGTCTTCAATATACTCCAGAGTTCCAAAATTATGACATCAAAGATTCTGTGGGTGCCAATCGTCGTCTAGATGGGAAGACAGATTCCTGATGATTCCTACTCTGCCATCTTCCCAGCATCCTCTACCAACCATTTCACTTAAATTTTGCATATGGTGTAAGATATGAATTGAGCTGCTGTTTCTGCTTTTCTTCTCTTTCTGTCTGTTTCTGCATATGGATATCTAATTATTCCAAGTACATTTGGTGAAAAGACACCTTTCCACATAGAACTGCCTTGCATCTTTTTAAAAAATCAGTTGACTATAGAGTTTCCTAATTGGTGAACATATAGGATATGTGAGGGAGAGTTGAGTGACTAGAGAGGTCATGGAATCTTCACACCCTTTCCCTATACCTTGCCCTGTATATCTCTTAGCTGGATGTTCTTAAGCATGGAGGATAAAACTGGAATTTCTGGCAAGACTAAGGAGGACCAGGAAAGAAAATTAACAACAAAGGGGTTAGAGGCCCAGAGCTTAGTATGAACCCTTGAGACTCTGTGGCTCCTTAACAGACCCTGACATCTGCCCTGAAGGTGTTAAGTCAACCTTGCAGTATCAACCTTGACATAGATGATCAGTTTTTTTTGAAAAAAAAAAAAAAAATTTTTTTAAAGGTCTAGAAGGAAACAATTAGTGGAAAGAAACAACTTTAACAAAATCTGGCAGTAGAAAGTAAGGACTAGCAGGAAGTAAGATTTAATGTGCAACTTTCATTTCACCATCTTTTTTTCACGTGTTGCACGAAGATACCACATAAAGAAAACATTGTCTATCTCCCAAGAAATAGCTCATGAGGTGTTAATGAGAAAATCCCTTCTCCCCAGAGCTAACTCTTAGGACAACTTAATTCTGAATAAATCGGACCACATAAGGAAATCAGGATTCACGTTACCACACAAAGGACAATCTGAGACAATCCAAATGACTCTCATGAGACAGGAAGTGGTTTTCAGTATTTAGAAAAAATGTTCTATTCTTGCAAACAGGGCTCAGCAGACATAGTATAAAAGAGTTCAAATTATTAGTTAACTAAGGGAAGTACTAAGGTTGTAAAAAGGAGTGACAGTGCAAAAAAAAGAGAAAAATGGAGAAAAGAAAAAAAAAGGAGATGAGGTAGAGGCACCAAATTTAAATCACACTCCTCGTTGGAGGTAAGTTGCATGGTGCAGTAACAAGATCCTGGGAGTGGAAGTCAGATGACCAATGTTTGAATATTGAGTTCTGCACCTCTTAGTTACATAATCTTGTACTCATCACTTAATCTTTTAATCCTCACTATTTCTATCTGTGAAATGAGAAAATAACACCTTTTTCAAAGGATTATGGAAAGAATACGAACATTTGTGAATAAAACATACAAATCATTAAAATCAATGTGCCATATATGTATGGCTCTATTTCTAGATTCTCTGTCCTTTCCCACTGATCTACATGTCTCTAGTTTGTTGATGACTACACACAAAAATAGTGTGAGCTTTCCAACTTTGTTCTTTTTGAAAGATGTGAGGCCTATACTTGGCTTTTGCATATAAATTTTAGATTTAAAATACAAATTTTACCAAAAAGTCCTTCTGAAAATTTGATTATTATTACATTGAATCAATAGAACAATTTGAGAAGAAGGGTCATTTCAAAAATTGTGGCTCTTCTAGTCTATGAACATGTTATTCTACTTCATTTATTTGGATCTTCTTTTTTCTTTAAAGTTCAACTTTATAAAAAACAACCAAACTGTTGTTTGGTTAAACAGTTAAAGCTAGCTGTAGCTAGCTTTTACAGCTGTAGCTGTAGCATTTTGTCTTTCCACTACAATATATGAAACATTTACACTAAAAATTAGGACAAATGATGAAAATGGGAGAAATTTAGAAAATTCTATTCTTATGTTAAATAATGTGTAATTCAGTGTGTAATTCACACTGTATCAACTAAGAAAATATACAAATTACAAAGAGGAACCAACCTAATGTAAACACACCAGAAAAAGAAAGTAAGAGTGGGGAAGATCTGTTATAGGAATATAGACTGAAAAATTGGAAATATTCAGAGTAAAAAGGCAAAAACTAAGAGAGATTATAAAGCTGATAAAGAATAATAGACTAGATGAATAGAACACAAATTTGTTCCACAAATCTTGATATATTAAGTTGCTTGGAAACTCAAGTAACATATCATCACGAAAAGAGCAGAAGGTACATAACAAAGTAAGTCATCAAGCTGCAGATAAAAGGAATCATCAAATTGTAATTTTTTCCCACCCTAAACATAGTTGATGGGATGAAAGACATGGAAAATGTTTGAGGAAGATATGCAGAATTATTTCTTGCATCCAGTCAGACAGTTGGTTAGGGGGATGTTTACCATTCAACTGACTTTTGAGATAAAAAAAACTTTGGGAAGTCCAGCATTCTGAGACACAATATACTGTCCAAAAGACCATACATGTTTATCAGTAAACTGGATACCTGAGTGCTCTAAACTTTAAAATGCAGGAAAAAGTAAGAAGTTGCTGTTTAATTTAAGGGAATATAAGAATTCAGATGCTGAGCCATGTGTATGGGACAGATGGCTTCTCAGGAGTACACTCATCTCCTGTTAGTAAAGTTCTTCGAGCTCTGTAAAACAGCAGATTCTGAACCACTAGGAACCAAGTCAGGGAAAAGATGCTTGAATATGTATAAAAAATTCACATAGATGGAAATAATGTTTTATGTTTCTTTAGCAGAGCAAATATTAAGATGTAATTGAACTATCAAATAGTGATCAGGACCAAAAGAAGCTGATTTAACTGAAGCAAACTACTCACCTGAACAAAATACACCTGTATCTCAATTATGGAGATAAGCAAACATATGAATCCAAGAACTATTTTTTCTAACTATTTAGATACATTTGGAAGCAAGTTAAAAATTTACCCAGATGTATGAAAATATATTACTTCATGAAATATCTCAAATTTATTTTTTTTTATTTTTTTTTTATTTTTTATTTATTTATGATAGTCACAGAGAGAGAGAGAGAGAGAGAGAGAGAGAGGCAAAGACACAGGCAGAGGGAGAAGCAGGCCCCATGCACCGGGAGCCGGACGTGGGATTTGATCCCAGGTCTCCAGGATCGCGCCCTGGGCCAAAGGCAGGCGCCAAACTGCTGCACCACCCAGGGATCCCCCTCAAATTTAAATTATGATTTAGCAGGTCTTATGCAGAGCTAAGTTAGAATTGTGAATAGCCTAAGTGTAAGCTTCTTATGAACAAACACCATGTCTTTGTATTCCTGGCATCTAGTATGATGCCTGACATATAGTAACTGATTTATGAATAAACAAATGGATGAAGTGACTAATGAATATACCCCACGGTTCTTGAGAATAGAAATACTTGAGAAAGCAAAAACTAAAACACTAACTGGAGTTTGCAAATGGACATATAATTAAGCATAGCAAATTAATCGCATTTATCAATTATTTCTATGGAAAACCTTCTAAAACAAGAAGAAATGAACTTAAAAGCTATTAAATAATAAGACCAAAGAGAACGAGAGAAGAAACAGTGGATAAGGAATTTCAAACAATTTATGGTAAAGAGAAAGTATGTAGAGGCAATGTCCTGGTTAAAACTCTTAACTATAAGGAACAAACTGAGGGTTGCTGGAGAGGAGGTAGATGGCAGGATGGGGTAACTGGGTGCTGCGCATTCAGGTGCACTTGATATGAGCCCTGGGTGTCATACACAAATGATGAAACACTAAATTCTACCCCTGAAATTAATAATATACTATCTGTTAACTAACTTGAATTTAAATGCAATCTTTAAAATATATATTTTTATAAGATTTTATTTATTTATTTAAGAGAGAGAGAGTAAATTAGAGAGAGAGCACAAGCAAGGGCAGGGGCAGAGAGAAAAGCAGCCTCCCTTGAATAGGGAGCCCCTTGTGGGGCTCGATCCCAGGACCTTGGGATCATGACCTGAGCTGAAGGCAGACACTTAACCGATGGAGCCACCCAGGCACTCCTAAATAAAATTTCAAACAAACAAACAAACAAACCATGGTGAGTAAACACATACATTTATCCTCAATCAAAATGAATACAAAGCAATATGAATGTGTTAACTCACCATGACAAAGATAATGGAAAACAAAAACAAAAACACCAAAAACCACAACAGTCAACAATGTGAACATATTCTAAAGCAGAAATAAACCTGAAGAAGCTAACGAAACCAGAAAAGCTATATAGTAACAACTTAAAGAGGGCTGTCCACAAATTCCTAGAATGTCTCAGAAACTAAGAGCATCAGGTCAGGTACCTTATAAGGGGGAAGTATGACATGGTAGCTAAAACCAGGGACACTGGATGAAAAGTTTGTATAAGGAATGGTTAAACGCCCTGATTCTCTAGTCATTCCCATGTCATCATGTTACTATCCTACCCTCACAAGACAATAGTTTTATTCTATAAAGAAACTGAACTAATGTTCAAGCCTAAAGGACAAGAATAGAAGAAGGGTGGAGGGAGGCACCATATGGAACCAAGACAGATTGAGATAAAGTCTACATACTGAGGATTGAGAACATTATTCTGCTTCCTTTGTTTATGCCACAAAAATGGTAGCTATGTTTAAAGCTTCACATACAGCACACAAGTGGAGGATACCTTTTTCTCTTAAGAATTTTAAGAAGTCACAAAGAAGACATACAAATGGCTAAGAGACACATGAAAAAACGTTCAACATCACTCTGCATCAGGGAAATACAAATGAAAACCACAATGAATACCACCTCAACATCTGTCAGAATGGCTAAAATTAACAACACAGGAAACAACAGATGTCCGTGAGGATGTGGAGAATGGGGAATCCTCTTATGCTGTTGGTGGGAATGCAAACTGGTGCAGCCACTCTGGAAAACAGTATTGAGGTTCCTCAAAAGTTAAAAATAGAACTACCTACAACCCAGCAGTTGAGCTACTAGGAATTTTTTTATTCATGAGAGACACAGAGAGAGATAGAGGCAGAGACACAGGCAGAGGGAGAAGCAGGCTCCATGCAGAAGGTCAATGTGGGACTCGATCCCAGTACTCCAGGATTATGCCCTGGGCTGAAGGCAGGTGCTAAACTGCTGAGCCACCTAGGGATCCCCAAGCTACTAGGTATTTATCCAAAGGAAATAAAAATGGTGATTCAAAGGAGCACATGTACCTCAATGTTTATAGCAGCAATGTTCACAATAGCCAAAACACGGAAAGAACCCAGATGTTCATCAACAGATGAATGGATAAAGAAGTGGCATATATATAATGGAATATTGTATATCAAAAAAATGAAATCTTGCCATTTGCAATGACATGGATGGAATTATGCTAAGCAAAGTAAGTCAGTCAGAGTAAGAAAAATATCATATGATTTCACTCATATGTGGAATTTAAGAAACAAAACAGATGGGCATAGGGGATGAGAAGAAAAAATAAAGTAAGATAAAAACATAGAGGAAGGCAAACCTCCCTGGACTCTTAACTCCAGGAAACAAACTGAAGGTTGCTAGAGAAGAAGTGGGTGGGGTGTGGGGTATGAGGTACGTGGATGATGGGCATTAAGGAGGGCACCTGTGCCCTTGGTGTTTTATGCAACTGATGAATCACTAAATTCTACTCTTGAAACTAATAATATACTGTATGTTAACTGAATTGAATTTAAATAAAATTTTTAAAAAATTTTTAAGAGGTCACAAAAAGACAATCCCCACATATTAACATTTAGGGATTTCCATACTTTTCTAGTCAAAAAGCTTTTCTAACCAATTTTTTACAATTTCAATCTTAAATATGAGTGGACATTCATGGATCAAAAGGCACTGAAGAAAGCATCCAATATGAACAACAGAGATGAAGACAATGTGAAAAGAAATTCAGAGCAAACATACGACGCAGCAACAGAAGAAAATTAAGTACAAAAAAAAAATCCCAAAATAATACCAAAAACCTGAGCAGCAACAAGCATCTCAAAACAAGAGGCTATGAAAGAAAAGTGAATAAGGTATAAGAAATAAAAAATAAAAAAGAAAAAGAAAAAGAAAAAAAGCTTAAAAATATATAAGATTGCAGCAATTTTCTTTAGTTTAAACAAAAATGCAACAGAAGAGCTGGGTAATAAAGAAGAAATGTCCCAAAAAGAAAAAAAAGAAAAAAAATTAGAAAGTCAATACATAAATAAAAGAAGTTGCAGAAAGATATATTGAAGGAAAGGAGAAAAAATGGTAAAAATGAGTAATTTCCAGATATAAGCACTCAAGTTACCAGGTTAAAAGAAAATACCTACTATCACTAGAATAAAACAAAAACAAAAACACCTAACAAAGGCATATTTTCATATCATTAAAGATTAACCACAATAAAGGACAATCTCAGAAGCTTTCAGAATAGAGAGACATATGAATATATATAAAACATGCAAAGGAACAAAAATGATAATGGTGTTGCGATTCTGTGCTTTTTCTTTTTGAAGTCTATTAATTTATTTGGGAGAAAGACAGTGCCTGTGAGCAGTGGGGAGGGCAGAGAAGAGAAAGACAAGCAGACTGCTCAATGAGCAGGGAGCCCAATGTGGGGCTCAATCTCAGGGCCCTAAGGTCATGATCTCAGCCGAAATCAAGAGTCAGATGCTTAACAGACTGAGCCACCAGGTGCACCAACTACTGTGATTCTTAATAGCAACCTTGGAATTAGAGGCAATGAAGAACTAACCTCAAAACTCTAAGGAAAAATGATTTTCAACACAGAAATATAAAATTATCAATTTCGAAATTATCTAGAAATGGTTATATAGGAATTGAAAAAGTTTAGTTTCTATGCACTATTCTTAGGAAGCTGTTGAGGGTTATCTTTCCAGAAAACCAGGAAATATTCTGAAAAGAACTAAAGAAAAAAATGTACAATATGATCCTGGAACATCTCACATCAGATACTAAGAAAGCATTCAAAGCCTAGTAGTGTTGTATAAAAGGACCGCATTGAAAATGGTCCCATTTGTTAAAGATGGGACAATTTAACCACCATCAATAAAGTGAATTGGAAAAAAAATGAATTAAAAATAAAATTCTCTTGGGCAGCCCCAGTGGCCCAGCGGTTTAGCACCGCCTTCAGCCTCGGGTGTGATCCTGGAGACCCGGGACCCAGTCCCACGTCAGGCTCCCTGTACGGAGCCTGTTTCTCCCTTTGCCTGTATCTCCCTTTGCCTGTATCTCTGCCTCTCTCTCTCTCTCTGTCTCTCAAGAAAAAATAAAGTCTTCAAAACAATACGTGAATCTTTAAAAAAAAAATAAAAATTCTCACTTAGCAGACTAAGGTTACAAAGTAACTTCCTTAACCTGATAAATGGCATCTATGAAAAAAAAAATGTGAGAACTATACACTGAAAACTATACAGAACTATAGAAAGAAATTAAATAAATGTAAAGACATTTCTGTTTATTAACTGAATAGAGTTCATATTACTAAAATGGCAAAACTTCCCCAAATAATCTAAGCCTCAGCTGACATCTTTGCAAAAATTAACAAGCTAATCCTAAAATTCAGATAAAAATGCAAGGATTACAGAAAAGCGAAAAAAAAAAAAAACACTTGAAATAGAACAAAGTTAGAAGATTTACACTAAACAATTTTAAAAATGAAAGTCCTTACTGGAAATCATTAGAGAATGTTAGCCAAACAACTTGCTATTTCAAAAACTAGTAAATAAAGAGAAATACACATTTTTTCCTGCTCTTTCTAAATAAACTGAATGAATGAGTTTCCAAATAATAGATGAGGGGAGGTTCTCCTTTATAGAGGTATGTCAAGTAATGAAGGAAGAGTATGAGACTATAGCCCTTTTGCAATGTCTAAAGATATCAGTACTGAATGTTGACAGCTACTAACATCACAAAAAGAGAGGCCTTAGATATTATGAGTCTTCTAAGGGAGGGAACACAACATTCCTATTTAAAAAATTGCCCAAAAATGGAAGTCCCTAAATCTAAATACTAATATAGAAATAAGAGGACAGAAGAACATGTAAAACAACATTAGGGGAATGGAAGTAGGAGATTCAGAGTACAGTAATAAATTATTTTCTTCAAGAAATTAAAAATAAATAAAACAAGGTAATAGAGGGGAAATCTAGAGATTAAAAGAGATTTAACTGGAGAGATGAAGGGAAATATCTAACAATTGTAACATGTGAGCTTTATTTGGGTACTGATTCAAATTGTGGGGGGAAAATAATTTTAAAAACCTGCAATATTAGGATATTAAGATAATTGAGAATTTGAACACCTACTGGATTTTTTTTGACATTAATGACTGATTATTGCTTATTTTTTTACATACGATAATGGGATTCTAATTACTTGTTTTTTCAGAGTCCTTACTTTTTACAGATATGTTGTGAAATAAACATAAAAGATAAAAGATTTTATCCCAAGATAAAATGGGATATGTAGGTTTTTCTTCAACATAATGTGGTGAAGTTACATGGGAATACAGGCATACCCTGAGGATTTAGAAGGTCTGGTTCCAGACCACCAAAATAAAGGGAAACTGCAATAAAGAGAGTCAAACTAGTTTTTTGGTTTCCCAGTAGATGTAAAAGTTATGTTAACAGTATTCTGTAGTCTATTAAATGTGCAAAAGCAATGTATCTACAAAACAACATACATAGTTTAATTTTAAAATACTTTATTGCTGGGCAGCTTGGGTGGCTCAGCGGTTTAGCGCCGCCTTCAGCCCAGGGCCTGATCCTGGAGACCTGGGATCAAGTCCACGTTGGGTTCCCTGCATGAAGCCTGCTTCTCCCTCCATCTGTGTCTCTGCCTCTCTCTCTCTCTCTCTCTCTCTCTCTCTCTCTCTGCGTCTCTCATGAATAAATGAATAAAATCTTTTAAAAAAACCCTTCATTGCTAAAAATGCTATCATCTGAGTTGTCAGCAAGTCATAATCTTTTTGTTGGTGAAAGATCTTCCTTCAATGATTATGGCTGCTGGCTGATCAGGTTGGTGGTTGCTGAAGGCTTGGTCTTGAACCCTTCAAAGTCATTCAAGAGGACTGGAATCAATTTCTTACAAATTTCTGTTCATGTTGACATTGTGAACTCTTTCCATGAATCATGAATGTTCTTAACGTCATCTCAAATGGTGAATACTCTCTAGAAGGTTTTCAATTTACTGCTCAGATACATCAGAGGAATTACTATCCATGATAGCAATACTCTTACAAAATGCTTTTCTTAAATAGTAAGACCTCAGTGTCAAAAGTTGTTATGTTAACAGGAAAGAAAACAACATTCATATCATTATACATTTCTTTCCTTCAGAGCTCTTGGGGGGCCAGATGCATTTGTCAAGGATCAGTAATATTTCAAAGGCATCTTTGTTTTTGGAGCAGTAGGTCTCAAGAATGGGCTTAAACTAGTCCATAAACCATTTGGTAATCAGATGTGCTATCATCCAGGATTTTTTGTTCCCTTTGTAGAACACAGGAAGAGTAGATTGGGCATAATTCTTAAAGGCCCTAGGATTTTTGGAATGTAAATGAGCACTGGTTTCAATTTAAACTCACTAGGTCTATTAGCTCCTACCAAGAGAGTCAGCCTGTCCTTTGAAGCTTTCAAGCCAGGCATTGACTTCTCTCTAGCTATGAAGTCCTAGATGGCATCTTCTTCAGTAGAAGGCTGTTTCATTTAAAACACTGAAAATCTGTTGTTTAGTGTAGCTGCCTTCATTAATGCTTTTAGCCAGATGTTCTGAAGAATTTGCTGTAGCTTCTATATCAGTACTTATGGCTCCCCTTTGCATTTTTATTTTCTGAAGAAAGTTTTTTAATCAGCCTCTGCTAGCTTCAGACTTTTCTTCCACAGCTTCCTCACCTCTCAGCCTTCACAAAATTGAAGAGTTAGGGCCTTGCTCTGGATTTAGGCTTTAGTTAAGGGGATGTTGTGGCTGGCTTGCTCTTCAATTCAGACCAATGAAACCTTCTCCACATTAGTGATAAAGCTGTTCTGGGGTACCTGGGTGGCTCAGTTGGTTAATCATCTGCCTTTGGCTCAGGTCATGATTCCAGTGTCCTGGGATCAAGTCCCAAGTTGAGCTCCTTACTCAGCAGGGAGTCTGCTTCTCCCTCTCCCTCTGCCCCTCCTCCTGCTCCTCCTGCTTATTTTACAAATAAGTAAAATCTTTAAAATAAAAAGTAATAAGGCTATTCTTCTTTCTTATTTGTGTGTTCCCTGGGGTAGCACTTTTATTTTAAGAATATTTCCTTTGCATTTACAACTTGGCTAACGATTTGGTGCCAGAGGCCCAGCTTTTGGCCTTTCTCAATTTTTGACATACCTTCTTCACTAAGTTTAATCATCTCTAGCTTTTGATTTAAAGTGAGGGACATGCAACTTTTTCTTTTTCTTTTTTTTTTTTTTTGCAACTTTTTCTTTCACATGAATACTTTGAGGCCATGGTAGGGTTGTTAATTGGCCTCATTTCAATAATATTGTCTCAGGGTGTAGAGGGGTCCAAGGAGAAGGAGAGAGATATGGGAGCAGCTGGTCACTGGAATAGCCAGAGCATACACATACACAATATTTATCAGTTGTTTGCCATCTTATTTGGGTGTGGTTTGTGGTGCCTCAAAACAATTATAATAGTAACATGAAAGATCCCTGATCATTGATCACCATAACCAAATATAATTATAATGAAAAAGTTTGAAATATTAAGAGAATACCAAAATGTGACACAGACACATGATGTGAACAAATGCTATTTTTAAAATGGTACTGAGAGACTTACTTGGCGCAGGGTTGCCAAAAACTTTTAATTTGTAAAAAATGCACTATTCGTGAAGCAAAGTAAAGCTCAAAGCACGATAAAATGGGACATGCCTGTATAGCAAAACAAGAGTGACTATGAGTTGATAAACACTGAAGCTGATGAAGAGTATATGAAGAGTTCATTTTACTATTGTCTACTTTTGTATACATTGAATTTTTTTCCATAATAAAATATTAAACAGAGGACCAGAAAATAAAGGAAAAAACAAAAGTCATGGAGCCAGGAATTTTGGAATGCAATATAGCAGTATGACAAAAGAAAATTCAGGATGACACCTGTGTACCTATGTCCGAAGAAAAAGCAGTTGAAATTAGAGCAGAAGGCTGTGAAAAGGCAGCCTCCAGAAATATGGGGGGGAAAAAAGATTATTTTACATGGTTGTCTGATATTTTGGATTGACAGATCTGTTGGAGTCTTTGAATAAAAAAATTATAATGGCCTTACTGAAAACTAAAAGGTGGAATAAAGGAAATAATAATAAGATAAAAAGTTGATTAAGAAAGAGTCAATTACTCAATCTTTTAGAGAACAATATTTAATTTATTTCCATGTTTTCTATTTATTTAGTGAATCATATAGACATGGACATGAGTTACCAAATAATTCAGACACCAGAAGGATAATGGAAGAAAAATGGTGAGGAGAGGTGTTTAAATTACTGTTTTTTTACTTTAGGCTTTTGATTTGGATGAGGGACTTAATCTTTCTAAATCTCAGTTTACTCATCTATAAAATGGGTGTAATATCATCATTCTTACAGAATTGTTTAAAAATTAAAGATAATATAAAGCCATATGGCTTACATATAAAATACAATGTGCAGCTAACAAAAATAACATATTTTAGTTACTGATATAGAAAGATAGTCTAAAAAAAAAAAAAAAAAAGAAAGATAGTCTAGAAATAGTGTTCAATGAAAAAGCACAGTACCAAAGAGTATGTATAATATGGCCCTATAAAATTGCCTACCTATCCATCTCTCTTTCCTTCTCCTTCTCTCTTATGAACCTAAGGAGAGAAGTTATCTAAAGGGAAGGTTATCAAAACATGCTTAGTAATGGTTATTTCTACATAGCAAGAAATAGCAGAGTTCAGTTCATTGTATGTATTAAAAAACTTTTCTTCCATGTTTGATTTGTTAAAATGATCATTTTTCCAAAGCAATGCACCATATTTAAATTAGTAAAAATAAAGGAAAATAAAACAACTGAGAAAGACAATGTTTTTTTTTTTTTTTTTTGAAAGACAATGTTAAAGCATCGGACAAGGTAATGCTAAGTGAAATTAGCAGATTATAGATAACATTACACATAGGTTATAAAGAAAAAATGAAAACAATTAACTTATTAGCATACTTGATTATAGTATTTTCATTCCAGTTTTATTATATAATATTATATGATTTCTTTGTCACATGTATGTGTAACTTCTTACTCATATTAAGCCAAAATCTACCACCCTATTAAGTTTCATTCATTGATAACAGTTTTGACCTGAGGCCACAAAGACAAAAGTGTAATTCCTTTAAAACATGATAGATCCTTAAATATTTAAAGATTTGTTCCCCCTAAGCCTTCTCTTTTTCAAATTTCTATAGGCTTCATAAAACCAAGCACTATGTCTTATTCATCTTTATATTGCCGGCAGGTCTGAAATAATGTCTTAAATATAGTAGGCAATCAATAATATAGGCATTTGTAGAGATGGATATGAAATACTCTCACTATTCTTGTCACCCTTTCCCAGCTATGTTTTCATTTAACATGCTTCCTACAATATGACTTTTAGTGCCCTCTCAGTTCCTCGCATTCCATCTCCAATGACCTAAAACTCTCCTTCAAACATTCCAGTCCCACGGCTATAACCATGAAAAGCAGTGCCTGAAAAACAGCTCTATCTGGTAAATTCAGACATTCCACTCTATACTGCCCCAGTCTTCTCACCCACTTGTTTACTTATAATCACTCTATCTTCACTATCACATCAGGACCTTTCTGTCAACTGACCACTTTTACCATATTCACATCTTTCCTGTCTTTATGTTTTTCCTCACCTTGTATGGATTTCTCAGTCCATACATTACCTTTCATTCTATCAAGATCACAAAATGTCCTTATTCTTCAGTCCATGCATCACAAGGTGGTAAAAAAAAAATCTTAGATCCAACCAAAAGCCTTTTCTAAGATTGTACCTACAATGCTGGGTGTTGCTGGGGAAATCATATTTTTGAGAGCATTGGTTCCATAACATATCTAAAATTTTTGTTCTCAAATGGTTACTTGGTGCTGCCGCTGATTCTATCACACTAATCTCATTATCTCACTCTCTCTTTCAGCAATATTTCACACTGTGTCAACACTCATTCAATTCTCTACTTTCCCATTTCTCTAAACACATAACTGTCTTTCCCATTTCCTGAAAAAAAAAGTCATCATATGCAAACTTCCTAAACTTCTTGTCACCCCAGAAACTATGGATGTCTCAATAATATAATGTAGCCATAACAAAGGATGAAATTACTTACATATACAAAAAATGGACAAATAAGTAAAGTACAAAACAACGTCTATGTTTATGCTATCCAGTATCTGTGTAAAAAATAGAAATTCCCTTGAAAAGGCATACAATTTTTTGTGGAAAAATTAAAAACTATATTTTTCAGAAAAAAGTGAGTGAAAGGGAGATTTTTCAAAGTATATACTCTTACATAGATGATTTAGAAGTTTGAACAATGTGAAAATGTTGTCTTGAAAAATAACAAACCAAGCTTATACATCTTGTCATGTTTGTTCCTTTTATGCTTTAAAACCCCAGAATGAAAAAAATTAAAATAAAAATAAAACCCCAGAATGCAGGGGTGAGAGGGCAAGGGGAATATAGAGTTACTGTTTAATGTTTGGGATGATGAATAAGTTCTGGAGACAAATGGTAATGATGTTTGCACAACAGTGTGAATGTACTTAATATAACTGAACTATAAACTTAAAAAGTTAAAATAGTAAATTTTCTTACATATATTTTACTAAAAAAACCTCCTATAATACTGATAAATAAAAAGCATAAAACACCTGCCAGTGCCTTCTTACTGCTATTCTGATGAAAAGAAAAGGACCCCATATAAAATGACCTATGCCAAACTCCATTTTTGTCTTGAGACTCTCTTCTATTACCTCAAGAATATTCCTATGACCTGATCTACTTTTACCTTTAGTTCCTCAAAGGCCTAGCAGTCTCTCTGGCTCTTAGGCTTAGCACATAAAACTACTCTTCCTGGAATGCAAATAAATATCACTCACTAACAAGATGCCCCTTCTGTTCTTTGCGACTTGATAGTTCACTGTCTTAAACTCTGCCATTACATCCTTTACTTCCTTTAAATGACACTCATCAAAACTGTTATCATCTGGTAGTGTTTGAGAACTCAGTGAAGGTTGGAACCACGTAGGTCTTGTTCTCTAATATGTATCTGATGCTTAAGACATGGGATGGCAAATAATAGATACCCTATAAATATTTTTGAATGAATGGATTAATCAAAATTAAACTACACTCCAGATGTGGTCTAATCAATGATTGGAGTAGAACCATCCCTTACTCTGAATGTTAATATGAGCAATACATCCCAATATTACTTTATTTTTATCAGTTATGACAGACAGTTGACTTCAATTTAGCATAAGGTTATTCAAAACCAGAAATCTTCTTGAACTAAACTAGTGACAATAGGTGAGGATTTCTGAAATCCTTCCACACAAAGCAGACTTTCTAAGCATAAGTGCAGGATTTGTCCTATTAATTTTTATCTAATTATTTTTCAAACTTATCTCTGCCATCCAGTATATTAACTATTTCTCTCAGATTTGAGCCATTTGCAAATGGAATAGACTTGACCTCTATTTAGCCCATGGATAAGAACATTAAATGTGACAGTGCTGAGGACAAAGTACAGTACAATTCCATAAGAGACATTTCTTGAAGCTGACATGACCTATTAATTAACACTTTTGGAAAATGGCTGTAAATACCTTTAATATGTATTATCTTTCAGCATTTTCCCTCTCATAAAAATTTAGACAACTATTTCTCCTAAGTGGTAGAAATGGCACAACATATCAGCAGTAAAGAAAGTTTAGAAAATCGGAGAAATTTTCATAAAACTATGCTAGGATATTCTTAACCTTTAAGCATGACATTAGGGAGGACAAATTTGTCTTCCCACAGTGTACCTTTTCAAGGTGGCTACTGATAACAGAATGCTTCGCTGGATTACCTATGTGCCCTTCTTTTCTGTGTAAAAGAACATTTATTAAAGTTGCCATTCCTGAGGTCTTTCTTACTTCCAGGAAAAGCGAAAAAAAGGTGCAAGATGAAGTCAGATACTAGGCAAGCCATTTAACATTGCCTGGTGCCTATAAAGTGACAAAGGCAGACTGAGTAATCTGTAAAGTCTTTTCTAGGTCTCCTGTGCTAATGATGGACAACTGAATGTGCTCCCTTATCCAAATCATATTTGCATTTATAGTGTCCTCTAAATACAATGCAGCACAATGAATGATGTAAAGGATTGTGTATATGGGATGTTCTGGTGGAGTAATACTTCCTCTGTGTCTCTCAAATCAAACCAAGTAGTCATCTATACCTAGACTTCTCATCTCCAAACTACATTTGCATTATTATACTTCTGTTTGTGACCACATATGTATCTAATAAACTTTATAAAGATAAAGTTATAATTTTGCTCAAGCTTCATTTAACTTAATTTGAATACAGTCATGATATTTCAAATATAAAATATGGGTCTAGAACTGAATAACTAACCATAATTTGCCTTCTGCAAAATTATAGTGTGAAAATGACATCTTCATGAAATCAAAACATTATGGAAAAAATTTAACATTCCAAACTAACTTAAAATGCCAGGAAGAGCCTTGATCCAAATCAGTCTATGATACCATATTAGTTTCAAGGTAATGAAGAAAAGGAATAATGTAAAATTTTTGAAATGGAATCTGGAAGAAAATGTCTTTTGAGAAGCATAATAATAATAATAATCTTGAAATGGCTTTCTCTAGTAAACATAAAATAGAACACAATCTCCCCAAACATAAAGAATTTCCAAAATATAAACCTTTCTTTGAAACCGTATGTGTGCTAATAATCAAGAAAGGAATAGTTATACACTTCTTTTGTAATATGACAAGTCCTAGTCAGAAAAGATGAAATGCTTCTGACCATTTAGGATTTCCTAGTCCCCCAAAGATAAATCCAATTAATATGTCTCTTTTATGTAAATAAACTTTTGGCATTTATAGTCTGCAAAAATTGTGACAAAGAGCCTCCTAACAACATGTAGTATCATGTCTATTTGGCATTATATCTTATAACTATTTATTATTATTTATGTATAGATAGACAATTTACTTTTTATTAGTAACTCTGTGCTAGGATACCTTAATAAATTTTTTTATTGTGAGCATTTTTGAGCTGATCCCCTCAGGCCTTCCAATTAAATAATATGAGCTGCAAATAATGATAATTTTGTCTTTTTCATTACAATTTTTACCTTTTTTTGGGTGTGTGTGTTTTGTATCTGAACTGATTTAGTGCTGCCTGCATAAAGTAAACCATGATGTCAGGGAACATCCTTGTTCCAGATTTAAAGTTTCATATAATACAGTGGCTTTGAGTATATATACACACATATTTAAAAACCTCATATTCATAGATAGGAAGAGTTAATCTATAACCAGAGAAATCTATAGAATTAATGCAATCCCTACTACAGTACTTATATAACATTTTTTCACAGGACTAGACTAATCCTAAAATTCATATGGAACCACAAAAGACCTTGAATAGTGAAAGCAATCTTGAAAAAAAAGAACAAACCCAGAGGTATCACAATATCACATTTCAAGGTATAATATAAAGACATAGTATTCAAAGAGTATGGCATTGGCACAAAAACAAACACAAAAATTAATGGAATGGGATAGAGAGCCCAGAAATAAATCCACACTTACATGGTCAATTACTTTACAACAAAGGGGTTAAGGATATATGATGGGGCTAAAGACAGTTTCTTCAATAAATGATGTTGTAAAAACTGGACAGCTACATGCAAAAAAATGAAAATGAACCACTTTCTTACACCATACACAAAAACAAAATCAAAATAGATTAAAGATCTAAATGCTAGACCTTAAACCATAAAACTCCTAGAAGAAAACAGCAGTGATCTCTTAGACATCACTTAGCAACATATTTATGGGTTGTCTCCTCAGCCAGGGGAAGCAAAAGTGAAAATAAACTATTGGAACTATACCAAACTAAAAAGCTTTTGCAAAGGAAAGTAAACCATCAACAAAACAAAAAAGCAACTTAGTGAATAGGGAAAGATATTTGCCAGTGATATATCCAATAAGGGGTTAATATCCAAAATATATTGGGACTTGTAAAACTCAACACCAAAAATGCAAACAATTCGATTAAAAAATGGGCAGAGGATATGAATAGACATTTTCCCAAAGAAGACATAAAGATAGCCAATAGACACATGAAAAGATGCTCAATCAACATCACTAATCATCAAGGAAATGCAAATCTGAATGCACTACCTTCTCCAAATCATATTTGTATTTACAACTTCCTCTAAATATAACCCAGTCAGAATGGCTAGTATCAAAAGAAATAACAAGTGTTGGCAAGGATGTGGAGAAAAGGAATCCCTTGTGCACTGTTAGTGGGAAGGTAAATTGGTGAAACCACTATGGAAAACAATACAGAGGTTCTTCATAAAACTAATAAGAGAAATACCGAATTCCACTAGTGGGTATTTACCCAAAGAGAACAAAAACACTAATTCAAAATTCATATGCACCCCTATGTTTATAATGGCATTATTTAAATAGCCAAATTATGGAAGCAACTCAAGTGTCCTCTTGATGAATGGATAAAAAAGTTGTGGTATATAAATATAAAAAAATAATAATCAGCCATAAAAAGGAATGATATCCTGCCATTTAAGACAACATGGACAGACCTAGAGGGTATTATGCTAAGTGAAGTAAGTCAGAGAAAGACAAATGCCATATAATTTAACTTACATGTGGAATCTAAAAAACAAAATAAATCACCAAACAAACAACACAAAACATACTTCTAAATACAGGGAACAAACTGATAGTTGCCAGAATGGAGGTGAGGAGGGGAGCTGGGTAAAGTAGATGAAGGGAATTAAGAGGTACAATCTTCCAGGTATAGAATAAAGAAGATGTGGAGATGAAAAGTACAGTATACAGAATAAAATCAGTAACACTGTACTACACTTATCATAGTGAGCACTGAGTTATGTACAGAATCGTCAAATAACTATGTTGTGCACCTGAAATTAATTTATCACTGTATGTCAACTATACTTCAATAATTAAAAAATTATTAAACCATATAAAAGGATGGATACTGAATTTTATCAAATTACACCTCAGCATATATGGAGATGATGTAATGAAGTTTTTCCTTTTCACTAGTAAAATGACTATATTAACACATTTTCTAATATTAAACTATACTTGCTGATATAAATTCTATTTGCAACACATGAGGTCAACACATGAGGACTTTTCGTGAGTTTTGGTTTATATTAATATTGAGGATTTCTACATTTATAAATTTAAGTTAAAAAATCCTTAGGTTTTTTTTTTTTCTGTATATTGTCTGATTTTGCTATCAGTGTTAAAATGCCTTCATACAATTTAGAAAGACTCTATCTCTGTGCTCTATAGCCCTTTAAAAAGCATCAAAACACCATAAGGTTATTTTAAAAACCTGTAGAAGGCAGCCCGGGTGGCTCAGTGGTTTAGTGCCGCCTTCAGTCCAGGGCGTGATCCTGGGGACCCCCCGATAGAGTCCCACATCCCGCTCCCTGCTTCTCCCTCTGCTTGTGTCTCTGCCTCTCTGCCTCTCTGTGTCTCATGAATAAATAAATAAAATCTTAAAAAAGAAAAACTTGTAGAAAGGATAAAAGAAAACACACTGGGAAAAAATGTGAGGGACTCATCACAAAGAGCTGATTTCTATAATAAAGATTTCCAGTATATCAATAAGAAAAAAATAGCTAGTCAGTTTAGGAAGATGAAGGGCAAAGAACATAAAGAGACAACTAGCAGGAGAAGAAGTAAAACTACCATCAGAACACACTGGCAAGAGAAAAATAATTTATATTTGAACAGGTTGGAAAGGTGTGGAGAAAGAGACAAACTTACTGCTGTGGGAATATAAATTAGTATAATTTTGGTGGAGCAGTTTGCAAAAGTCTAAAAAATATAAAAATACACATGCCCTTTGTACCAGCAATTCCAATTCTATAAATTTATCCTAAAGATTTATTCCTGTATGTGCGACATGAAATATTAAAATAGCTCATACAATAAAAAAAAATAAAAAAAATAAAATAGCTCATAATTATTGAGTGCTCACTATGTGCCACTGACTGTTGAAACCCCTCATAAATATTAGCTAATGTAAGTCTCCTAAGAATTCTCTGAGATAGGGATAATTATTGTCTCTTTTAGAGCTAAAGACACCAAGGTCTGGAGAAGTAAAGTTACTTTCATAAAATGAAACATTGTAAGTACTGGATATAAATATATAAGACAGGTGGTCTAGCTCTAATTTTGCATGCTTTTTGCCAATATAATGTACTGCCTCTCAAAATGTGCAAGGATATCCAATGCTGTACTGTATGCAACAGCTATGTACCACAGATAAAGGTCTATTAATAGTATACTAAATAAATTATAGTGCATGCAAACAGTGGAATACTGGGAGCAGCTAAAAATAAAAATGTTAAAGCTCTTTTAGGAACTGATATGGAAGGATCTCCACACATATTAGATGAAGACAGCATACAGCAGAACAATACATACCTTATATTACTATATATGTAGAAATAAAATGATACAATATTATACACATACAATCATATATGCTTCTTCATGCATGGAGTGCCTCCAGAAGGATACACAATAAATTGCCAACACTGTGTATCCATATGCTTCTTCGTACATTGAGTATCTCCAGAAGGATACCCCATAAATTGCCAACACTGTGTTTCCAGAAGGATACACAATAAATAACCCAACCCAGGTTACCTGGGAAGGGAAATGGCTGGCTGGGAGACAGCCAAAGAGGAATGAACTTACTCTTCACTTTTGTACATTGTGCACATTTACCCAGTCAGTACAATTAAATAATTCCAAAAATAAAATGGAAGGTTAAAAATTAAAGAAAAAAAATACCATTATCTACTTCTTTTATTTATGTATAGGTCTTCACATAAGATTTTACTTGAAGAAATTATTCCATAGCTACTACCAGTGTGAAAAGCACTGGAACAAAGAATGACTAATAACCTTAATGTTCATGGTATATATGCAAGAATTAAAATTTATAGAAAGTACTTTGTCATACCTGATATGTGCATTACAGTATCTTTTGGCATACTCAGTCCATGTTCCAAATTTTTGAGGAAAGAGAGCTTCAATCTGCATGAAAAGCTGTAACAATACAAGTGTTCTCAATATGTTGTAGTATTTTCAAGTAAATATTATTACTATGATAACTCTAGTTTAAAAAATAGCAAAGAGTAAAAAAGAAAATCCACCTCTTCTTTCTCAGGCCCCCTCCTTTTCCTCTATTCACACATCTCTGCCATCCTATTCCTCAGGGATAACTGTTATCTTTTTCTCTAATATACATTTATATATTTTGTATGCCTACACAGAGATACATATATCTTCTCTTCTATTAATGTGAAGATATTATATATATAAAACTAGAATTTTTGTCCCCTAAAACATGTCTTAGACAACATTAGAGTACATATACACTATTTTTATTTAGTTTTAAAAATTAAGCAATAGTAGTAGTATAATAAAGCACTGTTTAAAGGCTCATAGCAGCAATTATTATGTACAAGTCCTGTAAAATATTTAAACAGTCTCCTGGGGCAGCCTGGATTTAGCGCTGCCTTCAGCCCAGGATGTGATCCTAGAGACCCGGGATCGAGTCCCACGTCGGGCTTCCTGCATGGAGCCTGCTTCTCCCTCTGTCTTTGTCTCTGCCTCTCTCTCTGTTAATGTCTCTCATGAATAAATAAATAAAATCTTAAAAAAAGAGAAAAAACAGTTTCCTGATCTTGGACACATAGGCTGTTTCTGGCTTTTATACAATTATAAAAGCTAATAACTTCATTAAGTCTCTCTATGTATATGTGTGCATATATAAATATATGTAGGCATAGGTATATGTATCTACATCTCATCTACCAATCATTTATCTATTTATCTATTCATCCATCCATCCACTCACCACTCATCAATCTGTATTTCCATTAGATGAGTCTGTAGGATATATGTTCAGAAATGAAATAGGTGGATTTAAGGTATATGCTTTTTAAGGTTTGATGGCTGTTACTGTGTTACAGTGCAAAAAGCAGGTCCCAGTTTGTATTCCCATCAATAGTATCATGAAATCTTTTCATTTTTATAACTTTGATGGGCTGTACATAGTAGTGTCTCACTGTTAATTAGTATACATTTTTAAGAGAGCTGCTTTAATGAGAAATAATTCATATATCACTTTCATTGTTCATACTTTCATTTTTTTAAATTTTTAAAAAAGATTTTATTTATTCATGAGAGACACAGAGAGAGAGAGGCAGAGACATAGGCAGAGGGAGAAGCAGGCTCCTTGTGGGTAGCCTGATGTGGGACTCAATCCCAGGACCAGGACCATGATCTGAGCTGAAGGCAGACCTCAACCACTGAGCCACCCAGGTACCTCTCATTGTTCATACTTTTAAAGTGTATAATTCAGTGGCTCTTAGTATATTGACAAAATGCCACGATCACCATTATTTACTTTTGAAATATTTGTATCACCATAGACAGGAATTCCATACCTATTACTAGTCATTTCCCATTCTCTCCAATCCTGGCAATCATTAATCTGATTCCTATTTCCATTACTTAGCCTTTCTGGATATTTCACATAAATAGAATCATACAACATGTAGCCTCTGTCTGATTTCATCGACTTAGCATACTGCTTTCAAGGTTCACCCATGTTGTAGAATGTATCAGTATTTCATTCCTTTTTATGGATACATTTTCATTACCCATTCATCAGTTATGGACACTGGCTTCTTACTACTTTGTGGATATTATAAATAATGCTACTATGGATAGTTTTTTTGTGAACACACATATATTTTCAGTTTCTTGTGTATAAATTAAAAAATGGAATTGCAAAAAAAAATGGAATTGCTAGGACTTATGGTAACTCTATTTTTATCTTTTTAAGTATTTGCCAATGTATCTTCCAAGGAGTGAACTTTATAGCTGTATATATCTCTATTAAAAAAAAAGAAGAAAGGTCTTAAATCAATAATTTCTTTTCACCTAAAGACACTAGGAGACAAAGAGTATACAAAACACAAAACAGACAGAAAGAATAATAAAGATTAGAATGGAAATAAACAACACAGAGAATAGAAAACAGAAAAAAAAAAATCAATGAAACCAAATACTGGTTTTGGAAAGAATGGGAAAATTCACAAAATTTTAGCTTAGACTAACCAAATTAAAAAAGAGAGAGAGAAAGAGAGAGAAAGGACTCAAGTTACTAAAATCAGAAATAAAAGAGGGGACATATACTATCAACCTTATAGAAACACAAAGGTTATAAAGGAATACTATGAACAACTGTGTGCTAATAACTTAGATACCTTAGATAAAATGGAAAAATTCCTAGAAAGACACAAAATATTATACTAACTCAAGAAGAAATACACAATCTGAATAGATATATATTCAGTGAAGAGACTTAATTATTAATTTAAAATATACTCACAAAGAAAAACTCAGGCTCAGATGGTTTCACCTCTAAATTCTACCAAACATTTAAAAAAGGAAGTAATAACAAAGTTTCACAAACTTTTCTAAAAAGCAGGAAAGGAGAGAATACTTCCCAACTCATTCTGTGAGACCAGTATTGCCTTGATACTAAAATCAAAGGTATAATAAGAAAACTATATATTACTATTTCTAATGAATATAAACAAAAAAATCATCAGCAAAATAGAGCAAACTGAATCCAGTAACAAATAAAAAGGGTTATATATAGTCAAGAGAGATTTATCATGGAATGTAAGATTGGTTTAACATTTGAAAATAAATTTACATAATACACTTTATCAATAGTTGCCTCCCATGCTTGGCTTATTAATCAATAATAAAAATGTCTACTGTATGTTAAATGCATACCATGTGCCAGGGCACATACAAGATACTTTTAAACCAGTATTTCCTTTAATTCTTACAATCCTAAAAGACAAAAAGTACATTTTTTTTTTCTATGACTCAGGGTTTATGAACAGAAAGGGCTTCTTTAGAATACAGTGACCCTTCAAGACTCAAGAATTTCATTCATTTCTTCTCCCAACCCTTTAATTACTCCATTCTCTCTATGGCTCTTAGAACTAAATGGGAGTATCATACAAATGCCTTATTTCTCCATTTGACTTGAACATAAGTTCAGATACCTATACCTTCCCAAACATGGATCTATGTGGGTTTTTAAAAAAAGATTTATTTATTTATTTTAGAGAGAGAGCACGAGCAGGGCGAGGACCATAGGGAAAGAGGGAGAATCTTGAGCAGACTCTGCACAGCATGGAGACAAAAGTGGGGCTCATCCCACAATGCCAAAATCATGAGCTGAGCGAAAACTGAGTCCTAAGCTCAACTGACTGAGATACCCAGGCAGTCCTCAAACATGTATCTTAAAATAAAAGAGAAACAGAAAGAAGTTAGAAGATACAAAATAGATTAAACCGCAATCCTAAGGAGCTTATAATGTCAAACCAACTGGATAAATGAAGACTAAAAGCATATATGAATGATATGAAAACAAATGTGATGGATATTATAAATGTATACTTAATATGAAAACCTTAAGTTGAAAGTTAAAACTATATTTTTATATACATGTACAAGCACAGGTAAAGTTCACATGTAAACAGAGAAAATAGTCATACTAAAGGATGCATTTAATCAATAATAGCCATCTAGAAATCCCCAATCATTTATTTTTTTTGTGAAAGATTTTTTTCTAAGCCAAAATTTAAGGATTATAGTACCTCTTCAGGCCTTCCCAAAGCTGGAGTTCCTGTAAGAAGAATGGCTCGTTTGGCTTTCTGTACTATTGGCAATAAAATCTTACTGCGAGTTGCATTCCTGGACTTCATGTAGTGTGATTCATCTACTATAACTACTTTGAAGTTCTGATTATTCAATGCATCTATCAAAGTCTCTGCATCTGTGGTTAAAAGACCATAGCCCAGAATTGTCACTTTGCTGCTCGATATTCTCCTAGGAAAAAAAAAAAAAAGTCCTGTAATTTCAAAATATTTCAGTAACCAACTTATCATAAACACCACAACTCTTTGGGAGAAGGAAAAGAAAGAAAATAAAGGGGAGAAATAAAGGGATTTATTAGCATAGCAGTATTACACTGCTAAAACTCAGTTTCTCTTAAGATGTTTATACTTTTTAGATATGATAAATCAGAGTCCAAAATTTAATGTTTTGGTTAACCAAAAATATTTGGTTAAATGGTGTTTGGAAGATTTTGACATCCACCAAGCCATGTATTACTAGCATAGGGACTTTACTTTCTGAGAATATTTATGTCCAGGTATCTAGAGTCATAGATAAAGTGGATACTCAAATATTAGTTGAGTATTCATTGAAGCCTTCCCACAAAGAGGATAGCAGTATTTTTCAACACAGAAAATTTTGAGACAATGCTTAGTATTGCAGGGCTGCCCAATGCACTGCAAGGCATTTCGTATTCCTGGACTGTCACATTAAAGCCCAGCAGAGTGCTTGAAACTGTGACGACAAAAACTCACTGGCTGAGGGGTGATCTGAAACATGGAAGAGAGGAAGGCATCACTTTATGCAGACAAACATTGGCCTAAAGAGATCTCTCATATTTTGAACTACCTAATTATTCATACTATAGTATTCTTTACCATACTGTAATAAAATTATTCATGTACATATTTATCTCCCTTGCTACCTCATAAAATCGATGAGGACAAAGAATGTGTCTTGTTTATCGGTATATATGCAGTGCTAGGCTCCTTATGAGTTTGTAGAATGAAATAACTAGACCAGTAAATATATTAACAATAAAACACATTATGTTTGCATTTTCTGTATCACTGGTGAAAATATACAGGACAGAGTCCATCTTCTGCAGTTCTCTACCCTCTAAGAGAAAACGAAGAGGTCCTAAAAAAAGCACAACAATACAACAACTGCATTTTAAATTTTTAAAAATTTATTTATTTTTAAAATTTTAATTCCAGTGTAGTTAACATATAGTGTTATATTAGTTTCAGGTATGCAATGGACTGATTCAACAATTCCATATAAGTATACTATGAATTCCCTTCACCTATTTCATTAGTCTACCTCACCTACTTCCCCTCTGATAAACATCTGTTTGTTCCTACAGTTGAATCTGTTTCTTGGTTTGTCTCTTTCTCCTTTTTTGTTTTGTTTCTTAAATACTAAATTTCAGTAAGATCATATGGTATTTGTCTTTCTCAGGTTGGCTTATTTCGCTCAGTATTATACTCAGTAACTCACTGCAGGTTGGTGTTAACGGCAAGACTGCATTCTTTTTTACGGCTGAATAGTATCTCCCTGTATATATACATATGTATATTTATACCACTTCTTCATCTATTCATCCATTGAAGGACACCTGATCTGACTGCATAATTTGGCTATTGTAAATAAAACTGCAGTAACATAGGGGTGCATATATCCTTTGGAATTAGTGTTTTTAAATATTCTTAGGAGGAAATAACCAGTCATGAGATCATATGGTAGTTCTTTTTTTTTTTTTTAATTTAAATTCAACTTAGTTAACATACAGTATAGCATTGGGAACTATATCCAGGAACAATTTATTGATTCATCACTTACATGTAACACCCAGAGCTCATCCAAACAAGTTCCCTCCTTAATGCCCATCACCCATTTAGCACATCCTTCCAGGCACCTCCTCTCTCTCAACCTTGTTTCTTCTCTAATATTTAAGAGTCTGTTATAGTTTGCTCTTTCTCTGTTATCTTTTTTTCCTTCCTTCCCCCAATGTTCATATTTTGTTTCTTATATTCCACATATGAGTGAAATCATATGGTATTTTTCTTTCTCTGGCTACATATTTCGCTTAGCATAACACACTCTAGTTCCATCCATGTTGCTGCAAAAGGCAAGATTTTATTTTATTTTTATAGCCGAGTAATATTTCATTGTGTGTATATATATATATGTATACGTATTTATGTATATAAATGTATATAAATGTACATATATACACATATACACTACTGCTTCATCTATTCATCAGTCAATGGACATTTGGGCTCTTTCCATAATTTGGTTATTCTTGATAGTGCTACTATAAAGTTGGGGTGCATGTGCCCCTTTGAATCAGCATTTTTGTATCCTTTGGATAAATACCTAGTAGTGCAATTGCCAGGTCACAGGGTAGTTCTATTTTTAACTTTTTGAGGAACTTCCATACTGTTTTCCAGAGCGGCTGCACCAGTTTCATTCTAAGAGTGTGAGAGCATTCCCCCTTCTCTACATCCTCACCAACATCTGTTATTTCCTGTGTTATTAATTTTAGCCATTCTGAGAGGTGTGAGGTAGTATCTCATTGTGGTTTTGATTTATATTTCCCTGATGCTGAGTAATGTTGAGCATTTTTTTTCATGTGTCTATTAGTCATCTGGATGTCTTCTTTGGTAAAATGTCTATTCATGTCTTCTGTGTATTTCTTAACTGCCCATTATTTGCTTTTTGGGTTTTGAGTTTGATAAGTTCTTTATAGATTTTGTATACTAGCCTTTTATCTGATATGTCACTTACAAATATCTTCTTCCATCGCATCGGTTGCCTTTTAGTTTTGTCGATTGTTTCCTTTGCTGTGCAGAAGCTTTTTATTTTGGGGCACCTTGGTAGTTCAGTTGGTGGTGGTACACTCTTGATTTTGCCTCAGGTCACGATTTCAGGGTCATGAGACGGAATGCCATGCTGAGCTTTGCACTCAGCAGGAAATCTGCTTGAGATTTTTCTCCTTCCCTCTTTCGTTACTCCTCACCACTACCACACACCCCACACTCTGACTCCCTTTCTCTCTCTAAAATAGTAAGTAACTAAAATCTAAAAAAATATATTTTTATCTCAATGAGGTCCCAATAGTTCATTTTTCCTTGTTTACCTTTTCTCTGGAGATGTGTGCAGTAAGAAGTTGCTGCAGCTGAGATCAAAGAGGTGATCCTGTTTTTTCCTCTAAGGTTTTAATGGTTTCCTGTCTTACATTTAGGTCTTTCATCTATTTTAAATTTATCTTTGTATATGGTGTAAGAAAATGGCCCAGTTTAATTCTTCTGCATGAAGCTGTTCAGTTTTCCCAATACCATTTGTTAAAGAAACTGACTTTTCCCCATTGCATATTCTTTCCTCCTTCATCAAAGATTAGCTGACCATACAGTTGTGGGTCCATTTCTGGGTTCTTTTTTTCTGTTCCCTTGACCTATGCGTCTGTTTTTGTGCCAGTACCATACTGCCTTGATGACTACAGCTTTGTAATACAGCTTAATGTTCAGAATTGTGATGCCTCCCACTGTGTTTTGCTTTTTCAGGATAGTTTTCACTATTTTGGGGTCTTTTCTACTTCTACACAAATTTCAGAATTGTTTGTTCTATCTCTGTGAGAAACGCTGTTATTTTGATACGAATTGCACTGAATGTGTAGATTGCTTTGGGTAGTATAGACATTTTAACAATATTTGTTCTTCTATACCATGAGCATGAATGTTTTTCCATTTGTGTTGTCTTCAATTTCTTTCATATGTATTCTATAGTTTTTAGGGTACAGACCTTTAACCTCTTTGGTTAGGTTTATTCCTAGGTATCTTATGGTTGTTGGTATAATTGCAAATGGGATCGATTCCCTGATTTCTTTTTCTGCTGCTTCATATTAGTATGGAAATGCAACAGATTTCTGTATGTTGATTTTATAACCTGTGATTTTGCTGAATTAATGTATCATTTCTAGCAATTTTTTGGTGAAGTCTTTTGGGTTTTTCTATACAGAGTTATCATATCATCTGTAAATAGTGAAAGGACGACATCTTCCTTGCTGATATAAATGCCTTCTACTTCTTTTTGTTGTTCTGACAGCTGAAGCTAGGACTTCCAGTACTATGTTGAACAGTGAGAGTGGACATCCTTGTCATGTTCCTGACCTTAGCTCTCAGTTTTTCACCATTGAGGATGATATTACTTGTGGTTCTTATGTATATGGCCCTTATGATCCTGAGGTACTTTCCTTCTATCCCTATTTTCTTGAAGGTTTTTTATCAAGAAAGAGTGCTGCATTTTGTGGAACACTTTTTCTGCATCTATGAGGACATACGGTTCTTAGTCTTTATTAATATAATCATGTTGACTGATTTGTGAATACTGAGCCATTCTTGCAGCCCAGGAATAAATCATACTTGATTGTGGTAAATAATCCTTTTAATGTACTGTTGGATTCAATTAACTAGTATCTTATTGAGAATTTTTGCATCCATGTTCATTAGGGATACATGTTTGTAATTCTTTTTAGTGGGTTTTTTTGTCTTGTTTGGGATCAAGGTAATGCTGGCCTCATTTAATGAGTTTGGAAGTTTTCCTTCCACTTCTATTTTTTGGAACAGATTTAGAAGAATAGGAATTAATTCTTAAATATTTGGTAGAATTTCCCAAGGAAGCCATCCAGCCCTGGATTCTTGTTTGTTGGGAGATTTTTTATTACTGATTTAATTTCTTTCCTGGTTATCAGTCTGTTCAAATTTTCTATTTCTTCCTGTTTCAGTTTTGGTAGTTTAGGTGTTTCTAGGAATTTACCCATTTCTTCCAGATTGCAAAATTTGTTGGCACATAATTGCTCATAATATTCTCTTATAATTGTTTGTACTTCTGTGGTTTGGTTGTGATCTCTTATTATTTTATTTTATTTTTTTTAAGATTTTATTTATTTATTCATAGAGACACAGAGAGAAAGAGAAAGTGAGAGAGAGAGAGAGAGTGAAGCAGAGACACAGGCAGAGGGAGAAGCAGGCTCCATGCAGGGAGCCTGATGTGGGACTCAATCCTGGGTCTCTGGGATCACGCCCTGAACTGAAGGCAGCGCTAAACCGCTAAGCCACCCAGGCTTCCCATGATCTCTTCTCTTTCATTCATATTTTACTTATTTGGGTCCTTTCTCTTTTCTTTTTGGTAAGTCTGACTAGGAGTTTCTCAATTTTGTTAATTATTTCAAAGAGGTGGCTTCTAGTTTTATTCATTTGTTCTATTGGTTCGTTTTAGATTTTCACAGCATTTATTTCTGCTCTATCTTAACCATTTCCCTTTTTCTGCTAGTTTTGGGCATTATTTGCTGCACTTTTTCCATCTCCTTTAGGTGTAAAGTTAGATTGTGTATTTGAGGCTTTTCTTGCTTCTGGAGGAAGGCTTGTATTGCTATATACTTCTTTCTTATGACCGCCTTTGCTGCATCCCAAAGATTTTGGACTGTCATGTTTTCATTTTTATTTGCTTCCATGAATTTTTTAATTTCTTCTTTAACTTCCTGGTGAACCCATTTATTCTTTTGTAGGATTTTTTTAACCTCCATGTATTTGTGGTCTTTCCAATTTTTTTCTTGTAGTTGATAAGTTTCATAATGTTGTAGTCTGAAAGTATGCATGGTACAATCTTAATTTTTTGTACCAGTTGAGGCCTGAGATGTGACCTAGTACGTGATCTATTCTGGAAAGTGTTGTGTGTGCACTCAAAAAGAATGTGTATTTTGCTATATTAAGATGAATGCTTTGAATATATGTTAAGTCCATCTGGTCCAGTGTGTCATTCAAAGTTCTTGTTTCCTTGTTGATCTTATGCTTAGATAATCTGTCCACTGCTGTGAGTGGGGTGTTAAAGTCTCCTATTATTATTGTACTATCAATGAGTTTCTTTAATTTTGTTATTAATTGATTTAAATATTTGGCTGCTTCCAAGTTGGGGGCAAAAATATTTAAAATTGTTAATTCTTCCTGTTCCATAGACCCCTTTATTATGATGTAGTGTCCTTCTTCATGTGTTCTTAAAGTCTTTAGTTTAAAATCTAGATTAATATGGCTACCTCAGCTTGCTTTTGATATCCAATAACATGATAGATGTTCTCCATCAACTCACTTTCCATCTTGAAGTGTCTTTGGGTCTAAAATGAATCTCTACTTGTAAGCAGCATATTGATGGGATTTTTTTTTAACCATTCTGATGCCCTATATCTTTTGATTAGAGTATTGAGTCCATTTATACTCAGAGTAATTACTGATAGATATGAATTTAGAGCCATCATATTATCCATAAAGTTGCTGTTCTTGTGGGTTGTCTCTGTTCTTTGTTTCTTTTGGTCTCTTCTTCCTGCTTAAAGCATCTACTTTAGTATTTCTTGCAAAGTTGGCTTAGTGTTCATGAACTCCTTTAGTTTTTGCATGTCTTGGAAACTCTTTATTTCTCCTTCTATTCTGAATGACAATTTTGCTGCATATTTTTCCCATTTAGCATGTTGAATATATTATGACACACTTTTCTGGACTACCAAATTTCTGTGGATAGGTCTGCTGTTACAACCCTTGTAGGTTAAGGACATTTTGTCTCTATCTAGCTGCTTTCAGAATTCTCTCTTCACTTTTGTATTTTGCAAGTTGGACTATGATATATCTTGATGTTGACTTGTTTTTATTGATTTTGAGAGGAGTTCTCTGTGTCTCTTAGACGTGAATGCCTGTTTCCTTCCCCAGATTAGGGAAGTTCTCAGCTATAATTTGTTCAAATTAACCTTCTGCCCAGTTTTTCCTCCTCTTCTTCTGGGACTCCTATGATACAGACATTATTGTGCTTTGTGGAATCGCTGAGTTCCCTAAGTCTGAATTCACAATCTAATAGATTTCTTTCCCTCTTTATTTCAATTATTTTCCATAATTTTATCTTCTATATCACCTACTCAATCCTCTGCTTCTTCCATCCTCGATGTGATTACATCCACTCAGTTCTGAATCACAGTTATAACATTTTTAATTTCAGCTTGACTACTTTTTAGGTGTTTTATTTCTGCATTCAGAGTTCTCTGGTGTCTTTTATACCTCTTTTAAGCCCAGCTAGTATTCTTATGACTGTCTTAAATTCTTGTTTAGATATATTGCTTATATCTGTTTTGATCAAATCTTTGCTTGTGATTTCTTCTTGATCTTCTGGGGAGTATTCCTCCATCTTGTCATCTAAGTTTCTGTCCTTTGCATACTATGAAAATTTGTTATGTTTCCTGCTTCTGAAAGTAATGCTATATTTAGAAGGGGCCATACACTGTCCAGAGTCTGGAGCATCAGGAAGTGTTTCTGGTGTATGCTATGTGCACTGTTTTTGTGTTTTGGCTGCTCTTTCCCATAGGTGAGTACTCTACAGAGTTCCTTCTTGCTTGCAGTGGGGGAGTATATAGACATATAACCAGGTGGTGCTTTGGTTAGTTCGTTAAGCTTATTTCCACCAGAAGTGAAGCTGACATTTTGGAGCACACTATGATCAGCAGACCTGGTACATGGAGGGGAGTGAGGTAAGTGGGCAGGGGCGCTGTGTTGGTCTTCTGAGGTAGAGGCCCGCTACGCTGGCTCACAGTCAGACTTGCCCTTGGAAAGATACCCCTGCTGGGTGCAAGGCTGGGTTTGCTGTCAGTGACTCCAGCCTTCACTGGAGGTGCTGTTTCTCTCTGAAGTTGGACTGTGCTGATGGGCACAGAGTGGGGTTGGGGGTGGAAGACAGTGTCACTCACCATGCCCTCTGAACCCCAGGGAGTGGAACTTGCAGCCACCACTGTTCAGGAGGCAGTCACAAAAAAGCAACAATCTTCTCTTCTGTGTCCCCAGCTTTCATCAGGTCCCTGCCCTTAACCCATCTGTGCCCCACCCTTGGTATGACTGGTGCCACAGTTTTCCTGTGTTTTATCTCTAGCTGGGGGCTGGGATTCAAACTCTAAATCTTAAAGGACCTAGCAAAGCATGGACCAATTCCCCCTCCACCAGAGGACAGCCTCTGGGCTTGCCCAGCACTGCTCTGTCCCACAAAAGCAGTTGCATGGTTCATGAACTGTGGCTAAAGTCTAGTGAAGCATAGTGAAAAGCTGCAACCAGGTTATCTGCCCTCTGTGAGCTCCTTTGTCCCTTGCTGTTTAATGGCTGCTCAATGGCTCCCAGCAGGCCTTTTGTCTTTGAAGAGGCAAAATAACCTTTTCAAGATGTACTCTAGAAAGGGGAGTGATCCCTCCCAGTGAGACCCAGGGGATCCCTTCATGTGGTGTCTTGTGTGAGCCCTAAGCACTACTCTCTCTTTCCTTCTCTAACTTCGCTCCATGAAATGGGCTTCCTCCCCTATGTGGTACCTTCAGTTTTGTCTCCCCCAATTCATGGCTTTGAACCTTGCATCTGCCACATTCTTTCCCTCTAATTGTGCAGATTGTTTTCTTAATTCTCCGACTGATTACCTAATTGTTCAAAATGATTTGATGTTCATCTAACTGTGTTCAAGGGACAAGGCAAGCTCAGGCTGCCTCTTCTATTCTGCCATCTTAACTTATCCCCCCATCAAATGGTAGTTCTATTTTTAATTTTTGAGGAACATCCATACTGTTTTTTACAGTGGCCTCACTGGTTTCTATTCCCATCAAAAGTGCACAAGTATTCCTTTTTACCCACTTCTTTGCCACTGTTTGTTGTTTCTTGAGTTTCTGAATTAAGTCATTCTGACAGGTGTGAGCTGATATCTCATTGTGGTTTTGATTTGCATTTCCCTGATGATGGGTCATGTTAGGAATCTTTTCATGTGTCTGCTGGCCATCTGGATATCTTATTTGGAGAAATAGCTGTTCATATCTTCTAACCATTTTTTAATTGGGCAGTTTAGTTTTTGGGTGTTGAGTTGTATCAGTTCTTTAAATATTTTGGATTCTATCCCTTGATCACACATGTCATTTGCAAATGTCTTCCAATTTGCAGGTTCCCTTTAGACTTACTAACGGTTTCCATAACCGTGCAAAAGCTTCTTATTTTGATGTAGTCCCAATAGTTTATTTGTGCTTTTGTTTTCCTTGCCTCAGGAGACATATCTAGGAAAAACGTTGCTACGACTGATTCAGAGAAATTACTGCTGTGCTCTCTTGTAGCATTTTTATGGCTTCAGGACTCATGTTTAGGTGCTTAATCTACTTAATCCATCATAATTCCAGACTTATGGAATTATGATGCTTCCAGTTTTATTCTTTCCTTGTCAAGATTGCTCTGGCTATTCAGGGGTCTTTTGTGGTTCCATATAAATTTTAGGATTGTTTGTTCCAGTTCCGTTAAAAATGCAGTTGGCATTTTGATATGGACTGCATTAAATGTGTAGATTTTTTTGGGCAGTAAGATATATTTTAACAATATTTGTTCTTCCAATCCATGAGCAGAAAATGCCTTTCCATTTCTTTGTGCTGTCCTTAATTTTCTGATCATTGTTTTTCAGTTTTCAGAATACAGGTGTTTCACATCTTTGGTTAAGTTTATTTCTAGGCATCTTACTATTTTTGGTGCAACTGTAAATGGGATTGTTTCCTTGATTTCTCTTTCTGCTGCTTCATTATTAGTGTATAGAAATGCAATAGATTTCTGTACATTTTGTATCTTGTGATATTACTGAATTCATTTATCAGTTCTAATAGTTTTTTGGTGGAGTCTTTATGGTTTTCATTTTTAGCATATGTCATCTGCAAGTAGTCAAAGTTTTACTTCTTCCTTACTGATTTGGATGCCTTTTTCTTGTCTGATTGGTTAGTACTTTGTGTACTATGTTGAATAAAAACTGAGAATTGAGATCCCTGTCTGTTCTGGTCCTTAGGAAAAAGGTCTCAGTTTTTCCCCATTAAGGATGATGTTAGCTGTGAGTTTTTCATATAAGGCCTTTATTATGTTGATGTATGTTCCCTATAAACCTACTTTGTGAGGGTTTTAATCACAAATGGATTTTGTAGTTTGACAAATGCTTTTTCTACATCTATTAAAACGGTCATAGGGTTCATATCTGTTCTCTTAGTGATGTGATATAACATGTTGATTTATTTATGAATACTAAACCATCATCCCTGCATCTCAGAGATAAATTCCAATGGATCCTGGTGAATGATTTTTAAAAATTATTACTGGGTTTGGTTTGCTAGTATTTTCTTTTGAGGATTTTTGTATCTATGTGAATAAGGCCTGTAGTTCTCTTTTTTGGTGGTCTTTTTCTGGTCTTGGTATTACAGTAATGGTGACCTCATAGAATGGTTTGAAATATTCCTTACTTTTTGTTTTTTTGAGTGGTTTCAGAAGAATAGGTATTAATGCTTCTTTAAATGTTTGGGAGAGTAGTGGCTCAGGTAGTTAAGTGCCCAACTTTTGATTTCGGCTTGGGTCCTGATCTCAGGGTCATGAGATCAAGCCCCACGTTGGCTCTGCACTGAACATTGAGTCTACTGGGATTCTTTCTCTCCCTCTCCCTCTGCCTGTCCATTGCCTCCCCCAAGCCCCAGGTCATGTCAGTCTCTCTCTCAAATAAATAAATCTCAAAAAAATAAACATTCTCCTGTGAAACCATCTGCTCCTGGACTTTTGTTTGAGTTTTTTGAATACTAATTCAAATATATTGCTGTAATTGGCCCGTTCAAATTTTCTTTCTTTCTTTTTTTTTTTTTTAAAGATTTTATTTATTTATTCATAGACACAGAGAGAGAGACACACACACACACACACACAGGGAGAGGGAGAAGAGGGTCCATGCAGGGAGCCCGATGTGGGACTCGATCCCGGGACTCCAAGATCACACCTCAGGCTGCAGGCGGCGCCAAATCGCTGCGCCACCGGGGCTGCCCTCGTTCAAATTTTCTATTTCTTCCTGATTCACTGTTGGAACGTTATATGTTCCTAGGAATTTATCAATTTCTTCTAGGCTATTTAATTTGTGAGCATATATAATTTTTCATAATATTCTCTTATATTCTTGAATTTCTCTGGTGTTCAATGTTATTTCTCCTTTCATTTCTGATTTTTTTAATTTTTAAAAAAGATTTTATTTATTTATTCATGACAGACCAAGAGAAAGAGAGGCAGGGACACAGGCAGAGGGAGAAGCAGGCCCCACACAAAGAGCCTGAAGTGGGACCTGATCCTGTGACTCCAGGATCACACCCTGAGCCGAAGGCAGACGCTCAACCACTGAGCCACCCAACTGTCCCTGATTTTTTTTAATTTTGAGAACTCTCTCTCTTTTATGAGTCTGAGTAGAGGTTTATCAACTTTGTTCATCTTTTCAAAGAACCGGCTGCTGGTCTCGTTGATTTGTTCTTTTTCTAAGTTTATATTTCATTTATTTCTGCTCTAATCTTTGTTATTTCCTTCCTTCTGCTGGTTTGGATTTTGATGTTCTTCTTTTTTAGCTCCTTTAGGTATAAAATTAGATTATCAATTTGAGATTTTTTTGCTTCTTGCGGTATGCCTGCATTGTTGTTAGGACCAGTTTTGGGGCATTACAAACATTTTGGATCACTGTATTTTCTTACTCTTTTTTGTTTGTTTTTAAAGCATTATCTCCATTTTATTTTATTTTTTTCAGAGATGAGCTCTTCAGTCTTGAAAGACTTAGCTCCTTATGTGGGCTTTGGTGGTGGTTGTGGAGTAGCAACCACAGGTCTAAATTAAGGTGGGGGTGTTCAGTCCTTCTGTGCTTCTGGAGAGTGATTCCTGGCTACCTTGTTGTGTATGGTGCAACTCACATGGTAATGTAGTTTCACATAAAGCTTGGGAAGCACATAGGCATTGAAGACACTCATTTGGAAACATCCCTGGCAGTGGTAGCCTCTACTATGTTTTAAATAACTTCTTTTTTTTTTTCTTTTTAAATAACCAACTTCTTAATGATCTTGTTCCTGGGCATGCAAAAGGCACAGTTGGTACAGTTAACAGTCTGTACATGGTGGTGGCCCTTTTTGGCACAACCATTATTCCTTCTTTTCTTAGTCACCTTGGAAGTAAGGACTCAAGAGAGGATAGATCATCATGTTTCCATCTGCATTTCTCTCTTAGTAATTTTTTATTTCTTCTTTGATGTCTTGGTTGACACATTTGTTATTTAGGAATATGTTATTTAACCTCCATGTATTTGTGTTCTTTCCAGATTTTTTGTTGTGGTCAATATCTAGTTTCATAGTGTTGTGGTCCAAAAAGATGCATGGTGTGATTTAGAACTTTTTAAATTTGTTGAGACTTGTTTTGCAGTCAAATATGGAATCTATTCTGGAGAAAGTTTCAAGTACACTTGAAAAGGATGTGTATTTAGCTGTTTTAGGATGGAATATTCTGGCTATATCTCCTAAATCCATCTGGTCCAGTGTGTCATTCAAAGCCACTGTTTCCTTGTTGATTTTGTTTGAATGATCTGTTCATTGATATAAGTGAGGTATTAAAGAACACTACTATTATTGTAGTACTATCAAGTAGTTCCTTAACTTTGGTTAATAAATATTTTATGTATTTGGGTGTTCCCATGTCGTGTACATAAATATTTATAATAGCATGTTTTTCTTAACATCAACTACATTTTAAGCCCTGGGTAAATCTAGTTAATATAGAGCCTAAAGGTCCTGAGGTTGAGTCCCACATCATGCTCTCTGCTCACTGGGGAGCCTGCCTCTCCCTCTCCCTCTGACTTCTGCCTACCACTCCCCCTACTCATGCTTTCTCTCTCTCAAATAATAAATAAAATTTGAAAAAAAAGAAGGTCTTTAAAAAAGAAAAGAAATAAACTGTTTCTTTAAGCATGTGGAAGACGGTGCATAAGTTTTTCTTTCCTTAAGGTGATATCCTCCAAAAAAGTTATACTCTGAGTTGTAGTACTATCTAACAGATACCAAATGTTATCCAAGTAAAAATATTGGCCTCTATTTAATTGTAGAACAGTATTTCCTAAATAATAAGGAAAACTGGATGAACTAAATAAAAGATGATACAAGATATGTATTTTAAGAAAATTAAATGTAAACTTTTAAATAAAATATAGTTTTATATTTATATAAAAATATTTTATATTTTATATGCCTGGGTGGCTCAGTGGTTGAGTGTGTCTGCCTTTGGCTCAGGGCATGATGCTGGGGCTGGAATTGAGTACTACATCAGGCTCCTTAGGGGGAGCTCTTCAGCTCCCTCTGCCTATGTCTCTGCCTCCTCTCTGAATCTCTCATGAATAAATAAATAAAATCTTTAAAAAATAAATAAGTAAGTAAATAAATAAATAAATAAAATATAGTTAACAAAAAGAGGCTATAAAGTCCTCAGTGCATTCTGTATTCTCTAAATCCTTAAGTCTTAAATTTTATACAGTTTTATTGGAGAATACGAAATTTATGATTATTGCCAACATTTTATTTTGACCATGTAAATACTGTCCAAATTTCCATAGGCCCATAAAGATATATTTTATAGACTTTTAGTTCAAAGGTCAAAAGAGAAAAGGCCTCCGACTGTTTTGTCAGGACATTCACCAAAGGCCAACATTATTTCTACAAATATTCTTTATGTGAACAATCTCAGAGAATAGAAATACAATAATATTGTAATTAAAAAATGTAAGTTTTAAGAAACATGTATTTCACAGAGGTATACTGCCTTTTATTTGAGGCTCAGAAGTTGGTAATTTTGAACTTTAGGAAACATGATAATTTGCATAATTCTCCTAGATACACAATGTAATAAGTTACCAACATTCAAGATTGGCTTAGCCCAATGGCTAGGAAACAAATTTTAAAAACCCAATAGTTAAATATGATTTATTGTTGAGGAGATACTTCAAATAATCACCAAGCATTTTCAATACAGAAAATAATAAAATTATAAATTAATATACTAAAGAAGTCAAAATTGGTTATTATTAATTTTGAGTTATATATAAAACTTGCATATTAACCAACAACGTGGAAAGCAAAATCTACCGTTGTTACAGACAAAAAAGCTCAAAGCTTCAAATTAATCATTGAAAAGTTGAGAAATGTAATTTTCAAAGCCAAAATAGTCAGTTTTAAGTATATGTAAGGTAAATATAAAGTAGGCATATTACTTAAATCTTCAAAAGTATACATATTTACATTTACTTTAAAAATATATCATAAAGAAATTTTACATTAAATATACTGTTGCATTTTAGATAAATCATATTTTAAAAATGTAAAATAAAATTCCCCACACTATTCTCATTATAAATTATGATTTATAGGTTAGATTTTATTCCAAACATCAATATATACTAAATACATGCAAGGCTTTTTTTCCCCCCCTTAATGATTAAAAAGTTGTTCTTACCCCACATCAGTTTTATTCTGAATAACATTGATATCTTCTGGACCCAGCTCTGGGATCCACTTCTCTATTTCTTCTGTCCAAGGGTATCTTAGAGATGATGGAACCACTATTAAAAGAGGCCATTCCTCCTTATAGAAGTAAGCAACTGCAATTGCCTGGATTGTTTTTCCTAGACCCATCTAAATTAAAAATAAATAAAAAATACATAAATATATAAGAAAATAAATAAATGCTGAAATATTTTGAGTGAAAATTTTTATCAAATATTTACTTAAGAGAATTATCACCAAAATAATTTTCTAATGTAAAATCAATTGGATTACATAATTAATAAAAAGCACAAGATTATGATGACCTTTAAAATTCATTATGCAAACTATGTTATTTTCTAACTATTTGTGACTGGACTTAGAGACAAAATAACCTGTTATTTAAAATATTAGTTATACTGGGTTCATACAACTTAATTTTATAAAGATGTATGCAACCATTTATAAGTTCTTCTCTTAGCACAAGAATAAATGCTTTACCTGCATCACAATATCATGTTATTTTAAAACTAGAATAAGCCCTAAATCATGTACACATTTTATAAAAGAAGTAAGCCCAGAGAAGTTAAATTCTCTCTTCAACGTAACTGTCAAACGAGAGCAAAACTAGTATGAGAGCCCAGGTCTCTAGCATCTTCCTGCTTAATCATTTTCAGACTTACTGATAATGCCTCATTTCTAAGCAATACACATCTAAAAAGTAGTTCCTAAATGAACATTGTTAGTGGTTTTGTTCATAACAGCCAGAATATAAAGACTACCCAAGTGTACTTCAATTTTGCATGGATAAAAACTGTGGTATATCCATGTAATAGAATACTATTTATCAATAAGTAGGGAGGAAACTATTGCTATACATGACAATATGTGTGAAACCCAAATGCATTTTGCTAAATGAAAGAAGTCAAACTCAAAAGCCATATGCCGTATAGTTCCATGTTTGTTTGTTTTTTATTCCATGTTTATGTCATCCAAAAAACACATCAGAGTTGAGGAGTCAAAGTTGGTAAGAAGCATGAAGGAACTTTTGTTATGACAGGTCTGTTTTGTATTTTGATTATGGTGACACTTATATGTCTGTAGGCATTTCTCAATTTATAGAATTGTGCATTTAAAAAGGATGAATTTACCTAAGATACCTCAATAACACTGACTTTTTTTTAAAAAAAGTAGTAATTACTGTGAACCATAAGAGAAAGACTAAAAGATGTAAGTCCTCTTGATTTGATGTTTCAAAGAGAAAAAAGATACACCTACCTAAAACAGTTCAGTTAAAATGAGGTCATCTTATCTACACAGTCAAATTTAAGATTTACCTGATGGACCTAAACCTAAGAGAAATAAGTAACTTTTACATAACTTAGTTTTATAAAGCCAAACCTAAGTTATGCACCAACATCTGGTATAATGACTACTATATTTTCTTGTCCTCAAAGGCCCACCAATGCTCATAGCTGAACCCATTTAAACATCACTAGATTCTGACACCAATACAATTCCAAGGCAGCAGAAATTTATAAATTACAGATGTTTCCTGGCTTGGGGTCACTGACATTGCTGCTTTTATCTAACACCTTTGACAAAGGAGTACAATTCCAGGAACTGGGCCACAGTCAGTTCTCTGTAGACAATACCACCAAGTAACTCTGTGCCATAGCTATGGTTACCTGGCTTTGCTTTCTGCTATGGGTTCACACATCATTTTCCTAACTTCAGTTTCTCTGGGAAATAAAGGTCTGTTTGCTACCCTAATTTTCTGAGAAGTAGAAGTCTTTGGGACTCAAGATTGTATCACCAGGCCCTTATCTTTCGCTTGCTGTTAAATTTACTTGGTGTCTGTCTACCTAGAGTTTTGTGCACTTCATGTAGCATAACTAATAGTGTTCTCTGTGTTAACCTGCCAGGCACCTATTAACGGACCACTTAATTAAATTTCCTAATATTGCCTGCTACGGACATCAGAGACATAGGTCTTTAATAGAGATGAGTAGAAACAAAAATTGAAATAATAGGTAGAAAAAAGTTGGAGAAAGGAAGTTATGGATTGAGAAAATAAGATAGAGGGAACTAGCATAAATACAGGAAAGAATAAGAATAATCAAGATGCGCTAAAAAGCTAATTTAATTAAGTTTGAATTTATTATTATCTTCTAGTTCACTAGTCCTTTATATTTGCTATATTACACCAAATGAGTAAGTTTTAATTCCAGATATGTCATTTTTCAGATCTAACAGGTACATCAGAATCTTTTAAAATATATTTTTAGATTCTTTTTAATAGATTAAATTCTCTATTGGAATTTTTTATCTATTCATTTCTGTTGTCCACAACTTACTTGATTCTCTTGAATAAAAAAATGATTGTTACTTCAAAATCTTTTTCTGATTACACCAATATCTGATCATCTGTGGACTATATTATCTAATTTTTCTTTTGGTACTGTTTTTCAGCATCTCTTATATTTTAATTAGATTCTTGAAAAATGATTGCTAAAGAAATGATACAATCTTCAGATGATACCTTCTCCCAGGTGGAAATTTGGTTAAGTTTTCTTTTGGCAGGCAAACTAAGTACTAGCAGATACCTCATTCCCTTTAAGTCTTGATTTTAGGCTTTTTTTTTTTTTTTAAGATTTTATTTATTTATTCATGAGAAACACAGAAAGAAAGAGAGAGAGGCAGAGACACAGGCAGAGGGAGAAGCAGGCTCCATGCAGGGAGCCTGATGTGGGACTGGATCCCAGGTCTCCAGGACCATGCCCTGGGCTGAAGGCCAGCACTAAACCACTGAGCTGCTAAACCCGGGCTGCTCCTGATTTTAGGCTTCTTATGAGCAATTTTTTTTTTTCAGATTTGCCCTTATTACTAGGGTATGGTCTTTACTACTAGAGGTTGTACTTCTGGAGATCACCATAAGCCCATGCAGGGCATTTACCAAGATGCTTCTCCCTGGACAAGGCACAACTCAGATCTGTCTTAGTACCACAATAATGCTAAAATCTCTGTCTTGTTCTTTCTCCTCCAATTACAAACTTGTTGGGTTTTTTGGAGTTGCATTCTATGCATGTATACTTTAGGGAATGGCCAATGATATGAAGGTAATATCCGCAGATTTCTTGGGTCTTTCTCTCAAGTTACCTCCTCTCTGGAATTTTTTTCTTCATTTCCCAATGGTACAATGCAGTCTGGTAGCTAGACAGAGATAGACAAAGTAATCTCTACTATAAACAGGTTTAAGTAGCCTGTTTCAAATATATGGCCTATGGCTTTAAGAAGAGAAATAATTAAAGATAAGTGATGGATCTAGGCAGCTGAAGAGGAATGGAAAGTATTTCATTAAGCTTAGGAAATCTAAGGTTTTTTTTAGCGTTCGCAGCTATTTTATCACACAATTTCTTAATTTAAAAATGACTGCATTTTAAGAACTAAACTGCTAAAATTTATTAAACTATTAAAAGTATCAATTAAGAAACAAGGAGCTGGGACACCTGGGTGGCTCAGTGACTGAGCATCTGCTTTTGGTTCAGGTTGTGATCCTGGGGTCTTAGGATTGAGTCCTGCATAGGGCTCCCTGTAGGGAGCCTGCTTCTCCCTCTGGCTCTGGCTCTGCCTCTCTCTGTGTCTCTCATGAATAAATAAAGAAAATCATAAAAAAGAAAAGAAAGAAAGAAGGAGCTATTTTTTAAAAAAAGAAAGGTGCCCAAGCCAATGAGTCTTAAGTGTAGGATATGGAAGGATTAATTTAGTTAAAGCGGTAATGTGTTGAATACAGACATAAACAACGGATGCAAAGTGAGGGTGTAATAATAAAGACTCTGATTCCATTTTTAATGTTTGGATGCTGACAGACTTTAGATCCCATTAGTCCTCTTTACCCTAGTACCCTAAATCTGGGCAAGCTGATAAGAAAATGTGGCATTACTTCCTTTAGCATCAGAGGGAAATTCAAACCACAAAAACACAGCCCTCATGTTGAAAACCATCATCCTAGGCCAACTCCATGAACCCAATAAAAAAAACCAAGCCAGTCCCCTTTCCTTGTTCTCTCATGTCCTTTATAGCCACATTTCCAAAGAAAATAAAATCCAATGGAACATCCTTGATTCAAACTAAAAAGTAAAGTATATGACTAAAATCTCATGTTCCCAATAAGGAAAGAATGGATCACATAATATAAGAAAATTGAGTTCTAGATAAAATTTGTAAATACGAAAATAATTGCTGGGATAATTTTTTTGCCACTTATATTAACTTTAAAAAATTTGGGATGCCTGGGTGGCTTGGTGGTTGAGTGTCTGCCTTTGACTCAGGGCGTGATCCTGGGGTCTGCGATCGAGTGCCACATCGGGCTCCAGTGGAGAGCCTGCTTCTCCCTCTGCCTGTGTCTCTGCCTCTTTCTCTCTCTGTCTCACATGAATAAATAAATAAAATCGTTAAAAATTTTTTTTACTTACAAATATTTTTCAAAGAATTAAAATACCATAAAATTAGATTACAAGACCAAAAAACGCACAAAAATAATTTGGGTATACAGAAGTAACTATGCTCAATAGGTGGTTCAAAGCCTTTGGCTCTCACTACAAAATAATTTGTTAAAGCAAAGTGGTCCAGTGTTTCAAGATGATCTAGTCTAAATCACCTATTAAGAATCAAAATCATAACTCAAAATGGTACAACTATGTAGGTACTACATAAGAAGACAATAGAATTCAATAGAATAATTTCAAAGGTACATTTTATCAATGTATTCAAAATAATAAACCACTATTTGGAAGAATAATTTTAGATTTTCTAAATACCTTAAGCCACAAAATTACTAAGAGCAATTAAGTAACAATGATTTTAACTGACACACAAAATTTCATTTTCAAGTTTTTATATTGTAATTGGATTTATACAGCAAATGCATAAATCAGAAGATGCCTTCTGACTGAGAATTTTCTGTGACTAGAAGTTTCCAATTTAAAAAAAAAAATTGTTTTTGGAAGTTTCCAGTTTTGAAGTTATAAGCAATTAGTATTTTTGGTTTTTTTCATTTATTTTTATTTTTTATTTATGTATGATAGTCACAGAGAGAGAGAGAGACTGAGGCAGAGACACAGGCAGAGGGCGAAGCAGGCTCCATGCACCGGGAGCCCGACGTGGGACTCGATCTTGGGTCTCCAGGATCGTGCCCTGGGCCAAAGGCAGGCACTAAACTGCTGCGCCACCCAGGGATCCCGCAGTTAGTATTTTTAGAGTAAGGATGTAGGTTTATCCTTAGAGAAGGTGATCAATTTGTTCTAGGAGAGATTCCTTTAAAGACTTTTAGATATGCAGACATTAAATCTTAATGACAGACTAAATTAAGTAAAGAAACCCACATATAGAAATGTCAAAGTGAAATCCTATATTCAATTATTTATTACTGTTAAGGAGAGTATGTTTTAGCAGAACTATTTCTGTATCCTTGTAGATTAAGTTATATAGGCATACCTGAAATTACTGCACTTCGTTTATGTAATTTGCAAACAGTGTACTTTCCAAAAACTGAAAGTAAGTTCCACATCAAGCAAATCTATTGGTGCCATTTTTTGAACAGCATTTGTTAACTTCACGTATCTGTGTCACAGATTGCAAGAATTGTAATTCTTGCAATATTTCAAACTTTTTCATTTTACTTATGTGATCTTCCACATTACTATCATAATGGTTTTGAGGCACCACAAACCACACCCATATAAGATGGCAAACTTAATTAACAAAAACTGTGTGTTCTGACTATTCCACTGACTAGCTGGTCCCTCATCTCTCTCCTACCCCTTGGGCCTATTTCCTGAGACACAACAATATTGAAATTAGGCCAATTAACAACAACCCTACCATGGCCTCTAAGTGTTCACCTGAAAGGAAAAGTTACATGTCTCTCACTTCAAATCAAAAGCTAGAGATGATTAAGCTTAGTGAGCAAGAGATGTCAAAAGCTAAGAAAGGCCAAAAGCTGAACCTCTGGCACCAAACAGTTAACCAAATTGTGAATGCAAAGGAAACATTTTTGAAAGAAATTAAATGTGCTACTCTGGGACTACAAGAGTGATAAGAGAGCAAAACAGCCTCATTACTGATGTGGAGAAGGTTTTTTTTTTTTTTTTTTTTTAAGTAAATTAGTATTTTTTTTAAAGATTTTTTAATTTATTATTTATTCATGATAGTCAGAGAGAGAGAGAGAGGCAGAGACACAGGAGGAGGGAGAAGCAGGCTCCATGCAGGGAGCCCGATGTGGGATTCGATCCTGGGTCTCCAGGATCGCGCCCTGGGCCAAAGGCAGGCGCTAAACCGCTGTGCCACCCAGGGATCCCTGGAGAAGGTTTCAATGGTCTGGACTGAAGAGCAAATCAGCCACAACATTCCCTTAACCAAACACTAATCCAGAGTAAGACCCTAACTCTCTTTAATTCTGTAAAGGCTGAGAGGGGAGGAAGCTGCAGAAGAAAAGTCTGAAACTAGCAGAGCCTGATTCAAAAGCTATCTCAGAACATAAAAATGCACGGGGAAGGCATAAGTGCTGATAAAGAAGCTACAGCAAGTTCTTCAGAACATCTAGCTAAGAGCATTAATGAAGGTAGCTACACGAAACAACAGATTTTCAGTGTAAATGAAACAGCCTTCTATTGGAAGAAGAAGCCATCTAGGACTTCATAGTTAGAAGTCAATGCCTGGCTTAAAAGCTTCAAAAGACAGGCTGACTCTTAATAGGGGCTAACAGAGCTGGTGACATTAAATTGAAACCAGCGCTCATTTACATTCCAAAAGTCCTAGGGCCTTTAAGAATTATGCTTAATCTACTCTTCCTGTGTTCTACAAAGGGAACAAAAAGCCTGGATGATAGTACACCTGATTACCACAGGGTTTATTAACAATATTAAGCCCATACTTGAGACCTACTGCCCAGAGAAAAAGATGCATCTCAAAAACTACTGCTCATTGACAATGCACCTGGTCCCCAAAAGGTCTAAAGGAAAGAAATGTACAATGATATGAACATTGTTTTCTTGCCTGCTAACACACCATCCATCCTAAAGCCCATGGATCAAGGAGTGATTTTGACACTGAAGTCTTTTTATTTAGGAAATACATTTCATAAGGATACATAGACAGTGATTCTTCTGATGAATCTGAACGGTCAACTGTAAACATTCTGGAAAGGATTCACCATTCTAGATGATATTAAGAACATTCATCGTGATTCATGGGAAGTGGTAAAAATATCTACATGAATAGGAGTTTGGAAAAAGTTGATTTCAAATCTTTTGGATGACTTTGAAAGGTTCAAGATGTTAGTGGAGGAAGTAACTGCAGATGTGGTAGAAAGAGAAGAGAACCAGAATTAGATTTGATGAATTGGTATAATCTCATTTAACACTTTAACATATGAAGACTTTCTTCTTATGGATGTAGAAAGAAAAGTGGCTTCTTGATATGGAGTCTACTCCTGCTGAAGATGCTGTGAAGATTGCCAAAATGGCAACAAAGGATTTTGAATATTACAAAAACTTGGTTGATAAAGCAGTGATAGAGATTGAGAGGACTGACTTCTATTTTGAAAAGAGTTCTACTTTTTACCCAGTTTATGTGGGTAAAATGCTATCTAACAGCATCATATGCTAAAAGAATTATTTCTGTATTTTTAACTTTTTATTTAAATTTCAGTTAGCTAAAATACAGGGTAATATCAGTTTCAGGCATACAATATAGTGATTCAACACTTCCATAAAACACCTGGGTCTTATTTTAAGAAATTGTCACAGCCGCTCCAATCTTTAGCAACCACCAACATGATCAGTTGAGTAGCTATCGACATCAAGGAAAGACCATCTGGCAGCAAAAAAGTTATGACTTGCTGAGAACTCAGATATTGGTAAAGTGGTTTGTGAAAGTCTCCCCAAAATATGCCAATTTGTCATTACAACTATTTTGAGTTAGTAACTATCAAAACCCCACAGATTTAGAAAAAGCCCTCCTCCTCCACGATTGCCAAAAAGACAGTAGATGGAGGATCTACTCCAGGAAGTAGATTGCCAAAAAGACTGTAGATGGAGGATCTACTCCAGGAAGAAACCTATCACTATAGATAACTGCATTGTAAAATGAACTAGGTATAGAAGACAGGCAAGAAGCTAGCAAAACTGATCAAAGTCCTTTATGTCCCATTGTTTCTAATGGCCCAGCCAACACTTATCAGTTACTCTTTACATTGTCCTGTGAACTGCATTCTTTCCCTTTTAAGTCCAATATCTCTAGCTTTTTCTCTTTAGTTCGAAATGACATATATACCTTTTTAATATGTCTTTGGAATTGCATTTCTGTGTGGATTCCCAACATATACAAAATTAAATTGGATTTTCTCCTGTTAATCTGTATCTTGTGTCAATTTGATCCTCAGTTTAGCCAGAAGTACCTTAAAGGACGGAGGAAATACCTTCCTTTCCAAGAATTATTAGCGTTTTGTAGCAGTATTTTAAGTTAAGGAATGTGCATTGTATTTTTTCCAACACAATGCTACTACTGCACATTTAACAGACTACAATGTAGTGTAAATGTAACTTTTATAAGCACTAGGAAACCAAAAAATTCACTCACTTTATTGTGGTGGTCTGGAATTAGACCTGTAACATCTCCAAGGTATGCCTGTAATTTCCTTTCCTATAGGTGATTTAGATGGTACGTTACAAAATGATTGTTTGTCCTTAGATGTGTGCATGGATGTGTATAGTCATTCATATGTTTTTGTTTTATGGAAGACTAGGAAAGGGAACAGGCCATAGAGATACAAACATACAAGCCTGATACTCTCTTTACTCAAGAATGAAGAGGTGACCTTTTCAGAAATGTGTTGTCAGACTTCTCTGATTGTCTAGCTCTTCTTCATGGGTGAGAGCAGGCTTTCTTCTGAAGGGAAAACACAAAATGAACTCAAAATGAAGCTGGAAAGGAGGTGATTTTAAAGGGAAGACAATGGGATAAAACACTTCTTTATCTAAAAACAAGACAATGACTTGAGGATGGCAGTAGAACTCAAGGAGGTCAGTACTCCAAAGCATAGCTTACTGATATCATGTGAGAGATAGCAAAAAGAGATACAGTGATGAGGCTCTGCAATGAACAGAGAGGCTAGATATGAGTAAATGTATTTTAAAAATAACCCATTTTTACTATTAGCAGTTAAATGTTTATGGTCTCATAATGAAGTTTTATCCTTGCCAATTTTCCAGGAAAGTTTCATTAGAAGTCATAGTTTACAAATGGGATAAAATGTTATCAACAGGTAAATTTGAGTTAAGGGTATACGGAAGCTCTTTGTACTATTCATATTCTTGCAGTTTTTCTATATGAATGAAATAATTTTCAAATAAAAACCTAAGGCAAAAAAGTTATAGCTCCACAATCTATTATCACTTGTGCTGGGAGGACGACTGAGAGGGCTGTCCTATATTTCAAAAGAATTGGCCAAGAGGAAATGATACTAAACTATTCCAGACAGTGCTAAAAAAGAAAAACATCTCAATTCTTTAAAAATTACTCTTAAAAGCCAACATAACACTGATATGAAAACCTGAAAGGCAGCCCTAAAGATAATCAAACATCAGTCTCACCTGTGAGTATTGGCACAATCATTTTAAGTAGGCTATTAGAATTTGGAAGACGGGTGAAAGTATAACAAATGATTAAGAGGAGATCAAGTCCAGGAATAAGAAAACTGTTCAACATAATTAAGTCGGCTACTATAATTCACAATGTTAACACATCAAAAGAAAATGTTTTATGGTAATCAAATGTTTTATGGTAATTGTTATATGCATTATAGGCATTATGTGCTAAAAAGGCTAAAAAAAAAAATCAACATTCATTCTTGATAAAAGATAACCAAAGGATAGTCTCTTCACAGGAGAAAACGTGTCACAAACAAAAAGACTATACTGTTTTTAATGGATAAAACATTCCAATTAATGTCAGAAATAATAGAATGAAATGAGATATATAAATATTAGACAAGCAAAAAGTACATTAGTTGCAGATACTATTACCAAATACTTAGAAACCAGAAGAATCAACAGGAAAATAATTACTACTGTTGGTAGTAACACCTAAGTATTACATACACCATTCAGGTAAGTAGATAGTTCCAAATTATGATGAAAAAAGTTTGGTACTTTGTACTTTGGAAGGAATAATCACAACAGAGCAATGAAACATAAGAGAATATGGTAACAGGCCAAATACCTATGGGAACAGAGAACATGGTAAAGGTAGCATTTTAAGTTAGTGAAAACATTGGTTCATTCAATTAATGCTATTAGGAAAACTGGATAATGAAGGATACCAGAATATGTCACTCCAAGATAAGCCTCACTGGAGTAAAGATTACTTTGAGGTGATTACTTTTGAGAAACAGCAGACATAGAAGAAGGTATGAAGATGGAGTAGAAATTATATTTTTTTCAGGTAAAATATACATTTAAAAGGAAATCTCTAGGGAAGCCTGGGTGACTCAGTCAGTTAAGCATCTGCCTTTGGCTCAGGTCATGATCCCAGGGTCCTGAGCATAGGACTCCCTGTTCAGCGGGGAATCTGCTTCTCCCTCTCCACTTGCCTCTCCCCCAGCTCATGTTCTCTCTCATTCTCTTCTTCTCTCCCAAATAAATAAAATATTTAAAAAGGAAAAAAGAAAAGGAAACCTCTACTTGTGTTTCTCTCTCTCTCTGTAGCGGCAAAGGAGAGATGACTGAAAACCACAGGACCTCACCTGAATGGAGAAGGCACTGACCTAAATCTGCATAATTCACCTTATCCTTGTTTACCATGCTTTTCGGGGTAACTTCCCTTAACTGCCTGAACCACCATCTTTCTTTTGTGTTTGACTGAAGATGGTATTTAAGGTGGTGGCTTGGGCCATCTTGGGCAATTTAATCATTTTTCCTGGATACATTCACTGCATACATGAAGTATTCATTTTAATAAACTTCTATTTATATTTCTTTTGTCTTTATACTGGAAGACCCATCTAAGAACTCAGAAGGGTAGGAGGACATATTTCCTTCCTTATAATCATATATAGCTTTAAAGAGTTATAAGACATAGTAAAACATGAGATATGTAATTATATTGTGAAATGTATATGTATTATGCATTCAAACATTAAACCACTCTTAAGAGCATCAAACCACTTTAAGATTAAATAAAAAATCATGACAAAATAACATAGATTGGTGGTAAAGCTCCACACTTCAGAAGTAGATTTTCCATATATTTTTTCATATCTTTTTTAAAACCTGTTTTGTAAAATTAAAATCAGATGAACAAACTGTAATAAGATTCTATTCATTTTCTCCATATGTATTATGGGATTAGTGCCTGGAGGCTTTTTTGAAAATGAAATTCCAACATAACACAAAGAATATAATTATACATGCTGAAGAAATGAAGGAAGAAAAGAAAAAAAAGAAAGAAAAAGAGTAGCCTAAACTTTTGGTTTTGCTCTAGGTCCTTTTTTTTTTGAAGGGGGAGGGGCAGAGGAAGAGGGAGAGAGAATCTTAAGCAGGCTCCATGCCTAGTCGTTGAGCCCAACATGGGGCTTGATCTCACAACCCATGACCTGAGCTGAAATCAAGAGTCAGACACAACTGAGCCACCTAGGTCTTAAAATCTAACATATGAATGTTTATGTTATGAATGATTTGCTAGTTAAAAATTCAGGCTTCCAAGCACCAATTCCCCAATTTTAATTTAATCAACCTAGACTTTTTTTTTTAATGTCTATACATTTTCTTTTAATTTTGTGTTTATTTTTATTTTTTTCTTAAACTTGACTTTTCAAATAATGACTCTAAAGTGATTCTCAGGTGGATGGCTCTCAGTTTATATTTTGAGAATGACTAAAGAGTAAACTTTGAGGTATAAATTCTTAGGAGTATTTTGCCTACTTTGGGGCCATTTTATCCTCAAGATTAAAAAAAAAAAAGGTGAAACCAGAATTGGACAATTTTAGGATTTTGGTTTTGAACATATTAATTTCTATATAACCTTGTTCCAAAAGTGATCTTCATTTACAATTCCAAGGCAGTACCATAAACAGTGCTTTCTACTGTTAAAAAGAAAATTAAAGGCCCCAAATGATTAACTTAGAATAAGACCCCAAGTTATTAAAATCAGATTTAATATCTCATCAAACAGCAGTTTCAATTACCCCCCCCCCAAAAAAAATACAATCTTAACTGGTCAGTGAGGAATTTTCTGATGGACATCAGTGAGTTTCCACACAGGCACTCTCCATTTGCCAAAGGAAGATGAGGTAATCTGTATAAGATCTTCTGCTCTTCCCCCTAAGGAGAAGCAACTTCGCCTGAAATAATCTATTCTTTTCCTTTGCTTATAACTCTCCAGCATCTGCCTTTCCTATAAAAATCTTTCATTTTGTAAAACTCTTTGGAGCTCCCCTTTACATGCTAGATGGCATGCTGTCCAATTCATGAATTGTTTAATAAAGCCAATCAGCTCTTCATATTTATTCTGTTGAATTTTGTCTTTCTAGCACTATTTTGCTATACAGTACATAGAATAACTTTAGCAAAAACAGAATTCTGTTACTACCTTCACAATCTATTTAGATGAACCAACAATTTAACAGAAAAATACATTTCAGAAATTTAATAAAGGCTCAAAAAAGGAATCTAATCTGTTATTTCATATAGTCAATTAAAGGGCTAAATTTAAGAGGTTATGATTAAAGCTTAACTATTTAAAAACTGGAAGAATAAATACCTTACATCACTAAAATATCTAGTTATGATGAACACAAATCAAACATACAGCATTCATAAATGGAAGCAAAATGTGTGGAAAAATATAAAATTATTCACGGGTTATAATAACACTGTAAATATACTATTCAGAAGAGGAAACAAAGGAGTGTCTCAAAAGCATATGAAAACAAGGACTAAAAAACAAAGGACTGGAGTTTGGGAAGATTGTTGAGGAGACAGACCCTAAGATCACCAAGTGCCCTATTTACAACTAGGTATCATCCACTTCCAGACAATAAATTGGAGAGCCATTTGAAGATTGGCAGAACAAACTACACAAGTAAATTTGAAGAAGAATCTGCATCTGATAGGTTAAGAAGGCCAGAGAGGTGGAAGAAGTCTGTCCGCTTGAGGGACAGACTTGCATGCAGAGAGGGCAGAGAAAAAGGCCCTTATATCAGGGAATTCATATGTGGAAGACTAATCCCCATAATGTTTGGCTTCAAAAGAGGGGTTGAATTCCATGAGTTTGGGGTTTGTTTGTTTATTTATTTATTTATTTTCTAGAGACTGAGAGAGCTCATGAGCTGTGGGGGTGGGAGGCATGCAAAGAGAAAGAGAAAGAATCCCAAGCATGCTCCATACCCAGTACAGAGCCAATGCTAAGCTAGATGGCATGACCCTGAGACCATGACCTGAGCCAAAATCAGGAGTCCAACATTTAAGCGGATCAGCCACCCAGGTGGCTCTGAATCTTGAGTTTGTGAAATCAATGTGGTTTGGAACCTGTTGCTTTAAAAGTTAGCTGACTCAGCACTGGAGGACTTGGGAAGGCAAGAGATGGCCTGGTTGATGCCCTTAAAGAGATAGCAGCCTACACTGAGAGGTAACATAAAAACTGTAGTTTGCACAATGCCAAGGCCAATCTAAGACAAATCAGTTCATTCTGATTTCAAACGATCCTGGGAGACTTCAAAAACAAAGGAGTTAGCAGGTGCCATTTTCCTCTCCTGCCCCCAGCATAAACACAGAGCCACTTTTAAAATGTAGGGCTGCATGGACACTTGTTACCTAACCTGCTAGCAGTGCTCCACGTCCATCGTCCATGAGTTGTCTTGAGGACTTGCCCACCCCAATCCTGCTTGCCTCAGCCCAGGGCCTAGGGTAAATTTTGTTAAAGATGTGCATTTTTCCACTAAGCCATCAGGCGCACAGCAACCATCTGGTTCTGCATTCACCTGCCAGGCCCTGTGCCCCAGCCACCATAATGTGCAGGGCCCAGCCACTCCCAGCTTTGCACCTAGCCATCCTGGCCCACAGCCCCCACTTTCCATTATGCTTTGGGGGATCCAAAAGACTAGTGCCCCAGTGCAATTTTTGCTAACAATGCAGCTCTGCTCTCAAGTCATATGGTGGGCATTGCCGCCTAAGCTTGCCTGCTGGGGTGTCACACTACAATGACCAGACACCTGGGTGACTCAGTGGTTGAGTATCTGCCTTTGGCTCAGGGTATGATCCCAGGTCCTGGGATCGAGTCCTGCATCAGGCTTCCCACAGGGAGCCTACTTCTCCCTCTGCCTATGTCTCTGCCACTCTGTGTCGCTCATGAATAAATAAATAAAATCTTTAAAAAACAAAACAAACAAACAAACAAACAAACAAACAAAAAAACCACCACAATGATCAAGCACAATCCAAAACAAGAAGAAAGCTAGTGTAGTTAACCGCACTGAAAGGAAAAATGACTCAGACCCAACAGTAGGGTGTAAGCAACACACATACAATATTCTCCTGAAATGGCAGGTTATGCTGAACAGGGAACATTACACTGAAGGGCAATATAATAGCTTTTCTTCAAAAAGTCACTGCTCTCAAGAGCAGAAGACACACCTCACGTCCTTAACACACAGAAACAGACACACACAGGCAGACAAAAGGAAGAGACAAAAATTCATCCCAAATGAAAGAAAAGGACAAGGCCACAGTCAAGATCTAAGAAAAACAGACATAAATAAAAAGACTGCTAAAGAATTTGAAGCAATGATCTATAGGATACTCACTAAACTTAAGAAAAGCGTGGAAGACATGAGTGAGACCCTTAACACAAAGATAAGGAATAACATAGCAGAGATAAAAGGCATAATAAACAAAATGAGAAACATGCATGATGGAATGAATGCAGGATAGAAGAAGCAGAGTAATGAATTAGTGACCTAGAGGACAGAGTAATGGAAAGTAAGCAAGCTGAACAAAACATAAAGAAAAGAATAATGCAAAATGAGGATACTTAGGCAACTCAGTGACTCCATCAAACATTATAACATTTGTATCATATTAGCCCTACAAGAAGAGAGGGGAAAAAGGAGCAGAAAGTTAATTTGAAGAAATAATAGCTGAAATTTTCCCTAATCTCGTGACACAAACACATACTAACATCCAAGACGCACGGGGAACTCCCATCAAAATGATAAAAGCAGACCCACATCAAGACACACTGAATTCAACTGGTGAGATACAGTAATAAAGAAAAAACGTTGGGGCACCTGGGTGCCTCAGTGGCCAAGAATCTTCCTTCGGCTCAGGTTGTGATCCCAGGGTTCTGGAATCAAGTCCCACATCAGGCTCCCCACAGGCAGCCTGCCTCTTCCTCTGCCTATGTCTCTGCCTTTCTCGATCTCTCATGAATAAATAAATAAAATCTTAAAAAAAAATGTTAAAAACAGCAAGACAAAAGAAGCCAGTAACTTACAAGGGAAAACTCAGAAGCCAATTAGGAGATGTTTCAAAGGAAACTTTGAAAGCCAAAAGGGAGTGGCATGATATATTCAAAGTGCTGAGTGGGAAAAATCTGCAGCCAAGAATACTCTATCCAGGAAGGCTATCATTCAAAATAGAAGGAGTGACAGAATTTCCCAGACAAACAAAAACTAAAGGAGCTCATGACCCCTAAGCCAACTCTGCAAGAAATACTACAGAGGACTCACTTCATGGAAAGGGGAGACCAAAAATGACAGCATATACATAGGAAACACAAAACCAGAAAAAATAAATGTTTCTTTAAAAAAAGAGTCAAGGACTCACGCACACAAAAAGGATATAAAATAAAATAACATAACTAAAATATGGGAAGGAGAAAAGAATGGGCTGAAACCTAAATGACTATCATCCTAATATAGACTTCTATATGCACAAGAGATTATATACAAATTTACTCGTAACTGTATATCAAAAACTACTACAAAATATGCAAAGAATAAAGAGAAAGAAATCCAAATATATCACTAAAGAAAGCCAGCAAAATATGAAAGGTAAGAAAAGAGAAAAATCTTCAGATTCTAATAAAATGGCAGTAATACAAACCTATCAATATATTACTTTGATTGTAAATGGACTAAACCCTCTAATCAAAAGAGAGGTGACAGAGTTGATTAAAAAAAAAAGACCCAGCTATATGTCGCCTACAAGAGACTCATTTTACACCTAAAGATACCTGCAGACTTTATTCTTTGTATATTTCTTAGTGGTTTTCTTTTCCTAAAGATTTATTTATTTATTTGAGAGAGAGAGAGAGAGAGAGTAAAAGAGAGAGAGAGAGAGAGAGAGAGAGAGAGTGCGGCAGGGAGTGGTGGAGGGAAAAAGAGAATTTCATGCAGACTCTCCACTGAGCATGGAGCCTGATGCAGGGCATGATCCCACAACACTTAGATCATGACCCGAACTGAAATCAGGAGTCAGATGCTTAACCCACTGAGCCACCCAGGCGTCCTGGTTTTCAATATATAGTTACCATTAGGTTTGTATGCAAGCTCTTATGTGTATAGATGGCTATACTGAGATGACTAAAAGTGAGGGGAACAAACCTGTATGTTTCAAATGAGTGTCAAAAGAAAGCCACAGTAGTGTTAGAGGGACAAAACAGACTTTAAAACAAGAATATAACAAGAGACAAAAAATGACACTATATAATAATAAAGGGGCTCACCAACAAGAAGACATGAAATTGTAAATATTTATGCACCCCACAGAGGAGCACCTAAAGGCATAAAACAGCTAGTAACAAACTTAAAGGAACTAACTGATAATAATACACCCCAAAGTCAAACTAATACTAGGGCACTTTAATACCCCACTTACATCAATGGACAGACCACCTAAACAGAAAATCAATAAGGAAACAATGGCTGTGAATGACAGAAGAAGTGGAAAAAAATGGATTTCACAGATACATTCAGAACGTTCAATCCTAAAGCAGCAAGAATTTACTTTCTTTTAAAGTGCACATGGAACATTCTCCAGAATAGATCACTTAGTGGACCACAAAACAGACCTAAACAAATTCAAGAAGAATGAAATCATACCATGCATATTTTCTGGCTATAATGATATGAAACTAGAAGCCAACCATAGGAAAAAAATCCTGAAAGACCACAAATATATGGGGATTAAATACTATGCTACTAAACAATGAATAGGTCAGCCAGAATATCAAAAAATAAAAATGTACATGGAAACAAATGAAAATGAAAACACAATAGTCCAAAAACTCTGGGATGCAGCAAAAGCACTTCTAAGAGGAAAATATATAAGCAATACAGACTTACTGCAAGAAGGAAGAAAAATCTCAAACTGCCTAATCATACACTAAAAGGAGCTAGAAAAAGGACAAACAAAACATAAAACCAGCAGAAGGAAGGAAATGATAAAGATTAGAGCAGAAATAAATAACATAGAAACTAAAAGACAACAGAATAGATCAAGGAAACCTACAGCTGGTTCATTGAAAAAAATCGATAAAACTGATAAACCTCTAGCAAGACTTTCATGAAAAAAAGAGAAAGGACTCCAATAAATAAAATCACAAATGAGAAGGGAGAAATAACAATTGATACCACAGAACTACAAAAAAAAATCATAAAAGAGTATTATGAAAACTAATACACCAACACATTGGACAACCAAGAAAAAAAATAGATAAATTCTTAGTAACATATAAACTACCAAAATTGAAATTAAAAGAAATAAAAAATTTGAACAGAGACTTTGAGTTAGTAATCAAAAAACTCCCAACAAACAGAAGTCCAGGAATAGATGGTTTCACAGGAGAATTCTACCAAACATTTAAAGAAGAATTAATGCCTCTTCTTCTCAAACTTTTCCAAAAACTACAAAAGGAAGGAAAACTTCCAAATTCATACTACGGGCCAGCATTACTCTGATATCAAAGTCAGATAAAGACACCATTAAAAAAGAGAACTACAGGCCAATATCCCTGATGAACATATAAGCAAAAATCCTCAAAAAAAAAAAAAAAAAAAACACTAGCAAACTGAATTAAACAATATTTTAAAAAAAATTATTCACCGAGATCAAGGGATATTTATTTCCAGGATGCAAGAGTGATTCAATATTTGCAAAACAATCAATGTGATACATCACATCAGTAACAGAAAGGATAAGAACCATATGATTATTTCAATAGAAATAAAAACCATTTGGGGAAGTATAATATCCCTTCATGATAAAAACCCACCATAAAGAAAAGTTAGAGGGAACACACTTCAACAGAATAAAAGCCATAAATGAAAAATATACAATTAGCATTATCCTCAACAGGGAAAAACTGAGAGTTTTTCTCCTAAGGTGAGCCACTTTCACTACTTTTATTCAACATAGTACTGGAAGTCCTAGCCACAGCAATCAGAAAACAAAAAGAAATGAAACCCACCCAAATCAGTAAAGAAGAAGTAAAACTTCCACTATTTGCAGATACCATGATACCATAGAGAGAAAACCCAAAGACTCCACCAAAAAACTTGTAGAACTGATAACAGATTCAGTAAAGTCACAGGATACAAAATCAATGTACAGATATCTGTCACATTTCTTCATTCTTTTTTTAAGTTATCTCTACAATCAACATGCAGCTCACACTCAGAACCCCAAAATCAAGAGTCTCATGTTCTACTGACTCGGCCAGCCAGGCGCCCCATCTGTTGTATTTCTATACAACAACAATGAAGAAGAGAAGTTAAGAAAACAATCCCATTTACAACTGCACTCAAAATAATAAGATACCTAGGAATAAACCTAAGCAAAGAGATTAAAGATCTGTACTCTGAAAACTATAGAACACTGGTGAAAGAAACTGAGGAGGGCACAGAGAAATGGAAAGATTCCATGCTCATGGATTGGAAGAACAAAAATTGTTAAAATGTCTGACTACCCAAAGCAACCTACGTATTTAATGCAATGCCTATCCAAGTACCAACAGCATTTGTCACAGAACTAGAAAAAACAATCCTAAAATTTTATGAAGTTACAAAAGACCCCTAATAGTGAAAGCAACCTTGAAAAAGAAAAGCAAAGCCAGAGGTATCACAATTTCGGATTTCAAGCTATGTTACAAAGCTGCAGCAGTAATTTAAAGGGTATGGTATTGGCACAAAAATAGACACATAGATCAATGGAACAGAACAGAAAACCCAGAAATAAACCTACCATCCTATGATCAATTAATCTTCGACAAAGAAGAAAAGAATATACAATGGGAAAAAGAAAGTCACTTCGACAAATGGTGGTGGGAAATCTAAATAGCAACATGCAAAAGAATGAAAATAAACCACTTTCTTACATCATACACAAGAAAAAACTAAAAATGTATTAAGGACCTAAATGTGAGACCTGAAACCATAAAAATCCTAGAGGAGAACACAGGCAATAACATCTTTGACATTGGCCATAGCAATTTCTTTGTAGATATGTCTCCTGAGCTAAGGTAAACAAAAACAAAAATAAACTATTATGACTGCAACAAAATAAAAAACTTTTGCACAATGAAGGAAAACACTTAACAAAATAAAAGGCATCCTATGGAATGGAAGAAGCTATTTACAAATTACATATTGGATAAAGGGTTAGTATCCAAAGTATATAAAGAACTTATACAATTCAACACCTAAAAATTGGACAGAAGGGGCATCTGGGTGGCTCATGAGTTGAGCATCTGCCTTTGGCTCAGGTTGTGATCCCAGGATTCTGGGATCCAGTCCTATATCAGGCTCCCTGTAGGAAGCCTGCTTCTCCCTCTGCATATGTCTCTGTCTCTCTTTCTGTGTCTCTCATGAATAAACAAATAAAATCTTTTTTAAAAATGAGAAGATAACAGACATTTCTCCAAAGAAGACATATAGATTGCCAACAGACACATTAATAAATGCGGGGGAACGGGATGCTTGGGTGGCTCAGCAGTTGAGCATCTGCTTTTGGCTCAGGACGTGATCCCGGAATCTGGAATCGAGTCTCATATCGAGCTCCTTGCATGGGGCCTGCTTCTCCCTCTGCCTGTGTCTCTGCCTCTCTATCTTTGTGTCTCTCATGAATTAAAAAAAAAAAAAAATTAAATGTGGGGGAGCACTTGGGTAGCCTAGTCAGTTAAATAACCAACCCTTGATTTCAGCTCAGGTCATGATCTCAGGGTCATGAGATGAAGCCTCATGCTGGGCTCCACACTGGGCATGGAGCCTGCTAAGGATTCCCTCTCTCCCTCCCCACCTCTAAAAGATAAAATAATTAAAATGGATGCTCAATATCACTCATCATCAGGGAAATGCAAATCAAACTATAGTGAGATACCACCTCACACTTGTCAGAAGGGCTAAAATAAAAAAGACAAAAAACAAGTGTTGACTAGGATGTGGAGAAAAGGTACCCTCTTACACTGCTGCTGGGAATGAAAACAGGTGCGGTCACTGTGTAAAACAGTATGGAGGTCGCTCAAAAAAGCTAAAAAATAGAATTACCCCATGAATTAGCAATTGCATAATGGGTATTCACCCAAAAAATACACGAACATTAATTCAAAGGAACCCATGCACCCCTGTTTACTGCAGAATTATTTACAACAGTCCAACTATGTAAGCAGCCAAGGGACCATATATAGATGAATGGATACAGATGATGTGTACACACACAAACACACACATACACACACACACGGGAATACTATTCAGTCATAAAAATAATGAAATCTTGGGATGCCTGGAAGGACAGTGAACATCTGCATTTGACAAGACTGATTATTGCCACTGATGATCACAGATCAAATAAACTTACGATTTTATAAAAGGTAAGATGAGTAAATCCCCTGTTTAGAACAGTAAATGACTACAGTGTGTGGGGGGGTGCTCTGTATCTTTTTTTATATGGCAACACTATAATTTTTTTACTATAATTTTAAGACAACATCAGAATTAAGAATAAAGGATCTCATCTTGAAATTTAGATTGGAATATTAAAATAATTTTTTCTGGGATGCCTGGGTGGCTCAGTGGTTGAGCATCCTTTGGCTCAGGGTGTGATTCCAGGGTCAAGGGATCGAGTCTCGCATTGGGCTCCCCACAGGAAGTCTGCTTATGCCTCTACCTGTGTTTCTGCCTTGCTCTCTGTGTCTCTCATGAATAAACAAAATCTTTTTAAAAAATCTTCCTCTAAAAGAAATAATTTTTCTTCAGTTATCTAATGACACATAAAAATTGTGGTAGAAGTGAATAAATAAGGCCACAACTTATTTGAGACATGAATCAAGTGTGTATCAATGAAAAGCAAATCAATCATAGCTTCAGAGACAAAATTTTTTAAGGTTGTTACAATGCTCTCAGTTTAAAAAGTACTTGTATTACTCTGTCGGTTCATGTGTTGACATACAGCAATCACTTTAGAATCATGAGAAAGAACTTGAAATTTAAATCCAGTAATTTCTGAAGATGTTAAATGAGTAAGGTCAGATATTCAGTACTCAGATTCTGAACTGAGACCCTTTCAAGATGAGTCTTATATGTATAACAAAGGAAGTAAAAATGAAGACTTCCTAAGAAAAGTTTTTTTCTTAAAGAAAAGTAAGAACACACTTAAATGGTCATATAAAATAAAAAGGAAACATAGAAAAAGAAACAAAATGCTAATCACATCTTCTACCAGTTGCTAAAATGCCACTATCGACTAAAAATGGAGCCTTAATGAGTTGGGAAGATAAGCTTTCATCAGTTAAAAAGTAAAAGATGGCCAACAAAGACTCAGATTGGACTGCAGTATTATAGCTGAGATGGAAACAAGAATGTGAATCAAATAAAGCTGCAAAATGAATTTGTCATTTTAGAAAAAGACATGGAATTTTACCAAAAATTAAAATTGCTGTTTAAATTTGCTTAGGCGGTAAAGAAAAATCCTGGGTTACTAAGGAATAAGAGAGAAAATCATCAAGATTTTATTACTTAAAAATAAATTTTGAGTGTTTAGAGAATATTTAGAGAGGGTTTTGTGAGTGTGTGTGTGTGTGTGTGTGTCTGTGCGTGTGTCCAAAAGCAACCATCCCATATCAAGATAGTTATCGCTGGGTTCAAAGTATATAATTTTCTTCCCTGCAGCAAAATCTGTATAGACTGCTTCCATTAGATAAAGTTACTGGTAATTTCTCCTACAATACAATGTCACATGAGCTCCAGGGAAGTATTATAGAAAAGTGAAATATATTCAGTTCCTGACATGTTTATTGGGTAGGGATGCCCCCTGCTTTCCCAATATAAATAAATACATTATTGGATATCTTGTATGTTCTTTCTTTCTTTGTCTTCTACTAGAACTAATAATGGCTTCAAATTTCTTAAATGAATCTATGTATAAAAAGGGCTCAAAAGTGCAGAGTCTGCCAATTATTACCTAAGGAGTTCAATTTTAATCCATGAAAAGAAATGAGATATGTCAAAATTATGATAATGGCATCATATGCTAGTCACAGTCTTCATTTATTAAATATTATCCATGTCAAAATAAAAAATTGACTTTGCTTTTGTAGAACCAGTTGAGTAGAGAAAATGTAATATAGCTGAACTACAGAAAACTTAATGAAAATGTTATCTAAGAAAATCTTTAAAAAATAAATTCAAATTTGGTTTAGAATAAAAAAATGAATATCACTTGCAAAATATTAATGACTGTAGCAAAGAAACACAAATAATAAAAGTCAACTTATGTGAGAAAGATGCATATGGTAAGATCTAATTGGAGCTGATCTTAAATTACTGCAATATTAGTGATACAGAAAAAAGAGTTCATTAAATTCATACTTAACACAATGTAATAAACTAGTAAGTAACAGAAAATAACAAAATATGAATGTTGGAATAAAAAGTAGGATTTTAGGAACAAATGTTAGAATAAACCAGTAAGATAACCAACTTAGCTAATGAATTCACGATATATTTGGAAAGAAACTAAAATATGGATTTTACATAAAAATATATTAAAAGGTGACAATGGTATTTATTCACTTATGCTTTCAAATATTATTCATTAATAATAAATAGCAGTATTTATAGCCTCAATACTAATAGCCTCAATACTAATATTAATGACAAGAAAATAATAGTCATTTCATTTTACATGGTATTAAAAAGAAAACCACAAACCCCAAATGGGTTCATTTAAGTTAGGGCCCCAAGTCAGTAAACAAAGATTTAATACAAAACCTAATATTTGGGACGCCTGGGTGGCTCAGCGGTTTAGTGCCCACCTTTGGCCCAGGGCGTGATCCCAGGGTCCTGGAATCGAGTCCCACATCAGGCTCCCTGCATGGAGCCTGCTTCTCCCTCTGCCCGTGTCTCTGCCTCTTTCTCTCTCTGTGTCTCTCTTGAATAAATAAATGAAATCTGTTTTAAAAAACCCTAATATTTAATACCTAACAGTTTCAACACCCGCATTAAATGTCACCTTTAATTAATCACCATGGGAATTTCCTGGTCAGCACTAAGAAATTTAGTCATGGACCCCTCCTTTTCCCCTTAGGAGGGCAACCTTTCCTAAAACTGGATTCTTTACTAATAATTTCCTTCTTTCCACTCCTTTTCTACCTTTAAGCACTTTCTTCTCTGTAGCTCTTTGGAGCTTATTAACATCTTTTTTTTTTTTTAAACCAACATGAGTTTATAAAAAATCTTATCAGAATGCTAGAAGGAAAAGAGACTTATGGGATAAATGGTCACAGCTGAAGCATATTACATGTTAGAGACTAATTCTTAACATTTTTGATACAAAAATATACTTAACAAAAATTTCCCCCAAAATGTAATCTAGCAAAACTAATGTTAATTCAGCAGATGAATATAAACATATGTATTGTCTGTAATGATTTACTTTTATTAAGAGCTTCTGATCTTAATTTAAAGCAACCTTGATTAATGTGAAGTCAAAAATGTTAGAACAGAGTATCAGAGGCATAATGAAATGAAATGTTAATAAGTTCTACTTGCTAGATGGGAGGCTGCCTGATTCATCCATCAATTAATAAAGCAATTAGATCTTTAAAAATTACTCAGTTGAATTTTTGTTACTCAACAGATTTGGTGGCAGCAGTGGGATCTGAAGTGAATTATAGGACATCTGGAGACAATGAGAAACACAGGTATTGTGCCCTGCAAACCTTCTGAATACACTGTTTTTATTGCCATTTGCAGGGGCTGTGGGTAAGTTCTACTGGCTTGGAGCTCTGCTTTTTTTTGCAATCAAGCACCTGATTGAATTGGATTTCCTTAGAAGACAGATCTGCTTGAGCTAGCAGATGGTTTGCCTAGAGCCCAAATGAGCTGGCATATTTACTCAGATCCAAGCCCCTACCTTTTTAGACCACAGTTACTCAGGTAGAAAACCCTTGCAAATGCCAAATGAATTTTTCAGGTATGCATAGGGTTTTTGTCGCCAGGATGCAGTAACTTCTCTTCATTACTATCAATACATTAAGATGTGCAAGCTCATTTGTCTTGCTTTGTGTAGGCAGAGGCTACTGCTAACAGGGATCTCAAAGGCCAACAAGCTACCAAAATTGATGAGCGTGGGCTGAACATTTAAAGACTGTCAGAGTGCATGACACCTCAAGAAGACTCCTAGATAAAATAAGTTGGTCACAAAATAGGTTAAATTAACACTAGTTCACCTACCAACCTCAAGAAAACGTCTGTCCAACAAGATACACTATAAAACACGCACAGTTCCCAAAGGAGCAGCACATCTTTTTTAGGTCTTAGTGGGACTATAAGAAATCCAAAGGCTTAGCAAATAGGATCCTTAAATTCTTCTTTTTTTTTTTTAATTTTTTTAAAGATTTTATTTATTTATTTATTCATGAGAGACATAGAGGGAGAGAGAGAGAGAGAGGCAGAGACACAGGCAGAGGGAGAAGCAGGCTTCATGCTGGGAGCCTGACGTGGGACTCGATCCCAGGTCTCCAGGATCAGGCCCTGGGCCAAAGGCGGCGCTAAACCGCTAAGCCACCCAGGCTGCCCAGGATCCTTGAATTCTAAAGAGTCAAGCACACCTCCATGTGCCACATCTGCTAATTTTATGTCTAAGAACTACAATCCTGAAAGTAACAGATAACTAGCAGAAACAGCAAAATTTTACTAAACTGGTTTTCTGTCTTGAAGAACTTGGGTTGGTAACCACCAGGTTGAGGGTCCCCAAATAAGGCTAAACATAAATATGAGCTGTGCTCCATTTGCAACCAGATATGGCTGGACAGAAATGTGGGTTAACTCCATTTGCAGCCAGGGTCCTACCAAACTGGTGCCAAGCCCTCAGAAGAATTACAGCTTAGAAATACAATGGCCATTATGGGGAGCATTCCAATCAGATAAGATCATTTAAGAAGTACAATTGAATGTAAGGGTCCCCAAATTAAACAGAATGGGATACCTGTTTTAATTGGTAAGCAGAAGTTTCCAAAAGGTTCCAAAATTACAAGGTAGTTTCATTTACAGATTCATGGCAAAAAGTTAACATAAAAGACTAACCTAAAAGACAGATATAACTCCTACTGCTCCCTTCTTTTCTTCTTTGAGTACTCATTCTACTAATCCTCTGTCTCTGAAAAGACTACACAACTGTAAACAAAATGTGGCCAAGTTAATGGCCTTACAGATATCTCCATCTCTACCTTCAAAGGAGGGCCCCCATATGGGCCCCTCCCAGAGTTGATGAAACGGAGGAGTTTTCTATTTAATCACTATGTTTTTATCTTAAAAACAACCAACTGGAAACTCAAGTAGGTACCTGCGCTTGCACAGGAAATCCTGGAAAAACTGGTAAAAGCCAGCAATTGGTGAAAATTGTTAATAGTATCAGCTCTTTCCCAATCTCTGTAGTTCCCAGTCAAGACAGGAAAATAAAATTTCATGTTGTTCTGTCCTTTTAAATCCAAGCCCATTGGTAATTGATCCTTCTCTTCCATAGATAGATAGCTATTGCCTTGTCTAATTTTGCAGAACTGGTCTTGACTTTCTGCCTGCCTGGAACATTCAGGTTTTTGTTCTTTCTTTCAGCTAATCACTGGAAGAAACTCTGGATCAGGTGAAGGTAGTATCCTTTCAGCCACTTGGAGGTGTGTGTGTGGGATTATTCAGTACTGCCAGAAATATTTAAAATTAGAACTATGAACCCAGAAGGAAAGAAGTAAATTGAGGATAAAGGGTTATATAGGTGGATCAATCTACGATGTCCTTTAAGTTCTTTAAGAACCCAATTCTTTAAGAAATTGAAAGCAACTGTTCTTATCTTACAAATCTTTACAGAACTAAAAATGTAGTTCTAGTGACAATTCAAAGTTCACTTATTCCTTTACCAATCCCAAAACGTCTCCTATTTATCTTAAAGGGCTAATAAATTATTGGCTTTAGGAAAACAAAGCCCTTCTTGGAGGAATCTGCATTCCTTCTCTATCCATCTTATCAACCCTTTAAAATGGATTTAGAAGGACACCTGGGTGGCTCAGTTGGTTAAGTGTCTGCTTTCAGTTCAGGTCATGATCCCAGGGTCCTGGAATTGAGTCCCACATTGGGCCACCTGTTCCATGGGAAGCCTGTTTCTCTCTCTCCCTCTGCCACTTCCCCTGTTTGTGCTTTGTCAAATAAATAAATAAAATTGTAAAAAAAAAAAAAAAAATACATAAAATGGATTTAGAAGGGACAGGACAACATGAGAATGAAGAAAAAAAGAAGCCTTTTAAAAATATAAACTGCTAAAATGGCTTTGGGCTCAAACTCTAGCACAGGTTCCTTATTAATTTCAGGGGAATGAATGAATGAATGAATGAATGAATGAATAAGACTAAGAAAAAAAATATTAATTCCAGGGACAAATAACACATCTTAAAAATCTTCTCCACAAAAATAAGTGAAGGTCCTTATATCTGTCTGTTTATGTGTGTCCAAATATATATGTTATAAATGTGAAATATTTTTTCACCTATGGATAGTATTGCCAATTACTTTGTAAAAGAACTCTAGTTGGTTTGAAGACAAATACTTGTAAGGATTACACACTCTAAAACTCTCAGGTAGAAATTAACTCAAATGTTTTTCAAGTTAATGTGATCTAGGAAAATATTCAGTTGTTGGTTTAATTAGGATGGTAATATCTGCATAGTAATTAGCATTAAAATTACAACTTTTATTCTGCATGGGTACTTGAAGTTCAGTAAGTTGATGTGATCTCTGCTACAAAATTAAAAAGAAAAAAAAGCTTTGGAGAATGAATTTGTCTCATAAGGTTTGTATGCATAATCTAAGCATTTAATTAAGAACAATTAAACTGAAGAGGTATAAATAAAATTTAAAATTTTAGGTAAACTTATAAGTAGTCTCATAAGATACTAAAACACTGATTACTGAACATAGGTTAATCTAGTCTTTGTTTCTTTATTACAGAGAAACTAAAGATAAATGTGGGTCTGTTAGTAAACATACTTTGTGCTGAATTATGAAGAAGCACGTTTCTAGAAATTATGAAACATGCATAAATTTGCCAATCTAAAGAAAGCTGGTTTAACAGTTCATAATTGTTTACTTATTAGTATTAATCAGAAACTAAAATTTCTAAGAGTTCTGAAATCCAATAAATGTAAATAAGTACTGGAAATACTAAAGGAAACAACTCTGTATGCAATGAGAGGAGGATGTGTGTTTTTGGTTAAAAAAAAAAAATGGAGATGCATTTTTTTGTGATAGTTGTTGAAGGAGAGGAAAATAATTTTGTCCTAAAGTGATCCTGGTTGTTTAAAAAAGCAAAATATAGGGCAAGATCTAAATCTAAAAAAGAAAGTTGTAGGTTTACGGAAAAGGAATCTTTGAAAAGGAATTTTAATATGTGGTCAAACTGGCTAAGATTGGAATAAACTTAATTAAAAATAAGTTTCAAAGTAAGGTGGTCCAAAATTAGAATTTGGTTTTCTCCCTATTAAAAAGACAAAGTTTTCTTGGACTACAGGTCTATTCTGAATAAGAAACTGTAAAAGTTTTTTTTTTTCTTCCTTTCTTTCTTTTCCTTAACCTTTTAAGTAATATGCCTAAAAAAAGATTCTGGGTTTTGTCAAAATAATTTTCTGTGTCTTCATCAGGTCTCTGATTACTTAAGAAAGCCAACTCTCTCTACTATGAAAAGCTAAGTTTTTGCTTTGTTTTGTTTTATATCTATTTAACTTTCTGCATTTGCCTGCAGTGTTTCACTGTCACCATGGTTAGGTAGACAATTAAGTATTGTTTCTTAACTGACCTAAGATCTTATTTGACCAAGTGTGTTTTAAAAAACCTTTCATTTGGGGGATCCCTGGGTGGCTCAGCTGTTTGGCGCCTGCCTTTGGCCCAGGGCGCGATCCTGGAGTCCCGGGATCGAGTCCCAGGATCGAGTCCCGATCGGGCTCCTCCCCGCATCGGGCTCCTGGTGTGGAGCCTGTTTCTCCCTCTGCCTGTGTCTGTGTCTCTGTCTCTCTGTCTCTCTGTCTCTCTCTCTCTCTGTGTCTATATGAATAAATAAATAAAATCTTTAAAAAAAATAAAAAACAAACTTTCATTTTTCGGACAAACTTTCCAAATCAAATTCTGAATGAAGTCTTTTTGACCTGAAAGAAACTGGGATTTCTTTCCAGAGGGCTCCCTGGAACACCCTACAGGATCTATTAAACTAATTAGGCTTATTTGCTACATTACATTACATGGGAAATCTTGTCAAATAAGAAGTAGTACTAAATTCACTTTATGTTGTATTTGTAAAACTGTGGTACATGCAGAAAAAGTCCATTCTGCTTCTGCAAAAAACCACCCCTCATTGCCAGACTTTGGCCATCCTGATGCCCTTGTAACATGGCAGTAATCTGCTCCCTAAACAGCGAAATTATGGTGAGTAAAAAATGGCTGTATTTACATGAAAACCAAGACAGCCACTTGGTTCTTCTTGGCTCCCTGGTAAGCCCCACTTTTTGGTTTTTACATTCCTTCACCCACCATAGTACACTTAAGATGATTCAAATTATAAACAGACACTGATGGGAGAACATAGTTCTATAATAATGCAAAAACAGTCTATCAGCAATGCCTGTCTTGTCAGGTCCATAATTCTTAAAAAAAAAAAAAAACTATTTCCAGGAACCTCAGACTTCTTCCTCTGGATCTTTTGAAAACCTGTAGCTGGATTTAGTATGGATTATCAATTATGTTCTTATTATCATATATATGTTTTCTAGATGGGTTGAAATCTTTTTCATTTGGCTAGGCTGATGCCTTCATATTGGCAAAGGAACTGTAAGAAAAAGTGTTTACCACTTGAGGGTATAACTTTACATAATCTCCAGTGACTGAGCCACCTACTTCACTGGGCAAATCATATATAGCCTTAACGAAAATCTTACAAACTTCTGGGATGCCTGGTGGCTTGGTGATTGAGCGTCTGCCTTTCACTCAGGGCATGATCCCAGGGTCTGGAATCGAGTCTCACATGGGCTCCTTGCAGAGAGCCTGCTTCTCCATCTGCCTGTCTCTGCCTCAATCTCTGTGTGTCTCTCATGAATAAATAAATAAAATCTTAAAAAAGAAAATTTTACAAATTTCTTTGAATCCATCAGTCCACAACCTTCTGCTGATCCATTGTTGTTTCAAGCTAGTATGACAACCTACTATAAGTCTCTAATGTCTTATACTTAAGCCTGTCAACAACAGCTTTAAAAAAAAGCCTTCCTGGATCCCAATTAAAAAAAAAAAATGTTGGCTACAGTCTAGAGATTGGTGACTGGGTATTTTATAAACATAAAAGAAGACAGCACTCAAGCCCTATTGGAAGAGACCTTACCAAGTACTCCTGACCACTAACAATGATGTAAAACTAAAAGGTATTGAGCCTTGAGTACACATCACACATCTAAAGAATGCTCTACCTGACACTTGAACCTGCATAGACACGGGACATCTCCAAATCACAATGATGAGGAAGAGAAGTAACTGACACCAAGGAAGACTGCTTCTGCCCAAGATGACAGATCAAGGCATCATACTTTACCTAAACATGATACCCTTTCTCCTTCTTTTCCTTTCCTTTATTCTGGCACTGGCCTATAATGATAACAACCTCAATCGTATCTCCCAGGCCACTGCTAAAGGAGGACAACCATTAGAATTTAGAGCATACTTTTGTTACAGGCTAAGAGAAAAGCCAGATGAAATCTTATTGGTTGATTCCCCTAAATTTTCATTGTGAGTCAGAAAGGACCTACCTGGAGGGTTTCATGATTCAGGATTCACCCCTTTTGGCAGATCCTCACTTCCCTGGTTAGGGATAAATGTAAACAAGGCTATGATGGGAAACTTTTCCTTAATTCTTGAAATATCACAGAATCTGACACTAAAGCAATAGCTGTCAATAAAGATCCTTAACCCTCCAGCCAAAAGAGTTTTTAATAATACAATAGCTCTTGATTATCTTTTACCAGAGTGAGGAGGTGTGTGCTACAACCAACGTCATGTGATATACCTGGATTAACACTTGTGTAGAGGTTGAAACTCGATTACATAAAATCACCAAGCAATCACTTGGCTTAAAAGAATAAGACCCATGGGAGGGTCTTATTTCACTTGTTTGATTTGATTGGTTTGGGTCTTGGGAACCATGGCTTCAAAGTACACTCTGAACATTGGGAATTAACCTGTGTATAGTAATCAGGATAAAGTCCTTGGTGTATTATATTCTCTCAAAAGCTTTAAACCTATGTTTGCAGCCACTAACCACCAAACGATCTCCCTAAGACTAAAATGGCATAAGAACTAAGAAAATGGCCAACTTACAAATTGTGAACCTGTGAGTATCACAGGGGTCAAGTAAATACATCGTGACCTATGAATATCACACAAAGGAACAACAATTGTGAGAACTTCAGAGGATTAGCTGAGACTGGCACTAATGCCTTAAATTCTGGTCACATCTCAGTTAAACTCAAGAGTGTGATCAAAAGCAGCTAATTGTTCAAAAGAAAACCAGAGTCCCCAAAATGACATCATTTAGTATAAAGTTCCAAGTCAATAAACCAAGACTTAATACCTAACCTAACTGCAGTTTCAGCCCCCATTAAATGTCACCTTTAAACAGTCAACATGGGAATTTCTTGGTCAGCACTTGGAAATTTACTGTAGACCCCATCTGATCCTCTTAGGAGGGCGACCTTACATAAAATAATGAATTCTTTACTAATAATTTCCTTCTTTCCATTCCCTTTCTATCTTTAAGCACTTTCTTTTTCTTAGCCCTTTGGAGCTCCCCTCTGCTTGGTAGGTGGTATGTTGTCTGATGCATCAATTAATTAATAAAGCCAATTAGATCTTTAATATTTACTCAGTTGAATTTCTATTAACAGCTGAAACCTAACACATGGAACAAAAAGGCCTTGGAGTAGCAAAAATGAAGAATTACCAGCAGACACATAACTTAAAATAGTCTGAGATTTAATAAAGGACCTAACTCTTCTCAGTAGTGGATAACCTCGGATAAATGAAAAAAGGTTAAATTATTCTTAGTATGCAATGTTTGATGACACAGAAACATACAGTAATCATATGAAAAAATCTTCCTTTCAAAATTATGATAAATATGGATGCTTGGCTGTCCTAAAACTTGACTCCAAGGAAACATCTCATTTCCTATAGGCTTAAATGCATAAAATTTCATAACATGAGAATATCATCATCATTAAAAAATATATTCTAGTTTAAAGTTCCAATTGGCTTTAGAGCTTGAGAGAAGGAGAATGGATTAGAACTTTCAAAAAAATGCCAAAGACTGAATCATTCTCCTGATACCTTTTGGAGCACTTATTAGTAAAATTAATTTAAGGTTAAAAAAGATACATACTTCACATCATGGTAATATACAAAAAGAGGACACTAAGAATTTACAAAATGATTTCCTAAACCTTTAAGTCTTTTCAAATAAAATATCACACAGAAACTCAACATTTGTTGAGCACAAAAGTGAGATGGCTATGGCTGGGGTAAAGGGGGGAACTTAGCCCCATCCCATTAGTCTCTACCTCAGTTATGGGAAGTATAACTCTGGGAAATACAGTGTGCAAACCATGGAAGATAAATTAGTCATTAAACTCAAATTTCCACTTTCAATACTGGTTTTCTACTTATTTCTACATGGCTTACTTCAAATAAACTTCCTCCAGAAAGTCTTCCCACCTAATTAAGCTAGAATGGCTTCATCCACAAAAGTGCTATAGAATTTCAATTTGTGAACTTCATTTCAAACATTTCCAATATCTTACATTTTACACATACTACATAGAGAGATATACTTGCCAATCTTCCTTTTTTTATTAAAAGTTTCTCAGATAATGGTTATCTTTCTTAATTCATATCCTTCAGAACTTATCAAATAGAAGATGTTTGATAGCATTTATTTGTTGAAAACAAGAGGTTAAAGGTAGGTTAGTCAATGTCTAAAGGACAAAATGGCTTTAAAATGTTCTAATGTAAGAAAAGTAAGACCTGGACTGATAATTCCTAGTTGCTCTCTATGAAAAGTTGGGTGCTTTTACTGTGGAAAACACTATGAAAGTTCCTCAAAAAAATTAAAAACAAAATTACCATGACATCTAGTGATTCCACTAATGAATATTTACAAAACAAAACACTAATTAAAAAAGATATATGTACACTTATATTTATTGCAGTATTATTCAGAATAGCCAAGGTTGAAAGCAACCTACATGTCCATCAATAGATGAGTAGATAAGGAAAATGTGCTATATGTTTATCTTGGAAGACTACTCAGCTATAAAAAAAGAGTGAAATCTTGCCATTCATAACAACATGGATGGACCTAGAGGGTATTACACTTGGTGAAATAAGTCAGATAGAGAAAGAAAAATACCTATGATTTCACTTATATCTGAAGATCAAAAACAAAACAAACAGGAAGCAGAAACAGACCCATGAACACAGAGAACAAACTAGTCACTGTCAGAAAGAAGGAAGGATGGGGAAATGGGGAAATGGGTGAAGGGGAGTAGGAGGTACAGACTTCTATTTAAGGAGTGATTAAGCTGTGAGGATAAAAGGGACAGCAGAGGGAATATTCCCAATGGTATTACAATAGCATTTTATGGTGAAACATGGTAGTGATACCTGTGGTGAGCACAGCAAAATACATAGAGTTAATGAGTCACTATGCTATACACCTGACACTAACATAACATTGTATGTCAAATACACATCAATTAAAAAATTTTTTTTGGTCCAGCAGCCAGGTACACAGCAGCCACAGTGTATCACACACATCCAACATGGCACACACATCTACACATCCCCAGCCTCACTCCTACATCCTTCTCAGCTACCAGGTGCACAGTTGCCATTATGCACCACACCTAGCCACAGCACTGGGACCAATGGCCAGAGAGTGGCCAGCTACACACTCCCAGTCAACCTTGTGTACCTGCAGCCACTGCAGTGCTTCAAAGAATCTGGCACAGGATTAGTGGCTTGGTGCAAATTTTGTGCATGCCGCAGCCCTGCTTCCAAGTTCCCCAGCCGGCTTACCCTCTCAGAGCCAGCCTACTTGGGTCCAACTAACAACATGAGAGCAAGCACAACCCATGACAGGCAGAGTCAGTGCAACTGACTGCACTAAAAGGAAAAGTAACTTACACAAAATAGGGTGTAAGAAATACACATAAGGTACTCTCCTGATATGCCAAGTTCTGGTGAACAGGGAGTGCATTACAAGGCACTCAAGAAACTTTTCTTCATAGAGTCATTACTCTCAAAAGCAGAAGACACAGAAACAGAAACAGACAGGTAAACAAAATGAGGACAGAGAAATTTATCCCAAAAGAAAAAACAGGACAAAGCTACAGCCAAAGATCTAAATGAAACAGATAAAAATAATGTTGGTGATAGAAAATTCAAAGCAATGATCATAAGGATGCTCACTAAACTTGAGAAAACAGTAGAAGACATGAGGGACGCCTGTGTTGGCTCAGCAGTTGAGCGTCTGCCTTTGGCTCAGGACGTGATCCCAGAGTCCTGGGATTGAGTCCCACATCGGGCTTCCTGCATGGAGCCTGCTTCTCCCTTTGTCTATGTCTCTGCCTCTCTCATGAATAAATAAATAAAATATATAAATAAATAAAGAGTAGAAGACATGAGTAAACCCCTTACACTGTGAGATAAGGAATAACATAGCAGATAAAGGGTGCAATAAACAAAATAAGAAACACATTTGATGGAATGAACAGCAGGATATAAGAAGCAGAGGAACAAATTAACAACCTAAACGGCAGAGTAATGGAAAGTAAGCAAGATAAACAAAACATAGAGAAAAGAATGATGCAAAATGAAAATAGACTTAAGGGAACTCAGTTACTCCATCAAACATAGTAACATTCATATTACAGGAGTCTCAGAAGGAGAGTAAGAAAAGAGGGCAGAAAATTTATTTGAAAAAACAGAAGCTGAAAATTTCCCTAATCTGGGGAATGAAACACATATCCAGATCTAGGAGGCACAGGGAACTCCCATTAAAATCAACAAAAGCAGACCCCACACCAAGACATATTGAATTCACTTGGTAAGATATAGTGATAAAGAAAAAACATTAAAAACAGCAAGACAAAAGAAGTCAGTAATTTATAAGGGAAAATCCAGAAGGCAATCAGGAGAGTTTTCAACAGAAATTTTGAAGGCCAAAGGGGAGTGGCAGACTATATTTCAAGTGCTGAGTAAGAAAAATCTGCAGCTGGGCAGCCCAGGTGGTTCAGCGATTTAGCGCCACCTTCAGCCCAGGGTGTGATCCTGGAGACCCAGGATCGAGTCCCACGTCGGGCTCCCTGCATGGAACCTGCTTCTCCCTCTGCCTGTGTCTCTGCCCCTCTGTGTGTGTGTGTCTCTCTCTCATGAATAAATAAATAAAATATTTTAAAAAAAAGAAAAGAAAAATCTGCAGCCAAAAATACTCTATCCAGTCGGGCTATCATTCAAAATAGAGTGATAAAGAATTTCCCAAACAAAAACTAAAGGAGCTCATGGCCACTAAACCAACACTGCAAGAAATATTACAGAGGACTCATTGAGTGAAAAGGAGAGACCAAAAGTGACAGTATGTTAGAAGGAAACACTGATTTTTTTCTAGAAAAAAATCAGTCAAGGAACTCACAAAAAAAAAGCCTATAAAACATAATAACATACTAAAATGTGAGAAGGAGGTAAGCAAAGAATGAGTTGAAACTTAAACAATCATCACCTCAATATAGTCATCTATACACATAAGAGGTTACATACAAACCTAATGGTAACTCTATATTGAAAACCAGGACACCTGGGTGGCTCAGCCAGCTAAGCGTCCAACTCCTGATTTCAGTTCAGGTCATGATCTAAGTGTCATGGGATCAAGCCCTGCATCAGGCTCCATGCTCAGTGGGGAGTCTGCTTGAGATTCTCTCTATCCCTCTCCCTCCCCCATCCCTGCCACTCTAGCACTCTCTCTCTCAAGTAAATAATCTTAAAAAAAGAAAACCACTAAGAAATATGCAAAGAATAAAGAGAAAGATATTACTAAAAAAATCAGCAAAGCATGGAAGAGTAAAGATAAGAAAGGGTCAGAGAAAACCAGAAACAATCAGAAAATAAGTAATAAAATGGCAATAAATATATATCTATCAATAATTACTTTGAATGTAAATGGAGTAACCAATCAAAAGACACTGGGTGACAGAATCGATAAAAAAAAAAACAAGATCCATCTATATGCTGCCTACAAGAGACACATTTTGGATCTAAAGACACCAGCAGATTCAAAGTGAGAGGACAGAGAAATATCTATCACAGAAATGGGTGTCAAAAGAAAGCCAGAGTAGCAATACTTATATTGGACAAGTAAACATTAAAATAAAGACTATAACAAGAGATAAAGAATGACACTATCTCATAATAAAGAGGGCTCACCAACAAGAAGACATGAAATTGTAAATATTTATACACCCAACATAGGATCACCCAAATGCATAAAACAGTAATAAAGGAACTAATTGATAATAATACACTAATACTAGGGCTTTAATGCCTCACTTACCTCAATGGACAGATCACCTAAACAGAAAATCAACAAGGAAACAATGGCTGCGAATCACACACTGGAAAAAATGGATTTCACTTTTATATTTATATACTCAGAACACTACATTCTAAAACAGCAGAATATTCCTTTCCATGTACCACAGAACAGTCTCTAGAATAGATCACATATTAGCCCACAACGAAATCTCAATAAATTCAAGCAGATTGAAATTATACAATGCATTTTTCTGACCATAACAACTATGAAACTTTTATGTATATTCAGAATTATTGTCAAATTCCCCATGCAGCTGTGCCCTCTTTGGACTTTCAAATTCTGGGGAACTTTCCTAACATATTAGAAAAAGAAAAGTAGGGACACCTGGGTGGCTCAGCAGTTGAGCATCTGCCTTCAGCTCAGGGCATGATCCTGGGTCTGGGGGTTGAGTCCTGCGTCAGGCTCCCTTGGGGGAGCCCACTTCTCCCTCTGCCTATGTCTCTGCTTCTGCCTCTGTATCTCTCATGAATAAATAAATAAAATCTTAAAAAAAAAAGAAGGAAATTAAGTTAGGGTGTGATATTTAACTACTCTTCTGATTTTAAATAGCTTCTATTAAATACAAACATTCCATTTAGCAAAAACTGGTAAGACAGGAATGTTTGCAACATTCTCCCTATAATGTACTTGGAAGTGTTAATGTATAACAGTGCCTTAAATTTCTATAATAGAAGCAGCCTTTCAAATGCTTATATGGATTAGAAACATTTAATTCTAGAAAGATGTTTTGTGTCTGATTGTATCTGGGTAGGGATTAACTCCCCATTTTTGACATCTCTGCTTTTCAATTTGATTTTTTTTTTCAAATTATTGAGAGAACCCTGTAATAACCCAGCTGTATGAAAGAGCAAGCCCTGAACAAAATTATATAAGCTTCCAAAGAAATTAGGGTAAACTTCTTTAAAATTGAAAATGCAATCAATTGCATTCGTACTTTGCTAGTGTCCTAGATAAAAAAATTTCAGACTAAAAAAAAAAAAAAATTCAGACTAAAAGATGACTTAAAGGAAAGCAAAAAGAGTCTATACTAGTTTTTTTTTTAATAAAGTGTATTAAAATATCCCCTAACCCCAAAACCCACTTAAAGGAATCTTTTCTCCTTTACCTCTATATGTCTATAATAAGTGAAGTGGATAGTAGTAGGCTGTGTACCTGATTTAAAGTACTAATGGGCACCGGGTGGCTCAGTGGTTGAGCATCTGCCTTTGGCTCAGGTCGTGATCCCTGAATAGAGATCCCTCATTGGGCTCCCTGCAGGCAGCCTGCTACTCTGCCTATGTCTCTGCCTCTCTCTCTTTATCTCTTATGAATAAATAAATAAAATCTTTAAAAAAAAAAGTAAAGTACTGATGACTAGTAGACAATATATCCCTCACGTCCAAATAAAGCAATATTACTTGATGAGTTCCAATGGGTTTCAAGTCAACGACAACAAAAACATTAATAAGACAAAAGAAGTTCTCTTTCATTCATTCATCCATTCATTCATTCATTTATAAGGCATTAATAGCAAATCTACTCCCCAGTTATTAAGTAGACATGGCTTGAGTCCTAGGAGTTCCCATCTATGGGAGAGAAATAGGTGAGTACAGAATATAATTCAAACTACAGTAGAAATACTAACACGGAGAAACCAAAAGGCAACAAGGATGGTGATATAGAAGAAGAGATACCTAAAGAGTGCTTTGAAAGGTTATTTTGTTGATAGACTTGAGGAAAGAGTGAGATATAGAAGGAAAAACATTCATCAAAAAACCCAGCATATATAAAGTTATCACAGCCTAAAAAAGTCATGATGTTCAGGAATAGAAGAAAAATGGGAAAGGAATATCTCAGATATATTTCTCTGTTTCTTAGATAAGTAATCTCATAAGAAAAGTATTATTCTCTACTTTGTACAAGAAAACAGCCCCAAAGAGATCATCCTGTCCAATATGGCACTGATAATAAGTGGTAGAGATTGTAGTAAGTAGAGAATAGAGACATGGAAGTGTAGTAAGTAAAGAGATGGAAATGTCACTAGAATTTCCTCTGGAAAAAAAGCAGAAAAGAATGGAGGGGATAAGTAATGGTTAGCTTGTGAAGCAAAGGAAAGGAAATCATCAATAAAATGAAAAAGGAAACATAATAAATGGTAGAAAGTATATGCAACTCATATATATATGTTAATATCCTAACATACATAAAGAACTCATAAAATTCAATAGCAAACAAATAAACTATTTAGAAATTGGGCAGAGGATTTGAACAGACATTTTCCCAGAGAAAACATACAGATGGCCAACAGGTACATGAAAAGGCACAAAACTAATCACCAGGGACATTCAAATCAAAACCACAATGAGATATTACTTCACACTTGTTAGAATGGCTATTACCAAAAATATAAGAAATAGTGTTGGTGAGGATGTAGAAAAATGGGAACCCCTGTGCACTGTTGGTGGGAATATATTTGGTGCAGCCACCATGGAAAACAGTATGGAGCTTCCTCAAAAAATTAAAAATTAGGGGTTCTTGGGTGGCTCAGTCAGTTAAGCATCCAACTCTTGATTCTGGCTTTGGTCACGATCTCAGGGTAATGAGATTGAGCCCTATGTTGGGCTCCTCAGTGGTGAATCTGCTTGAGATTTCTCTCCCTCTCCCTCTGCCCTTCTCCCCTCTCATGCTCTCTCTAAAAATAAATAAATCTATAAAAAAATTAAAAGTAAAACTATTGTATGATCCAGCAATTCCATTTCTGTGCTTTTATGCAAAGGGAACTTAAACACCAATTCAAAAGAATATACGCACCCCCTTATTCATTGCAGCATTAATTATAATAGTCAAGACATGAAGGCAATGTAAGTGTACATCGGTGAATAAATGGATAGAGAAAATTTTAACACACACACAGTGGAATATTATTCAGCCATAAAAAGGAAGGAATTCTCACCACTTCCAACATGGTTAGACCCTGAGGGAATTATGCTGACTGAAATAAGTAAGAGAGAGAAAAACAAATACCATATGATCTCTCTTATATGTGCAATCTAAACAAAACAAAACAAAACCAAAAAATAAACTAAGCCCATAGATACAAAAAAGACACTGGTTGTTGCCAAAGATTGTGGGGTGGGCAAAATGGGTAAAGAGGATCAAAGGTACAAAATTCCAGTTATCAAATAAACAAATAATGGGGATATAACTTACAGCATGGTGACTATCATTAATAATACTATATTACATATTAGAAAGCTGCTAAGAAAGTAGATCTTAAACGTTCTCATCACAAGAAAAAAAAATTTGGGGACACCTGGGTGGCTCAGCAATTGAGAGTCTGCCTTTGGCTTAGGGTGTGATCCCAGGTCCGGGGATCGAGTCCTGCATTGGGCTTCCTTGCATGGAGCCTGCTTCTCCCTCTGCCTGTATCTCTGCCTCTCTCTCTATGTGTCTCTCATGAATAAATAAAATCTTTAAGAAATTTTTTAAAAAGACAAGAAAAAAATTAACTATGTATGGTGATGGATGTTAATTGATTGTGGTAATTATTTTATAATATCTGTAAATATCAAATCATGTTATATATCTGAAACTAATATAATATTATATGTCAAATATACATCAATTTAAAAAAAGAAAAAAATACTGATGAAATTAAAGATATTCTAAATAAATGGAGAGATATTCTATGTTTAGAGACTAAAGACTCAACATTGTTAAGGTTTTTTTCCACATTTGACTATAGTTCTATAATTTCTTCCCAACTGGATCTATAAATTCAATGTAATACCAATCAAAATTGTAGTAAACTATTTTGTAAAGAATGGGAAACTGATTGTAAAATTATTTGGAAAGGCAAAGGACCCAGAAGAGCCAAGAGAGTACTGAAAAGGATGAAGAAAATGTGACGATATACATTATCCAATTTCAAGATTTCTTACAAGGTTACAGTAATCAAGACAGTGTGGTATTGGTTAAAGTATAGGCACTGATCAATGGAACAAAAGAGAGCACCCAGAAAAAGACCCATACAAATAAAGTCAACTGATCTTTGGCAAAGAAGCAAGGCAATCCAATGGAGAAAAGGTAGTCTTTTCAAAAAATGGTACTGGAACAAATGGATATCCATATGCAAAAGGGAAAAAAAGAATCTAAGACTCAGACCTTACTTTTCACAAATATTAACTGTAAATGGACCTGTAAGTGTAATGCAAAAGTACAGAACCCCTAAAAAATAATATAGAAGAAAATCTAGGTAACATTGGATTCGACAGTGAGATAGAAGACCAAAATGAAAATCAGTGAGAAAAAAATTGATAAGGTAGACTTAAAATTAAAAACTTCAGCTCTGTGAAAGACACTTTTAAGAGAATGAAAAGACAAGTGACAACCTGGGAGAAAATATATGGAAAATAGATATCTGAAAAAGGACTTGTACCTAAAATAGACAAAGAACTCTTAAAACTCAATAAAAAAAAGGGGGAACAATCCAGTTTTAAAAATGTGGAAAAGAACTGAACAGAAACCACCAAAAGATATAAATATGTATATATATAGATGCCATATAAATATACAAAAGGATGCTCAACATCACATTAAAGAATCACAAATGAAAAGGAGACCCTACTACATCTAGTAGAATGGCTAAAACTAAAAAAAATTAAACTTGACAGTATCAACTATTAGTAAGGTTCCCGGGCAAGAGCATTCATTCATTGCTAGTAGAAATACAAAATAATACAGCTACTCTGGAAGAGAGTTTGACAGCCTCTGACAAAAATGAATGTAGTCTTACTATATATTATGGGTTCAACTGTGTGCCCCACAAAAGATACACTGAAGTCCTAACATCCCAGGACTTTAGGATATGACCTTATTTGGATATAGGGCTGTTGCACATGTAATTAGTTAAGATGATGTCATACTGGAGAAAGTGAATGCTTAATCCAATCTGACTGGTATTCTTTTAAAAGGAAAAGAGACATAAACAGGGAGAACAGAATGTGAAGATAGGGGCAGTTTCTATTAGCCCAGAAACACCAAGGATTGATAGCCATCACTTGAAACTAGAAGAGAAGCATCACATATATTCTCCCCTCAGAGCCCTCAGGAGGAACCAAACCTCCTGACACATTGATTTCAGATTTCTAGCTTCCAGAATTGTGAGAGGATTAAATTTCTGTTGTTTTAAGCCACAGAGCCTGTGAAACTTCCTTACGGCAGTTCTAGGAGACTAACTAAACTATATAATCTAGTGATTGCAGCCCTAGGTAACTACTCAACTAATTTAAAAACTCATTCAAACAAAAATCTACATGTGAACAGTAACAGCAGCCTTAATAATTGTCAAAGACTGGAAGCAACTATGATATCATTTTATCTTGGTGACTGAAAAAACAAACTGTACACATTCATATAATATGTAGTTCAATCATAAAAAGAAAATGCTATCGAAAAAAAAAAAAAAAAAAAAAAAAAAAAAGAAAATGCTATCGAGCCACAAAAGGACATGGATGAATCTTAAATGCATACAGCTAAGTGAAGAAACAGTCTGAAAAAGCAGTGAACTCCTTCCAATTATATGACATTCTTAAAAAGGCAAAACAATAGTCATTAAACATATGAGTAGCTGCCTGGGGTATTGGTTTGGGAGGAATTAAATAAGTGAAGCACAGACAATTGTTTAAGGAAGTAAAATTATTCTATATGATACCATAATGGTGAATACAAGACACCAAACATTTGTAAAAATTCCCAAAACTATAAATTACAAAGAGTAAACTTTAATGTCCGCAAATATTTAAAAAATAAATTAGGTGGTTAGGGGATCCCATGATGGAATGCAGAATGTAATAAAAGAATTTAAATGTATCATTAATAAATGAAACAATCTCACTGAAGGAAGTAAAGGAATAAGATGCTAAGTAATTTTAAAATTAAGTGGAATCTGTAAAAATAATGCCAAAAGGAACTGTACATAAGCACTGTACTCTATTTGAAATTTTCTTTCTCACAGGTGTATAGGCTAACAATACTGAAACCATCATACAGGTATACTGGAAGTGAACAATTAAGTAAATGGATGACACATGGTGGGAGCCAGGATTCTTACTGTTTGAATGGGAGGTTATAGATAAGCAAGCAGAAGAGGCTAGAATTATCTATGTGGTAATCAATTAGAGTTGGAGATGTAAGTATAAACAGATGGTTACATATAAATAATATTTGTAAGTATGTGTATGCATGTGTGTATATATACACACACACATTTCTCCTTGCTCTATCAGCTGAGAGGATCTATAGGAAATGACACCCAGTAGATACGAATACACACCTAACCTCTTAGATTCTGGTTCTAATATTATTCTTTAACAAAAAGAAACCATGATTTCTTGGAGAAATGGTTGATTCTAGTACTGTGGTAAGAAATATGTAAGATGAGGGATCCCTGGGTGGCCCAGCGGTTTGGCTCCTGCCTTTGGCCCAGGGCGCGATCCTGGAGACCCGGGATCGAATCCCACGTCGGGCTCCCGGTGCATGGAGCCTGCTTCTCCCTCTGCCTGTGTCTCTGCCTCTCTCTCTCTCTCTGTGTGACTATCATAAATAAATAAAAATTAAAAAAAAAAAGAAATATGTAAGATGAGCCTGGAATATTTTGTATTATTAAAAAGTAAGAAAATGCTAAAAATATACAACAAAACCCCAAAACAGACAAACAAAACAGCCCACAATGAAGGGAGTTGTCAAAAGGACACAGGAGTAAATTGAAAGAGCTCCCCCTGGCCAAAGCTAGAACAATCTAAGCAACAACAACAACAAAAAATAATAAAGTAGCAGTGGATAATAACCCAAAACATAAAAATAAATATCCAAGAGTCCATATTGATAAAAACAAATGATAAAATGAATGCATGAATGAACGAATTCCAAAAAGTTTGTGTATTTACTCTGCCTTTAAGGGAATGGAATATAACTCCCTATTCCTTCATTATGGGCTGCATATAATTACTTTCTTTTAAATAATATAGTATGAAAATGAAGGAAAAAATAGTAACTTTACAGTGGAGAAATCTGACAAACACTATATCAAGACAAGAGTGATTTACACCTATGGTAAAAAAGTCATACTGATGTCATGTACCCTTGATCTGACATGATGACAATAGCACTTTACTCCTGTGGTCTTCCTCCCCAAAACACATTACCCTAGTGTGATTATGAGGAAAACATAAGATAAATACCAATTAAGGGTCATTCTATAAAATATTAAACCATTAATTCTAAAAGAATGTCTTCAAAAACAAGGAAAGTGAGAAACTGTCACAACCCTCAGATGCGTAAATAAACATGACTACAGAATATTAGGGAAAAACTGAGAAAACCTATATAAAATATGGCCATTAGTTAGCCATAATACATTAATATTGGTTCATTAATGAAGACACCTATTCCATACTAATCTAAGACATTAATAGGGGACTGGATATGGGGTACACAAGAACTCTCTGTATCATCTTTATAATAATCCTATAAATTTAAAACCTAAATAATTCTAAAAATCTAAAGTAAAAGATCATTTTTAAAAGGACATTAAAAATATAATAAGGCTCACCTTAGAAATAAGGGAAGGAAAAAAACAGGCAAATGATACTGAATTAAAGGAATACAGATAGTCTCACTAGCACAAAATTTTTGCACCACCACTCTTATTCTAACATTCAGCTTCATTCATTTGAGCACTGTGTCCTGCAGATTCTTTCGTCCTCAAGAATCCTGCTGCTAAATATAAAAAGTCTGGCACCTAGAGACTTTGTATAGAATAGTAATTGTTAGAGAGACATGGGAGCTGGATTACTTTAGGTCAAATATTTCAGCTGCTAGCACATACTGGCTGCATGTTCTTTAACAATTTGCTTAACCTCTTTGTTTTGTGTGGTTTTTTAAAGATTTATGTATTTATTTATTCATAGAGACACCCAGAGAGAGAGAGGCAGAGACACAGGCAGAGGGAGAAGCAGGCTCCATGCAGGGAACCCGACATGGGACTGGATCCTGGGTCTCCAGGATCACACCCTGGGCTGAAGGCGGCGCTAAACTGCTGAGCCACCTGGGCTTCCAGCTTAACCTCTTTGTACCTCAGCTTCCTCATTTATAAAATGAGAATAATAATAATAATACTACCCCAAAGGGTTGTGAGACTGAAGTAAATTAACACATGCTAAGATTACAACAGAACCTGGCACATAGATGTTAAAGTGTTAACTATTTAACTAGTTCATTTATTCAACAAAAAATGGATCAATGACACACGAAGGTTATAAATCCAAAACAGTAAGGGCTCAAGGAGAGAGTGTAATTCAGCCTGGGCCTGGTAAAGGAAATCTAAGATTTGTAGATACCAGTAAAACAAAATTGCCATCTCAGCTCACTTTGTCAAATGTGAGTAGGCTATGCAAAAGGAAAACTAAAATTCTTCATGCCTATTTTAATTTCTTAGTCCTCAAATCTATAAAGTCAATCTTGGGAGAATATATATCACAATATTAATTTTCAGGTCTTTTGAACAAAAATAACCTTCCAAAGGGGCCTATTACTGTTTCCGCACACCTACACTTTTCTGCCTGCAGAGAAACTGACAAGGGTTTTCAAACATAACTTCAGCCTACAGAAGTACTTCTACCAGCATGGAACAGGTCCCACAGTCTCTCCCCTCCAAACCCCTCTTCCAGAGAAACACCCTGACCCAAAGAAAGTATAGGGCCTTTGTTCCAAATATTTATCTATTAATGTGTCCCAAAATAGCCACAAAGTAAGGGGAAACCAAGTAGTTCAGCCTTAATAAATAGTTTCCTTTTCTTTTGAAAAAGGAAGGAAGTAATACTTTATTTGGTATAACCCCCCCACCCCACTTCAAATGTTTTCTCAAGTAATAGGAAGGAGGAAACTTTTTAAAAAGTGTGTGTGTGTGTGTGTTGTGTGTTGGGATGGGGGACTAAAATAAAGTACTAACAAAAAATGTTACATAAGATGAAAGTAGGAATTTTTTGGCTTTCATAATAGATACTGTAGGCAAGTAAAGACAGAATCCATGTACTGAAACTTTTGTCCATTACGACATAATATTAGGCTATTATGTAAATCCAGGATATTAATCCCATCTTCTTAAGTAAAAATGAACATTGCAAAATTTTCTAACTACTGTATTTCTACAGAGAACAACAATTTTTCAATACTTCAATACTTGAAAATAAGGTAGGAAATGTATAGGTTTAACATTTTTCTGCATGTATATCCTATTAAATTCCCTGGTTTGTGTTAATGTGAAACTATTTGTCACATTTACAACTGTTTTCTTTAAGAAGGCTCCATGCTCAGTACGGAGCCCAACACAGGGCTTGAACTCCCGGGTCTGATATCAAGACCCAAGCCAAGATCAAGAGCTGGATGCTTAACAGACTCAGCCACCCAGGTGCCCCTCCTTTTACAACTTTTTAATGAATAAACACTTTCAATAATTTTCAAATGAAGAACAAGGGCAAAGTGGTTTACAAGGAATTATTAAGAAACAAGGTAACAGTGCAACAGCCTGAGTGTAGACTATGGTCTGAATCCCATTATTTATGGAATACAAATTCAGAGTTTCTGTATATTCACTACACAGTTCTGGAAACAGCATTCAATTGCATTAAACCAAGGGGTGGGTGGGACAGGAAGTAATTAAAGTAGTTTAAGCTATGTTTGTAAAGTTCAGTTTTTTTTTTAATTTTTTTATTTATTTATGATAGTCACAGAGAGAGAGAGAGGCAGAGACACAGGCAGAGGAAGAAGCAGGCTCCATGCACCGGGAGCCTGACGTGGGATTCGATCCCGGGTCTCCAGGATCGCGCCCTGGGCCAAAGGCAGGCGCCAAACCGCTGCACCACCCAGGGATCCCTGTAAAGTTCAGTTTATTAAACGTTGCAGCTTTGATGTTCTTTAAAACTTAATTTTATAATTGAAACACACAATGATTATATAGTTAGAATTAAACAGAACTAAAAAAAATAAAATAAACAGAACTTAAGTCATCATTCCAACTTAAAGTTAATGATTACCTTATATACAGTAGATAGATTATATAAGTTCACAAGGAAGGACTACATTAGAGAAAAACCTAATAGTGGAATAATACTAGAAGAGGGAGTAATATCAGTTAAAAGAAGTCATTTGTTTCTAGAGCTAGAGAGGAAATATCACAGTAGACAGCTAAATTACAGAATACTCCAAGTGGGTATTCAAGCATCTAAAAAAAAGGAGGTTCAATAACAGATATAAAATTGCCCTCCTAAGGCTTTTAGCTATTTGATGAGTCAAATATTTATCATATCAAAACATACTTTTTAATTGACAAAATCAGAAAAGAGAATTGACCTCCAAATTATAAACTGTATTTCCCTCTCTGAGTTGACTACCACTTTGTGATAAGATTAAAAAAAAAAAAGAGAGAGAGAGAGAGAACAGTATTAGGAAACAGAATTAAGGTCAAACCAGAGGTTATATAATTTACATATATACAAGTTCTTTCTACTTCAACACTTTTAATTACTTTCATCCAGACTAGTTTAGTAAGATTCCATAAAAATGGCATTTTAGCTCTACTGGTAACAGAGGATGTTAGAGGTTGTGAGCTGTGATTTTACATTTGTGCATCACACTATTGGAAATTCTTTTTTCATAATTAACATCATTGATAGGATTTAACATAATAACCCTGTAAAGTCAAATAGGTGCAAAAGAATGAGTCTTTAAAATGTGGGTGAAAAGAGCGAAGTGATTATGATGGACACAAAGTGCAGTTTTCTTTAAAGTGGTGAGGAAATATTAAATAATTATTTTAAATTTATTAAATTAAGAAATAATGCTGTTGAAAGAACGGGGCTGAAATCACTCAAAATGTGACAAGTGCTATGTAATTATAAATAGTAAGAGACGATGAAAAGCAGTTGGTATATGAAAAACTCTTACTGGCTATAGGCTCATCATGAACTCCAAACAATCCTTAGTCTAATGTTAACTGAAGACAGGAGTTGCTTAATGGAAGGTTAAGAAGGCTTAAGGTGCCAATCAAGTGTTCATTTCAATCCATGAACAATTCCATAGATTTAAGGCCCATTCCAATGTCTCTATGTCTATGTGACACCAAAATGAAGAACAAGGTAGCAATGATACAACACAGCTGCCAAGATTTTCCCACCCAATCACTTGTAGAGATTATCAAGATGGTTGTTACCTGATATAATATAATCTCGGACATCAAACTGGTCTGCTTTATTCTTATTTACTTTTTTAAGATTTTATTTATTTATTCATGAGAGATACACATAGAGAGAGGCAGAGAACCATGCAGAGGGAGAAGCAGGCTTTCTACAGAGAGGCCCATGTGGGAGTCGACCCAGGATCCTGGGATCATGACCTGAGCTGAGGGCAGACGCTCAACCACTGAGCCGACCAGGCATCCTCAAACTGGTCTGTTTTAAAAACTGATATTGGAGGTGTCTGGTTGGCTCAGTCAGTTGAGCACTGGACTCTTGGATTCCACTCAGGCTGTAACCTCAGGTTGTGGATGGTGCCCCACATTAGGCTCCGTGCTCATCGAGGAGTCTGTTTCACATTCTCTCTCAATCTCCTACCCTGTGTGCTCCTCCCCCTGCTCTTGTGCATACCCCCGAATAAATAAAAAAAAATTTAAATGGACGACCATTAAAAACATACACACACACATCCATACATGCATCACACATGTATTTTATACATTATATAAAACAGTTATGCCTAGTTTTGAGGTTTTGAAGGATGAGTTTATGTTCCTATTTGGTGAAAATAATCAGGGATTAAAAAGGTGAGCCTCTTTTAGTCACTTTAGACTCATAAATTTATTAATTTATGAAGAGGCTTTTGGAATTCATCCTGTTCCAAAAGAGAAATTGCTGTCATTTCCCAAATGTCTACGTCCTGTCATAATTACACTGTTGAGGGATCCCTGGGTGGCACAGCGGTTTGGCGCCTGCCTTTGGCCCAGGGCGCGATCCTGGAGACCCGGGATCGAATCCCACGTTGGGCTCCCGGTGCATGTAGCCTGCTTCTCCCTCTGCCTGTGTCTCTGCCTCTCTCTCTCTCTCTCTCTCTCTCGCTGTGTGACTATCATAAATAAATAAAAATTAAAAAAAAAGATTTAAAAAAAATAATTACACTGTTGAAGTTCTTCATAGGCAATGACTATGTTTCTAAGTATAACATCTAAAGAAATGCCTATAGGATAAAGAGTTAAGCTAAAAACTTAGGTAATTATTAATTAGCATAAATCAAGAAACCCTTTATCAAACCTTTCTGCATAGCACTGTTCACGTAACACTGTAATTCATTTCTTCCCTAAAGCGATTGTGGAGATAAGCCATTGGTGAGTCTATATATAACTAAAGTGAAGACAGTTAGGAGAATCTCTAATAATTCCAATTATATTTTTTTAAAAACTCAGTATCTTTTCTTCCTTTCTAATATATTTTTAAACGTTTTGTTGTTACTTTTAAAGGCATCATGAAAACAGCAACACATTTCTCAAACTGAATAAAAATTAGAATTTTATTGATGTACACTACTGAGAATGTAAAAAGTATCATAGTTTATATAACAAGAACATTTCAGTGAGAAAACATGAATATTATATATAAGTACATGGTACGGTAATATATCAAATTGTTTAGTGATAATAAAATACCACTTTAATATTGTTTCACACTCATATGAATTAACAATAACTTTTACAGCAAATGTTTAAAAATTCAACTTTTAAGAAGTATTATGACAAGTAGAAAATGAGTTCAGTTTTATTTGGGGCTGAATTTTAAAGCACATTCATGCTTTCTCTGCCAATGACATAAAATTTTGGATCACTAAATGTTAATTCTAACATGTTTCAAGTACACATCTTGCATGCAAGTGTGTATATCTGTGCATGCACAAACACATACACAACATATTCATCCTCATTTTCATTCTCTTTATCCCCTCTCCTTCTCTCTCTATATATACATACAGTCATATGGAAAGACACAGTACATGGTAAGTAACACACTAAAAATTGGTTGTGGAATTTTATAAAAGGCATAAAAATCATGAAACACTTACTTCATCAGCCACCATACACCTGGAAAAAAATAAAAATAAAACCAAGTTAATATTTTAATGGTCAAAGTCAACCATTTTAAAAGTTTTGATTCAGTGGCTTGCCACAAAACAGTTTACAAATGTTAAAGTACTGAGCCAGAGAGAGGTGTTTACAAATGTGCATGAGAACATGAGCCAATGCTGATTTTAAAAAACTCTCTAGGTACCAATGGCATATGGGTCTGCAAGAGGGTGAGTTTCAGAAATATTCCTCGTGCCCACTCGTGGAGATAGTTATAACGGCCCTTCAAAACTGAGATCAAAATGACAAGTGATTATACCAATGACTTCCCTCCTTACCAATAAATCTTAAAATCGGTCTTCTAGAAATTAGAAAAATGCTGTATTAAAGCGTAAGGAAATAAGTCTCAGCCAATATTAGCATGTTATCCCTATATTATAAATGCTAAGCCTATTTTTGAGCTGAATTTTGGTTTCTACTAATATTTGGCTAAATTTTATCTTGTCTTCTTTCTTATTCATCTATAGTATAGTAAATTTTATCCACTGAAAATTGAAGATAGGGGGGCATAAACTGAAAAAGCAGAGAGCAAAAACAAATAGGAGGTGTGGTCAGGATTATGAGAGGTCCCTTAGAAATACTGAATACATCATATAGGAAAAGGCAATCTTGTAACTAAGGGGATTTCCAGGCAATCTAAAAAACACTAGAATATTAGCATTAGACAAGAATAAAGTCCTTATTTCCATTCTTTTCTTCCTTTATTCCTGATGGCCTTAACATTAAACACTTTTATGATTCTTTTAAAATAAAATACAAGTTATGAATTTGGTAATAAATACACTATCGAAGGATAAGTTACAAGTAAAATGGAATTTCAATTTTAGGAAAGAAGGTTACATAATGAGTATTTTTAGAGAAAAATAAAATATAAATACTTGAAATTTAAAACACATTCAAAAATAAAGTATATTACATGTTTTGCAAACAAGTCTAAAAAGTAAAAAACAAAACACAGTAATTTGAAAAACTTAATTTATTTCCAGAAAGACTCACATGCATACTTATTTTTTCATTTTTTAAAATTTTTTTTTAATTTTTATTTATTTATGATAGTCACAGAGAGAGAAAGAGAGAGGCAGAGACATAGGCAGAGGGAGAAGCAGGCTCCATGCACCGGGAGCCCAATGTGGGATTTGATCCCAGGTCTCCAGGATCGCGCCCTGGGCCAAAGGCAGGCGCCAAACCGCTGCGCTACCCAGGGATCCCCTTATTTTTTCATTTTAAAATGTAACTCAAATTTGGTAAAGATGTCACTTGAAGTGTATATATTAAGTGTCTACTGTGTAGTCTAAGTTCTAGGGATATAGCAGTGAATTACAAAGTTCTTTCTTCATAGAGGGTGACTGGAAGAAGACAACAAATAAACATATGGCTCAAGTGCTGTTAGGTGCTAGTAAAATAAAAAGAAACTAATTTAAACAGGGTGAGGTGGAATAGGCAACGTAGAAAAGGATCTGTTCTACAGAATGGTAGGAAACAGTCTTTATGACAAGGCAATACGAACAGATTTAAGCAAGACATAATTTTAAAAAAAATTTATTTAAATTCAACTTAATGAACATTTAGTGTATTATTAGTTTCAGGGGGTAGAATTTAATGATTCATCAGTTGCATATAACACCCAGTGCTCATTATATCAAGTGCTCTCTTTAATGCTCATTAACCAATTACCCCATACTGTCACACACCTCCCTCCAGCAACCCTCGATTTATTTCCTAGAGTTAAGAGTCTCATGGCTTGATTCTCTCTCAATTTGCATCGTATTTTTATGTTTCTTTCCCTTTCTCTATGTTCAACTGTTTTGCTTCTTAAATTCCACGAGAGAAATCATATGGTATCTGTCCTTCTCTGACTGACTTATTTCACTTAGCATATTCCCGCTAGTTCCATTCATGTCATTGCAAATGGCAAGATTTCATTCTTTTTGATGGCTGAGTAGTATTCCATTGTGTGTTATGTTTCTGTGTGTGTGTGTGCGCGCGCAGGTGCGCACCACATTTTCTTTAGCCACTCATCTGTCAATACATATTTGGGCTCTTTCCATACTTTAGTTATTGTAGATATCGCTGCTATAAACATTGGGGTGCAGGTGCCCCTTTGAATCACTGTTTATATCCCTTAGAAAAATACCTAACAGTGCAATTTCTGGGTCATAGGATCGTTCTATTTTTAACTTTTTGAGGAACCTCCACACTGTTTTCCAGAGTGACTGCACCAGTTTACATTCCCACTAACAGTGTAAAAGGGTTCTCCTTTCTCTACATCCTTGCCAACATCTGTTGTTTCTTGAGTTGTTCATTTTAGCCATTCTGACCGGTGTGAGGTGGTATCTCATTGTGGTTTCGATTTCTATTTTCCCTGATGCCGAGTGATGTCAAGCATTTTTTCATGTGTCTGTTGGCCACTTCTAAGTCTTCTCTGGAGAAATGTCTGTTCATGTGAGCAAGACACAAATTTAATGAGGAAGGGAATCATGAGAAAATATGAAGAAGAGTATTCTTAAAGTGATCAGCAAGAGCAAGGGCCCTGAGATAAAATGGTTATGATATAATTAAGAAGGAAAAAGAAAACTAATGTAAATAATGTGCACTAAATCATGAAACTGGTAGAAAATAAGGTTGGAAGGCAGCTGGGAGAGTCTAATGGCATGGAGAACCTCATAACCAATTGTATGGAGTTTGGATTTTCTTCAAATTCTTTGGAGGGGGATCCCTGGGTGGCGCAGCGGTTTGGCGCCTGCCTTTGCCCCGGGGCGCGATCCTGGAGACCCGGGATCGAATCCCACGTCGGGCTCCCGGTGCATGGAGCCTGCTTCGCTCCCGGTGCATGGAGCCTGCTTCTCCCTCTGCCTGTGTCTCTGCCTCTCTCTCTCTCTCTCTCTGTGACTATCATAAATAAATAAAAAATAAATAAATAAATAAATAAATAAAAATAAATAAAAAATTCTTTGGAGGGAAGCAACATTTTATATTTTAAAAAGATAACTCTGGCTTAGAGGGAGTAAACTGTAGAGGGCAAGAGCAGAAGCGTGAAGAATAGTAAGGAGGCACCTGCAGTAGACCAGGAGGAAAACAACAATGCACAGAATGAGGGTAGAGGTGGAGGTGGTAAGAAGTAGTCAGCTTAGGCACATTTTGAAAGTACAACTAATAGGATTTGTGGATTAACTGAGAAGTGGATGTAAAAATAAAAGAGAAGTCAAGAATGAATCGTAAGTGACACCTGGGTGGCTCAGTCAGTAAAGCACCTGCCTTCAGCTTGGGTCATGATCCTGAAGCCCTGAGATCAAGCCCCACATCAGGCTGCCTGCTTTGTGGGGAGTCTGCTTCTTCCTTTCCCTCTGATCCTCATCCCTGCTCATGCATGTTCTTGCAAATAAATAAATATATATTTTTAAAAAGAATGAATTCTAAGATACTGGCTTAAGAAATTAAGCATAAAAAATGGTAAGATGTCATTCACTGAAATAAGTAAAACTCAGGAGAAGTAGGTTTGGTGATGACAAGCACTGGACATGCAATCTTTGTAATATCCCTTAGATTACCGAGTTGAACTGTTATACAGGTAACTAGATATGTTCATGAGGGGAATGGTAAGGACTGGAGATATAATAAATTTGCGATATACCAGAATGTAAATGGCATTGGAATGAGTGAGGATCTAAAGTATTCTGAAACACGACAACTTGAATGTGACTTGTTCCTCTCTACGCCAACTCCAAGTTCCTAAACTTTCTGAAGTTAAACAGGTGCTGAGACCTGCAGGCAATGTTGTGTCTTAAGGCTCTAGTGAGGTAAACATCAGAACAAACATTATATCCCTTAGAAAACTGGTATGCGTTACATTGTTCCATGGGTGGCTGGCAAACTGAAAAGCAGCATCAGTGGAATAATTTGGCTTCTAGGTATCTGAAGACCCCCACAGTAAGACTATCTCCAATGTCTTTGAATATGCTGTATTTTCCTATCATGACACAGATGAGTTTTCCCTACTTTAGAACTAGGACAGCTCAATTAGATTAGAGAGCACCAGGTTTCCTTTAGGTATCTCTAGTGGGCTAACTTACACTTCAGGCACTATATCTATTCTGAACTCTGGGATTCCTGCAGTTTAGGACAATTCAACAATCAGACATGATTTTCAATGAGCCATCACAGAAAAACAACTGACCATGTGAGAGGCTCCAACATTTGAAAAAACAGAGTAAGACTGAATAATCAGAGCATGATTCTACTAAAATAGGAAGTGCTAGAAAACAAGCACCTGCACTAAAACTGTTAGAGCATTTAAGTAATTTCTAACACACACACACACACACAGAGACACACACACACACACACAAGCTTAAAACTATGACTTTCAAACTAAAATAAGCACATGATTTTTTTAAAAAAAGATCATTATTGATACCTAATTAAATAGATGGGAAGATGAAATACAAGGATTATCTCAAAATACAAAGCAAAGAATTAAGTAAATGTTAATAGTCACAAAAAAGAAAAATTACTTGAAGGATAGACCCAGAAAATTAATCTGTGAAAAATAGGTGTTCAAAGGAGAAAAGACACAATATGAAAGAGAGGTAACAATTAAGTAAATAATAAAATTCTCCAGGTTGAAAAAACAACTAATTGGAAAGACTAACTTTCAGGCTGGATTGAAAAGACAAATATCTATTCATATTCTTAAAAAATCATTAGTCTAAAGAGTAAGAAAAAAACTTGTAAGTGTTCAGACAGAAAAAAAAACAACTATCCATAAACGGAAAAACCAGGATTGGCATTGAGCTTATCATCATCAACACTAGAAGCTAAAAAATTATGGAGGAGGAACCAGACTACTTGAACAGAATGCAGAGCTCATGAATCTATCCAAGATACCTATTATTTGTAAGCGAGAGCAAAAAGATATTTGAGGCCAACCAATATCGCCAAGATTATTAAACACAAGTAAACCATAGGTGGAAAAATAGTTTAAAAAATAACCAAAGGACAAACATTATATGTTCTCATTCATTTGGGGAATATGAATAATAGTGAAAGGGAATAGAAGGGAAGGGAGAAGAAATGGGTAGGAAATATCAGAAAGGGAGACAGAACATAAAGACTCCTAACTCTGGGAAACGAACTAGGGGTGGTGGAAGGGGAGGAGGGCGGGGGGTGGGGGTGAATGGGTGACGGGCACTGAGTGGGGCACTTGACGGGATGAGCACTGGGTGTTATTCTGTATGTTGGCAAATTGAACACCAATAAAAAATAAATTTATTATTTAAAAAATAAAATAAAATAAAATTTTGAGAAACTTAAAAAAAAAATAACCAAACAATAAACACCTTAACACAGACTCAAGATAGAAGATAAAAGGGAAATCCAGTCAGCAATGAAGCTTGATATGCATGAGGTTAATGGATGATGTATATTGTACATGAGGACTCTAGAAGCAGAAGGGACATATTCTGAAAATTTGTAAGTGAAAAATTAAAGAGAGGTAATAAATGAGAGGGGGTACTAAAACTACTCTAAAGCAGACCACCAAACAGATTATTTTTAAAGTCAGGAGACTAAATGAAATCACCTAAAGGTTAAGAGTATAGGGAGAAGAGAAGAGAGCTATGACTGACCCCTGCAGCACTCCAACAAGTAGGGGTACAAAGAGGAGACGAACCCAACAAAAAGGACTGAGAAGAAGTGTACAGTAAAGTAAAAACATACAAAAGGAATGTGATCCCCTAGAAGCCAAATAAAGACTTTTTTTTTGAGAAGGAGAGAATGAACAACTATAGTAAATGTTCCCTAAAAAAATCTAGTAAAATGATGTCTGAGAATTGACCATGTGACTTGGGAAGAGACCATTCATAACTCTGACAAGAGAAACTTTCATAAAATGGTAGGAGACAAAAGCCTCCCTTGAGTGGGTTAAAGAGAGAACAGAAAGAAGGGAAGGGAGAGACTAAATAAAGATTACTGTTACAAGGAATTATCCTGTACAGGGAAGCAGATAAACAAGGTAGTAGTTGGCAGGAAAACTAGGGTCCAGAGAAGATTTTTTTTTTAAAGATAGAATAGTATAAAGCCCAATAAATATCTTATTGATCCAATGAGTGAAATATCTAGCAGGAAATATATAGATCAGGAACTAAGGAATCAAGTCAAGACAGTAAATAAAAATGAGAAAGTAGCTATGCATGAAGATGATCATAGAAGAAACAGAAGTGAATGGGGTTCTCATGTGTAAACTATAAAAAGATAGGGAGAAATTTTTCATGGTTAGAACCTAGGAAACATTCTCATTTAGAAAAAAAAGGGGGGAGGGGAGGAAGAAAAGTACTCAAAGGGAACAAGGATCAAAATCTAAGAAGCCAAAAAAAAAAAAAAATTAAAGAAGCCTAGGGGAAATACATTCACAACAGAGTAAATGGGTTAAGAGTACCCAAATGCCACAAAAATGTTGCAAAGGATGAAGGCTAAAAAGCCGTCATAAAAAGTTACCAGGAGCTCACTTGTAAGCATTATGTAAAGATAAGAAGATGGTGGGCAGTAAAAGATGGAGTTAACAGATACAAGAGTAATCAAAAAGAACCTCTGATAGAAAAAAAAAAGGATTAAAAATAGGGCAGTCGCTATAGAACATTTAGTACATGTTGGAAACTTTAAGAGTTAGCAAGGAGTCAGTAGTGTGAAAGAAAACAAGGAAGCTGACTGTTGGAGACCTAATCACGCTACAATAAATTTTTTTTTTGCTACAATAATTTAAAAAGGGAAAATATGGCCAATACAATTTCTCTCTTCGTAGAAATTTTACACATTTGATCGAAACTGAAGTCTACTTTGTAATCAAAAGACTACTCCTCACCACAGTTATCCATAGAAATAAAAATAGCTTATTCTTCCATTGGGAAATGGCAAACACAATATGAGTTACAGGGACTTTAACCTACAGCTAAAAAGAAAACTTCCTTCTTTAAAGAGTATCTATTGTATTTGCTAAGCCTGGTTTTGTGGGCCAACAGCTAAATAATTCTATCTGAATTTTAAAAGCAGTTCAGTTTTCCAATGTTACAAAAAAAATATTCTTTGTTCCAAATTCATGTTAATTGCTTGAATTATAATTTATCCAGCTTGGCTACCGACATCAAAAAGCAACTTTTCATTTCACTGAGTTGTTTCCAAAACCTTGAGGCTCCTTACATTAATCATCCACTTACAGTATCAAGACATATATTCCAGTGTTTGCAGCAGCCATATCTTTGGATGCACATGCTCAGTGTTTGCTATTTTTAACCCAAATTTTCATACAGCTAGAAGAGAGAAAGCTAAACAGCATCATACTTTTCTGAGAATCATTTAACACACCAGCTAAATTTCTAATCTAAAGCTCACAGAACTGAACAATTTGTGTTTAACTCAAAGCTTTTCTCCAATTTCTTTATATTATAAAACCCACCTTTTTAATATAACACCCCTATTTCTTGGATATATCATGTCTGTAAAAAGAAAACAGCAAAAGAATATTTTGGTAACACTGCAGAAGAACAGCAAGAGAATATTTTGGTAACACAATTCAGTGAGGTGAACACATTTAAAATGAATATGTAAGATGTTTGGAATCATAAGTACAAAATTCAGGACTTTGTACTTGAACACAAGATCTGCTTAGTCAATTACCATGCATGCTTTGGCCTCAGAAGTGGGCTGAAATTTCCTCTGGGAAAATATTAGCCTTCTAGGAAGGCTCTCTTAGGAAGAGTTAGTTGATCAACCATTTATATCCTAAACCATATTATATACCATGCTACCCTTTAGTATGCTTTAGTACTGACCAGTGCTAACAATGTAACTGTACATACAACTGTACATACTCTCCCCAAAGGCAAAGCTACAGTATTTATGGGTTCAGAAGATCAAATCATAATACTTGGGATGCCTAGGTGGCTCAGCGGTAGAGCATCTGCCTTCGGCTCAGGGCATGATCCTGGAGTCCCAGGATCAAGTCCCGCATTGGGCTCCCTGCAAGGAGCTTCCTTCTCCCTCTGCCTCTCTCTGTGTCTCTCATGAATAAATAAAATCTTTAAAAAAAATCATAATACTTTTTCCAGCCATGGCAATGTCTCAAAATACTTCCCTCTATTACTACTAAAGTTCAACATAATAAGATGGACTTTATTTTGTTTAGTTTTAATATTATTTATTTTTTGAACAGGGGATACATCCAAGAGGTACAAAAGTGGAAAGTCGGGATCCCTGGGTGGCGCATCGGTTTGGCGCCTGCCTTTGGCCCAGGGCGCGATCCTGGAGACCCGGGATCGAATCCCACGTCGGGCTCCCGGTGCGTGGAGCCTGCTTCTCCCTCTGCCTGTGTCTCTGCCTCTCTCTCTCTCTCTGTATGGCTATCATAAATAAATAATAAAAAAAAAAAAAAAAAAAAAGTGGAAAGTCTCTCTCCAATCTCTATTTCTCAAGGGTGTCCCAGATATTAGCTGCTCTAAAGGTGACAAAGTTACCAATTTTTTGTGTAGTCTTTTAGAAATATTCTCTGTTTAAGTATGTGTATATGTACATATACATATACATCAAATAACATTAGAGGTAACCCTCCCTGATCTTGTATAAAATCCCAGAAATGTACAATATAGCATGTAACATGACGAAAAAGAAAACACTGAGATTGAAATATTTTTTTTAAAATCCTTGTTTCCAGTGCTTTGGAAAAGTACATATAGTCAGGAAACCTTCAGGTTTACCTCTCTTCTAGCTTGGCCTCTTCATAGATGTCTGAAGACATCTATGGTATAGAACAATCATTTGATGGAAAAGCTCTCTTGGGCTTCCCAGATGCTCCTGATTCTCCTTCTAGCTCTCATCTCTGTCTCTTTCCTCCATGCTCCCACCTCTACCCACCCTGTTCAGTGTTCAGCTTTTATAGTCATATTCTCTTTGTGTTCTACCTCTATTCCTAAGGCTACCATCCATTCACCTAGTTTTAAGTGCCACCCATACGAGTCCTAAATCTGTACCTAAGGCTTTAAGCATATGCTCCAGATTCATGTTCAAAACCTTTATGTAAGCAATTTTTTTCCTTGGTGCTCTGAGGTTATTATAATATACTATGCATGTTAATATCTGAAACTAAAGTTAAGTGAGCCCTAGACATAATAAAATACAATAAAAATTGTTAAAGGAGTTATTTAAACAATTGATCTGAGTCTGTGATTCTTATCCTGGGGCCAGAAATTTCTGTTTAAAATTAAAATTACAAAACAACAGTATTTATTTTGGTTGCATGTCAAGACAGTCTGCTGAATTTCTGTAAAAGCTTAAAGCAGTGCTTTTATTTGCAAGTATATGGTTAAATATATCCTAGACCTCTATATCCAGCTTCTTAGTCTCATCTATTTTATGAAATGACTAAGGCAAGTAGGCTGAGCTGTGATCAAATGAGGTAAGAGAGCACTTTGTAAATGGAAAGATACCATAAAAACTTTATTGTTGTTTTGCTGGTGATGATAAGTTCTATTCAACAAATAATTATGTTCACTGTCAGTAACTAAATACTGGCAATGGATCTAGGGGAGTTACAGAGGACAGTAGCTTCAAATCTAACCCTTAAAAACAGATGGAAATGTGACTGACTTTAAAAACTGGTTTTATAAACAATGCTTCCTTTAGGATGCAATGCAAGAATATAAACTCAAAATGGCTTAATCACTAAAAATAATTAATATATCACATGCATGAATAAGAAATTCAAGAATGGGATGGTTCCACAGTGGTTCATTGCAGAGCCCACTCAAGTCACCTTTTTATTCTATCATTCTAAGTAGCTCCAGACAATTAATTCATCCTTAGCCACCAACGTTCAGAAGCACAGGGAAAGTGTACTTCAAGTATTCTAAGTCTGTTAATACGGAAGGAAGAGGAGACAGACCTTAGGCGAAGCAACCGACATCTGCTACATTTATTATGACTTTGAAAACCAAGTTAAAATGATATTCAGTGTTTTGTTTTCTTTTAGTTCTTTTTACCCATTATAAAACACAAGTCCTACAGAAAGGGCATAAAATGTCCTGAGAGATGTGGGGCAATATGAACATATCCTTTATGTAAACCAAAAACCAAGTAAGTTTTTAAAAATAATTGCTTATTCTGTTCGTGAGCATTAAAAAAATTAAACTAGTTCCTAATGCTTGATAATATCTTGAAAATACTATGCTTCATTAGTCTGACTTCATTAGCACAAATTGCCCCATAACTTTTACTAATAAGAGCAAAATGGGAAAAAAAAAAATCTCTGCATCTGCCTAGATGGTTTTTTTAAAAAAGGGGTGTATCAGCTGTTTTGAGAGAATTATTATTGTTTTTAGGATGTATAATAATTACCACTGGGTCATTATAGCATATACTAGCTTTTACACAATTATTTATTCTTGTTTATAAAACTTCAGGTCAAAAAAGTTGATTATTCCTAGAGCAATTAGTAGAAGATTTTTAGAGCTTAATTAGACAGTAACATTCATTAGAATATATTAGAGTTACAAATGAAATATAGTTTATATAAAAAAAAAAAACCCTCCGGAGTAAGTCAAGTCTGCTTGATTTATTCTAAAGTGATTTTAAAGGTAAAAGAATGATTCATAGTTTCAAAATTGCTTTGTTAATAAAGATATTTGCATCAGTGATACTTAAATGTTGACAGGTAGATAGAGAAATAAATCAAATAATTTATTACAAATGGGGAGCCTCTCTCAGAATATAATAGAATACTAATCTTTATTTATGAATTTCTTTTTTGCCTGGTTTTGGATTTATTGAATTATAAAACCTGAAAACATTTCAAAAATGAGAACACATTTACGAACCTAAGAATAAATCACAAAATAAAAACAACTCAATTTTCTATCTATCATATATTGTCTCAATTTACTATGATATTGTTTCAATTCACTTTTTTAATGATAGAAAATTGAGCCCGCTTGACATGATAAAAAGCCAAATTGTAATGGCTAAAACATATAGGATTATTTTCTACCTCACCCACCACTACATTCCCTTCCTTAACAGGAAGTTTCAAGTTAAGTAAGTCCATACTGGAGCAGCAGCCAAGTACCAGAGTCACCTCTACAGTCTTCTTGTCCTCTCCTTGCAGGCAGGTCAAAAGATAGTTGGTACAGTTCCAGGTTTGGCATCGATGTTTGATACCAGAAGAAAGGAAGGGGACAAAAGGAAACAAGCTGACTCTACCTTACAAGCTTTCCCAGAATCACCATCCAGTGACTTCTACAGGTATCTCATTGGCCACTCTATATCACATAACTACTCCTAGTCAAAATGGAGTTTCGAAAAAAGTGTTTCAGTAGTCACATGCCCCACTCCCAGGGCTTTATTCGTGAAGGAAAAGGGAAAAAGGAATTTAAATGAGAAAGCAACCCCTGGCTCTGCCACAAATTTCTAGGTCAATTTTAAATAACAGTGATTTGTAAACACTGTAGCCTCTATCACATACAGATCAAGTCAGCTCTGATGTTTTATTGAAATCTGTACATCTGTAACAACATCTGTAACATCTGTACATCTGTAAAATCTGTAAAAATCTGTACATCTGTAACAACATTTGATACAGATCAAATAGGTATATGACTAGGGCTATACTCAAGAAGAAATGAAGTTCTTCATTTCATTCTGACCATCACATCTATTGATAATAAAAGTTAAAGTTTGAATCTAGAAAAACCAGTTCTCTTATTACTATGACACTCTGCAATGCACGTACTCCTCTGTGTTTCAGGTGGTATCTCAATTATTTCATTTCTCTATTCCAACTATTGTTAAAACCTCTTCTCATTCAGCATTCCACAATAACAAGTATTTAGCATGAGTGTGTGCCGGAGGAAAGATGCCTTATTCAATCCTAAATGTAAAACAGCACCAAACACACATAACTGAATAAAGTAGTTATTTAGGTAATCCAGAAATTTTTAGAGTACTATTTTATGGATTATAATCCACATGAAAACTCAGCACTTGACAATTAAAAAGAATTCTGACTCCTTTAAAACAAAAGACTTAAAATGAAAAGCATAAAAAAAATTAAAAAAATAAAACAAAAGACTTTGCAAGTTACTGTCCATGGGCCAAATATAGCTTGTCAAATATTTTTGTAAACAAAGATTTATCGGAATATAGTTCACCTCATTCATTTACATATTATTAATGGTTTATTTTGCATGACTAAGACAGAACTGAGTATTTTTTCAAGAGTACAAATCAAATGTCTATAAAAAGCCAATCTAAGAATCGAGGTGAACTACAGTTTATATATCCTCATCCCCATTACTTCCTGGATGTAACTTAATAAGTACTACTCTAAACCTTGAGTCTATGGTCTTAATTCCCATAGCCCTGTATACATTTTAAAAATCTGTGAGTTTTAACTGATGCATATGCAATATGTCACCTGTGGAATGTACCCTTAAAAAACCTAATGCTATCTGAGGTTGTAGTTTAAAAATACTATATTTCGTCTACGGCCACAATACCCTGAACGTGCCCCATCTCGTCTAAAAACACTGTATTTTTTTTCCAGCTTTACTGAGGTATGACTGACAAGAAATTATATATATTTAAGGTATACAATGAGCTGTTTATATATATATATATATATATATATATATATATATACACACACACACACACACACACACACACATATATATATATATATAGAGAGAGAGAGAGAGAGAAATGATGGCCACAATCAAGTTAATTAACTTATTTATTTTACAACTCAAAGTTTGTACCCTTTGACCAACATCTCTTTTCCCTAACCCCCAATAACAACCATTCTATTCTATTACATTGAGTTTGACTTTTTCTTGGATTTCATATATAAGTGAGACTAAGCAGTATTTCTCTCTTTATGTCTGGCTTATTTCACTCAGCATAATGTCCTTGTTTCATTGATGTTGTCACAAATGGCAAGACTAACTCCTTTTTTAAGGTTGAATAATATACTCCTGTGTGTGTGTGTGTGTGTGTGTGTGTGTGTGTGTGTGTGAACTAACAACATTTTCCCTATCCAGTCATCCACGACAATGGCTATCTTATCTTGGCTACTGTGAATAATGCTGCAATGAACATGGGAGTGCAAATATCTCTTCCAGACAGTGTTTTCATTTCCTTTGTATATAAATCCAGAACAGTGATTGCTGGGTCATGTGGTAGTTCTATGTTTAATATTTTGAAGAACCTACTATATTCCAAAATGGTGACACCAATTTACAATGCTACCAACAGTGCATAAAGGTTCCCTTTTCTCCTCAAAAACACTTCTTAATCTCTTAACTTCTTTTTTAAGATTTTATTTATTTATTCATTAAAGACACAGAGAGAGAGAGAGAGAGAGAGAGAGAGAGAGAGAGGCAGAGACACAGGCAGAGGGAGAAGCAGGCTCCACGCAGGGAGCCCGACGTGGGACTTGTTCCCGGGTCCCCAGGATCACGCCCTGGGCTGAAGGCTGAGCTAAACCGCTGAGCCATCGGAGCTGCCCTTTTAACTTTTTAATTAAAAAAATATCATTGTGGTTTTGATTTATTTGTATTTCCCTGAAGATGAGTGATGTCGGGAACATTTTCATGTATCTATTGGCTATTTGTATATCTTTTTAAAAAATGTCTATTCAAGTTCTTAGCCCACTTTTTGATCAGGTTATTTGGTTTTTTACTATTGAGTTATAAGTATTTCTTATATATTTTAGGTATAAATTCTTTATTAGTTTGCAAATATTTTTCTCCCATTCCATAGGCTGCCTTTTCACTTTGTTTCCTGTGAGAAACTAATGTAGCCCCATTACTTTGTTTTTGTTGCCAAATTAAAAAAAAAAATCACCATGACCAATGTCTAGGAGCTTACCTCCTATGTTTTCTTCTAGGAGTTTTATAGTTTCAGATCTTATATTTGAGCCTTTAATCTATTTTGGGTTGATTTCTATAATATGAGATAAGAAAAGGATTCAATTTCATTCATTTGCATATGGATAACTACTTTTCCCAGTATCATTTACTGAAGAAATGATTTTTTCCCTATTGTGTATTCTTGGTGATGTTACTAAAAATTACTTGACTGTATATGCAGGATTTTATTTCTAGCCTTCTATTCTGTTACACTGGTCTATTGTGTCTGTTTTGGTAACAATAGCTTTGTGATGTAATTTAAAATAAAGCGGCGTGATGCTTCCAGCTCTGTTCTTTCTCAAGATTGCTTTGACTACTCAAGGTCTTTTGTGGTTCCATCTGTAATTTTAGGATAGTTTTGTCTATTTCTGTGAAAAATGCCATTAGATTTTTGACAGACTGCATTGAATCTGTAGATTGCTTTGGGTAGTACGGAGATTTTAACAGTATTAATTCTTCCAATCCATGAACACAAAATATATTTTCATTTATTTGTGACTTCTTCAATTTCTTTCACCAATGTTTTATAGTTTTGGGTACAGATCTTTCATGTCCTTAAATTTATTCCTAAGTACCTTAATCTTTTTTACACTATTGTAAATGGGATTATTTACTTAATTTTTCTTTCTGATAATTCATTGTACAGAAATGCAACTGACTTTTGTATATTGATTTTGCATCCTACAACTTTACTGACTTTGTTTTTTAGTTTTAATAGTTTTACTATGGAACCTTTAGGGTTTCCTAATATGTAAGATCATGTCATCTACAAACAGAGACCATTTTACTTTTCCCTTTTAGATTTCAATGCCTTTTATTTATCTTTTTCTTTCCTAATTGCTCTGGCTGGAAATTCCACTACTATGCTGAGTGGAAGTGGCAAGAGTAAAAACACTACCTTACTGACCTAAATGCATGTAAAGTGCTTATAAATTCAGAGATTTCTAAAAAGCTAAAGAAGAAATTAGTTCCAATGGTTACTTCCAGGAAGGGACGCTGAAGGACTGGGAGGCTTAGAGAATAGGTGTTATTCTTAGTGTTATTCCTTATAAATGTATTACCACATTACAATTAAAGTACATAAATGGAATAGTTTTGTTTTTTTGTTTTGTTTTAAATATTTTATTTATTTATTCATGATAGACATATATATATGTATATATATATGTATATATATATATATATATATATAGAGAGAGAGAGAGAGAGAGAGAGAGAGGCAGAGACACAGGCAGAGGGAGAAGCAGGCTCCATGCCGGTAGCCCCACACGGGACTTGATCCCGGGACTCTAGGATCATGCCCTGGGCCAAAGGCAGGCGCTAAACCACTGAGCCACCCAGGGATCCCCATGGAATAGTTTTTGAAACCTCTATCTTATCTAGACACAGGTAAGATACCCCTTATAACATCAGCCCCTCTCAGATCATGCTATCAACAAAGAGAATCAACCAACCAACCAACGCAACCGTGACAGTTAAAGATTCAGTAAGTAGGCCTGGTGCAGTTTATGAAACAGTTAAACTCCCAGCTCCCCCAACTTAATACAATGTCCTCCTATACCCTATCAAAGATCTGAGTTTATCCTCCGGAGAGAGTGAAGGAGAGTGTATCACTAGGCACTTAGGAACAATTAATAATATAAAATACAGTTAATATTCAAAACATACTGAAAGAAAGTTGAAGGAAATTATGAGTATTTAAAGAGAAAATAATTCAAGAGAAATTGTTATTAATATTCTCAGAGCAGAGGTATCATCCATGAAGAACACAATTCTAGTAAAAGGAAATACTCAGAGAACAAAAAAACAGCTCTTGGAAATTAAAAAATAATACCAGAGATCAAAAGCTTAACAGAATAGAAAGATGTAGTTGAGGAGAATTCTCACAAAGAAGGGCAAAAAGATAATGAGTTGAAAACAGGAAAAAGGAGAAAAGAACATTAGAGGATCAACCCAACCCATTCAATATCTGAATAATGTGTAAAGAATGAAAAGAGAAAACAAGGAGGATATAAATAATACTGCTATTAACAGTTCTTTTAAAGTTCCCCAACCAAAGGAAATTTAGATTTCATTTTGAATTGGCCCAACCAGTGCCTAGCACATAATATGAAAATAACTTAAAAAAAAAAAAAAGAAAATAACTTAAAAGACAATGTCTAAAAGTAGAAAATAAAAAAGCTGCAAAACCAGTTATAGTTAATTGTCCAGAAAGATTTATTTTTTAAGAAAACCACAGTTTCGGGATCCCTGGGTGGTGCAGCAGTTTGGCGCCTGCCTTTGGCCCAGGGCGCGATCCTGGAGACCCGGGATCGAATCCCACGTCGGGCTTCCAGTGCATGGAGCCTGCTTCTCCCTCTGCCTGTGTCTCTGCTTCTCTCTCTCTCTCTGTGCAACTATCATAAATTAAAAAAAAAAAAAAGAAAACCACAGTTTCCTAATGAAATTAATGTCACAGAAACTATGCTTTCTTTGCTATGTTGAATTCAAGTAACGTGCTTTAAGGATACTAATGAACAATTATTCCACAGAGAATTCAATTCAATTTAACATATATTTACTGACCTCCTCATTTGTGGTAAGCTCTTTTGATAAAAAGACAAAAATGTCCTACCTTTAAAAGATCTCAAGCCTATGGAGGCTTAGTCCAAATTAAAGTATGTGAACACTTACTTATTTATTCAAATAGATTAACTGTCATATAAAGTAGGTAATCTTATTCTAGAGGACATTCTAGAATAATAGGGCCAACATGATTATAGGATCCATGGGAAGAAAATATAGATGGAAAAATACTAGTTTCCCATGGTTAGAGTAAGCCAATTTTAAATCTTATTATAGAGTTACAATGATCAAAGCAATGTGGCATTTGTCTACAGATGGATATATGAATCAACAGAATGGAATACAGCTGAGAAATACACCCACACATATACAGTCAATTGATTTTCAACAGATGTACCACGGTAATTTGATGGAGAAAGGACAGACTTCTCAACAAATGGTACTAGAGTAACTGGACATGGAAAACAGAACAAAACAAAACCTTCAACCTCTACCTCATACCATATACAAAAATACACAAAATATAAGTTGAAATATATTATGGAATTATATGTAAGAGATAAAATATCAATTTTTATAATTTATTATAATTATTTAAATATATTTATAAAAGATATAAATTTGTGGGGATGCCTAGGTGGCTCAATAAACTAAGTGTTCAACTGTTGGTTTCAGCTCAGGTCATGATCTTGGAGTCATGAGATCAGGCCTGGAGTTGGGCTCCTTGCTCAGTGCAGGGTTTGCTTGAGATTCTCTCTCTCTCTCTCCCTCTGCCTCTCCCCCTGTTCACGTTCTGTCTAAAATAAATAAATATAATCTTTTAAAAATGCGTAAATTTGTAGGAGAAAAAATATCTGTGATACTGAATTGGTCTTTTTCTTAGGTAAGACACAAAAAGCATAAACCATTGAAAAGCTGATAAACTGGGACTTCATCAAAATTAACATATGTTCTTCAAAAGACACTGTTAAGGTAAGTCATAGGCTGGGAGAATATGTATGTACTAGCTAGCAAAAGACTTGTATCCAGAATATATAAATATCACCTACAATTCAATAAGAAGATAATAAAATTATTAAAATGGACAAAAGATCTGAATAGATATTTCACCAAAAAGATGTACAGATGGCCAATAGGCACACAAAAATGTGCTCAGCATCATTAGTCATCTGAGAGCTGTAAATTAAAACCACAATAAGATGCCATTACACAACTAGTAGAATGACTAAAATTAAAAAGATTTATAAGGCCAAATCTTGGCAAGGATGCAGAGTGACTGGAACCCTCATATATTTGCTGGTGCAAATAAAAAATATACACCCACTTTAAAAATCAGCACAGTAGTCTCTTATAAAGTTAAACATAAATTTGCCATATGTCATAGCAATGCCACCCACTCCTAAGTATTTACACAAGAGAAATAAAAATATGCCCACACAAAGACCTGCATGTGAACATTTATAGCAGCTTTACTCATACCCGTGAAAAATTGTAAACAATTCAAAGCATCCATCAACAGGCAAATGGCTAAATAAATTTTGGTACACCCGTACAATGGAATACTACTCAGTAATAAAAAGGAATAATACATCCAACAAATGGATCAGTCTCAAAAGTTGTTAGTAAAAGAAGCCAGGCATAAAATGCTACATATTGTATGATCCTATTTATATGAAAGTTTAGAATAAACAAAATTATAGGGACACAAATCAGTTGTTGTAAACATTAGTTGTAAGAGGTGAGTATTCACAAAGGGTAACAAGGATGCTTCCTAGACTAATAGAAGACCTCTCTATCTTGATTTTCGTGGTGGTTACAGAATTGTATACATTTACCCGAACACACTGAACTGCACACTTTAACAGAGTGAATTTCACTGTATGTATAAGTTACATTTCAATAAACTTGCCCTTAAAAAATTTTAATAAACCATCATGGTACTAGAAATAAACATGCTGACATGATTCAAACTACTGAGATTATGTATAAATCTTTGAAAAGACAATATTCAAGTCATTACAAAGATCAGAGGGCCTTCTTCCTCAAGGATTAAAAAAGTAACAAGAGAATATTAAAATAAGAAAAATGAAGCTAGCAAGAAATCAAAGATACAAAACAAATACATATAAGCATTTCTTAATTATACAACTGGGATCTTAATTGTCAAAGTAATTCCAAATAGACCATAATAAAAAATAAGAATTCAAATATTTCTAAAGGAATTTTTTTAAATTTTTTATTTATTTATGATAGTCACACACACACACACAGAGAGAGAGAGAGAGAGAGAGAGAGAGAGAGAGAGAGAGAGGCAGAGACATAGGCAGAGGGAGAAGCAGGCTCCATGCACCGGGAGCCCAACGTGGGATTCAATCCCGGGTCTCCAGGATCGCGCCCTGGACCAAAGGCAGGCGCTAAACCGCTGCGCCACCCAGGGTTCCCTCTAGAGGAATTTTTAAAATAAATAAGCATTCATTCAAATATGTGAATATGGAGACTTTTTTTTTTCAAACGCAGCCCTTTATTGGAGCAAAAAATAACCTGAGTGAATCACACCTTAAATCACTCTCGCTGGCAACAAAAGGAGTTAAAAAAATGAATCAAAACCATTATATTGAGATCCCTGGGTGGCGCAGCGGTTTGGCGCCTGCCTTTGGCCCAGGGCGCGATCCTGGAGACCCAGGATGGAATCCCACGTCAGGCTCCCGGTGCATGGAGCCTGCTTCTCCCTCCGCCTGTGTCTCTGCCTCTCTCTCTCTCTCTCTCTCTCTCTCTCTGTGACTATCATAAAAAAAAAAAAACAAAAAAACATTGTATTGAAGTACATTATATTGAAGCACTAGCATCTATTACGTTACATGCTCAGCTCATTTACTATTTTTGTAGCTAATAACATCAGTTTTTTTTTTGCCATAACTGATCGTGTATATTACATGTTATGAAAATTGAGACTTTTAACGCTCTTAAAAGATTATCAAAATGGAAATGCTTTTTTCACTCTAAAATTTCAAGTTGAATGATCAGGAACCAAACTCCCTGCATAGTGGCCCACATGCAGGAAAGAGATAATAAACTCCCTGAGGAGTGAGGGCTTCAAGCACCACATCAGGTACCCTCCCTTCCTGGCCTAGAAATCTGCACCAGGAAGAGGTACCTCCACAATATCTGGCTGTGAAAATCAGCAGGGCTTAACTCCAGGAGAGCCAGAAGGCTATTGGAAACTGACTCCACTTTTAAAGGACACTACGCAATATCACTCATTCTGAGACACAGGAGAGAAGGAGTGACTTGAAAAGTACCTGGGCCACATATGAGAGAAAATTATTAATTATTTTCAGTAAGTATGCCAGAGGGGCAGGGATCTGTAGGAACTTTCTCTAAAAATGGAAGGGCTAGTAAGTGCCATTTGTCTTCCCTCATTCAGCCTACCTAGTCCAATGCAGAAGAGTGACAGTTAGAACACCCTCTACCTACCCCGTTAACATCACTTGTCCCCATTCTGTACTTCCCTTATGAATCCACCTAGCTCATCAGCCTACCCTGGCTGGCACCCTCCAAAGAACTCTTGCCTCACCAAACCTGGCAGGCAGTATCAGTGGGCCCACCAAAGCCCCAAAACGACAATGTTCAAAGTGACTACCACCCTTCCACACCCACATGGCATCCCTGGCTAAGATCTGTGCAGCCCCCAAATCAATACCTGCTGGGGGGATGTGGGGGAGGCATACACCCACCAACATATCAATAGCAGCTGCAGTAAGGCCTCTCAGCCAGCTGTATGAGGGCTATCCCCACCCAAAAGCCAGCCCACAGCAGCTACAGCAAGCCACTGTACCCAGGCCCACCCATCAGTGCAACTGCAGCAGTCAGCAGCTCACACCATGGGACAACTCTGGAGTGCTTGGTTCTGGTGATCAAGGGGGATTGAGCTCCTGGGCCCCATGGGGCTCCCATAAGGCCACTAACTTCAAGATAAAGAGACACAGATGAGCTAAGACATATAAACACAAGAGTCAGCAAAAAAGAAGAGAGGAACATGTTGCAAATGAAGAATAAAATGAAACCTCAGAAAACAACTAAACAAAATGGAGATGAGCAATCTATCTGATTAAGAATTCAAAGTAATGATCATGAAGATGCTCACCAGACGTGAAAGAAGAGGGGTTGAATTCATAAAGGACTTCAACAAAGAGAGTGAAAATATCAAAAAAGATCCAATAAGAGCTGAAGAACTCAATAACTGAAAGAAGAATACACTAGGGGGACTCAACAGGAGATTAGATGATATAGAATAGATCAGCAATCTGGAAGATCAGTTAGTGGAGATCAGCCAAGCTGAACAACAAAAAGAAACAAGTGTATGAAAAAATAATAAGGATAGGTTAAAGGACCACTGAAACAATATCGAGTATACTAGCATTCACATAACAGGCTCCCAGAAGAAGAGAGAGAAAGAGGCAGAAAACTTATTTGAAAAAATAACAAATGAAAATTTCCCTAATCTGAAGAATGAAACATACAACCAGGTCAAGGAAGCATGGACAGCCCCAAACAAGATGAACTCAAAGCGATCACTGCCAAGACACGTAATAATTAAAATGTGAAAAAAATTAAAACAAAGAATCTTAAGAGCAGTAAGAGAAAAGCAACTAGTTATGGACAAAAGACTCCCTCCCTGCCAAAAAGCTATCTCCTGATTTTTCACAGAAACTTTGTAAGCTACAAAAGAGTGGCATGATATATTCAAAAGGCTGAGGGGTAAAAACATGCAATCAATAATCTACCTAGGAAGGTTATCATTCAGAAGCAAAGGAGAGATAGTCTTCCAAAGAAAAGTGAAAGGAGTTCATAATACTAATCCAGTCTTCTTAAAATAAATGTTAAAGGAACTTCTTTAAGCAGAAAAGAAAAATCACAACCAGAGGTACCTGAGTGGCTCAGTGGGCTAAGAATCCAATTCGTGATTTTGGCTCAGGTAGTGAGATTGAGCCCTGTGCTCAATCTGTGCTCAGCAAGGAGTCAGCTTGAGATTCTCTAACCCCCCTCCCTCTGCCCCGCCCCTCCCGGCCCTCGAGCATGCACATGCCCCAGTGCACTCATGCACTCTCTCTCTAATATAAATAAATAAATCTTAAATAGAGAAAAAGTCACAACTAGAAGAAAATAATGAAATCATTTCAATGGTAAAGGATACATATACTAAATGGTGAAGGATACATATACTAAAGGTAATTGATCAATTATTTATAAAACTAGGATGAACAAAAAAAAAAAAACTAGGATGAACATAAAAAGATAACAGCAGTAATTTCAATTATGACTATATAGTTGCTTTACCTACAATTAGTTAAGAGATACACAAAATAAAAAGATGTAAATTATGACATATATATATATTTAGGGAGAAATAAAAATGTAGTACTTTTAGAATGTGTTCAAGCTGAGCATCTATGAACTTAAAATAGCTATGGACATATAAGGTGTTATATGTGAACATCATAGTAATCACAAATCAAAAATCTACAGCAGATACACACACACAAAAAAAAGAAGAAGAAAAAAGAAAAGAAAAAGGACTCCAAGCATAGCACTAAAGGAAGTCATCAAATGACAAAAGTAGAGTACAAGAAAAGAAAAAAGGAACAGTGAACTACAAAAAGAATCAGGAAGCAATTAACAAAATAGCAGAAAGTACTTATCTATTAATAATTATTTAAAATGTAAATGGACTAAATGATTCAATAAAAAGATACACAGTGAAATAGATAAAAAAAAAAAACAAGACTCATCTATATGCTCCTATAAGAGACTCACTTCAGACCTAAACACCCATAAAGACTGAAAGCAAAGAAAGGAAACAATATTCTATGCAAATGGCAAAAAAAAAGAAACCTGAGGTTACAATAACATACATAGACAAAATCAACTTTAAAACAAACACTGTAATAAGGGACAAAGAAGGGAATTACACAATGATAAAGGGATTAACCCAATAAGAGGATATAACAATCATAAATATCTATGCTCCCAACAGAAGAGCACCTAAATACATAATGTACATATTAATAGATATAAAGGGAGAAACTGACAATACAACAGTACTAGGAAACTTAAACCCATAACATCAATGGAAAGCTCATCCAGACAGAAAATAAAAAGGAAACAGTGGCTTTGAATATCACAGTAGACGAGATGAACTTAACAGATTTATACAGAACATCCTCTCCAAAACAGCAGAATAAACATTCTTTTCAAGTGAGAATGTAACATTCTCCAGGACAGATCACATGTCAGGCAATAAAACAATTCAACAATTCTCAATAAATTTACAAAGATGGAATCATATGAAGCATCTTTTCTGACCACAATGGTATGAAAGTAGAAATCAGTTACCAGAAGAAAACAAAACAAAACAAAAAGAGCCAGAAACACATAGAAACTAAAAAATATGCTACTAAACAGACAATGAGACAACGTCAACAAAGAGATCAAAGAGGAAATCAACGTTTAACTGGAGAAAAATGAAAATGGAAACAAAATTTTCTGGAACTACTGGGATGTAGCAAAAGCAGTTCTCAGAGGGAAGTTTATAGTGATGCAGGCCTATAATGCTGCAGCTCAAGAAATAACTAAAACCTCAAATAAACAATCTAATTTACACCTACAGGAAGTAAAAAAAAAAATTCAAAGTCCAAAGTTATTAGAAGGAAAGAAATCCATCAAGATCAGAGTGAAAATAAATGAAATAGAGACCAAAAAAAAAAAAAAAAAAGAATACAAGAATTGGTTCTTTGAAAAGATTAAATTGATAAACTTTTAGTCAGATTAGTCTGGCTAAAAAAAAGAAAAAGAAACAGAATTAGAGAAAAGAAGGACTGAAAACAAAAATTATAAGATTTCTACAAAAAAATTATATGGACAAGCTAAAAGAAATGCATAAATTCCTAGAAACATACAACTTCCAAAACCAAATCAGGAAGAATCAGAAAATCTGAACAGACCAATTACTAGTAATGAAATTATATTAATTATCAAAAAATTCCCAAGAAGCAAAAGTCCAGGATCAGATAGATGGCTTCCAGGACCAGGTGGAATTCTACCAAATATTTACAAAAGAGTTAGTACCTATGTCTGTCAAACTACTCCAAAAAAACAGAAAAGGAAAAAAAACTCTTCCAAATTCATTCTACAAGGCCAGCATTGCTGTGTTGCGAAAACCAGAAAACAAATTACCAAAAAAAAGAAGAAAGAAAGAAAAGAAATTTATAAGACAATATCCCTAATGATCATTGTCCACAATGATCATTCCACAACAAAATATAAAACTGAATTCAATAATACATTAAAGGAATATGCATCACAATCAAGTGGGATATATTCAGAGGTGCAGAACAGTTCAATACCCATAAATCAACCAACAAGATAAACCATATTAATAAAATGAAGCTGAAAATCATATAATCATCTCATGCAAAAAAAAAAAAAAATCATCTCATGCAGATGGAGAAAAAGCATTTAACAAAATTCAACACTGAGTCATGGTAGGAACTCAAAAAAATGGGTATAGAGGAACATACTACAACATAAAGGCCATATATGACAGGCCCACAGCAAACATACTCTAGTGAAAAGCTGAAAGCTTTTTTTCTAAGATTAGGAAGGAAACAAAAATGCCCACTCTTGACACTTTCATTCAATATATAAATGAATGAATGAATGAATGAATGAATGAATGAATGAATAAATAAGTAAGTAAGTAAGTCAGTAAGTCAGTAAGTCAGTAAGTAAGTAAAAAGCTTTTCCTCTAAGATTAAGAATACAAGATGTTGATTCTCACCACTTTTAAGCAACAGAGTACTGGAAGTCCTAGACAAAGAAATCACAGAAGAAAAGGAAATAAAAGACATCCAAACTGATAAAAAAAAAAAAAGTAAAATTGTCATTCTTTGCAGGTGACAGGATACCACATATAAGAAACCCTAAATATCCACCAAAAATCTATAAAATTGATAAATAAATTCAGTAAAGTTCCAGGATACAAAATTAATATATAGAAATATGTTGCATTTCTGTATACTGATAAAAAACTAGCAGAAAGAAGTTAAAACAATCCAAATTACAATTGTACAAAAAAAAAAAAACACCTAAAAATGAATTTAACCATGAAGGTGAAAGACTTATATTCTGAATATTGTACAACACTGATAAAAGAAATTGAAGGTAATATATAAATGAAAATGGATACCATGCCTATGGATTAGAAGAATTAATATTGTTAAAATGTCCATACTACCCAAGCAATCTATAGATTTAATGCAATCTCTATCAAAATACCAACACCATTTTTCACAGAACTACAACAAATAATCCTAACATTTGTATGGACCCACAAAAGACCCCAAATGGCCAAAGCACTCTTGAGAAAGAACAAAGCTAGAGGTATCACAATTCCTGATTTCAAACCATACTACAAAGCTCTAATAATCAAAACAGTATGGTAGTGGCACAAAAACAGAAACATAGATCAATGCAACATACTAGAGAGTCCAGAAACAAACTCAAACTTATTTGGTCAATTAATGGACAACAGGAGAGTCAATATACAATGAGAGGAGTGGGCAGTGCCTAGGTGGCTTAGTTGGTTAAGCTTCTGACTCTTGATTTTAGCTTGGGTCTTGATCTTAGGTTCATGAGACTGAGCCCCAGGTTGGCTCCATGATCAGTGGGAACCTGCTTCTCTCCCTCTGTCCCTCCCCTAGCTCACACACGTGTTCAATATCTCTCTCTAAAAAAACCAATTAATCTTTAAAAGAAACTATAGGTGGGAGTGCTTGGGTGGTTCAGTTGGTTAAGCGTCCGCCTTAGGCTCAGGTCATGGTCCCGGGGTCCTGGGATCAGCCCCACACTGGGCTCTCTGCTCAGCGGGGAGTCTGCTTCTCCTTCTCCCTCTGCAGTTCCTCCTGCTTGTGTTCTCGTGCATGCTCTCTCATCTACTCTCTCTCAAATAAATAAATAAAATCTTTAAAAAAAATGGGGACAAAGAAAGACTCATCAATAAATGATATTGGGAAAAGTGGAGAGCTGTACTTAAAAAAAAATTAAAATTGGGTCACTTCCTTAAAATAAACTAAAACTGGATTTAAAACCTAAATGTAAGACCTGAAACCATAAAACTCTCAAAAGAAAACATAGGCAGTAAAATCTTAGACAGGAGTTTTAGCAGTATTTTTTTGGATCTGCATCCTCAGGTAAGGGCAAAAAAAGGCAAAAATGAACAAGTGGGACTACTTAAAACTAAAACTTCTGCACAACAAAGGAAATCATCAACAAAATGAAAACCTACAGAATGGGAGAAAATGTTTGCAAATCATATGATACAAAGTTTCATGAAAATTTTACTTATTTATTTATTTAGAGAGAGCACAGAAGCAAGGGGAGGGGCAGAGGGAGACAGAGATCTCAAGCAGACTCTGTGCTGAGCATGAAGCCAGGCATGGGGCTCAATACCACAACTCTGAGATTATGATCTAAGCAAAAACCAAGAGATAGATAGATACCAAACCAAATGAGCCACCCAGGCACCCCCAAGATATATTTTTAAAAGCCACATACAGGGGATCCCTGGGTGGCTCAGCGGTTTGGCGCCTGCCTTTGGCCCAGGGCGCGATCCTGGAGTCCCAGGATCGAGTCCTGCATCGGGCTCCGGCATGGAGCCTGCTTCTCCTTCTGCCTGTGTCTCTGCCTCTCTCTCTCTCTCTCTATGTCTATCATGAATAAATTTTTAAAAAATAGAAAATAAAAAAAATAAAATAAAAAGCCACATACAACTCTAACAACAAAAATAAAACAATCCAATTAAGAAGTGGGCATTTTTCCAAATGAACAGATATTTATCCAAAGAAGACCTACAGATGTCTAACAGACATAAAGATGCCTAGTATCACTCATCATCAGAGAAATAAAAATCAAAACTGCAACAAAATGTCAACTCACATCAGTTGGAATGGGTAGTATCAATAAGACAAGAAATAATAAACATTGGCAAAGATGTGGAGAAAAGGGAACCCTTGTGCACTGCTGGGGAGTATGTAAATTAGTTCAGCCACTAGGGAAAACTATATGGAGGTTAGTCAAAAAATTAAAAGTAAAAATACCATATGAATCAATAATTCCACTACGGGGTATTTACCTTAAAAAAAACCTCACTAATTTATAAACATACATGTACCCCTATATTTATGACAACATATGTACCACAGTCAAGATATGGAAGCAATTTAGGTATCCATCAATAGATGAATCTGTATAAAGATGTGGTACAGTGGAATATTATTCAGCCATAAAAAAGAATGAGATTTTGCCATTCAAAACAAAATGGATATATCTAGAGAATATTATGCTAAATGAAATAACTCAACACATAAGGAATAAAAAGTACAACATAAGGAATATAGTCAATAACATTATAATAAGGTTTTGGAATGACAGATGATAGCCACACCTACCATGGTGAACATAGTGTATAGAACTGATGAATCACTACATTGTAAAACTAAAACTACTGTAACACTGTATGTCAATTATACTTCAAGGAAAAATTTAAAATAAGTAATAAATAAAGATATAAGTATCATTCTATGGTATAATCCACACATCTATGGTATAAAGCCACACACAAAAAACCAAAAAAGAATAAAATCCTGCCACTTGCAATGGCATGGGTGAACCCAGAAGATACCATGCTAAGTGAAAGAGGTCAAACAGAAGAATACAAATACCATATAATGTGGAATTTTTTAAAAAGTTTATTTACTTATGAGAGACAGAGAGACAGAGAGAGAGAAAGGCAGAAACATAGGCAGAGGGAGAAGTAGGCTCCATTCAGGGAGCCTGATGTGGGACTCAATCTAAGCACTCTGGGATCACAGCTGGAGCCAAAGGCAGATGCTCAACTGCTGAGCCACCCAGGCATCCCTATGTGGAATATTTTTTTTAAAAAATGAAACGAAGAAAAAAAATAAAGAAAACAGAAACCAGAATCATAAAGGGAACAAACTGGAGGTTCCCAAAGGGGTGCAGTTGGGAGAATGTGCAAATTAAGTAAAGGAGATTAAGAGGTACAAACTTGCAGTTATACAAAAAATAAATCATGGAGGTGTAAAGGATAGCATAGGAAATATAGTCAATAATATTGTAATCATTTTGTATGTTGACAGACGGTAATTACATTTAGCATAATGAGTATTTTGTAATGTATATAAACATAGCTTAGTCGGCCTTTGGCTCAGGTCATGATGGAGACCTGGGTTAGCAGGAGCCTGCTTCTCCCTCTCCCTCTGCCCCCTTCCTGCTCATGCTCTCTCTTTCTCAAAGAAATAAATAAAATTTTTTTTAAAAAGCGGGGGATAGGGGGTGGTGGAGGCTGGGTGGCTCAGTTGGTTAAGTTTTCTGCCTTTGGCTCAAGTCATGATCCTAGAGCCCAGAGATAGAGCCCTACATTGGGCTCCATTCTCAGTGGGGAACCTGCTTTTCCCTCTCTCTTTGACCCTCCTCCAGCCTGTGCTCTCTCTCTCTCACTGGTTCATTCTGTCTCTCAAATAAATAAATAAAATCTTAAAAAAATATATGTAATTACTATATTGTATGCCTGAAACTAATATTGCATGACAACTATACTTCAATTAAAAATAATTTTTAATAAAAAGTTTAAAAAATTAAAATAAAATTTCAAGTCACAATAAGCAATCAAGATAAAACCTAAACCTATAAACTACAGTAGAAGGAGATTATATAAGAAAAATTTTCTGAAACTCTTAAGATAGCATGGGTCTAAAGTTTGGCAAAGTCTGTAGTTTTAAGAGGTAATGGTACCTGACAAACAGGACTAACAACATTTATGAATTCCAAGTATTTTCATAGGTGGTAAAATTGGGCAGAGATACAATTTAAACTTTAAATCAACTATTCCTCCATCCCTTCTCCTCTTCCAGGCTTCAGTTAACACAAAGAGGAACATCTGAAAAGTAGCAAAGTCTTACCTGAAATGTTTTAACTAAGAGCTGCTAGGAGCAAATGAAGAAGTTGGGAATGGGGAATTGAAGGGCTATGCCATCAATAAGAGGCCAAGCTCCTGTCCCAGAGGCTAGCAAGAATGTTCTGTGCCATTGTCTCAACAGACGAAGGAAAATGTTCTCTGACCCCAAATAGTCATAGTTATTTGGCATTAGGAGTCTGTGTCTCCGGAAAATTAAGGCCAAGCTACAGTGAAATGCTTATTTCTCTCCTCTCCAAAGAATAAATATTGGGTAAAACATCAGACTTTGCATATTCTGCAGCTGGAGAGAGCTTATCAAGTGCCAGGTTTAGTGGTCTAACCTGTGTACCATGAGCTGGGACACTAGTGGGTCTAGGTAAACTGAGGGAAATAATAAGGTACTCTATGTGGATAAGGAGGAATGAAAACTCTGAGGTAGAAGACCTTGACATAAATCAGAGTTTTATGAACAGTTGATCTGAGCTGTAAGGCAAACTGTCTCCCTTTAAATATTCACTTAGCCCTATCTTCTGAGATGTGCCCTGGCACCATTTTTGATAATGCTTTACTATCACCAATACTATTTTAACATTTTATATCAAGTGTACTTCAGAGACCAAACTATGTATTTGTTCAAAAGGTAAAATATGAATTAGTTCAAGCCTCACTACCCATAAAGAAGCTGAACAATAGACATGTATGCTGCATATGCATTCTTAAAAACACAGACAGGTCTAGCACCACCTGCCTGACTCAGTGGAGCATGCAACTCTTGATCCTGGGGTGTGAGTTTGAGTGCCACATTGAGTTTAGGAGATTACTTAAAAAAAAAAAAAAAAAAATCTTAAAAGAAAAGCCACACACAAGTCTTTTGTGAAAGAAAAGCTAATTTCATGCTTATTTTCTTAATCATTTAATATTTCATTGCAATTTCCTTGGCAATAGCTCCTAAACTTAAATTTTATGAAAATCTACTGAGAGAAAAGCTATACAGAAGAATGTTCACAGCAGTACTCTTCATATAAACTAAAACGGAAACATAAATGTCTACCAGTAGTACAATGGATAAATAAATTGTGGCGTGTCCTTAAAACAGAATTCTATAACGCAAGGAACAATTATCCAATACAACAAAATGCATTTCATAAACATACTGTTCAATGAAGGTAGACAAAGACAAATGAGTATATAATACACTATTTCATTTACATAATGTTCAGAAACAAAAATCATTTTGAGGCATCTGGATGGCTCAGTCCATTAAAAAAAAACAACATGGAATTACAAGGAATTACTGTGCCTTGGGCTCAGGTCATGACCCCAGGGTTCTGGGATTGAGCCCCAAATTCAGCTCCCTGCTCAGAGGGGAGTCTGCTCCTCCCTCTCCCCTTGCCCCTCCCCCACTTGTGCTCTCTCTCTCTCAAATAAAATCTTTTTTAAAAAAATCAATTCAAAACTTCCTAAAAACTATTTTAGAATAATTTTTAGGGCAGCCCCGGTGGCGCAGCAGTTTAGCGCCGCCTGCAGCCCAGGGAGTGATCCGGAAGACCCTGGATGGAATCCCACGTCAGGCTCTCTGTATGATGCCTGCTTCTCCCTCTGCCTGTGTCTCTGCCTCTCTCTCTCTCTGTCTCTATGAATAAATAAATAAAAATCTTTAAAAAAAAAAAAGAATTATTTTTATTTTTATTTTTTTAAGATTTTATTTACTTATTTGACAGAGAGAGAGAGAACAAGCAAGCAGAGGCAGAAACAGGTTCCCACCAAGCAGGGAGCCTGATGTGGAGCTTGATCCCAGGACTCTGGGATTATGCCCTGAGTTGAAGGCAGACGCTCAAACAAATGAGCCACCCAAGGATCCCCTAGAATTATTTTTAATTCAAAATTTAATACAAAATCTTAATTTATTGATTTTTATCTGAGTCATATAAAGAACATTGTATTATTGTAAAATATAAGGGAGGGATACCTGGGTGGCTCAGCAGTTGAAAGTCTGTCTTCAGCTCAGGGTTCTGGGATCGGGCCCCACATTGGGCTCCCTGCATGAAGCCTGCTTCTCCCTTTGCCTCTGCCTCTCTCTGTGTCTCTCGTGAATAAATAAATAAAATCTTTTTAAAAATAAAATAAAATATGAGGGAAAAATACCTTTACAATCATTAATTTCTTAAATTAATGTAGCTCATGAATATAGTTTTTATTAAAAAAAAACAAACACAGTACAAAGGAGCTTATACTGAAGAGCAACTGTTCCCACCTTTATCTGTCTTCACCCCAGTCCTAACTCCACTTGTGAAAGGCAACCTTTATAATTTTAACATGATTATTTTGCAGTTTCATTATTCATCAAATTCAGATATTATTTACTGACTTCTGTGAAACCAGAAAATTAAACTTGGAATCCTTAATAATTCTAGCCTGACTAGAAAAGTTAGAAGCACTAGGTTCCATTTGACAATTTCAATGAATAACTTTTAAAAACAGGAGACTGATTTTTTTGCAAACTCCTCAGGGGATTCCAGTGCATGGCCAAGGTTATGCAATGCTGAGGCAATTAGAGAGGAAAAAGTCTGGAATATATTTACATTCCTATTAGTATAAAATTTAAAACAAAACTAGAATTATTTTGTCCCCCACATTCAAAAAAGTTGAGTTCCTGTCTATGTTGTTTGCTAAGAAAGATAAATGACTTCAAAAATCTAAAGAGTATTAACATGTAATCTTGTGTCTAAAACGTGTGTGAGAGGAAACTACATTTGTAAAAATGTCTTTTATACAAAATTATATCTATTCTCACTAAAAAATGTAAACTATGTTTGCCATAAGAAGTTGATTTTAACATCCAGATAATAATTTGTTCATAATAACCTCACTTATCCTAGCTCTAATTAACTCAATCTCTCTCTCTATATATATATAAAAAAAACAGTACAGATTTTCATAAAATTAGGAACATGACTAAAGGGGCATTTCCTTTTTGAAAGCAAAATAAAATGCCTAATGTATAAACTTTGAAACAAAATGTAGAATCTTGACTGGTCACCATGTCCCACTATAAAAGAAGATGTGGCTTCCCGCTAAGGAAAATTTGGCTCACTTCTAACATCCTTCTACCTCAGCAACTTGTTTTTTTGTCGATGATAACAATTATTAAAATGATTCTACTATTATTCACCTTTGAAACTTTCAAACATATCATTCAGATTATTGTTCTAGTTCATGAATTTAGACCACTGGTTCCCAAATTTGACTATACAGTGGAATCAACTGGAAAAATGTAAAACAAAAAACAAGTAAACTGACACCCAGATTCTACCCTCAACGATTTTAATTGTTAAGATGCAGTTTGATGTAGTTAGGGCATCAAGATTTTGAAAGCTCCGAGGAAATTTTAAAATTCAGCAAAGTTTGAGAAGTGCCATACAGAAGAAACATTTTAGTAGTAGCAATCATGCCTGTCATTCCCAACTTCTGTCACATCTATGTAAAAAAAAAAAGAAAAGAAAAAAAGAAAAAAAAAAGATATATTTATTTATTGGAGGGAGGGGGTAGGTAAGGGGCAGAGGGAGAGAATCTCAAGCAGAGTCCCTGCTGAGAGTGAAGCCTGACCTGGGCCTTGATTCCGTGACCCATGAGATCATGACCTGAAGTGAAACCAACAGTCAGATACTTAAACCAACTGAGCCATCCAGGCACCATCCAGGCACCCCTGTCACATCTACTTTTAAAAAATACTTTTTAGATTGATAAAATTTAGGTTATTTTCTATAACCATAACTGAGGCTTATATATATTTTAGATATAAAACTAAGTTTTTAAAAATATATATAAATATATCAAACTAATAAATATATATATAGAAACTAATAAATATATAAACTAATAAATACATAAAATATAAAACTAATTTTTTAAAAAATTAAAATAAATACACATTATACACAACATCAGAGTTTATATGAGTATTATGCAGAACAGAACCAAGAAGTATACTCAGGCTACATTTCCTTCTCTACTATGCTACCTCAAGGTCAAGAGTCTTTTTTTTATACTCCCTTAATTCATCAAAGTCATATTACTTTGAATCGACCTAATATCTAGAAACTAATTTATTTACCTATTTTATAACTCCTAAACTTTGTTCTCTTTACTGATAAGAAAAATGTATATTTAATCACAGTCCCAATATTATCCTATTAATTCTAATTTATCAACTTTTATTCCAATCTTCTTGTATACAACAATGGTATTATTGTTTCTATTGCCTGCTTCATCTGGAGTTTGTACACATTGAACTTTTGGATAAGTTTTGCTAGTTGTTGTATCCTCTTCTTGGTTTCTGTGCTTGTTTTAACAAACAAAATCCTCAACTATCTGATGGATAAATGTCGTTTATCTCTTCCTTTATCTTCATATTTTCATGTGTGAAAATGAATTTACTTTGACAGTTTACATAGGTATAGAATTCTAAATTAAAATTCATTTTCTCTCAAACCTTTGATGAAATTGTCCCACTGTCTTGTAGTATCCATCTTCTACTGCCTTATAGCATCCATCTTTCCTAATTTGTAGACTTGTTTCTTTTCTCCAGGAGCTGTTTGGCACTTACTTTCTTTATAAACTTGGTATTTTGAAATTTCACAAGAATGTGTTTCTTTCATTTCACTTGGTACTTAGGGAGACTACCTAATCTGAAAATTGATGCTTTTTCTCATCTTTCACTATAAACATTTATTGCAAATATAAGTGCCAGTCACTGTTCTAGGTGTTATGGTAGTAGTATATAACAAAAAGAACAAAAATTCTCTCTCATGGGGTTAAAATATTAGTGAAGGAAACAGACAAAGTTAAACAAATGTACATGAGAAGTTGGTAAATGCTATGCTTAAAAAAATAATGCAGGAAAATGGAATTGAAATATTTGGGAAGACACAGAAATTTGGATGTGATGGCCAAGGAATGACTCACACCAAAAGTGAATTCTGGATAAAGATCAGAAGCAAGTAAGGAAGTCAAAGCATGAGGATAAATGTAGCTGGGGCCTTCCAGAGGCATTCCAGGCAAGGGGAATAAGTGAAAGGTTCTGAAACAGATACATGTCTAGAGTTCTAGAGGAGAAAAGGGAGCTGAGTGAGGAAAAGTAGGAAGTTATGAAGTAAGGAAAGTAATGGGGACAAGACTCTCTAGGATTTGGTGAGTCTTGTAAGAACTTTGACTTTTACTCAGCATGCAGTGAGAAACCATCCACTGGGAGAATCTGAGCACAGGAATAACAAGATCCCACCAATGGTAAACAAGATCATCCTGACCGCTTTACCTTGAACACACTGAAGGAGAAAAGTACAGTAAGAATAAAACAGTTGGAAGCCTACTAATCTCAGGTAGAGAAGATAGTGACTTAAAGGTGGTGGTAGTAGTAAGGATACTGAAAAGAGGACAGAATTACATGTGTACCTTGAAGGTGAAATTGACAGGATATTCTGATGTGATGGACTTATGGTTATGAAAAAAAAAGAGTCAAGAACCAATCAAAAGTTCTTGGGCTAAAAAAGTAGAAGAATGAAGACATCAATAACTGAGATGAAGTAGGCTGAGAAAGAATCCATTTTCTGACAGCACATATCAGGAGTTTGGTTTTAGCCTTATTAAATCTGATATCTATCAAACATGTAAGTAGAGTCAAATAGGCAGATGCAAAGATCTGGAGAGTAGAGTAGAAATCCAGTCTACATTTGCAAAACTGGGATGCATCAGCATACATATAATATTTTAAATGTTGAGACTTGGGATCCCTGGGTGGCGCAGCGGTTTGGCGCCTGCCTTTGGCCCAGGGCGCGATCTTGGAGACCCGGGATCGAATCCCACATTGGGCTCCCGGTGCATGGAGCCTGCTTCTCCCTCTGCCTGTGTCTCTGCCCCTCTCTCTCTCTCTCTCTCTGTGACTATCATAAATAAATAAACTTTAAAAAAGAAAAAAGTGATCAGACATCCAATCCTATCAGGTGTCTTCACTTTAAATAAATAAATAAATAAATAAATAAATGTTGAGACTTGATGAAATCTTCTTGGGAAGACATAAAAGTTAAAGAGACAAGCCAAGGACTATGCTCTAGGACCTTCTAGCATTTATAACAAAGGAACCATGAATAAAACCTACAGAAAACACCAAGAACTGACATCCAGTAATAAATGGTAGGATGGAGAGCTCAGTGATTTCTCATCTTCCACTACAGAAAAAAATGAATTTTTAAACCATACAGAATTGTAAAAACAACCATTTTAGGGCATTTGATTGAGGCAGAAGACAAACAGCATTTATTCTTAAAGTTATATTAAAGCTTCAGGTAAGAATGGGAGAAATTCGTGGACTTTTGCCAGTGGGCTGCTCTCATCTACACCACCTGCCACTCCTTCAGTTCACCTGACAAAAACCATAGTATGTTTTTAATTTTTTAATGTGGTAAAATACAGGTAACATAAAATTTATAACTGTAAATGTACCACTTCAAGTTTATAGCTCAGTAGGGTGGGTATTTTCTTACTGTAGTGCAACCAACCTCTAGAACTCTTCATCCTGCAAAACTGAAACTTTAGACCCATTAAACAGTAATTCTCCATTACCCTTTCCTCTCATAGCCCCTGGCAACCATCATTTTGTTTTGTGTTGCTGTGAATCTGACTACTCTAAGAATAGTAGTTTTACCATCATAGAGCAGGCCCTGAAAGCCAGCAGCATTGCAGCCATGGGACTAGACTCAATTAGATGTGGAAGACAAAAAATTAGGGCTTTCCCTTTAAAAGTAACAGTCTTATATAAATTTTAAAGTGTGAAGAGAATAGAGGGAAATATAACATACCAGGATAATAGTTTAAAAGTTATCATTGGGTAAGAAATATACTGGAATTAACATTAGATGTCAACCTTGGTAATACTTATGTAAGAACATGTTGGTATTCTGCCTTAAAAGTGTATTAATCCAGCAATAAAAAATTTAAGTTAAAAAATGGTAGGCTTAGATAAAAATGAACAGAGAAAATATCTAGCCCTACTCATCCAAAATTGTCGTCCCAAGATGAAAAAAGCAGTGGAAAAATCAGAAATAATGTGGAATCCTAAAAACGAGACAGTCATTAAAGGGCTGAGATAAGTTCTCCAGATACTCTCTTCTGACTAGGAAACTAAAGACATGCACAGAAGAGACTTGAAAGAGCCCACTGAGAAGTGAAAACTAAGGAAATCTTGAGAAATTACAATAATTTTGAATGAGTACCTCAGGCCACGTACAAACAGGTAGAAGGTAAAAGCCTTAAGGGATCAAGGTGTTTAAGCAAAATATCTACCCTAATCACAAGCTGACAATACTACACAGAGACAATACCTAGTAAGCGAGACAAAAAAAAAAAAAAAAGAATAAAAAAACAAGCAGAGACATTAACAGCAGCTCACTATGGGAAGCAAAGAATATAAAACAAAATCCAGATCTGTTATAATATATTGCCTAAAATGCACAGTTTTCAACCAGAAATTACTAGACATACAAATAAATAGGAAGAAGAAAAAAAAAACAGTTCATAAAATATGAGTGAGCCTGGATGCCAAATCTGGCAGAGTAAGAAGCTGATGTAGCTGGAATAAATATGTTCAAAGAACTGGAGGAAAATATGAGTATTATTCAATCAGGAAATATTCATAAAAATATAGAAATGTACACAATAGCGAAATTAAAGTTCTAGAGCTGAAAAGTACCATAACTAAAGTAAAAAAAAAAATCCTTGAGGAGGTTGTGGTAGGCATAATTCTAAGATGGTCCCACAAGAATTACTCCCTCTCATGTATACACCCTACACAAACACAGAGGAGTAAACAAGGGGTTCATAAATAATAGTGGTAGAAAGGAATTAATGGCAATAATCACAAAAGATGGAGCTTGCACTTCAAAAAAGGACTAATGATTTATAGATATCAACTGAAAACTAGAATGCTAACCTGCTGGCCACAAGTACTGTATATAGGCACAAAAAAGCTCCGGTTGGAGAAGATGGTGGCAGAATAGGAGGACCCTAGGCTCACCTAGTCCCACAAATACAAATAGATAACTATCAGATCATCCTTAATACCACAGAAATCAACCTGAACATTTGAGGAACAAACTCTACAACTAAAGGTAGAGAAGAGTTCACACTGAAAAAGGTACAAAGTGTGGAGATGTAGTTTGAGAGAGAAACAAATCATGATTACTAAGATAGTGAGAGGCTCATGGTCACAGAGAGGGGTGAAAGACATACTAGCATACAAGGAAGCACAGAGGGAATATGAATCCCCATAGCAATTCATTTGGAAAGCAAGAAAGGCAACCAGTGCTTAAGGCATGGAGTTTTAAAAGTCAGTGAGCTTGGCTCAGACAAAGCCTGAAAAGGCAACAAGACTACTCTTGAAGAGAAGGCAGGGCAAATAGCCTGTAGACATACAATGTAGAAACAGCAATCTGAAGACCACCTGGGGCACACAGTAGGGAGTTTATTTCCTCATCTCAGAGTGTGCCCCAGAGAAGCAGCATTCACAAAGAGACTCCTCTAGCAATAAAGGTCCTGACAGGTACCATCTCCCTCCCCCAACCCTCAATATAAGCACGATCTTCCACCTGCAGGAGCCAGTGAAATGCCTACATTCACTACCTAATATGCTTATGCTAAGCCTACCATCTCCCCAAGGCAGTGGAAATGCCCTTACCAGTCATGCTTGCTTCAGTCACAGAGTGGCAAACTCTCCCACAGACCAGCCCAAAACCCTGCCAACACTGCATCTTACTTCCCAGAAGTTTTGCAGGGCCTAAGTTCTTGTGGCAGTGAGTGGTGACAGGTCTCATTTCACAAGCAGACCAGAGCACATGTAGTTAAAACTCAGAATATTCAGGCTAGGGACCAAACACTGCTGACAACAGGCAAAGAGAACATCTGTAGATGACTGGCCTGAGGGATAAAGCAGCCAGGACACAACAGCAGAGTGTAAGGAGCACACATTGGAGACAGTCCCAGAAGCATCAGGCCTTGCAGATCCAGAAATGCTATACTGCAGGACACTATAGGACCTCTTATTCATAAGGCCATTACCCTCAAGAACAGGAGAAGTAGCTCACTCTGCTAACCCACAGAAGCAAGCAAAGAGACAGATAAAATGACAAACAGACAGAGGAAATTGTCTGAAATGAAAGAATAGGATATGGCCACGGCCAGAGATTTAAGTGAGACAAATACAAGAAATATGCCTAATAGAGAATTTAAAGTGATGATCATAAAGATAGTCACTGGACTTGAGAAAAGAATGGAAGACATGAGTGAGACACTTAAAAGAGATAAAGGGCACAATAAACAAAATGAGATACACACTTGATGGAGAATGAACAACAGGCTGGAAGAAGCAGAGGAATGAATTAGTGATCTAGAAAAGAGTACTGGAAAGTAATCAAACTGAACAAAAGACAAAAAAATATGCAAAATGAGAATAAACTTAAGGAATAGAGTGACTTCATCAAATGTGAAAACATTCATATTATAGGAGTCCTAGAAGAAGAGAGATAAACAGTGCAGAAAATGTATTTGAAGAAGTAAAAGCTGAGAAGTTCCCTAATTTGGGGAATGAAACAGAGAATTTGGATTCAGGAGGCATGAGAACCTCAAGAAAATCAACAAAAGCAAACCCACACCAGACATATAATAATTAAATTGGCAAAATTTAGTGATAAAGAAAAAATTTTAAAGCAGCAAGACAAAAGAAGACAATAACATACAAGAGAAATCCCATAAGACTATCAGGGGCTTTTTAAGCAGAAACTCCAAGAAGAGAGTGGCATGATGCATTCAAAGTTCTGAATGGAAAAAATCTGCAGCCAAGAATACTCTATTCAACAAGACTATAATTCAGAATAGAAAGAGTGATAAAGAGTTTCCCAGACAAACAAAAACTAAAACAGTTCATGACCACTAACCCAGCTCTGAAGGAAATATTAAAGTGGTCTCTTTAAATTGTAAAGAAAGACCAGCTTTGCACAGTGGCTGTATCGTAGCCAATGAGGTTTACCCGAGGCGCGATTATTGCTAATTGAAAGAAAGACCAAAAGTGACATTATGAAGGTAAGACACATAAAAACAATAAAAATGAATATTTCTGTGAAAAATCAGTCAAGGATCTCACAAAATAAAAGGATATAAAATATGGCACTATATACCTAAAACATGGGAGGAAAGGACTAAAGAATGGGTTCAAAACTAAATGACCATCAACTTAGTATAGACTGCTATTACGAAGAGGTTATATGACCTAATGGTCATAGGGGAAAAGAGTAAAAAATAAAACAAAGTGAAATTAGAGAAGGAGACAAATCATAAGAGACTCTTAATCATAGAAAACAAACTGAGGGTTGTTGGATGGGTGGGGGTGCAGGGATGGGATAACTGGTGATAGACATTAGAAAGGGCAGGTGATGTAATGAACATGGGGTATTATATAAGACTAATGAATCACTAACTTCTACCTCTGAAACTAATAACATATTATATGTTAATTAATTGAATTTAAATAAAAATTTAAACAAATAATAACCACAAATCTAAAACCTTTATAGATTTTATACTAATATATACTCAAAGAATAAAGAGGGAAAAATCTAAATATATCACTAAAGAAAACAAGTAAATCATGAGAGAAAGCAAAGAAAGGATCAAAGATAATTTTCAGGGGCAGCCCAGGTGGCTCAGCGGTTTGGCGCCGACTTCAGCCCAGGGCCTGATCCTGGGGACCCGGAATCAAGTCCCATGTTGGGCTCCCTGCATGGAGCCTGCTTCTCCCTCTGCCTGTGTCTCTGCCCCCCCCCCTCTCTCTCATGAATAAATAAATCTTTAAAAAAAAAAAAAGATAATTTTCAGAAAGAACCACAAAGCAAATAATAAAATGGCAATATATACAAATCTATCAATAATTACTTTGACTGTAAATGGATTAAATACTCCAATCAAAAGACAGAGGGTGATGAATGAAAAAGCAAGATGTATCTATATGCTGCCTACAACAGACTGATTTGAAAGTGAGGAGATGGAGAAACATTCTTCAGAATGGATCACATATTAGGCCACAAAATGAGCCTTGATAAATTCAAGAAGATTGAAGTCATGCCATGCATGACTGACCACAATGCTTCAAAACTAGAAGTCAGCCACAAGAAAAAAATCTGAAAAGAATACAAATACAGAGAGGTTAAATAGCATTGCTACTAAACAATGAATGGGTCAACCAGGAAATCAAAGAAAAAGTAAAAACAAAACAAAATTAAAGGAAAATAAAAGCATAAAGGTTCAAAACCTCTCGGATAGCTTTGTGCAGTGAAGGTACCATAGCCCATGAGGTTTATCCGAGGCACGATTATTGCAAAACCTCCAGCAGCAAAAGTGGTTCTAAGAAGGAAGTTTAAAGTAATGTAGGCAAAAGCAAGAAAAATCTCAAATAAATGACCTAACCTTCCACCAAAAGAACAAACACAACTTGGAACTGGCAAAAGGAAGGAAATAATAAAGATTAGAGCAGAAGTAAATGAAATAAAAAAACAAAACCTCAATAAAATAGATGAATGAAAACAGCATCAGCGGTTTTTTGAAAATATCTATAAAATCGATAAACCTTTGGCAAGACTTATCAAGAAAAAAAGGGAAAAGACACAAATAAAATCACAACTGAGAGAGAAATAACAAACACCTCAGAACTAAAAAAACCAATCATGAGAATATTATGAAAACTTATATGCCAACATACTGAACAACCTAGAAGAAATGGATAAATTCTTAGAAACATATAAAAACTAACAAAACTGAGACACGAAGACATAATAAATTTGAACAGACTGATAACTAGCAAAGATATTGAATCAGTAATCAAAAAGCTTCCAACAAACAAACAAAACCCCAATGGCTTCACAGGGGAATTCTAGCAAACATTTAAAGAAGAGTAACATCTATTGTTCTCAAAGTATTCCAAAAAATAAAAGAGGAAGGAAAACTTCCAAACTCATCCTATGAAGCCACCATTACTATAGACACTACTAAAAAATTGAACTACAGGCCAATATCCCTGATGAATATAGAGGCAAACATCCTCAATAAAATACTAGCAAATCGAATTCAACAATACATTAAAAAAATCATTCACCATGATCAAGTGGGACTTACTCCTGGATTACAAGGGTAATATTCACAAATCAATCAACAAGACATCACATCAACAAGAGAAAGAATAAGACCCATATAATCATTTCAATAGATGCAGAAAAAGCATTTGACAATGTACAACATCTATTCATGACAAAAACCCTCAACTAAATAGGCACAGTGGGAATGTATCTCAACATAATAAAGATCATATATGGAAAACATATAGCTAACATTATCCTCATTGGAGAAAAACTGAGAGCTTTTCCCTTTAAGGTCAGGAACAAAACAAGGATGTTCACTCTCACCACTTTTATTCAACATAATACTGAGAGTCCTAGCCACAGCAATTAGACACCAAAAAGAACTCAAAGGCATTCAAATCAGTAGGAAGAAGTAAAACTTTGAGTATTTGCAGATGACATGATACTATATAGAAAAAACCCAAAAGACTCCACCAAAACAATGCTAGAACTGATCAACGAATTCAGCAAAATCTCAGGATATAAAATCAATTTACAGAAATTTGTTGTGTTTCTATACATCAATCATGAAGTAGCAGGAAAAGAATTAAAAACACAATCTCATTTATAATTACACCAAAAATAAGATACTTATGAATAAACCTACCCAGAGAACTAAAAGACCCGGTACTCTGAAAGTATAAAACACTTATGAAAGAAACTAAAGATAACACCAAAAAATGGAAACACATTCCATGCTCATGCATTGGAAAAACAAATACTGTTAAAATATCTATAGTACCCAAAAGAATCTAAACATTTAATGCAATCCCTATCAAAAAACCAACAGCATTTTTCACAGAACTAGAACAAACAATCCTTCAATTTATATGAAACCACAAAACACCCCCAATAGCCAAAGCAATCTTGGAAAAGCAAGCAAAGCTGGAAACATTACAATTTAAGATTTCAATTTATATTACAAAGCTGTGTTAACCAAAACAGTATGGTGCTGGCATAAAAACAGACACATAGATAATGGAACCGAACAGAAAACCCAGAAATAAACCTACAATTTATGGTCAGTTAATCTTTAACAAAAGTCAAGATCCAATGTGAAAAAAAGACAGTCTCTTCAACAAATGGTGTTTGGGAAAATTGGACAGCAATATGCAAAAGAATGAATGTCAACCTTCATATACCACATACAAAAATAAATTCAAATGGATTAAAGACCAAAAACTTGAGACATGAAACCATAAAAATCCTGGAAGTTGGCATAGGAGGTAACATCTCTCACACTGGCTGTAGCAACGTTTTTTTAGATATGTTTACTGAGACAAGGGAAAACATAAGCAAAAGTAAAAGACCAGGGCTACAACCAAATAAAAAGCTTCTGCACAGCAAAGGAAAACAATCAACAAAACTAAAAGGCAATCTATGCAATGGGAGAAGATATTTGCAAAACCATATACAATAAGGGTGAGAATTCAAAATATACAAAGAACTTTTTTTTTAATATTTTATTTATTTATTCATGAGAGACACACAGAGAGAGACAGAGACATAGGCAGAGGGAGAAGCAGGCTCCCTGAGAGGACCCTGATGCTGGACTTGATCCCCGAACCCCGGGATCACGACATGAGCCAAAGGCAGATGCACAATCACAGAGCCACCCAGATGCCCCTACAAAGAACTTTTAAAAAACTCAACAGCCAAAAAACAAGTGAATTTCAAAATGGGAAGACATGAATGGATATTTCTCCAAGGAAGATAAAACAGATGGCAAAGAAGACATTCAGACACATGAAATGATGATCACTGATCATTGGGTAAATGCAAATCAAAAATACAATAAGAATCACTTCATACTTTTCAGAATACTAAAATCAACAACACAAGAAACCAAAGGTGTTGGGAGGATATTGAGAAAAAGGAACACTCTTACAATGCTGTTAGGAATACAAACTGGTACAGCCACTGTGGAAAACAGTATGAAGTTTCCTCAAAAATTTCAAAATAAAATTAAAAGTACAATCCAGCAATTGCACTTCTAGGTATATACCCAAAGACTACATGAATACTAATTCAAAAGGATACATGCACCCCAATGTTTATAGCAGTATTATTTACAACATCCAAGATATATGGAAGCAGCGATGTGTCTAACAACTGATGAATGGATAAAGAAGATGTGATATATATCCACAATAGAATATTACTCAGCCATAAGAAAGAATGAAATCTTGCCATTTGCAAAAACATGGATGGATTTAGATGGTATAATGCTAAGCAAAGTAATAGACAAATACCCTATGATGTCACTTCATCCAATATGTCACACAATTCCAATATGTGGAATTTAAGAAACAAAACAAATAAGCAAAGGGGGAAAAGACGATAGAGAGTAACAAATCAAGAAAAAGACTCTTAACTATAAAGAACAAACTGATGGTTACCAGAAGGGAGGTGGATAAGGGATGGGTGAAATACATGACGGGGATTAAGGAGGGCACTTATTGTGATAGCACCATGTGATATATGGAAGTGATATATGGAATTGTTGAATCACTATCTTATAAAACTGAAACTAATATAACACTGTATGCTAACTAAGTGTAATTAAAAGAAAAACTTTTTTAGAAAAGCTTTAAGAAAAAAAAAGAAAAGCTTTAAGAAGTACATAGAAAACTTTATAAAGTGTGGTACTGGGGAGAAATGAACATTTTATGTGAAATGTTTGCCTATATATGAACATGAATGGTAGCTAACTATGACAGACTGTATTGTCTAAAAATAACTGCACCAATATCTGCCATTACACACGTTTTTCTTGCAAGGTAATGTTGACTCTCCTCCCGAAATTAGGTAGGCCTGTAACTACAGCCAAAATAATGCTAGGTGACTTTCTGGAGGCTATTATAAAAAAGGAATCCAGCTTCTGCCTAATTGTCTTAGAATGCTTGTTCTTAAAATTCAGTTACTCTGCTGTGAGGGTTTTAAGAGATCCCAGCCAACAGCCAGAATCAAATGCAAGACAGATGACTGAGAAAACCTTCAAGATGACTAGAGACCTGCAACTGCCTGACTGCAACTGCAGGAGAGAACTTGAATGAGAACTGAGATGCTGAGCCTAACCACTTCTCTGAATCGTTAGAGGTAATAAAACAATGACTGCTATTTTAAGCTACTAAACTTTATGGCAATCTATTACGTAGCAATAGATGATCCAAATAACAATCACTTAGTACCTAATCTGTCTCAGGCACTATGCCGAGTTCTGTACTATTACAATTTTATTTCACCCACACAACTATTTAATGAGTAGGTGTTATTATTATCCACTTTGTGTAATGAGCAAAATCAGATTAATAGAGGCTAAATATAAGGCCACAATAAGTGGTAGAGCTGGTTACTAAAACAAAGAACTCCCTCACTCCAAAGGTTTTTTTGCATTAGACATTTTCTACAATTATAATTAAAAAATAACTCATTTACTGAGTTCATACACCACTTTTTGAAGCACTTCACATAGACTCTTTTAATCCTTACACCCTATAGAATGGAGGTATTATCATATTTTCCTTTCACAGATTAGAAAGTTGAAACAGAGAACTTAAAAAATGTACCCAAAGTCAAACAGCCACCATTTAAACTAAAGCAATAAAACTTTTATATTATTCTTACAATTATACAAAGAGTACCAGCTAAAATGGAATAAAAGAGACTAAATTTATCCTCCCACCTAAAACAACCAAAAAAAATGCAAAAAATGTATATATTTTTAAAGATTTGTTTATTTATTTTACAGAGAGAGCGCAGTAGGGAGGGGCAGAGAGAGGGAGAGTCTTAGGCAGACTCTGTGCTGAACAAGAAGCCTGATGTGGGGTTTGATCCCAAGACCCTAAGATCAAGACCTGAGCCGAAACCAAGAATCAGATGCTTAACTGACTGTGCCACCCCAGCACCCCACAAAATAAACAATGGTTTTTAAGACATTACACATGAGCCAAAAAGGGGCAGTGATTTCTGAAGGACGGATTAAAGGACATGAGCCCTGCAAGTGCTAAAGGTTACTACATGGACATAGTTTCCATGAGGACCACCCTGGAAATCTCCAGTCTCCTTGAGTTGAGATGATAATGGGAATCTGGGGAGAACAAGATTAAATTTCATAGGGTTGAGGAGTAAAGAGCAAAGAGCTATCCAAAGAGAAAGCTCCAGGAATGCACAAAGGGTCCCTTCTTTGTCCAAGTGCTAGTCAGGAAATGCCTAAATCCAAGGAAACACTAACTTGAAATATCGGAGAGAACAACCTCCAGATCAGGAATAGTTCCTGCTCATAATTTATGGAATTCTGGACACTCAGAAGTGTCTTGTTTCAGAGCAAGGCAAAATTAGTCCTAGAAATCCACACTGCTTTGGCCCTACTTGACAAAACTTTTTTAAAAGATCCAAAAGAATAAAACCATTTCTAGATATATTAGCTCAACAATATTCTTAGGAATATAAAAATATCTAGTACCAACTTGCCTCTGTTAAAAGTTATTTTAGTGATTTTTCTTTATCATTATTTTTTGTTAGAAATGTAGTCACCCATGTATTCACTAGGATGGGAATGGCTGTAATAGCAAATAGACTCCAAAATGTGTAAGTATTCAACTAAAAAAGGAACTTATTTCCTAATTATGGTAATACAGCAGGGGTGTTTCTGGTTGGTAGGCACCTTTTGTTCATCTAACTCAAGGACACAGGCTCCAGGAGGATCTGCCACTATGTAGCTTACCCATTTGGCAGGCAGAAGGGGAAAATGAAGGAACACATTTGGTAAGTCTTTCTTGCTAATATTTCATTGCCTAGAATTCAGGTGCATGACCTTACTTTCACCTATAAGAAAAGTGAGGATATACCCACTTGTATACCCAAGTGGGGGTATATCCAGTTGTATACCCAAGAAGAAAAGGAAATGGATGTGCAGTGAACAGCTATCAGTCTTGTCAAGGTCATTCTGTTAAAGCACTATTTTTAACAATCTATTTTTAGAGGAAAGATGAGAGTTGCTTTGTGGCAGATTGTGTCAATCTAGTTAATCTTGTGGGTGATGGAGTTCTCATTCATCCTGGAGGGTCCCAGGCACCTAAAACTTTGGTGATTTTTTCCAAGGAATCTAGAAATCCACACTTAATAATTGATCTGAAATTAGACCACTGCATTATGTGATGCCTATCAAAGATTTCTGGGTAGGTGGGAAGTACAGAAGTGAGGTAAACAGTCTGTTCCTAGAAAACCACACTATCACTCTATTGATTATCTCTGAATCTCTTTCTGATTCAATCATGTGCCACCTCTAACATTAGAACACCTTTCAAATAGTCTCTAGCTTTTGAAACAAAAGACTAGAAGGGGCAGGTTTTGGGGGAAAAAATCACTAAATCCAGCATTTTTAAATTGAGATACAATTCACACATCACAAAATTCACTCTTTTAAAATGTACAATTCAGTGATTTTTAGTATACTCACAAAGTTGTGCAACTATCACCACTATGTAATTCCAGGAAATTTTATACAAATGTAAAATCATACATGTGGCCTTTTTGCTGACTTCATTAATTCAGTATACTTTCTAAGTTCACCCATGTTGTAGAGTGTATCAGTACTTGAGATTCCATTTTGAAGATGAATAATATTCCATTGTATGGATATACAACTTTCTTTCATGAATTTATCAGCTGACAGGCATTTCTCTTGTAGCAATAAATGGGAGTACATATATCTTTTCAAGTTAGTGTGTTCACTTTCTTTGGATAAATACTCAGAAGTAGAATTGCTTGAATATATGGTAGTTCTATTTTTAATTTTCTGAGGAACCATACTGTTTTCCATAGTGGTGGTACCAATTTACACTCCCACCAATAGTGTACATGGTTCTGTTTTCTCCACATCCTCGCCAATACTATTTATCATTTTGAAAATAGCCATTCCAAGTGTGAGGTGGTATCTCGCTATGGTTTACATTTGCATTTCTCTAATGATCAGTGAGATTTTGAACAAATTTTCATGTACCTGTGGGCCATCTGTATGTCTTCTTTGGAAAAATAGCTATTCAGGTATTCTGCCCATTTTTAATCAGATTGTATGTTTGTTTTTGATACTGAGTTTTAAGACTTCCTCATCTATTTTGGATATTAATCCCTTATCAGATATATGATGTGAAAATATTTTTTCCCATTTGGAAGGTTACCTTTTCATTTTGTTGATGTTTTCCTTTGCTGTGCAGAAGGTTTTAAGTTTTTTATACGGTTCTATTTATTTTTGTTTTTGTTGCCTATGTTTTTGGTGGCAAAAAATCAATGTCACGACCGATGTCACGGAGCTTACTGCCTATACTTTCTTCTAGGTGTTTTATGGTTTCATGTCTTATGTTTAAGTCTGTAATCCACTTTGTTTTTTTCTTTAATCCATTTAACTTTTGTATATGGTGTAACAGAGTAGTCCAGTTTTCCTAACACTGACAGAAACTCATTTCCCATTGTATACTCATATTTCCTTTACAGGAGATTAACTGATTATTTACGTTCATGGGTTTATTTCTGTGCTGTATTCTCTTCCATTGATCTATGTGGCTCTTTTTTTTTTTTTCTTAAAGATGTTGTTTATCCGAGAGAGAGAGAGAGAGAGAGAGAGAAGCAGAGACACAGGCAGAGGGAGAAGTAGGCTCCATGCAGGGAGCCCGACGTGGGACTCGATCCCAGGACTCCAGGATCATGCCCTGGGCTGAAGGCAGGCGCCAAACCGTTGAGCCCCCTGGGCTGCCCTATGTGGCTCTTTCTTATGACAGTACTATCCTGTTTTGATCACTTTGGCTTTGAAATACAGTTTGAAATCAAGGAGTATGAGGTCTCCAGCTTTGTTCTTCTTTCTCAAAATTGCTTTGGCTACTCAGAATCTTTTGTGGTTTCATATGAAATTTAGGATTATTTCTGTGAAAAATGCCACTGAAATTTTGATAGGGATTGCACTGAATCTACAGATTGCTTTGGGGAGTATGGATATTTTAACGATAGAAATTCCTCTAATATATGAGCATGAAATATCTTTCCATTGGTTTGTGTTTTTTTCAATTTCTTTCATTAATATCTATTGTTTTCAGCATAAAGGTCTTTCACCCCCTTGGTTAGCGTTATTCCTAGATATTTTATTATTTTTAATGCAATTGTAAAAAGTATTGATTGATTTCTCTGAGACTTCATTATAAGCGTACAGAAATGCTTGTATACTGATTTTGTATCCTGTAACTTTACTGAATTTATTGATTGGTTCTAAAATTTTTTTGGTGTAGTCTTTAGCGTTTTCTTATATAATATCATGTCATCTGTAAACAGTGACAGTTCTATTGCTTCCTCCCTTATTTGCATACCTTTTATTCCTTTCCTTGTCTAACTGCTCTGGCTAGGACTTTCAAAACTATGTTGAATAAAGTGGCAAAAAGTAGCATCCTTCTTTTTTGTTTTCTTTTTTTAGTAGGCATCCTTCTATTGTTTCTGATATTAGAAAACTTTCACCTTTTCAGCACTGAGAAAGATGTCGGCTCTTGGCTTGTCATATATGGCCTTTATTACATTGATGTACATTACTTCTATATCCACTTTGTTGAGAGTTTTCATCATGAACAAATGTTGAATTTTTGTCAAATCCTTTTTTGGCATGTATTAAGACGCTCATGATTTTTATCTTCATTTTGTTAATGCTGTTTATCATGTTAATTGATTTGCAGATGTTGAAACATCCTTGCATTCCTAGAGTAAATGCCACTTGACCAGGATGTTTGATCCTTTTTTTTTTTTTTAAGATTTGAGAGAGGGAGAGGGAGAAAGAGAACATGAGTGGGGTAAGGGGCACAGATTGAGGAAGAGAGAAAGTCTCAAGCAGACTCCCCACTGAGCATAGAGCCCGATGTTGGGTTCAATCTCACAACCCTAACACAACCTGAGCCAAAACCAAGAGCTGAACACTTAACCAACTGGGGCAATCCAGGTCCCCAGTGTATTACCCTTAAGTACATTGCTGAATGTGGCTTTCTATTACTTCGTTGGATTTCTACATCTGTCAGGGTTATTGGCCTATAATTTTGTTTTCTTGTGGCATCCTTGTTTGGTTTTAGTATCAAGGTAATGCTTGTCGTGTAAAATAAGTTTGGAAGTATTCCTTCCTCTCCTGTTGTTTGAAGAGTTTGAGAATAACTGGTATTAACTCTTCTCTGAAGACTTGGTAGAATTTAACAATGAAGCTATCTGCTCACGGACTTTTGTTTGGAGGTTTTTTATTACCTATCCAATCTCCTTACTAGTAATCAGTCTGTTTAGATTTTCAACTTTATGATTCAGTTTGTATCACTTTTACCCAGGTCGTCCAATTTCTTGGCATATAATTGTTCATAGTAGTCTTTTACGATCCTTTGTATTTGTCATAGCTTTCATTTCTGATTTTATTTGTTAAGAGTTTTGAAATAGGGAAATGTGAGGGTTTCTTTTTTTTTTCAAAATTGCTTTGGGTATTCTGGGCACACTGTTTCATATAAATTTTAGGATCAGCTTGTCAATTCTACAAAGAAAAAAAGGTACCTAGAATCTTGATAGGGTTTTCACTGAATCTATAATAGAGATTGTTTTTAAATGTTCTGTTTTGACATATCTATCTGACACAGAAATGGAGATGTCAAGAAGTCTAAAGTTCATAGAAGAATAATCACTTTTATTTTATACTATGTTATTTGCTCAGTAACTTATGTGATTGGTACTACAGGGATACTGAGAACTATTGATGAATAAAAGGGATGCAAATTTCAATAAACATTCCTTGGAATCTGAAAAGTTTATGATAAAAAAATCTATTTTTTATTATCTATTATAATACCTTAATAAAAAAATTAAAAACACACTGTATTAAATTCAGTAGTATCATGTGATGTGCTGTTGGGGTCCAGGAGTGTATAATCAAGACGGAATTCTTGAGATGTTTTCAGTGCAAAAAGGTGGTTTTATTAAAGCATGAGGACAGGACCTGTGTGCAGGAAGAGCTGTACTGGGATAATGAGGAGTGACTGAATATATATTTCTTAGTTAGTGGGGGTTAGGGATAGCTTAAATCTCTAAGGAATTTGGAAGCAAGACTTCCAGGACTTTAGCACCTTTTAGTAAAACATTTGTCATGAGATGCTTCAGATGTATATCACTGGGCCATATGTTTGAAGGATGACTACTAACATATATCTTGGGCGGGGTTGGGGGGTGGGTAGTGTGTAGAGATAAATGAAGTTTCCAAAGGTATTTTCATATGTTAAAGAAGACTTAAGGGATCCTGGAGCTCTGGCTAATGTCAAGCTAAGGTTGTTTTTAGCCTCTGGCAAAGTACTAACATTAAGGCAGTTATAAGTTCCTTCAGGAATGTCACTCTGCCTGCCTCAAGTATTTGTCAATGGGTTGCAAGTTGTAAGGAGATTGAATTTTATTTACATTTCTTTCGCCCTCATTTTCTACATCTTCACTGATGTTCTATTTTTTAAGTTGGGTTATAGGTGACAACACTAATTGCTAATGCTATAACTCAAAATAATTATTACTTTATTAGAAAAAATACCTTACATATATTATTTTGAATGTACTTTTGAAGTGTTTGAATGTAGCCTTGAAATGGTGGGGGCAGGGTGTGTGTGTGAGCAACAGTATGATAGTTAACATTATGGCTCAACTTGACTGTGCCATGGGTTGTCCAGAAATTTGGACAAAGGCTCAGGGAAGGTCTTTGAGAGGGTTTCTGAATGAGACTAACATATGAATCAGTAGACAAAGTAAAGCATATTTTCCTCCCTAATCAGAGTAGGTCCTATTTAATCACTTAAAAGCCTGAATAAAACAAGGGACACCACAAGGTGGAGCATCTTGATTTCAGCTCAGGTGTTCATCTCAGCTTTGTGGTTTCAGGGCCCATGTTGGGCCCCACATTGAGCTCTACATTGGACATAGAGCCCACTTAAAAAAAAAAGCCTGAGATCCCTGGGTGGCTCAGCGGTTTAGCGGTTTAGCGCCTGCCTTTGGCCCAGGGCACGATCCTGGAGTGCCGGGATCGAGTTCCGCGTCAGGCTCCAGGTGTGAAGCCTGCTTCTCCCTCTACCTGTGTCTCTGTCTCTGTCTCTCTCTCTATCATAAATAAATAAAAAAAAAAAAAAAAAAAAAAAAAGCCTAAATAAAATAAAAAGGCTAACCTTTCTACAAGTATACAGGAACTTCTACTGCCTATCATCAAGCCAAGACAACAGGTTTTTTCATCTTTGGAGTTGAACTGAATCAGCTCTTCTTGGGTCTCAAACCTGTATCTTATGGACTAGAACATATAGCTTTGGCTCTCCTGATTCTCTGGTCTTTGGACTTGGACTCAAACTATGTGATCAACTCTACTGCATCTCCAGCTTGCCAACTGCCAATTTCAGGACTTTTTGGCCTCCATAACTATGTGAACCAATTCCTCATAATCAGTCTTGACAAAAATAGAGATATACTGTTAGTTCTGTTTCTCTGGAAAACCCTAATACAGAATTGAAGGGAAAAATAAAATACTGACCAAGAGAAGTTAAGTAAATTGCTCAAGGTCAGACACATAATTAACTATAGAACAAAACTGGAACACAGGTCTCTTAGCTCCTAGTCCAGTAGACAGACATAGTGGTTGGGAAATTCTAATCTAGGTTTATTGAAATCTCTTTCCCCCAGTCATGTTACCCCTTATAATCTTGAATAACTAGAAAGGGAAAAAAAGTGATCATAACTATTTCTCACATGTATAACAGCTTCTCAGATTCTCACAATTCACAGGGTCATAATAATCTAACAATGGAATTGGTAATTACATAATAAATATAATCATTCTACTTTGTTAACTCCTTCTGCCTCATTCTTCTCTCCATTAAAACATAAGATTTTTCTCATACACATGAGGTATTTTGGGCTGCAGTGCCATTAATATGCTAATAGAATTCATCTCTTCATCTCATTTTAACATACTTTCAGCTTATTCTGACAATGTTAGTGGCCCACTCTATCCAGAGTAAAGTCTGAAGTTTAAATCAAAGGAAAAAGAAAGAAGCATGTCCTGGACAGAAGAATGAACATTACTACAAATACCTATTAAAAATGTCCTATTATTATTCTGTTAAAGAGAATCCCTGAGAGAAGAAACCAGAATCCTTTGCTCCACTGAAAAATTATGATTCTTTGATTAAAAAAAAAGTTATTTAAATTTCTACCTGTCTTTTGAAATAAGGAGAAAAAAAAAACATTCCAAAAAAGAACTGAACAAAGAAAAAGAGTTTTCATCCAGTTCTAGTGCCAATACCTATTTCTCCTTATGAAGAAAACTGTTTAACAGTGTAGTCATCTTTAGTGTGTTCTATTCAAAATTTCAACATAATCTTCTGGAATAGTGACAATGAAGAGAGAAGAAAAATCTACTGGCTAATTTATTTACAGTAATTTGACATTGGTAACAAAAATTTTTAAATTAAAAGTAGGAAGAATTTAAAGTAACAAATCTTAAGTTGATTTATCTCAAACAATAAAGTTTAAAATCCTGGTTCTCAAGTCTTTTCTCCCCAAATGTCTTCATCATTCTCATAGGTGTGTATACCACCAACATCAGTATTATTTCTCACTTTACAAAATCACTTGAAACAGAAAGGGAACTATATCAGAATATTCAAGTGGGAATGTTATCAATGTAGGGTAGGAGAGGCAATGTAGGTAAGATTTTAGAACTCTTCTTCCTAACCTGGGTAAATTTGCTATTTCAATTTTTTAAAAAATAAATGCCACCACAAGAATTCCTTACTACAATTATAATTTTTATTTTCCAATCTGCAGCTTAAATAGCAAATTGACCAAATGGCTAGCAACTTTTGAACTTAAATTTTTCCACCCATCTAAAAGCATTATTATCAATTAAGTAATACTTTAAACTTCCTATTTAATGATTTTTGCATAAAATAAACTGAGGTAAGTTTAGTTCCATAATATTTCTGCTATCTGAGTAAGGCAATTTCTTATTTCCTTTACAAGTACTAAGTGTTCAATTTAATAAATTATACTACTTGCTTCAAAGACATTTCTCAGGGGATGCCTGGATGACTCAGCGGTTGAGCTCTGGTTTCAGCTCAGGCTGTGATCTTGGAGTTCAGGGATTAAGCCCCACATCAGGCTCCCTAAGGGGAGCCTACTTCTCCTTCTGCCATGTCCCTCTCTCTCTCTCCCCCTGTCTCTCATGAATAAATAAATAAAATCTTAAAAAAAAAAAGTTTCTCAGGACCAAATTCAATTAAATATTTTTGGCTTAAAAATATAACACATATAATTCATATCTAATATAAACTATAATTTTATGGGATTTTTTAAGATTTTATTTTTATTTATTCATGAGAGATACAGAGAGAGAGAGAAGCAGAGACACAGGCAGAAGCAGAAGCAGGCTCCATGCAGGGAGCCTGATGTGGGACTCAATCCTGGGTCTCCAGGATTACGCCCTGGGCCAAAGGCAGGCGCTAAACCGCTGAGCCATCCATGGATCCCATCTTATGGGATTATTATAGAACTGTGCTGTCTACTATGGTAGCCACTAGATAGATAGATAGATAGATAGATAGATAGATAGATAGATAGATTGATTGATTAAAATAAATAATAAAATAAAATAATAAAATAAAATAAAATAAAATAAAATAAAATAAAATAAAATAAAATTCGGTACACGTCACTAGTGTGGCACCAATACTTGCTACCTAACTTGCTAACAGCACCATTCCCTCATGTGTTATCCTGTGGACATGCCCCCTCCAGCCAAGCCTTGGTTCTAGGTTTCCTTCCAAAGCAGACCTGGGCAAACCCTATTAAAACAACATGCCGCTACATGTGCTTCTGCAAATCCACCACCTTCAACTGTCTGCAAGGTTCTGGCAACTGCAGGTCCCCTTACTCATCAAACTGGTACAATCCTTGCGGGCACTAAGAAGTCCAAGCACCCACTCCCATTGTCCTGCAGACCTGCCCCTTCCACAGGCCCTTGGCTGGAACCCATTCAAGTGGTGTTGCAAACCTGGCAGTGTGCAAGCAGTCCTGATAGGGGCCAGTACCATTCCAGAGTGACTCCTGCCCCAAGGGAGAACAGGATATAATCACAGTCAAACTGAAGCCTCAGCAGTAGAGTGGAGCAGACATGTGGTCTGATTGCAGGCCTTGGCCACCAACCAAAAGCTTCTCAGGGGATAATACAAGGAAAGTGCCCTGTAGTTCAGTGCTATTGTATCTCTGACAAATGCCTGTTCTGACTCAACTTAAGCACAGGAGGACCCAGACTTGCCCACTAACAACACAAGGACCAAACCCTGTCTACAATAGGCAAAGAGAGCCATGGTAGACAACCGGTCTGAAGGGAAAAGCAACAGAGCCACAATAGTACCGTAAACATGACACATATGGGAGATACCCATGAAGTGTTGGATCCTGGTGAACAGGGCAATTTGCATGGAAGGGCACTATAAGATTTCATCTTCATAAGATCACTACTTTCACAAGCAGGAGACAAAAACGACTTTTCCAACACAGAGAAGATAAAAGAGAGGTAGACAAAATGAGAAGAGAGAAAAATATGTCCCAAAGGAAAGAACAAGACAAAAGCACAGAAAAAGATCTAATCAAAAAAGAGGTAAGTAATACAATCAATGAATTTAAAGTAATGATTATAAAGATCATCACTGGACTTAAGAAGAGTGGAAGACATCAGTGACCCTTAACAAAGAGATAGAAAGTATAAAAAAGAACCAGTTGGAGGGCCACCTGGGCAGCTCAGTCAGTTATATATCTGCCTTCAGCTCAGGTCATCCCAGGGTCCTGGGATTGAGCCCTACATCAGGCACCCTGCTCAGTGGGGAACCTGCTTCTCCCTCTCCCCACCCCCCCTGCTCATGCTCTATCTCTTTCTCTTAAGTAAGTAAATAAAATTAAAAAAAAAAAAAAACAATTGGAGATGAAGAACTCAATAAATGAAATTAAAAATACACTAGATACATAGCAGGGAGTCTGTCTGTCCCTTTCCATCTCTTTCTCCCTTTGCCCCTCTCCCTGCTCATGTGCTTGCTCTCTCTCAAATAAATAAATAAAATCTTTAAAAAATAAAAAAAGAAGGAATGCAATGACACCATCAACCATAATGACATTTGCATCTCAGAAGAAGAGAGAAAAGGGGGGAGAAAATTTATTTGAATAATAGCTGAAAACTTCTGGAATCTAGAGAAGGAAATGGAAATTGAGAGCCAGAGGCATAAAGAACCCCAACAAAATCAACCCAAGGAGGTCCATACCAAGACACATAGTGATTAAAATGCTAAAAAGTAGTGATAAAGAGAAAATTCTAAAACAGCAAATGATTTACATACAAGGGGAACTCTATAATTCTATCAGCTGACTTTTCAGTAGAAACTTTACAGGCCAGAAGAAAGGGGCATGACACATTCATAGTGGTGAAAGAAAAAAAACCAAAACGTGCAGCCAAGAATACTCTATCCAGGAAGGCTATCATTCAGAATAGAAGGAGAGATAAAGAGTTTCCCAGATGAATAAAAGTTAAAGGAATTAATGACCACTAAACCAGCCCTAATAGAAGAAGTGTTCAAGGGGACTCTTTAAATGGAAAAGAAAGACCATAAGTAGGAGTAAGAAAGTAGGAAGCTAAAAACAGTAAAAATAAGTATATTTATAAAAATCACAGTATTCTACAAAATAAAAGAATGTAAAGTATGACACCATATACTTTAAGCCTGGAGGGAGAGGAGTTAAAAGTGGATTCAAACAAAAGCAATCATCAATTTAACACAGACTGGTATATGCAAAAGATGTTATATACAAACTTAATAGTAACCACAAATCAAAACCAGTAATAAGGGGTAGGGGGAAAAAAAAAGAAAGGAATCAAGAATATCACTAAAGAAAGCCAGCAAATCATGAGACAATAGAGCAAGAGAAGACAGGTACAAAAACCACCATCAAAAAGTAACAAAATGGCAATAAGTACATATCTATTAATAACTACTGTGAATGTAAATGGACTAAATGCTATAATCAAAAAACAAAGGTTAAATGAATGGATAAAAAAGCAAGACCATCTATAACCTGCCTATAAGACACTCATTTCATACCTAAAGACACATACAGATTGAAAGTGAACGGAAATGCATTTTCATGCAAGGGGAAGTGAAAATCCAGGGTAGCAATACTTACATAGGACAAAATAGGCTTTAACACAAAGACTATACAAGAGAAAAAGAAGAACACTATATAATCATAACGGGAACAATCCAATAAGAAGATAAGACAACTGTACATATTTTATGTACTCAATTTATGAGAACACCCAAACACATAAGACAGTTAATAACAAACATAAAGGAGCTAATCAATAGTAATACTATAATAATAGGGGACTTTAACACACTTATTTCAAAAGACAGATCATTCAAACAGAAAATTAACAGGGAAATAGTGGCTTTGAATGACATACTGGACTCAATAGACTTAAGAAATATGTTCAGAAGATTCCATCCATAAAGAATAGAATACATATTCCTTTCAACTGCACATGCAACAGTCTCTAGAACTGATCACATTAGGCCACAAAACAAGTTTCAACAAATTTAAAAAGATCAAAATCATACCATGCACCTTTTCTGACCACACACTATGAAACCAGAAATCAACCACAATAATCTGGAAAGAGTACAAATACATGGAGGCTAAGACAAGAACAAACAAACAAACATGGAGACAAATGAAAATAAAAACAGTGGTCCAAAATATTTCGGATGCTTCAACAACTGTTCTAAGAGGAAGTTTACTACAAAACAGGCTCATCTCAAGAAGCCAGAAAAATAAAAAAAAAAAAAACCACAATCTAACCTTATATCTGAAGGAGCTAGATTAGGACAAAGAAAACCCAAAACGAGTAAAAAAAAAAAGAAAAAAGAAAAAAGAAAAGAATAAAGATTAGATCAGAAATAAATGAAATAGAAACTAAAAAATACTAGAACAGATCAATAAAAAGGAACTGGTTTTTTGAATAGATCAAAAAAATGGAAAAGCCTTTAATCAAACTTAAAAAAAAGAGAGAACTCAAGTAAATAAAATCAAACATGAAAGAAGAGAAATAACAACAAACATCACAGAAATATGAAGGATTATAAGAGAATACTATGAAAAATTATATGCCAATAAATTGGACAACCTAGAAGAAAATGGATAAATAAATTCCTAGAAACATACAACCTCCCAAAACTGAATCAAGAAGAAACAGAAAATTTGAATAGACCAATTAACAGAAATGAAATTGAATCAGTATTCAAAAAACCCTTTTTCAGATAAGAAAGAGGAATAAAAGATACCCAAATTGATAAGGAAGAAGTAAAACTTCCACTATTTGCAGATTAAATAAAATTAGAAATAGAAAACCCTAAATATTCTACCAAAGCACTACTAGAATTAATAAATGAATTCAGTAAGGTCACAGGTTACACAATTAATATACAGATATCTGTTGTTTTTCTATACACTAATGAAGCAGCAGAAAGAGAAACTATGAAAATAATCCCATTTACAATTGCACCAAAAATAATAAAATACACAAGAATAAACTTAACCAGGTGAAAACTACAAAATATGGAGAAAGAAACTGAAGATGACACAAATGGAAAAACATTCCATACTCAAGGATTAGAAGAACAATTATTGTTAAAATGTCTATATTACTCAAAGCAATCTACATATTTAATACAATGCCTATAAAAAAATAGCATTTCCCCAGAACTAGAATTAATAATCCTAAAATTTACATGGAACCACAAAAATCCTGAGTAGCTAAAGCAATCTTAAAAAATAAAAACAAAACTGGAATTAGCACAATCTGAAATTTCAAGATATATTACAAAGCTATAGTACTGGCACAAAAATAGAAACATAGATCAATGGAACAGAAGAGGGTGTCCAGAAATAAATTCACAACTATATGGTCAATTAATGTTCAACAAAAGAGGCAAGAATATGCAAAGGGGAAAGACAGTCTCTTCAATAAATGATACTGGGAAAACTGGACAGTTACATGCAAAAGAATGAAAGTCAACCACTTTCTTACACCATACATGAAAACTCAAAATGGTTTAAGGATCTAAATGTGAGACTCAAAACCATAATAATAGGATAGCAAAGGCTGTAATTTTTCCAACATTGGCCATAGCAACATTTTCTTAGACATGACTCCTGAGGCAAAGGAAACGAAAGCAAATATAAACTATTGGGACTACATCAAAATAAAAAGTTTCTGCACGACAAAGGAAGCCATCAATGAAAGTAAAAGACAATGTACTGAATGGGAGAAGATAGCTGCAAATGGCATATCCAATAAAGGGTTAGTATCCAAAATATATAAAGAACTTACAAAACTTGACAACAAAAAACCAAATGATCCAATTTAAGAATGGAGAGAAGACATGAATAGACATTTTTCCAAAGAAGACATACGGATGGCCGATAGACACATGAAAAGATGGTCAACATCGCTATCATAGGGAAATTTAAATCAAAACTATAATGAGATATTACTTCACACAGAATGGCTAAAATCAACAATACAGGAAACAAGTGTTGGAGACGATGCATAGAAAATGGAATTTTTGTGTACTGTTAGTGAGAATACAAATTAGTACAGTCACTGTGGAAAACACTATGGAGGTTCCTCAAGAAATTAAAAATATAATTACCCTACAATCCAGTAATTCTACTATGGGATATTTACTCAAAGAATACGAAAGACTAATTGAAAAAGATACATGCGCCACTATGTTTATGGTAGCATTATTTACAATAGCCAAGTTATACAGGCAACCCAAGTGTCAATCAATAAAAGAATGGATAAAGAAGTCACACACACACACACACACACACACACACACACAAAATGGAGTATTACTCATCCATAAAAAAGTACATAAAAAATCTTGCCATTTGCAGCAGCAACATGGATGGATCTAGAGAGTATAATGCTAAGCGAAATAAGTCAGTCAGAGACAGAGAACTACCAAATGATTTCACTTATATGTGAGATTTAAGAAGCAACACAAATAAACAAAGAATAAGAGACAAATCAAGAAACAAACTCTTAGCTACTGAGAACAAATGGATGGTTACCAGGGGGGACCTCGATGGGGGGATGGGTGAAATCGGTGAAGGGGTTTAAGAGTACAATGATGAACAGTGAGTAATGTATAGAATTGCTGAATCACTATACAGCACCCCTGGAGCTAACACTGTATGTTAACTGTACTGGAATTAAAACAAAACAAACAAACAACAAGTAACCTTCTTTTAATTTCCCAACTCAATATTGGTAAGTCATGTACATTTCTAGACATGTTATCTAATTTGGGAAAACCTCTATGAAGTTTCTTTCAAATAAAGTTAATATATCACTGTGTGGTATGCCTGAAACTAATGTAACCTTGTGTTTCAACTATACTTCAATAAACATGTAATGAAATGAGAAAACAAAATTCAGCACCTCTGTCACACTAACCACATTTAAGTTCTCAATAGTCAGAGTAGCTTGTAGGTGTTACAGTGGACAGCCACAAAGACAGAACATTTCCCTTTTTTTTTTTTTTTTAATTTATTCATTAGAGACACAGAGAGAGAGGCAGAGACACAGGCAGAGGGAGAAGCAGGCTCCATACAGGGAGCCCGATGCGGGACTTGATCCTGGGTCTCTAGAATCAGGCCCTGGGCTGAAGGCGAGGGGCTCAAAGACGCTCAACCGTTGAGCCCCTCAGGCGTCCCAGAACATTTCCTTTGTTACAGAAAGTTCTCCTAAATCGTGACTAAGAAGAGGCCTGAAAATCATCATTGAGGCCGCTATTTCCATTGAGGATAAGCGTGAAAAATGTATAAGCTCACCTTTATCACTCCTGGATGGTCGATGCATACATTATTCATAAATTACACTACAAATAAGAATGGCAGGTTTGACCTTCACAGCCAAGTAAGTGGTAAACAAAATGCTTGTAAATTAGATCTAGTGACAGGTTCATGAAGCAGGTTTTTGCTACAGATAAATATAATCAACATTAATATTACAGTAGATTATGGTATTACAGTTTAGTAGTACAGGTATAGGACTAAAGCTGCCAGCTGACAAGCTGGAAATACTGCACTTACCCTGACCAGACAGCTCCGAATAGGCTCTTTGGCATCAGGGTAGGATGAAAAGACAATGGGTTAGTAATCAAACAAACTATTCAAATACGGATTCTGCCATTTTCTGGCCGAGAATCGTTAAATGCATTGAAGCCTGGCTGATTCATTAGCAAAACCTAGACAATAGCACATGTCTCAAAAGATTGTTACAAGGGTTAAATAATTTAAAACATGCAAATCATTTAGCAGAGTCTCTAGGCAAGTTAAGACTTTGATAAATATTCTAAGCCTGAAAAAGACTGAATTGGATGTGAATTCAAATTAGAAGACAAATGTAACTTGAAGTAGAATAAAAACATTAATTACCTTAGTTTATTCAATCTTCAGATAGATGTACTTATACATATATTTGAATAAACTGCTGTGCCACCACTAATAACACATCGTGGACTGAGTAATAACATAAAGGCACTGACAGGCACTTCCACTGACAAATCTAGTAGTGTAGGACTAGTCTTTTTACTTCAATTGATCACAAGTACTAAAAAGTTCTTACTTCTCTGCAACTGAGACCCCAAAGGTCACTTTAAAACTTATTCCCGGAGGTAGAAGCACCCCCCTGAAGTTACACCATCCACTTCAGATTTCCCCAGCAATGCTCCAGTTCGTTTGTTTCTAGTATACAGAAATGCAACTTAAGGAGACAGTACATGTGTTCCTGCTTTGGAAAAGTGCAGGATTAATAGAATGGATTCAGCAATTTAGCAAGACTACAGAATGCCTAAAAGACTGATGTGGGCTGCTCATCTGTTCTTCATAATTCAGAATGCTGGTAGAAAAAGCAGTGGGCATTGCTCAAAAAAGCTGGAAGAGAATTACACATGCACATTCCTGGGGCAAAAGATTAGAGATGGAGACCTACAAGAGACCATCCAAGGCCAAGTGACAAAGCTAAGCATTCAAGGAAATCTCTGTCAAAACATCAGATGAACCAAGCTAAAGAAACAAGATTTCAGTGAAAGCATATGAAAAGGAATAGTCTGCAACGGTAATTAGGAAAAGACTCAAAACAAATGGACTACAACAGCCTTTGACAATTGAGGGGGAAGAAAATGAGCATATGATAGGAAAGGAAGAAACAGAAAAATTTTAAAACAACTGGTATATTTGCTCAAGGAGCTAAACAAAAACACAAAGAATGAAAGGAAATCAGGAAAACAATGTATAAACAAATCAGAATATCAACTTCTTATAAGAAGAAACCAAGCAGAAATTCTGGAGATGAAAAATGCAATAATTGAAATTTAAAAATCACTAGAGGTTTGGACAGCAGATTTGAGCAGGCAGATAAAGAACCAACAAACTTAAAGATAGATAATTAAAATTACCAAGAATAGGGAGCAGACAGAAAAGAGAATTCTTTTAAAAAATGAGCAGAGATTAAGGAATTATGGAATACCAACATATGCAATAAGAGAACCCCAGAAAGAGAAAAAAGAGGGGGGGCAAGAAAAGGAACATAGAGATTATCTTAAAAGCCAAAAAATTCCCAAATCTGATAAAATACATGATTCTACAAATCTAAGAAGCTGACCAAATTCAAAGTAGGATTAATCTGAAGTTCCCCCACATTGAGACATATTATAATCAAAGTGTCAAAAGACAAAAAGAATTTTGCAAACAGCAAGAGAACAGTGACTCCTCACATACAAATATTCTCAATGTTATGTCAATTTTCCATTACAAATCTTAGAGACCAGAAGGCTATAGAATGATATATTTAAAAGAGCTGAGGGGAAAATCAATAAATAAACCCAGGAGTCAAGAATTCTATATACATTAAAACTGTTCTTCAAATGTGAAGGAGAAATTAGTGCATACCTAAATAAACAAAAGCTGAGAAAGGTCATTATCACTAGACCTTCTCTTCAAGAAATACCAAAGGGAGTCCTTTAGGTTGAAATAAATAAAGCACACTAAGTAAAGTAAAAAAAATAAATAAATAAAATAATAAATAAATAAATAAATAAAACTTATTCCCAATGGCTGTATCCAGTTATAAAAGCGATCTATGGTGACAATTCCATATAACTGAGTACACACCCAGAAGCATAATATTTAAAAGCCTGTGATTTATGGGACGCCTGGGTGGCTCAGCAGTTAGGCGTCTGCCTTCGGCTCAGGGTGTGATCCGGGATGGAGTCCCACAACGGACTCCCTGCATGGAGCCTGCTTCTCCCTCTGCCTCTGCCTCTCTCTCTCTCTCTCTCTCTCTCTGTATCTCTCATGAATAAATAAATAAAATCTTTAAAATATAAATATATAAATGCCTGTGATTTGCTTTAAAAAAAAATCCAGCAGGGGGATAAGGCTTGGGGGATCTATATGCATTGGTAACTTACTGAAGCCGATTGGTTCACGAAGGTTTATTATACTGTTCTATTTCTGTTACATATATGGTTAAAAGGATCTATATTAAACATTTAAAAGTTTTATGGAAGGATGATAGAAGTAAGAAATTTTTACTGGGTCACTTATAATAGTCTTGTCTTTCTAGCAGATGGCATTTGGTCTTGCTTAGAAATGCCAATTGTCCCTGCTTTTCCTCCTGTTTTTCCCAAAAATTATACCAGAACACACTCTTGAGTGACATAAACACAGGCCACAGAAACTAGCTTTAGAATTATAAGCTTGGAAACTTTAATTCAGAGAAAAATCAAGTACTTTGACCAAGTTCCAAATCCATTCATTTCTAAAACCATAAGCTTCTACCTGTTAACGTTTGCTGCATCTGTGGAAGGTGCAAATATCTACAATTCTCATAATTTTAGAAAGCAAAAAGGAAAAAGAAAAGGCTGAATTATAAAATATCAAAGATGTACTACAGTCAATCTCAAAAGACAGGTAAGGTCAATTCTTGAAACAAAACTGAGCAGTTATCATTTTGACGTAAACTTATCCAAAAAGGTTCTCAGAGGAAAACAGGCTTAATGCTTTAATGTTTAATGCTTTTTTAATGCTTTTCCTCTTCAAAAAGTAGAAGAGATTAAGTAATGCAACTTAGCCAGATAAGTTCCCACTTGCTTTTGTTATTTTTCCTCTTTACCAGCCTCACAGCCAGAGTAAAAATGGCAGCAGGAGCAAGTGGGGTTACGAAGAGTTCCAGGATCTATGTCACACTGCTCTCCTTAGATAGGGGCTGCAAACTGGCAGTCTGGCTCACAGGATTTGCTTTGGACCCAGGGAGCTTTTTTAGAAATTCATATGTGTTACTAACATTTAAAAATCATAATATGTCATATTTTTGTAACATTTCATTTTTTAAAATCCTTGAAAAATGGAGAAATCTGGCAATGTTGGGTGGGTCCTCTGGCATGCCAATAATTGGGTGGGCCCAACTAGCAGCTATCCCCTGAGACATGAGGTAAGTGCTACTTTGTAATCAGCCTGCCACACTGGTATGTGTTACCCACCTGGACCCTGCAAGTTTGTTTCAAGAAAAGTTGAGGCGTGGTTCTGAAGAGGCTCTGTTGTAAAAAAAGATTAACTAGCAGGTGCGCTTGGTTCACAGCATGTACATCTAACTCCTACAGCTTAAGGATCTATCACTTAATGTTGTAATAGGTGACATGAGTTGCCAAATGGGAGTTTGTTTAGATGTGTTAGGACTCCAACTCTGCTTCAAGAGAAAACTACACAAACTACTCCAGACCCATAGAAGCTTCTGTAGTCTGGGCAAGCAAGATAAATCAGAAACAACCCCAGCTTGATTGTATACTAATGCCAAAAGGAACTGGGTGGAAGAAGTCATTTTGGTCCACAGGAAAGCAGAAGGAGAACAGAATGAAAGAAGGTTAGAACTGGAATGGTATGTCTCAGTTCCTGGAGCAGAGCAGGTATGATGCAAATGACTCCTGCATGCATGGATAAGCCTCTTCATTTTATCAATGAAGAAAATAAATCCTCAGCAGAATTATCAAAGGACACTCATGCAAAATATCTTAGATTCAAAAATTCTTTGTTCTTATTGTGTTTTAAGGTTCAGGTAAACATTTCCCCCTTAACTGGCAATTACCTAATTCTGTTGTCACTCTAACCATCTGTCCCTATCAAAGCTTAATGAAATCTATATCTGGAGTACAAGTTTGAGTTATTAAACATTTATTTTCAACTTCACATACATACTCAGTTTCATGTTCTGCAAATCAATTTAATCCAGCAAAAGAAAAAAATAAGAATTCACAAATATATGAAATGTCAGTTCACCGAATTCCTTCTGGAATAGCCAGTCTGATTATATTCTGAGAATGAAAACAAAATGTCACTTGACCTGAATTTTTAAACTTTCAAAGATTTTCATGAAAAGATTAGTAACTACTGGTTACAGTGAAGAAAAAAGTTGAAATTTAAATTTAGAAAGGATGCTCTGATAAAATTTTTAAATAAGGTAATTAAAATATAAGTTAATAAGGAAGTAGTATATTCACTCTGAGAGTATTTATCCTACCACATCATAAATATTTAATGAGTAGCAAAATAAAATTGATGGTTTCATCTAACAGATATTATACAGACCAAGTAGCTGAAAATCTACATTAGGCACTTAAGGAGAAATATCAATTAAATGCTAGCAACTCAGAGCCACAAGGGAGTGAAGAATCTGAAAAACATAGCATATTAATGAATGAGGGATCCCTGGGTGGCGCAGCGGTTTGGCGCCTGCCTTTGGCCCAGGGCGCGATCCTGGAGACCCGGGATAGAATCCCACGTCGGGCTCCCGGTGCATGGAGCCTGCTTCTCCCTCTGCCTGTGTCTCTGCCTCTCTCTCTCTCTCTCTCTCTCTGTGTGACTATCATAAATAAATAAAAATTAAAAAAAAATGAATGAATGAATAAATTACTGTAAGAGGAAAAAGTACTTGGAAAAGCGAGGATAAGCCATTATGGCAATCTTCAAATACACATAAGGGCCTTGCAAAAACTGTTTTAGTTAACTTGCTGAAATGGGAGGCAGCATTGTGTGGTGGAAAGAACAGGAAACTATGAGTTGACAAGCTGCAGAATGAGTTTGGACCTTGCCACCAACAGCTATGTTTTAGATCTTGGATGAATTACTTTACCTCTATGGGTCTCAGTTCTCTCTTCTAGTAAATGGACAATAATAGTACATAAGTATCCTCGAGCTTTAGAATTCTATGATTCATTGATCTGAAAAGTTATCGCATACAAAACCTCTTAGAAAACATTTGGATTCTTTAAAACGTGATGCTATCACTATTACCGCGGACAGCAGGTCTTCATTTTCTTTAAGGTAGAGTTATTTCTCTCTCAGTCCAGTACCTCTGCCTATAACTTAGTTGTATTTCTTGCTACACCTTCTCTTAGACCCAAGCTTAATTAAGGTGTGCTAAGTGGCTTCCATTCTCTGATTCCATTTAAACTGAGCAGAGTATTACCTCATTTCCCCCCTTGTACCATGCAGTCATAGGGTTCTCCCTTAAGACTTCTAAATACCAAGCTTCCTATTTTCATCGCCTTCAGTTATTACACTCCCAAATGAATTCCATGAACACTTCTAAGCTGTATATGGTTGGTCTTGCAGGTATACCACAGGGATCAGTTAAAGATGATGTGTACAAACGAAGCAGCCTAAGAGGTTGGCGCACATGATATATTATTAACCACCTCTAACTTCTCAACACAAACCTTAACTCACCTGCTTCAGTACCATGCAGGTACCATGCCACTTCTTAGGAGGCATACTATCCCATCTTACATTCTCAGACCCTTCGGTATTGATTACCTTTTCTGTCACCTATATTTTCTAACTGTCCATCTTTGCCGGATCTTTTATTTTTTTTTTCTGGATCATTTTTATCAGCATTTCCATAGGCTAAGCATTACTTACCTTAAAAACAAAGAAGAATGCCTCCCTTTTCTTACTTTGCCTCTCTAGCTTCACTCTCTCCCACATCAGCACAGCCAAGCTTCTAGCCTCATTTTGTGCCTGTCTCAGCCTCACCACTCCAGCCTACTGACTTTTTTTTTTTTTTTTACAATTCTTTAAGCACTGGCTCTGGAACCAAAATGTATATTGGCTCCTCCATTTATACCAATACATGCAGGAAAATTACTTTACCTTTGTACCTTAGTTTTCTGGCTTGTAAAATGGGGATACCAACTCAATATACTTATGTTAAATAAATAAATCCTGCATAGAATTGACACTTCAAATAACATATAGTTAAATTTTCATTTTGCTATAATAAAGTTATATAAAAAGTTGGCAGATAATCCAGGTATCCTTTCATTTCCATTACCTGCTGTTTAAGACCACCATTAATGCCTATCAACAAAGACGGTTGAATACTTAGATCACTCCAAGTGTTCTTGATATATGTAATTACCGCAATATTTTACTTACAAAGGAGAAACATGTTTAAAACAATCTTTTGGAATAAATATGAATTATTTTTCTATCTGATATTTCCCTAGACACTGCATTTTTTTACCTGAAATGATCCCATGAAAATTCCCTAACTATATTCCAGCCTCTTAGTAATTGCATATTTGTCCTTCATTATCAGCTTAGATTTAGTTCCCTGAGAAGTATTCTCATACAATCTTTGTTCCATGTCTCCATTTTCAATTAATAGCTTGATTCGTATCTTGAATATACAGAATTTTATATCATACTACAATAAAATTTCTTTATGTTCTGCTGTTAGGCAATGTATTTCTTGAAAACAAGATAACGTCTTATTCACTTCTGCACTCCAAGGACCCTCTCTTGGTGTCCAGTACATAGCCATTCAGTGGACATTCATGTGAAATGACCTCAGAAAGCAAACAAGTTATTTGGACTCTGATGCAAGGAACACTTTTAAAAAACAAAGTCCAATTCTATGAAAATGTTATTACAATTGGTAATTATTTCTGGAAAGTAGCTCTTACCTATGGAACTTTTATCAGCAAGATAAAAAGACAAACAATTCCCATAGATAGGACAGACATATTTGCAAATAGTGATTTAGTGGATAGAACTAAGTAAGAATCAGTTGTCACAGTTTAAATTCCTACTTTTGCCCGACACTACACAGAACAGAGAAAATCATCAAAAATTATTCACCTCATCTATCTACACACAATAGGAATATCTAAGATTAGATCATAGAAATTAGAGTGTAAATGATGAAAAAAAAATCCCCTATGAATCCAGGCAATGATAATCAAAGATACAAGTATGAAAGTTTCTAACTTAAAACTATCTTCTGAGGTCCCTGCTGATCAAATTAACTTTTCATTAACTAAGAAAAGTCTCAGGAAAAATGAGAAATTAATAGTTTTCTACATGTGCAACATACCCTACTTAAAATTTCATGACACACATACACAAATACAAAAAGATATATACATACATGACATATATGTGTGTATATATTACACACATCAGTTTGAAATTAGGATTTACTTAATATGCTTTCATGCTTCCTCTTTACTAAAGCAAATAAGCAACTCATAAAAATAATATTGGTAATTTGATCACATCTTTAGTTACATGCTGAAGTATGATAATTATAACAAGAAAAACTACTGGGTCATACGGAGAGTTATTTTAATAATCATATTAAACTCATTTTTAAAAATATAACCATAATTATCATAATAGAAATCAGTTTGAATAGAATCTCATTTTCAGAAGATTAAGGGGACAAATTGCTCATTAGATTCTTTTTTTAACAGAGTCCAAGACAGGCATGCAATGCAAGAGAAATTATATATACATGCTACATCTGTAAACAGCAACAAAACATCCCTTAGAAGATTCATGTACAAATGCAGATATATCGTGGTTTATAGCACAATAAAAATAAGAGAACTGAGGTTTTCTCTAGGTTCAAATCCAAACTCTGCTATTAGATGAGCAAGTTTTTACCTCTCAAAGCTACAGGTTTCATTTCAAAAAAGTTGGGATAACACCATCATCAGAGAGGTCTTATAATAATTAAATAACATATATGAACATAAAAACATAAGTGTTTTTTGTGAGGGCCTGTTTCACACCAAGAGGTGTCCTTTCACTATTTTCAAATGAAGGCTACATTCTTCTCAACCAATAGGAACTTTCTGTTTTTAGTACAGTTGAGATTCTCAGTTTGGACAAAGAATGTTGGTAAAAAGAGGAATAAGAATTTGAATAAAACACTAAGGCTTAGTTAGCACTTGTGGTGCAAGAACCAAGGAAGCATTCTTTAAAAATCAAACAACAAAAATCTCCATAGAAACAAAACCTAATTTGTGAAACCCAACCAAAACATTCTGGATAACATAACAAATATATTTAAGAATATCTAACGTTACTATGCAAAGTAATACCTTGATTAAAGGTATTAATTATCTAATGGACTAAATCTATGATAACATTCCCATAAAATATACTGGTTTTTTTGTTTGTTTTTTGTTTTTAAGATTTTATTTATGTACTCAGAGAGAGAGAAAGGCAGAGACACAAGTAGAGAGAGAAGCAGGCTCCATGCAGGGAGCCTGACGTGGGACTCGATTCCGGGTCTCCAGGATCACACCCCCGGCATTAGGCGGCGCTAAACAGCTGCACCACTGGGGCTGCCCCGATATATTGTTTTTAATCAGTAAAATAGCATGAGTTGTTTATCAAGACCTGGAATACTACTTGCTAAAAGATAATTTAATTGTTTTTATATAGGATTTAACAAATATTCTAAGATATTCCAAAGGTAGGTATGTTTGAGTCTCCTGATTTTAACTAACTAAAAAAAAAACAAAACTGAAGCATAGAGAAGTGAATTACTTCAAATACTGAATCAAACTTTTTATCCTGTGAACAATGATTTTTTTTTTAATGACAAAAAATGTTATTTCACTTTTTTTTAACAGGAAGATATTCATGAAGGCAATGAAAGAACTTATAGAGATTTCTTTAATGAATGCAGCTCCATTAAGCAGCCTGCTGGAACATGGTGTAAAGAGATACTGGCTTTTTCAAGTGTGGGTGTCTGGTATTCTTGGGATTTTTCACCCACTCATATGAGTCAGTTTTATATAACACTGTAACATATAATTTCCCTCCTACTCACAAGCCAACACTTCAGAGATAACATCTCACCCTAAGTTATTTAAGGACTATGGTAACTCGGAACATTTTAATATTTTATAAAATGTGCCAACAACCAAATTATTACTATGTCAGCAACAAGCTCCTTGGCCTCCAAAGAAGCATTCCATATGGCTCAGTATTATAAGAATTTGGGGAATATGTTAACAAAATATGTGAATTGTTTCACTGTAATCAAATATCATAACTTTATTTAAAAATCTAGGTGTTTTACAATACCAGTTATTTCATATATAATTGAAATCAAGTAATTAGGCAATGATTCAACAATGATATTCTTACTGGGGAATTATTCCCAGGAATACTGAAGATGGTTAAATATTAGGGTTCAAGAAAGTAAGACTGATTTAGTTTTCTCCACAGTATATGAAATATTCCAAATACCCAATTCCAAAGGTAATTCAAAGCTTATATATATAAAATCAGATTATAACAAATATAAAGGGAATATCCAGATCTTTTTTGTTTATGCTAAAATTCTTTTGCTTACAGCATTACTGAAAGACAGTGTTTTCATGAATAGATTTTAAAATCCTTATACTGAGGCTTGTTTATTAAATTATTTACCATGATGAGATAACTTTAATTTTCTTTCATTGGAAGGAAGGAGTCTCCCAAAGGAAGCAAGAAAAGCAGACAGGAATGAAGAATGCAATTTAAAATAGCAGATATAAGAATGAACCTCTTCCCTTAGAGAGATTCGTGGTGTTATGAAAAGAAGCACCAACCTTATGCCTGATGGAAAACTAATTTAAAATAAAAAATACTATATTAGATGACCTCTCAGCATAAGTCATAGTCCACTCAAATTAGACATGACCTATTTAAAGCCTTCAGATGCTACACACACAGCTGGGTTATCTCAGGATGCTCACACTGCTTATATGACTTTTTTTCCAGTCGTGAATGATGACATGTCAGAATCTATAGTATAAGAGGATGCCATGTCAGCATTTCACTGTAACATAAACCTGCAATATTTTCATGGAAGGTAAGGTGGTGGAATAGTGAAAGCATGTGCCTTAGAATCAAGCAGAAATAGGTCCACATCTCAGCTACATCTTTCACTAGCTTATAAATCATGTACTTGTGACAAAGTATCCTGAGAGCTAACAGTTAAGCTGTTGGTAAATTATCAAGGACCCTCTTTGAGCTCTAGTTTCTTAATGGGTAAAAGAAAGCTAGAAAGTTTATAAACATAGGGTTATAGTCATACATATGAAGTTTCTAGCACATAATACGTTTTTTAAAATTAAATTCACATACCTATTCATTCCTATGCCCTAAGAAAGTATACTACCCACTAATACTACTAAAGTAATGCCTTTTTTATTGTAGTAAAATATATATAACATAAAATTTACCATTTTAACTATGTTTAAGTATATAATTCAATGGTATTAAATATACTCACATTGCTGTGTAACTATCACCACTGTCCGTCTCTTATCCTTTTTTATCATCCCAAACTGAAACTGTATGCATTAAACAGTAGCTCTCCATTACCTCCCTCCTATCTCTAGTCTTTGGCCATTACTATTCTTTCAGTCTCTATGAATTTGACTGTTTTCAGGTAACTCATATAAGTGGAATCATACAATTTTTGTTCTGCAGTTACAGATTTTAAAGTGCCAAATGATATATGGTAACAAAGAATCACCTTTCATTTAAAAACATTAAGAAATGCATACATATCTATAGTACAAAAATGTTTATATATGTTCAAAATATTTCTGCTACAAGAACATTCATTTATTAATCAATCTTGTGGTATACATGGTAAACTATTACCAATATTCACATAGTACGTTTTTATAAATATGAAGCAGTAGCATACACATAAAAGGGCTTAGGAAATACATGTTAACTTTGTCTTAAGACAGTTGGTAAGTAATATCTAAAATATAGGGGAAAAGTGAATGATAGAAAAAGAATATGGAAGTATCACATTAAATATTTAAATATATTTTTATGATATTATATTATACCACACCACCAGGTAAGGCAACTGCATTACTTTGGTACCAACCAATAGATAATGGTGTCTTGGTATTTGTCTTAATAAAATCAAGGTCAATGTCAAAAGATTTCTGGCACTGGCTAGGCCAACATCGGAACAGTCTTTCCTATTGGCCCCCAGGTGGCAGTGTGGCCCAGAGCAGTAGAACTCACTCTTCCAGAGCTCCCAATTTAAAAGAAAAAGGGGTGGTGGAAGGGGAGGGGGTGGGGGGTGGGGGTGAATGGGTGATGGGCACTGAGGGGGGCACTTGACAGGATGAGCACTGGGTGTTATTCTGTATGTTGGCAAATTGAACACCAATAAAAAATAAATTTATTATAAAAAAATAAAATAAAATAAAATAAAATAAAATAAAATAAAATAAAATAAAATAAAGAAAAGGGGTGGGGGCAGCCCGGGTGGTTCAGCAGTTTAGCGCCGCCTGCAGCCCAGGGCATGATCCCAGAGACCCGGGATCGAGTCCCACGTCAGGCTCCCTGCATGGAGCCTGCTTCTCCCTCTGCCTGTGTCTCTGCCCCGTCTCTCTCTCTCTCTCTCTCTCTCTCTCTCTTATTAATAAATAAATAAAATCTTTAAAAATAAATCCCCTTTTATAAGGGAAACTTACCTTGCCTAATAGATAAATGTACTTCTAGAAATCTATGACACTAAAATCAAGAAGAATCAGTTTCATTCCAGTTGGAATAACGAATATGAATTCACTGGAATCTGCCACATGTTTGACCCCTAGCTCTTGCCCTGAATTTCTTTGTACTTTAAGAATGGATACTGAAATATTTTTAACAATACCTGTGGTTTGATTTCTATACAGTTCAGTTACCATGATGGGATGAAGGTTAAATATTTTAAAAGGGGAGAGGGTGTATATAAATACCAGAGAAGTATCAGAGACCCAGAAATAAGAGAAAAACTCAAAAGGATATGACCCTCATCTCAACACATACCACCCACCCACACTATTCATACACAGGACTTACTGCAGGATATTGGCCATCTGGCTCTGCCTACAGGAGCAGATAGGAATGGTGGCTTATTTCCTCTCTAGAATAAAGGGCTGTTTTACTTTGTGCTTGATTTGTTGGTTTCCTCCATTTCTAAGGATAGATTCAACCACTCAGTCTCCCAGTGACCACTTTTAACTGCTGCCAGAAACAGTAACTACTGATCAATGTAACATGCTTCTCATCTTTATTCCTATTCCCAAAAGTCTAGTTTCTGAATAAAAAAGCAGACTGTTACTGATAAAAATCTAACCTTCTTCCATATGCAATAGTCTAATTAGGTCTAACCACTGAGTCAATATTTACATATGAAGAGTTCACTTAACACTGGGGTCTCAGTTACTTTCTCTTCCCTACTAGAAAGTATGCTCTTCCTACCATCCAGCTACTTCTCTGACTGCAGTCACTCTGAATGTCTGAATTTCCCAGCTATAATTCATCTACTCATAAATATTTTAAGTAACTAACAATAATTAAACCTAACTTTTTGTATCTCTCTTGAACTGAGCATCATGTTATCATCCCCCATTTCACAAAGTTTTAAGTAGAATAAAGGGAACAGACATGAGACCATGGCCAAACCACATGCTCTTTTTGCTCCACACCAGTGTTATCAAAAGCAGGGCACCATAGTAGGCAGTATGTAGATACTTTCTGGAAAGGCCAGTCATTAAAGTATTTCTTTATTCTATTAGATAACTTTGAGGATTCATGAAAAATGCAAAGTGCTAGTAAATTCTAATTCATTACAAAAAGTTCCTTTATATTAAAAATAATGGAGCTCAACCAAGGAAAAATGTAAAAAGTTAATAAGGCAAATTTATAAATAAAAATACAATAATCCTATAAATCTGCTGATTTATAAGTTAGAGCCCACCAAAATGCAATGTGTGCACCTAGTTTCAATTTGATAATGAAAAAAATCAATAGTACAAAAGAAACTTTGTAATAAGTGAGGAGATTTTTAATATGGGATAAATAATAGATATAATGAAGAAATAATTACCTTGAATTTATTAGCTGTGGTAATTACATTGTAATTATTTTTTAGGTCCCTATATTTAGAAATTAAAACTGAAGTGAAGTGTTTATGGGTATAATATAATTTCTTGAACTTACTTTAAAATACACCAGCTAGGGCAGCCCGGGTGGCTCAGCCCAGGGCCTGATCCTGGGGACCCGGGATCAAGTCCCACGTCGGGCTCCCTGCATGGAGCCTGCTTCTCCCTGTCTGTGTCTCTGCCTCTCTCTCTCTCTCTCTCTCTCTCTCTCTTTGTGTCATAAATAAATAAAATCTTAAAAAATAAAATAAAATACACCAACTAAAGAAAACTATGCTTGTACGGAGGGAATATAGAATAGAACAACAGGTAACTTGTAATGTTCATAATTATTAAACAAATGAAGTTTCCATATACTATTCTCTTTTCAAATACACTTGAAAATTTCCATAATAAAAATGCTTGGATTAAAAAAAAATGGCAGTATTACACTTTGTAAAAATTTTTTCTAGTATAAAACTAGAAAAACTATCATCACTGGTTTTACTTAGTGATTTTAAGCTTAGTGTTAATTTTTTTTAAGATTTTATTTTCATTTATTCATGAGAGACAGAGAGAAAGAGAGGCAGGGACACAGGCAGAGGGAGAAGCAGGCTCCATGCAGGGACCCTGATGTGTGGAACTTTATCCCAGGTCTCCTGGATCACGCCCTGGACTGAAGGTGGCGCTAAATTGCTGAGCCATCGGGGCTGCCCAAGCTTAGTGTTAATTTTAATTTTACTCATTTAGTTTGAGTATATATAAATACACACACACACACACACGCGTGTCTACAGATAAAGAGAGCCCCTATGTTTACTACAGTATTATTTATAATAACCAAGATACAGAAGCAATCTAAGTGCCCTTTGAAAGATGAATGGATAAAGATGGAGCATACATACAAAATGGAATATTAGCAATAAAAGAGAATGAGACCTTGCCACTGGTGACAACATGGATGGACCTCTTAGAGAATATTAAGCTAAATAAAGTCAGAAAAAGATAAATACCATATGAATCCATTTGTATGTGGTATCTAAAAGACAAAAGAACAAACTAACAAACAAGAAGAAATAAGCCCATAAATACAGAGAACAAACCAATAGTTGCCAGAGGGGAAGAGAGTGGGAAATGGGTAAAATGGGTGAAGGGGAATGGGAGATAAAGGCTGCCAGTAATAGACTGAATAACTCATGGCAATGAAAGGTACAGCACAGGGAATTTAATCAATAGTATTTTAATAGTGTTGTATGGTGACAGATGATAGCTACACTTGTGGAAAGAATTGCATGACATATAGAGTTGTCAAATCACAACGCTGTACCCCTGAAACTAATGTAACAAGGGTCAACTATGCTTCCACAAAAACAAGGGAGAGAGAAGAGAGAAATGGGTGGATGGATAGGTACATGAAATATGATAATCACCCAAGATGGAACTTCAAAGGCAAAAGGTGATTAGAGGGCAAAACATCATATTCTACATGAATTCTCTGGAAGTTTTCCAAAGTCCAAGTAATTTCACTGATTATTTTCCATTTGCTTCTTCCTATAGATTACTCCCTTGTCAGGTGGCTTCAAACAGTTTGATCAATGAATGTACCACCTGGAGATCAGGTAGTGGGAAGTGATTAAGGAATGGGAAGAAGGAGGTCTAGGAGTCCCTGAGTCCCCCAAGAACCAAAGGTGCTGCTTGTGGTCCCTCCTCCTGAGCTCCAGTACTCACTGGGCTCTCATAACACTAAGTGCTTTCCTTGTCCTTTCAGAGCCGGAAACAGTCATGACTGGCTAATACTATTTATTGCTGGTTTCTTGGTGTTCAAACTAGTTTTGGCTCTCTTAACTTCGCAGACCTCATGGAAATCTCTTAAATTGTGCCATCTGAGTAGAATTCTATTCCATGTCATAATTGACTAATAAATAGTATAAGAAAACAGTATTAATAAGGTCAGGTTACATATAAAGAAACCATATGTCTGTGTTATTAAAAATTTGTTAAGAATTAACAAATATTATTAAGAATCGACATAAAAATATAAAGAAGTTGAAGGCAAAAGAATAAGAAAAGGAATAGCTGGAAAATACTAATAGAAATAAAGCTGGTGTTACTATACTAATATTAAGCAAATTAGACTTCAGGTCAGAAAACATTACTAAGAATCATAAAAAGGAACATGGAAAAATTCTCTAGGAAGATGAAGCAATTATAAACTTGTTTGCAATTAATAACATAACCTCAAAATATGTAAAGCAGAAATCAGAATTACAAGAAAGAGTTAAACTGACAAAGAAGGGCATTTTAACAATGTCTCTCTGTAACTGGTGGACTATGAGAGCATAAAATTCAAAAGGGTAGAAAACAACAAAATTAACAAATTTAATATAACACAAAAAATATATATATATCGAACAAGGATACATATTCTCCTAAAACACTCACAGAGCACTTACAAAAATGAATGAAACTACAATCAATAACTTACCTGATTGTGTCTAAAGATTTATTTGTATTTCCAGAGTTTCATACAAATAGAATCATACAGTACATATTCCTTTTGGGAGGGGGGAGCTGACTTCACTCACTCAGTGTAATTATTTTGAAATTCATCCATGTTGATACATGTATCAATAGTTCACTGTCTTTTATTGAACAGTAGTGTGTTGTAATTTGTTTATCCATTCAACAGTTAATGGACATTGAATTCTTCCAGTTTTTGCCTATTATTAATCAAGCTACTATGAACATTTAAGTCCAAAAAAAGAAAGTGCATTTTTAAAAAATATTATTTATATATTTATTTGAGAGAGAGAGAGAGCACAAATGGTGAGGAGGGGCAGAAGGAGAGTGATAGGGAAAAGCAAACTTACTATTAAAGTAAGGAGCCCAATATGGGGGATTCCAAGACCCTAGGATCATGACCTGAGCCAAATGCAGATGCTTAACCGACTAAGCCAAAAAGTCAAGTCTTTTTGTTAAAGTAGTGAAACACAAATATTTCAATAGTGGTCCATGCTTAAAAAATTTATGTGCACACATATGTACAGACATATATGTGTACATATGTGTACATATGTATGTATTTGAAAGCAATGCACATTTAATTTTTTTTTAAATTTTACTTATTTACCTGAGAGAAAGCATGAGCAGGGAAAGGAGCAGAGGGAGAGAGAGAAACAGACTCCCTGCTGAGTGTAGAGCCTGAAATGGGGCTCAATCCCAGGACTTCAGTGGAAGGCAGAAACTGGTTCAGCTGGTTTAAGCTGAACACCAAGGCATCCCATTTAATTGTTTTTAAAAATTTATTTATTCACTTTAGAGAGAGAGAGAGAGAGCAAGTGAGAGAGGGGCAGAGAAAGAGAATCTCAAAAGACTCCCTGCTGAGCACAAAGCCTGATAGGAGGCTCAATCCCATGACCCTGAGATCCTGATCTGAGTTGAATTCAAGAATCCAATATCCAACAGATTGAGCCACCCAGGTGCCCTTACATTTAATATTATGGGGAAATTTGAAATTGAGGTATAAAAAATACAGAAAATGACACAAATCTTTTGATTACAACTTGACGAATTTTCATAGAATGAACATACCCATGTAACACCACCAAGATCAAGGAACAGAATATTATAACACCTCCAGAAGCCTCCCTTGTGACTGACCCTCTTTCTTTCACAATGCTCTCCTACTTAAGGGTGGCCATTTCCTGAGTTCTAATACCATAAATTAGTATGTTATATTTATTTTACATAAGTGATTGTAAATAAATTAGTATCTTACATATATTTATATAAATGTATATATACAGTTAATGTATGTATTCTTTTATGTCTGGCTTCTTCTACTCAACACCATGTCTGTAAGATTCATCCTGCTGTTAATAGTAGTTATTAGTTTGTTCATTCTCATTGTTTTAAGTTTTCTATTGTATGAATATATTACAATTATTTCCCATTCTAGTGCTAATGGACAATTGAGTCTTAACGATTATGGGTAATGCTATAAAGAGCATTCTTATAATAAACATATATATGTACCTATATACCTAAGGTTAGGATTACTAGGTATCAGAATATTTATGTTCACCTACAGTAGATTTTGCCAAATGGTTTTCCAAAGTATATGTGTCAATATTCTTTTCTAATAGTAGTGTAAGACAAGTACAGATGTTTCACATCTCTAATTTTTTTATGCCATTCTGGTGAATGAGTGACTAGTGGTATTGAAATTTGGTTTTATACACATCTCCAACAGAAATTAGTACATATATTGGCCAAATATATGTACTAATTAATTGCTCAAATCCACAGGATACTTCCAAATAAAAAAGTCTGATTTTAAGTCAGTTTGCCTAGAGCAAAAGTAGCAGTTAAGCTCATCTATTAAAATGCATACCTATAACTTCCAGCTTTATTGAGATATAATCAACTTATAACATTGTGTAATTTTAATGTGTACAATGTGATGATTTGATGTATGTATATATTTTAAAATGACTACCGCAATAAGGTTAGTTAACATATCCATCACCATATATAGCTACCAATCTTTGTGTGGTGAGAACATTTAAAATCCACTCTTAGTAACATTCAAGTAAACACTACACAGTCAAATATAGTATTATGTATACACCAAATATACTATAGTCTTCACGCTATACATTAGAGTCCCATAACTTACTCAATCTTACAACTGAAAACATGTACACTTTAACCAGCATGTCCCAAAGTTTCCCACACCCCAGCCCCTGGCAACCACTAATATGCTCTTTGTTTCTATAACTTCAGTGTTTCTCCATTCCATGTGTAAGTGAGGTCATAAAGCATTTGTTTTTCTCTGACACATCATTTAGCAAAATGTCGACAAAGTTCATCCATGATGTCACATGATGATAGAATTTCCTTCTTTTCATGGCTGAATAATATTCCATTGTAATATATATATTTATATACACACACATTCATACATATATACACATACTTTTTTAAACTCATTTATCCATAAATGAACAATTAGGTGGTTTCTATGTCTTGACTACTGTGACTAACACTAAAATAAACATGAGGTTGCAGATAACTCTTCGAGATACTGATTTCATTTCCTTTAGATATAAACTCAGAAGTGGGACTGCTGGATCAGAAGGTACATCAACTTTTCATTTGCTGAGGAAACTCCATGCTGTTTTCCATAATGGTTTCACCAATTTACATTCCCACCACAGTGCACAAGGGTTCCCATTTCTCCATATCCTTGCCAGCATTTGTTATTTCTTATCTTTTTGATAATAGCCTTTCTTTAAAAAAAAAAAAATTTTTTTTTATCTATTCATGAGAGACACAGAGAAAGAGGCAGAGACATAGGCAGAGGAGAAGCAGACTCCCTGTGGGGAGCCTGATGCGGGACTTGATCCCAGGATCCTGGAATCATGACCTGAGCCAAAAGCAGATGTTCAACCACTGAGCTACCAGGTGCTGCCCCTGATAATAGTCTCTCTAGTAAAAGGTATGAGCTTGTATCTCATTATGATTTTGATTTGCAATTCCCTGATATATTAGTAATGTTGAACACCTTTTATGTACGTATTGGCTATTCGTATGTCTTCTTTGGAAAAATGTCTATCAATGCCCTTTGCTCATTTTTTAATTGGATTATTTAAGTTTTTTTGGCTATTGAGTTGTACAAGTTTATCATATATTTTGGATATTAAACCCTTAACGGATATATGGTTTATACATATTTTCTCCTATTCAATAGGCTGTCTTTTCATTTTGTTGACTGTATGTTTTGCTGTGCAGGAGCTTTTTATTTTGATATAGTACTACTTACTTATTTTGCTTTTTTTATAGCTTGTGCAAAATGTATACCTATATGCATCATTAACACTTTTTGACACAGCCAAGTCTCTCTCTAGACACCCTTATAGGATCCCTCGCCACCTGAGGAGGAGGCAAAACAAGGACGTTATTCTAAAACTCAAGTTAACATTATTTAGAATAGCAAGATTTTGTTTCATAAATCAATTACTTAGGCTGTTTAAATTAATAAGTAAAATAGTGTAACTTATTTCTTCCAGCTTTTTTGTACCCATACTTCAAGGTTCATCCATACTTCCACCTAATTATCCTTATCTTAAAGTGAAATGATAAGCATGGTGACTTATATCCTAATATTAAAATAGTTTGACAAAGAATTTTCTCATAGCAAAACCACCAGGTGTTTCAATATATTTGTTCACTGATGCAAAAATTCTATCTATATTCAGACAAACAAGTAAGGACTGTAATACTACAAAAGCAGCATATCTAAATGGGTAATACAACAGAAAACTATTCCATTTTAGGAGCGAAAAGAAAACAATGAAAGCAATTAGGCTGTCATCAAGTGATACCTTTAAAGAATACAAATTACTACAAAATCATCTCTGATACTTTTTACAAAAGCTTTAAATACCACAAAGTCCTTTCTTCCTTTATGCAGACAATTAAAACAAATTGTTCTGCCAGAATCTTCAGAAGAAATGAAATAGTTTATTTCAGAATACCACCTATACAAAGAGTATTAACTATTGATAAAGGTAACAAGGATAAGCCTAATAATTCATTCAGTAACAGCCTTCTTACATCTCATCAGATGTGAATAAGCAAACAACATATAGCAAACTTTGTTCAACTGTATGCTGAAAATTTCATATATTAATAAGTTTGTCAATTATTTTTAAACATGTAAAACCACAGGCACATATATGGAGACATAAATACATATATATCAATAATCATTTAATAAATAGCTAAGTAATGGATCCAATAGGAGCTTAATGGAGTACAGATTCAAAAATGTAATGCATCGTTATTTATCATCTTTGAAAACTAGACAGAAAAGAGAATGGGCTACCAAAAATATTAAATATGAAAAACAATAACAATAACAACTGAAGTGGTATATCTAGAGAGAATACTTGGCTACAAATCTCAGGGAAGCAAAACAAAACCGCAAGACATAGTTCCAAAGTGAGGGGGACAATTGTATTGCAATCAAGAATCCTTTCTTTGCATCACCACAAGAGGATAAATAGACTGGTGGCCAGAATATCCCCAGCTCCAGCCTACCTACAACAGGGAGAAGTAGAGAAAGCAAGGCCTTCAATGAAAAATCTCCAATGGGGAGACGCAGAATAAGGGCAGGAGTGACATATTTGCACCATTAGCTACTCGGCTATGTTGATTTCTTTTGGCTCAGGAAATATTATGAAAAGAAATAAATACATGTAAAAATAATGTCATAGAATAGATGTTAGTCTAGAACATTATTCTGGCCCTCTTTCAGGTGATCTTTTGCAAATAGCAGGCTCAGGAAAAAATGTTCTTCAATGAATAAAGAGTAGTAACTAAAAAAAAAAATCAATTCTCAAATATAAAAAAAAAAAGGGCAATCAAATGGAAAAATACACAGGAAAAATAAAAAGTACCTATGAAGCAAATGAAAATCACAGTCCAACAGTTTGCCACAAATTAAGACTTAAAGAAGCAGAGGTGCCTGGGTGGTGCAGTGGGTTAAATACCCAGCTCTTGATTTCACTCTGGTCATGACCTCAGGGTCCTGGGATAGAGCCCCATGTCTGGCTCTGCTCTCAGCACCAAATCTCCTTAAGACTCTCCCTCAGCCCCTCCCCACTGTGTGCTCTCTCAAATAAAAAAATCTAAAAAAATAAAAATAAAAATAAATAAACTTAAATGAGCAATCACCTTTATAACACAAAATGGACCAGAGGGAAGCAATGAAACTATTTAGCTGTTTAAATAATTTGGGTACAGAAAAGAATATAACAGTTACAAACAATGACTACACAGAAATTACACACCTAACAAGAGGCAAAGAGAAGAACAAGGCAAAGATAATTTAAAGTTGGCAAAAAATATATAAGTATTTCATACAAACAAATTATATAGGTAAATATCAAGAAAAATAATTTAACCAATTAATATGATGTGCTAAGAAAGAGGAACAGAAAGGAAAGAAGACGTAATACATCAAATGCCACTGTACATGACTGGCAATAAGAAGACATTGCCTCTACTTCCTCTTTTTCCGGCTGGAACCATGGAACCTCTTTTTCCGGCAGAAGAGAAGAAGAAGAAAGTTCCTGCTGTGCCGGAAACCCTTAAGAAAAAGTGAAGGAACTTCGCGGAGATGAAGATCAAGCGTCTGAGAAAAAAGTTTGCCCAAAAGATGCTTCGAAAGGCAAGAAGGAAGCTTATCTATGAAAAGGCTAAGCATTACCACAGGGAATACAGGCAGATGTACAGAACTGAGATTCACATGGCGAGGATGGCAAGAAAAGCTGGCAACTTCTATGTGCCTGCAGAACCCAAGTTGGCATTTGTCATCAGGATCAGAGGTATCAAAGGTGTGAGCCCAAAGGTTCGAAAGGTGTTGCAGCTTCTTCGCCTTCGCCAGATCTTCAATGGCACCTTTGTTAAGCTCAACAAGGCTTCAGTTAACATGCTAAGGATTGTGGAACCATATATAGCATGGGGGTACCCAAACTTGAAGTCAGTGAATGAATTGATCTACAAGCGTGGTTATGGCAAGATCAACAAGAAGCGAATTGCCCTGACAGATAACACATTGATTGCTCGGTCTCTTGGTAAATATGGCATCATCTGCATGGAGGATCTGATTCACGAGACCTATACCATTGGAAAACGTTTCAAAGAAGCCAACAACTTTTTATGGCCCTTCAAATTATCTTCTCCACATGGCGGAATGAAGAAAAAGACCACCCATTTTGTAGAAGGTGGAGATGCTGGCAACAGGGAAGACCAGATCAATAGGCTTATTAGAAGGATGAACTAAGGTATCTACCATGATTATTTTTGTAAACTGGTCAGTTAATAAATGACTGCTTTCAAATGGAAAAAAAAAAAAAGAAGACATTGCCTAATAAAAGATAATCAACTATATTATGCAAAGCTATAGTTAAAAGATTATCAATGGATTCAAGCTCCAAACCTTTCATATTACTGAAAGTATACACTAAAAATAAAGACAATTTTGATGCTACTATAGTAATGTATTTAATGAATCATGTAGTGATTATATAGTAACATTTTTAGGAATAAAAACCACAACAAATGCTATGATGGCAGAATTAAGACCAAATATACTTTAATGTCAATGAATCAAAGGGAGCTTAATACTACTTTAAAGAAAATACAAACTAAATCACAAAGTGAAATACAATTCTGAAATTTAAAACCCATCTAAAAGAAGTGTCTCAAAAATGGTGACAATAGAAAGATGGTTAAACACATGCAAGGAAAATTTGGTCAGAAAGAAACTGTCAGAAAATTAATTACACAAGATTAAATTTGGAACATATTAGGAAAGAATTAAGTAATTCTATAATAAGGATATTTTACAATGATAGCAATTATAATCATTAATGAATAAAGTCTTAACAGTAAGATTTCAGTTCCCCGTGTTAAGGTGGTTTAGAAAGTCTCAGTTCCTTTCCTTTGCAAATACCTAGAAATGCTAATTTAAATAAAATACCATCTTTTAAAATGCAGAGCTGGCCTGATAAAAAGTAAAACCATTTACAATGGCCAGAAACAAAAGAGAAAATCAAAACCTGAGTGATAAATCTACATGCCACATTGAAGGTGTCTGCAAACACATACCATCAATTGGGAACCTTATTAGCAGCCAAGCAGAGCAATGGTAATAGGGTCTTAGATCTATACAAAGCATAGAGTGGAAATGAGACTCCTTAAGGAAACTTGAGCCTAAGAAAGCTACAACCTAAGTAAAAATGGAAACAGGGTGACAAAAAAAAAAAAAAAGACAAACATGGGGGAAGAAAACTAAAAATAGATTTACATATATACATATGGCCAAGTGCTTTTTCCGAAGGATGCCAACGTAATTTTTGGGAGAGAAGAGACTTCTAGAAATGATGCCAGAATAACTGGATATCAATATGAAAGGAAACTAAATCTAGAACTATTATCTTGTCCCATACATAAAAATTAGAGATGAATCATATATCAAAATATAAAAGCTAAAATTAGAAAGCTTCCAATACAAAACATAGGGACATTGTGACCTTGGAGTAGGAAAAGACTTCTTCATGACAACATAAAAAGCATTAACTACATAAAAAAGTTGATAAATCAGATTTTATGAATATTAAAAATTTCTGTTTATCAAAAGGCAAAAATGTATTCCATATGAAGAAAAAGCAGAGTATTAAAAATTTCTGTTCATCAAAGAATACTATAAAAAGAATTAAAAGGCAAACTACAGACTAGGAGAAAACTATTATAATACTTAATCTGACAAAGGTCTTCTATGCAGAATAAAAGAACTTCAAATCAGTAGTAAGGAGACAACAATTAAAACATATGCAAAACACTAAGATATATTGAAAGATGCCAATATTATTAGTCTTTATGAAAAATGCAAATTAAAAAACAGTGAGCTACCAGGGCGCTTCAGTGGCTTAGTCAGTTAAGCCTCCAATTCTTTTTTTTTTTTTTTTTAATTTTTATTTATTTATGATAGTCACAGAGAGACAGAGAGAGAGGCAGAGACACAGGCAGAGGGAGAAGCAGGCTCCATGCACCGGGAGCCCGACGTGGGATTCGATCCCGGGTCTCCAGGATCGCGCCCCGGGTCAAAGGCAGGCGCCAAACCGCTGCGCCACCCAGGGATCCCAAGCCTCCAATTCTTGATTCCAGCTCACACATGATCTCAGGGTCATGAGATCAAACCCCACATTGGGCTCTGCCCTCAGCATGGAGTCTGCTTGAGTTTCTCTCCCTTTCCCTCTGCGTCCCACTCTCTCTCTCTCACTCTGTCTAAAAATAAATAAATCTAAAAAACTCACAAAGAAACAGTGACCTACCACTTGAAGATCCACTCATTTTGAATGGCTAAAATGAAAAAGGCTGACAATACAAATGCAAAGATGTGCACCATCTAGAATTCTCATCCTGTTGATGAAATGAAAAAATGTTCAGTAGTTTTTTGACAAAGTAAAATAGACATCTACCCTAAAAAATAGCAACAGAGGGACGTCTGGGTGGCTCAGTTGGTTAAGTGTTGCCTTTGGCTCAGGTCATGATCTCAGGGTCCTAGGATCCAGCCCAGCATCAGGCTCCTTTATCAGCAGGGAGTCTGCTTCTCTGCTTCTCCTTCTCCCTCTGCCCCTCCCCACCCCCCACACATGCTCTCTCTTTCTCTCTCACAAACAGGTAAAATATTAAAACAAAAACAAAAAACAAACCAGTAGAATAGAAAACATGTCCATAAGAGGTCTTGTCCATGAACGTTAATACCATCTTTATTCATAAGACTCCCAAACTGGAATCAACCCAAATGTCCACCAGCAAGTGAATGAACAAAATAACTGTCTTATATTCAGAGATCAAAACAACATATGTGAATCTCAAAAACACGATGAGCAAAAGAAATCTGACACAGACACATACCCTGTATGATTCCATTTGTAACAAGTTCCAAAACAGTAAGGAATTATAACCCACTGGATATAAAAGGAATCCATGAGTCTATCCTGAGAATGGATGAATGGTTGGATAGATGGATAGGTAGAGACAAAGAGAGAAAAAGAGAAAAAGGCAGAGAGATTGTTGGAAGAAGGGAGCGGGATCTTCCTTACAATAACATGCAACTTGATAAGTGACAACTATCAAGGCAAAAAATATTTTGAGCAAGAACATGTATGGAAGGTAAATCCAAAAGAGAAAACTAGGTAAGAGGAAGCATATTTACATGGCCTGACCACCTTGTGTTAGCTGTTTGTTAAATAGGCAACAATTAATGAGAGAGAGAAATAGTAACTACATAATAGTATAGTTTTAACACTTTGACTAGCAATCAAAATTAATACTACCATCCTGAAAAAAAATTAACACTACCAGTGAGGAGCTGATAGATACTCCGTGCCTTCAAAAGCAATATTCTAAGAAGGATAGGATTTTTATCTCCCTTATGCACTAATCTAGAATGGACTACACAATCTACATCTTATAATGAAAAAAATGTTTTAAAAATTGAGTTACATTCTATAAAATAAGTTGGCATATATTCTTCAAAATAAAAACGCCAGTGTCATTAAAGTCTGAGAAACTATTTAACATTAAAGAAAGAGGTATCACTAAATGCAGTAAGTGATCCTACACTAGATCTAGTACTAAAAGAAAAACATACTATAAAGGATTGACAATAATAACATACATGGAGATTAAAGACTAAATCTCATGAATTTGATGACTATACTATAGCTATGTTAGAGAATATTTTTGTTCTTAAATATGAACTATTCTTAAATGATATAGATGAAAGGAATAAGACATATGCAACCTAATCTCAAATGGCTTTGAAACAAATAAATAATAACTACTATTATACATCTGCATGTGTGTGTGTATGTGAGTAGAAAGAAGAGGGCGAGAGAATAATAAACTAATAAAGGAAAAATAAAATGTTAGAAATTAGTGAATCTGGGTAAAAGGTATATGAAAGTTATTTGTTATTTTTTTTCTCAAAGTTGAAACTATTTCAAAATAAAAAGTTAAAAAAAATAAAGAAAGCATCAAATAACCATAAAAAAAACATTCTGGTGACAAAGTCAGATCACTAGTTTCCTAATTCACGGGGATGAGGTTGATCAGAAAGAGGTCTATTCTGGGTGGTAGAAGTATTCTATATCTTGACAGAGGTATTCAAAAACATACAGGTAGACATATATCAGAATCCACTGATGTGTACACATAAAACCCACACATTTTATTAAATTTATATTTATCTAATTTTTTAAAAGCCACCAAAGAAATTTAAAGTTTGGCATGAGGTAGTAATTAATAATCAAAATTTAAAATCACAAGCTTGCCTGAAAATGAATTTGAGGTTTTGAATTTATACTGCCTCTGTGATGTGGGGGGAAAAAAAAATCAAGAATTTAATTTTGCAAATCCTCCCTAAAAAAATTTACCCATTATTTAGGTCTCTCAAGATTCAAAGAGATTAAGATCACCTAATTATAAAAGCAAAAATTTTAAAAGTTAACAAACACACTGGGAGATAAATCATCATGAATAACAACAAGAGTAAAATTAGTCTCCAAAGGACTTCAGATATGTAAAATAAGTATGTTCTAAATATTTATAGAAAGAAGAGATAGAGGGACACCTGGGTGGCTCAGCGGTTGAGTGTCCACCTTTGGCTCAGGGCATGATCCTGGGTCCAGGGATCGAGTCCTGTGTTGGGCTTCTTGCATGGAGCCTGCTTCTCCCTCTGCTTATGTCTCTGCCTCTGTATGTGTGTCTCTCATGAATAAATAAAATTTTTTAAAAATTAAGAAGAGATAAAATTAAAACATGGAAAGGAAGCAAGACACCATTAACACAACCAGCAGACAGGAACTGGATACTCTAGGACTTAAGAATACACTATCTGACAAAAAGAATGGAAAATAAAATGTTTCTTTTTTTTTTTTTTTTAAAGATTTTATTTATTTTATTCATGAGAGACATGGGGAGAGAGAGGCAGAGACACAGGCAGAGGGAGAAGCAGGCTCCACGCAGGGAGCAGGATGTGGGACTCGATCTCCAGGATCACGCCCTGGGCTGAAGGTGGTGCTAAACCACTGAGCCACCCCCAGGCTGCCCAAATACAATGTTTCTATTCTTCAATTTCAACATAGGGAAGGACTGACTGTTCTTTGGCATTAGTCAACTTATCCCTGAAGTATACTCTGATTTGAGCAAATAGTTAAACACTCCTGCTTTTTAAAGACCCCAAACTTCCCCAAAGTCTGATTCAATACCAACTCTTTTCTTTGTTTGCCTTGTTTAAGCACAGTTCTTCCTTGCTTAGCAAGTAATAAATTCAGCCTTTTTGATTCAGCCATAATGAATAAGTTTTGGTTTCAAGTAGTTTAGTAAGGTCTTTTCCTTTAGAGAATCCAAAAAATTAATTTAGTAGGAAAACTTAGGATTAGTTAACAAGAACATGACTAAGCAACAAATATCCAAATAAAGCACAGAAATCTTTTAAAAATATGAAAATACAAAAAAGAAGAGGAAAGGTCTAATATAGGTATAACTGGAGACCAAGGAGAAGAAAGAATGGGGCAAAAATAATATCTGAAGAGATTTGAAGAGACTGAGAATCTTCCTAGAACTAATAAATGACATCAACCCACAGATGAAAAACTTTAAATGCAAACCGAGGTACATCATACATAGCAAAACTTTTGGATAACCGAACAAGGAGAAAATCTTAGAAATAGCCAGAGGGAGGAAATGACATTTTATCGCAACATCAAAAATACTAAATATGGGACACCTGGGTGGCTTAGCAGTTGAGTGTCTGCCTTTGGATCAGGGTGTGATCCCAGATTCCTGGGATGGAGTCCTGTATTGGGCTCCTTGCATGGAGCCTGCTTCTCCTCCCTCTGCCTGTGTCTCTGCCTCTCTTTCTGTGTCTCTCATGAATAAATAAAATCTTAAAAAAAAAATACTAAACACCTAGGCATAAGCATAATAATACACATGAAAAAATTATATATTGAAAATTATAAAAATCTTATCAAAAGAAATTAAATAAGGGAAAGAATAATTGAGATGGAAATAAAGGGCAATTAAATAAATGGAAGATCATTCATATTAACAGATTAAAATACTCTATACTGTTAAGATATAAATTCTCCCTAAACTAATCTACAGATGCAAAACAATCTCATTCACTATCCCAGCAACTTTTTTGGTGAAAAACAATAAATAATTTCTACAACCTTTGCAATGCAAAGTGTCAACAATAGTTGAGGCAATTCTGGAAAAATAACAAAAAGTTGCAAGACTTATGCTATCTTAGGCCAAAATAACTGTTATTAAGTTATAATAATTAAAAAGCATGGTGCTAATACAAAGACTAGCAATCTGATAAATATACCTGTACTGTCCCACATGGTAGCCACCAGACATGTGACTAAATTTAAATCAATTAAAATTAGTTAAAATATGAAATTCAGCCCTTAGTTACACTTGCCGTATTTTAAGGACTCAGTTGCCACAGGAGGCTAGTAACTACTGAAGTAAACACCATGTATATGAACATTTCCATAATGGCAGAAGTTCCATTAGACAGCACTTATCTAGAAAGATACACATAAAATTTTGATTTATGACAACAGTCTAACATAGCAGGGAAAATGAGTCTTTCCAATAAATAGTGATAGATCAATCATTGATATAAAAAGGTAAATAATACATAATCAACTCTGATCCCCACTTCATACAACACACAAAAATCAATTCTATGTGGAATATAGTTCTGAATGTAAAAAATAAAACAATAAAGTTTTTAGAAGCCATAGAAAATTAACTTTGCAACCTGGCAGTAGACAAAAGTTTGTAAAATAAGATGCAAAAAGTGTCAGCCATAAAATACAAAACAATGAACAGTATTTAAGATAATATTAAACCTGAGAACTTGTGCTTATTCAAAGAGATCAATAAGAGAGAGAAAAGGCAAACCACAACCTGAGAAGTTTCATTTGCAACATATATATTTGACAAATCTCTCATATCCAGAAGATAAATATGACAAAAGACTCCTAGAAAATAAGTAGGCAAACAACCCTGGTAGAAAAACGGATGAAATATGAACAGGCACTTAACAAAAAAGGATGACCAAATGGCTAATAAGTATATGAAAAGGTGTTTAATTTCATTTGTTATCAGAAAAGTGCAAATAAAAACCTAAATGGATATCACTGTATTCCAGCCAGAATCCCTAAGATGACATTAAAGATAGGCAATAAAAAGTGTTGGTGAAGATGTGATACAACTGGGACTCTTACACATTATTGACACAAGTAAAAACTGGAAAACTTGAAAAACTGAGTAATGGGTTGAATTATGGCCCCCACAAAACTCATATGCTAAAGTTCTAACACCCAGTAGCTCAGAATGTGACCTGACTTGAAAATAGAAGCAGCATAGATGTAATTAGTTAAAATTAGATTATTAGTGTGGGCCTTAATCCATCATGACTGGTGGTGTCCTTAAAGAAAGGGAAAGGAGATGAATAGATGATGATGTGAAAAGACACTGGAAGAAGACGGCATTCTCCAAACCAAGGAAAGAGACCCTCAAGCAGATCCTTCCTTTGCAAACCTAAGAAGGAATCAACTCTTTTAACACCTTGATTTTGGACTTCTAGATTCAAGAAATGTGAAACAATAAATTTCTGTTGATTAAGTCATCCAGTTGTGGAATTTCATTATGACAGCCCTGGAAAATTAATATTGGAGGTTATTTACTTATAATATATACATTTCTTATGACTCAACAACTCTACTTCTTGGTATACACGTGACAGAAATATATGTGTATGTATGGATTTACCAAAAGATTTGTATAAAAAGGCTCATATCATTATTTGTAAAAGCACCAAACTAGTAACAATTCAAATACTCATCAACAGTGAGTGAATAAAAAAAAAGTTATTATACATTTATACAGTGGAATTTTTCATGAGAATGAACCAACTACAACCACATGCAACAATAAGGAACAATATCATAATGATGTTGAGTGAAAGAAGTCAGACACAAAAGAATATGTATATGGATGATTACAATGATATAGTCAAATATATATAAAAGTAATCTGTGGTTTGAGAAGTCAGGATAAGTGGTTACCTTTGGAGAGGAAGGAGCCAGTGGTGATTGGGAAGGAGCAAGAGAAACATTTCTAAGATGTGGGTAATGTACTATTTCTTAATCTTGGTGATAGTGATACTGTAAAAATTCTTCAAGTTGTATACTTATAATCTTCATACTTTTTTCCATGTATTTTATACATTTCAAAAAATTCTTAAAACATTTAACAGGTAAGTTAAACATAATAATTATGCTCTCTTATTTTTAAAAAGAGATCTTTAAAAGTAGCCATAATGGAGCACAGATAAACACAGAAAATATATGAGACATTAATGGGAGCATAGGATAGAGAAGGTGAAACTTAAATCTACCTGCAGTGTCAACTGCAGAAGAAGAAAATAAACAGAATAAGTGAGATTACCATTTAAAGAGATAAGAGTGCCTGGGTGGCTCAGTCAGTTGAATGATGTCTGCCTTCTGCTCAGGTCATGATCCTGGGGTGGAGCCCTGCGTTGGCTCCTTGCTGAGCATGGAGCCTGCTTCTCCCTCTCTGCTTCACTCCCCACCACCCCAGCTCATGCTCCCTCTCCCTGCTTTCTCTCTCTCACAAATAAATAAAATTTTTAAAAATAAAAGAATTTTTAAAAATAGATAATAGCTGAGAATTGTCCAGAATCAACATGACACAAATCCCAGATTAAAAATGTACAATAATCTCAAGGAGAATAAACAAAAGGAAAACCAGATTGAATAAATTACTGTGACACTGCAGAACTCCAAAGGCCAAAAGAAACCCTAAAACCATCTACAGAAAAAGACAGATCAGATACAATTAGAAAAAACAGATGACCTAAAAAGGAATGAAAATAAGATTGATTCCTTTCTTCTTTTTTTTTTTAATTATCAAACTGACGGAAAAGCCAAAAAGAATACTACAGTGAACACTCTTATACCACTCACCAGATTCAGTGTTAACATTATGGCTGATTCATTCAAAGTTTCTCTAAACATATACAGGTCCTTTATATACTTAGAAAGGTCCTTTCCTTTTGGGAAAATATAGAAAGTAGGCTGCCATCACAATTCTTCATCCTAAATTCTTTATCATGCATTTTCCAAGAAGAAGAACATTCAACTACAACATCACTTCACCCATGATAACTGACTTTAATTCAAAAACATCACTCTCTTAAGAGAGTGCAAATGATGTTTTCCTAGTTATCTTAATATGTCCCCTAAAGCTTTTCTTTTAGTTATTCAGGATCTAATCAAGATTTATGCATTACTTTCACATCTAATATCCCCTAACTTTCAGGTCTCTCTCAATTTAGGACATTCACATCACTTCCCTTGGTTTTTCATGACACTGTATCATTTAAAGAATTCAGGTCAATTGTCCTAGAAATATAGCCCACATTCTGAACTGGTTTGACTGTTCCCCCATGACCATTAGGACAAGATGATTCCCGGAAGAACATCACTTAGGAATGTTGTATAACTCCTATGCAGCACATCATGCCTATAGCTTCTCCACTATTGGCTATGCTAAATTAACATTTGGTCATTTGTCTTTTTGTAATCAGTACGTCACCTATAAAGTAAGTTTTTGAGACTCAAGAGCATACTTTTCAATGGCAATTATTAAATACGTAAGTCAATAGAATACAACCTTCCATACACACACACACACACACCACACAAGAATTAAATATTTTTAGCATATCCTGAAAAAAGTACTTTACCTGCCATCTCTTCTGAGGGCAAAAGCAATGCCATCTTTCTGGAAAGGAAGTAGCTTTGCTCTTAGTTTGTCAGGCAAAAAATCCAACTGTTTATAAGATTCATTTGTCAAACAAGAAATCTGAGGTGTAAGAGACTTTTTTATCTCATGAGCTTTAGGCATCATGATCCTAAAAAAAGAAATCACAAAAAGGGAGGGTGGTGGAAAAAGTTATTACTAAGTGTATTAGAGAATAAAACATAAAAAATAATTTTAAAGTATTTACCAGTAGCCTTGATATACTATCTACAAAGATATAAATTGGTTAAATCACAATCCAAAATGAGCTATTAAGAATATTCAAAGCACTGAGTCCAAAAGCAATTGCTTAATGCACAATGTAGGAACTGAGGATCCTTTATTTCATTTGTATTTCAAATTGAAACATAACATAACCACAACCCTATTTTAAGTAACAAATGTTTTACTGAAAATTTATAAATCAACCAGGTTTTTAAAAACTAAATAATTTTTTAAATAAGGAATGATTTGCTATAAGAGGAATTCTTTTGTAGTTAATCCTTTTGTAGATAATACATTTTCATATCACACCAAATTTTCTAAGAATAAGGTAAAATTGCATTTTAAAAATTACAAAGATATTGTAAAAATTACAGAGATATTAACCTCAAATTTATAATTGGATTAACTCAATATTAAATGAGACTCATTTTTAAATATTAAAATAATTTTTTTAAATCAAATGAATACACAGTATAAACCGTCCCTGACTGGAACCTTCCTCACCACAGGGTTTCCTCAAATGTCATTTTAATTTTTTTTAAAAAGATTTTACTTTATTCGTTCATGAGAGACGCAGAGAGAAAGAGAGGCAGAGACACAGGCAGAGGGAGAAGCAGGCTCCACGCAGGGAGCCCGATGTAGGACTCGATCCCTGGACTCCAGGATCACGCCCTGGGCCAAAGGCAGGCACTAAACAACTGAGCCACCCAGGGATCCCCAAAAATAAAATCTTTAAAAATAATAAATAATACTTTGTATTTAGATTGCACCTTTTAATCTGTTTATATATAATCTCATTTCATCTTTAAAACAAATTTGCTTTTGGGGCACCTGCGTGGCTCAGTGGTTGAGCATCTGCCTTTGGCTCAGGTCATGATCCTGGGGTCCTGGGACAGAGTCCCACATCAGATTCCCTGCAGGGAGCCTGCTTCTTCCTTTGCCTATGTCTCCTTTGTTTCTGTCTCTCGTGAATGAATAAATAAAATCTTTTTTTAAAAAAACTACTTTTCCCCCCAATTACTCGCAGACTTATAAAATTTTACACCCCACTGCCAAAAAAGTAATCTACCTCTGTAACCAATGTCTAAGAATCTCAAGAATTCAGTTAAGTATTTGTTAATAACAAATAGATATTACATGTCAGGATCTAGAGAAGGAAGGACCACACTCTCACAGAGCTTACATTGAAGAGGAAGACTAAAAATAAATAAGATGATTATTTACAATATAGTGCAAATATTATGAAGGAACTTAAGACAGTAATGACCAATTTAGGCAGGCTGACCAGGTAATGATTCCCCTAGGTAATGCCTAGTCCGTAGTCTGAAGGATGCGAAAGAGAGCCAAGTTCAGAATTGAGAGAAGAGCATTCCGGGCAGATAGCATCAGGGGAAGGGCTCCAAGTTGAGAAAGGGCTGAGTGATTTTTAGAAACAGAAAGGAGGCCAATGTGGCTGAACCAAAGTAGAGAATAGTATGAGATTCAGCTACTGGGATAAGCAAGAGTAAAATCATAGAAGGCCTAGATAAGAGCTTTATATTCTATTTTAAGAATGAAGGGAAACCAATACAGTTCTGCCATCCAAAACACTATTAGCCAGAAGTAGCTATTTAAGTTAAAAATGAAAACTTCAGGCATGGTGTGAAGAAGAGGCAAGAATGACCTCCAGGTAGCCAAAGCCCATACCACTGTATCTGTGCATTGCTGCATCCTCCCCTCCAGTGCCTCAGTACTGCCACCTTCTCCACTACACCCAAGAGAAAGGCTGAAGTGGATGCTAAAGAAGATAAAACCAAGGTGAGGAACGAGCCACAGAGAAGATCTGCAAAATTATCTGCTAAACCTGCTCCTCCAAAGCCAGAGCCCAAGCCTAAAAAGACCCTGGCAAAAAAGGGAGAGAAGGCACCTAAAGGGAAAAGGGGGAAAACTGATGTTGGCAAGGATTGGGAATGACCCTGCAGAAAACAGAGACGCCAAAAAGAGCAGGCACAGAAAACTGAAGGTGGGGAGATGCCAACTGAAACGTGCGCATTTTTGATAACTGTGTCCTTCTGGTGACTGTAAGGTCTGAAATGCTATTTTTTATCAAATTCGTTTTACTTTTTTTTAAAGCTACGTTGTTAGCACACAGAACATTCCATTGTTGTTTTGGGAGAAGGGCAGAGGTCACTAATAGAATATCTCTGAAGCTAGACTGATACAAGGGGGAAAATACTGTTCCCTTCTAGTTTTGAGAAACTTCCTTTTGGTTCCCAGGAGGAGGGATTCCTTGATGTTGACACACATCAGCCACTTTGGCACAAATGCCTTGTGGTGTGGAAAAATTAAAATTCATTTTTTATGTCTTCTTCTCCCTCTCTGCCTTCAACATAGACTTGACTCCCTTAAACCCAGAGTCCTGTTGGAACCTGACCCCAATAAATGGTTCCCAGTATATGTTAGGCAATCTGGACTTTACAGTGTCACCATGGAGATGGCATCCCTCAAAAGACCTTCTTTATTAGCTTGTAGACCTTCAGATTGCTAATTCAGCTATCTTCATTTCATTTCCTGGAAGTCAAGGTCTGCTTGTTAAAAGATGTTGAACAGTATGCTAAGGGGTGCTTGGGTGGCTCAGTGGTTGAGCGTCTGCCTTCAGCCCAGGGCGTGAGCCCAGAGTCCCAGGATCGAATCCCACATTGGGCTTCCAGCATGGAGCCTGCTTCTCCCTGTCTGTGTCTCTGCCTCTCTCTCTGTGTCTCTCAAGAATAAATAAATAAAAATCTTTAAAAAAAAAAGATAAATGAAATCTTGAAAAATATATGTGTGTATATATATGTACACACACACACACACACACACACACACACACACACACATATATATACTAAACGTGAACTGTCAGCCCTCACTCTAAACCTTCCCTGTTCAGAACATCAGATGAAGATTCCACTGGGTTTTATAGTGACTTTCTGATTTTGGTAGTCTATTGAAGAAGGGAGTTTGAAAGTTGTAGAATACTATCGACTATCGACTATCTGCCCGTGTCTACTAACGACTATCTGCCCATGTCCCACCTGAAATACCATGATTGTTTATGAAAAGTAATCTTTAATAAAGCTGGATATAATTTGGCTTGGAAAAAAAATAAAAATAAATAAATAATATTAAAGCTTCAGTTCCTTAGTTGTATGAGCTATATTTCAAGGGCTCAGTGGCCACATGTGGTTGGTGACTATCATGTTGAACTGTGCAGATAGAAACCATCCCCATCTTCACTGAAAGCTGTATTAGATAACACTTAGTGGAGAGTTTTATGCAGGAGAGTGACACAATCTGACATATTTTTAAAACCACCAGGAGAGGCCAAAGCTATTAATAGAAAGAGGGGATAAATGTCCCTAGAGGACTTGGCCAGTCCATAATGGCCCCACTGCTTCTGTAGGCTACTAGATTTAAATATGACTTATGACAGACTCAGATCTGCCTGATAAAGTCCTCATAAATACCAGTAAGTGGGCACCCTAGTGGCTTTTCAACAACAACAACAACAAAACACTGAGTAAATAACAGAGAATGGTTCAGAAAGGGTAAGGCATTAAACCAAGGAACTTATTACCAGGCTATAACAGACAAGGCAAGAATCATCTCTGGCAGTAGAACTGGAGAGATTTAGGAAATGAATCAGTGGTAAAGCGAACAGAACTTGCTGGTGGATGATATGTGGAAAATAAGTGACATGTGAAATCAAGATGTACATTTAGAATGATGGAATTGATGCAAATTATTGAAATAGTTAAGACTATGGAAGAAATGGATTGAGGAGAAAAAAATCAATACATCTTTTAGAAATATATAAACTTTGAGATGGTTGTAAATTATGAAGTGGAAATGTCAAATATGTTTGGAAATGCAAGAGTCTGGAACCCTAGGGAGAGAACAAGGCTGGGTACATGTATTTGGGAATTGACAGAGGCTAGTGTATCTACGTCATTCTTTGAGGCCACCCAACATCTGGGACCCCTATTATGTTTAGGAATTTCCTCGCAATACAAATCTGAGTAGGAGTCAGATATCATCTTTCAATAGAAAAACTGGAAATAGCAAATTCTTGCTTTCTCAGCCTGCCTTACAGAAATTGAATTTACTAATCAGATAGACCCATTCTAGACTTTTTTTAAAAAACTTTATTTATTTATTATTTATTTATTTATTTATTATTTATTTATTTGAGAGAGAGAGAGAGAGAGAAAGCACAAGCAGGGGGAGTAACAGAGGCAGAGGTAGAATCAGGCTCCCTCCGTACCCCCACCCCGACATGGGGGCTCAATTCCAGGACCCTGGGATCATGACCTGAGCCAAAGGCAGATGCCTAACTGACCAAGCTACCCAGTTCCCCCCACACCCCCATTCCATACTTTAATCCAGAAAGTCAAAACTCAAAGAAGCAGGTAATAAGTGAAACCCAGTCTGGCAAGGGTAGCAGCAGCAGAAAGTGCCATGTCCGCTTTCCAAAAGTGACAGGGTTTCAGAAGCACTTTTGAGACTCAACTGGATAAGGACGACCTCATACTATTTGTTTAGGGTGGAACACTGACAAGAAGCTAAGAAAACTATACAAAAATCATTTTACTATTATCTTTGCTTTTTTTACATTGTAAAAAATTTTAATGAACACCAAGAAAAAAAAATCTGCTAAATTGAGGTCATATTGGAATTTATCTGATTTTAATAAGACTGAATCAGGCACTATATTTGTAAAAATAAACAATGAAACTAAAGCCATCTTAAAAAAACGTTTTAAGTCACAAAAAAGAGAAAAGATAACTAAAGATGAAGATAAAATAAGTCTACAATAATATTAAAATTCTTAGAAAACTTCCAATCGAACTAAAATTATATGTCTGCTTCACTGACAATTCAAATAGGTATTTGGATACATAAAGAATTTAATAAATAGTAGTATGATCTAATTAATAACACATGGATATTTCAGTAAATATTCAAAATAAAATAATTTTAAAATACCTTTTCCCACTTATACTACAGAAAATCTAAAAATTATAATGTTATAATAAAAACAATACCTCATTTAGGTCAGCCATATAGGTTCATCTGCTGCAAAAGTTCAGTTGTAACACAACACTGTGTTAATGACAGAAGACTCAGGCTTCATTTGTCTTATCAAGAAACTAATACTAGGGATCCCTGGGTGGCGCAGCGGTTTGGCGCCTGCCTTTGGCCCAGGGCGCGATCCTGGAGACCCGGGATCGAATCCCATATCAGGCTCCCGGTGCATGGAGCCTGCTTCTCCCTCCGCCTGTGTCTCTGCCTCTCTCTCTCTCTGTGACTATCATAAATAAATAAAAATTAAAAAAAAAAAAAAAGAAACTAATACTAATAATAAATGTGCATGTCTATTAAATCATGAAAACTATAGAGGATTTAGTTTAGAAATGTAAGGAAAAGGTTTTATTCATTGTATACATACAAGTTTATTTTTTAGTAACATTGAGGGCTGTTAAAATGAAACCAACAATATTTACCTTTGAATACCATGTTATTAAAATTATCAAAATTAAAATCACTGACTAGGGAAATTTAGTGAAAGCAAAACCTAGCAGAACTCATTTTCTAAGCAATTCTCTTGTTACACAACACTGAATAAGGAAAGTTTTCAATTTCAATATTTTATTTAAGATCAAGATGGCATTTTTGTAATCAATTGGGAACAAGATAAGCTCAAATGGAATTTACTGATACATTCCTAAACAAATATTGGAATTGTGTTGAGGAGAATCAGCTATTGTTGAAATATACTCTCAATAAATTTATCTGGACATAAAAACCAAATGGCTGCTCAGAGAAATTATGGACTCTGAGGAGGCGATTTTCGTTTTTTGGTTTTTTTTTTTTAATTAAGACTTTGTTCAATGAGGGGTACCTAGCCGGCTTGGTTAGGAGAGCATGTGATTCTTGGTCTCAGGGTTGTAATTTCAAGCCCCACATCTAGGTTAGAGATTACTTAAAAATAAAATAAAACTTTTTAAAAAAAGGAATTTGTTGGATGAAGTAAACAGCAGATACAGATATAGACAGAGAGAGAATTAGTGACCAGAAGAGACATTAAATAGAAATGGAGTAAAAGTGTCAATTTTTAAATCATATCGGATTTAAAAATCAGTATCTATACACTGCTTTAAAAAGATACATACTTTAAAAGGATGTATACTTACAATGGAATATTACTCAGTCATTAGAAGTGACAAATTCCCACCATTTGCTTCGATGTGGATGGAACTGGAGGGTATTATGCTGAGTGAAATAAGTCAATCGGAGAAGGACAAACATTATATGGTCTCATTCATTTAGGGAATATAAAAAATAGTGAAAAGGAATAAAGGGGAAAGGAGAAAAAATGAGTGGGAAATATCAGAATGGGAGACAGAACATGAGAGACTCCTAACTCTGGGAAACAAACAAGTGGTGGTGGAAAGGGAGGTGGGCGGGGGGTGGGGGTGACTGGGTGACGGGCACTGATGGGGGCACTTGATGGGATGAGCACTGGGTGTTATGCTATATGTTGGCAAATTGAACTCCAATAAAATAAATAAATAAATAAATAAATAATAAATAAATAAAAGGATGTATACACACTGAATGGAAAAGAACGAAAAAAGACATATAATGCATACCAAAATAGAGTTCATATAGTTTTATTAACATAAGGCAACAAATATTGGCTAAAAAGCATTATTAGAAATAAGGGGTATTTCATAAAAATAAAAGGTTTAATTTACAGAAACATAGAGTCTTAAAGTGTATAAAAATATAAGGCAAATGCATAAAAATAAAAGAAAAATTTAACAGCAACAAAGGGGAATAGCCAAATCTATAATTATAGTGGAAGGTTTTACTGTATTTATTTCAGTCATTGATTTTATAAGCAGATTAAAAATATAAAAAGATATGGAAGATTTGAAGAACACAATAAACAAACTTGAGCCATTTAGCAAATGACAGATGTATTCCTTTCAAGCTTTTTCTTTTCTTTTTTTAAATATACTTATTTATTTATTCATGAGAGAGAGAAAGAGGCAGAGACACAGGCAGAGGGAGAAGCAGGCTCCAGGCAGGGAGCCTGACATGGGACTCGTTCCCGGGTCTCCAGAATCAGGCCCTGGGCTGAAGGTGGCGCTAAGCCACTGAGCCACCTGGACTGCCCTCAAGCTTTTTCTATGAAGCCAAGACTACTCTTGATTGTAGAAGGAGCTTTTAAACAGGTTTGAGCAAGGCTAATGGACCCAGAGCAACAGACAGGCTGAATACAGTCAGGTTCATCAGGCAACGCACCTCAAAATATCCATAAGCCCTACCTGACAGTGGACTGACAACCATGCACAGTTACCAAAAAAAAAATTCCATGCATCCCAATACCGTCTTACTTCCCCCTTTAAAAACAGCCCATACCCACTGCCTCATTGCAGACACTCTCCTTTGCTGTCCTGCCCACTACTCCCTTGCTTGTGGTATATTCAATAAACTTTTATCTCCTTTGTTCCACCTCAGGTGAATTCTTTCACTGCCTACACCAAGAGCCCCCACCAAATTGTCACCCCACATTTGAGAGCCTCCATCAGATCATGAGATACACACTTATCTGACAAACATCATACAAATATATAAATATATATATATATATAATTACAAGCCATTTTCTCACTTTCATGAGTAAATAAATATTAGCAAGTTAAAGACAGTAATAAATTAAAAGCCTAAAATATCAAGACATTTAAAATAGGCTTATTAGACAAAATAATTAAATAAAATAGGCTTATTTTAGGAATGCAAGTCTAGTTAAACTTTCAAAAATTAACCAACCCCAAAATATTCTTGAAAATGAACAAACTTGGAAAACATGCTTCCTGGTTGTAAAACCTACCACAAAGTTACTTAAGACAGTACAGTACTAGCATGATGATAAACAGATAGACCAAAGGAATAAATCTGAGAGTCCAGAAATAAACTCTTACATTTATGGTTAGTTGATTTTTCACAGAGGGGCCAAAACAATTCAATTGAAAAAGAACAGTCTTTCCAAGAAATAGTACTATAACAACTAGATATCCAGGTATAAAAGAATGAAGTTGGACCCCTACCTCACACCATACATAAAAATTAACTCAAAATGGGTCAAAGACTAAAATGTAGTAACCAAAATGGTAAAAACTCTTAAAAGAAAGCAAAAGGCTTTCTTTTAAGCATCCACTTCATGACCTTGGGTTATGCAATGGCTTCTTAAATACAAAGCCAAAACTAAAAGCAACAACAAGAAGATAAATTGGACTTCACCAAAATTAAAAACTTTACAACTACAAATAATATCATCAAAAAAGTGAAGGCAAACCAAAGAAGGGGACACAATATTTGCAAATTATGTCTGACAAAAAAACTGATATCCAAAATATATGAAGAATTACAACTGAATACTAAAAAGATAACCCAATTGAAAAATGGGCAAAAGATCTGAATACAGTTTCTTCAGAAAAGGTATATTCATGGCCGATAAGCACACAAAAAGATGTTCAACACCATTAGTAGTAAGGAAACTGCAACTCAAAACCACAATAAGACAAATAAGACACTTCACACTCATTAGGATGGCTAAAAGGAAAACAATAGATAGTAACAAGTGCTGACAAAAGAGAAAATGGAACCCCAAACATTGCTTGTGGAAATGTATAAAAGTGTAGCACTGTGAAAAACAGTCTGGCAGCTTATCAAAATGTTAAACATAATTACCATAAGACCTGGAAATTCTACCTCTAAGTATACACTGAAAAGAAACGAAAACACACATGTGCAAAAAAGATTGCACACCAATTTTCATAGCAGTATTATTCATAAAAGTTAAAACGGGAAACAAACAACATGACCATCAACTGATAAACTGATAAAAAAAAATACACTATATCCATACAATGTAGTATTATTTGACTATGAAAAACAATGAAGTACCAATACATGCTATAATTTGGATGAACTCTGAAAACACTACACTAATGACGGAAGCCAATCACAATGAACCACATACTCTGTAATTACATTTATATGAAACATCCAGACTAGGCAAATTTACACAGACATAAAGTAAATGAGTAGTTGCCTAGGGCTAGATAGAGTTGGCATAGTGGTTGGGAAGAGAAGGGTGGCAAAGAACAGAGAGCAACTGCTAATGAGTACTGAGTTTCTTTTTAGAGTGATGAAAATGTTCTAAAATTAGACTGTTGATGGTTCCAAAACTCTATGAATATATCAAAACTCACAGAATTGCAAAATAAGTGAATTTTACGATATGCGAATTACATCTCAATTAAGCTGTTAAAAAATGCACTGTGAAAAAAGCTCAATCAATGTAATTCTCAAAAATAACAAAATAAAGAAGTTGTACAGTCATCTCAACAGTGGGGAAAAAAGCATTTGATAAAATTCAAAATTCATTTAGAACAAAAGTCACCTGACATAGGAAAAATTGGATAGAACTTCCTTCATATGATAAAAGTTTTCACCAAAATCCTTCAGTAAACATGATACTTAAGGTAAAATGTTGAAAGCTTTCCCTGCAAGATCATAAAGGACACATATATGCCTATTATTCCCAATTTTATTTAATAGAGGAATCACCTCAGGTGAGTAAGACAAAAGGAAAAGGAGAAAAAAATAAGAGAAAAAAAATCAAAATTTGGTTCCAGTCCAAGACAGCAACATAGGAAGATCCTGAACTTACTTTTTCCATGGACGCACCAATTCTACACCTACTTACTACAGAACAATTCCTCCTGAAGAAGAGCGGAGGTCTGATTGAACAACTTCTATACAACAAAAGATAGGCCACATAGAGAAAGGCAAAGGGATGAAGACATGGTAACAAAGGAAACCTCACCTCCAAATGTGCAATCCACAGTGTGAAGGGATAATACTGAGGGACATAGAGCAGATTCTTCTACCTTGGGGCAAATATGAGAGACTGGCAATCCTCACATTTACGCACATCCTCCAGATGGTACAGATGGCAGTAGGGTCCAGGCACAATAGCCAGGTTACCACATCAGTGACCACTGGGTAACCTGGCCCACACCAGTTCCAGATGCCCAGGGCATAGAAGAACTGTCAGGGTCTGAAAGAAAAGCTAATTTGTAAAATATCCAGTCATAGAACTCCATCAAATAGCAGGGGAGCTGCTGGGAACTCTCTCCAGGTTGAAGGGGCTAAAAAGCCTTACAATTTACATTCAGTATCCACCTTGACAGTGCAAACAGGAATAGGGTCTGGGCAGCCTAGGAAGCCTATTTCCTCAGTGAGCCATGGGTCTCTAGCCCATACCAGCTCCAGCCATTCCACCAACAGACCCAGAACAGCACACACTCCTGGTCAGCACTTGGTTACAATTCCAGCTGTACTGCCAAGGTGATACAGGCCCAAAGCACCCCAGGTCCATGCCACTTTGGCTCTAGACAGCTTGCTAAGGCATTTCTGGTACAGAGTGCTCCAGGACCTCCTGGTTCACAACTGCTTAGGCTCCATCCGTCCATCCAAGGCAACACCTCCATAGAGTGTCCCATGCCCATATCAGTTTACCTATCTGCCAAGGACACCCTCTACATGGAATGCTGCAGGACACCACTGTCCCCACCCACCAAAGTTCCAGCCACCTTGCCAGGGCATCCCTTGCATGAGCACACCAGGACATTCCAGCCTCCACCTGTCTTAGCTCCAGTCACCCTACCAGAGAACTTCTTGTGCTGTGCATCTGAGGACATCTTGGCTTGCATCCACTTCAGCTTCAACTGTCCACCCAGGGTACAATCTACATGGAGAGACATGGGTAATGGCCCAGCCCATACACACTTCTACTATAGCTATCCAGCCAGGGTGTCCCTGCCTGTAGCACAAAGGACACCCTCGCCTATACCCTGCCTCAGCTCCAGCTGTCACACCAGGACACACACACACCCCTGCCGCCCCCATGCAGCAAGCCCTGGGATACCCTGGTTTCCACCCACTTCAACTTAAGCTAACCTGCCAGAGTGTCCTTTGTGCAGAAAACTCAGGACTGCACTGGCCCACAATCACATCAGCTTTAGCTGTCCTACCAACACACCCTCTGCACAGAGTCCCAGGACACATTGGAGAGCATGCATTTCAACTCTAGCTTTCCTGCCAAGGTACCCTCTACACAAGGAGCCCTGAGACCACTAATGTATGCCTACTTCAGCTTGGGTCATCATATCAGGTCAGCACTAGTGCAAAGTATCCCAGGAAACCCAGCCAACCCGATACAACTCTAACCAACTAGGCACACACAGTGTACAAGGGACAACTGTGTGTGTGTGTGTGTGTGTGTGTGTATCCATTCCTTCAAATTTAGAAGAATCAGTTGTTCCACCTAATTCATAGAAACAAATACAGAAAGTCAAGCAAAATGAGACAGAGAAATATGCTCCAACGGAAACAAAACTCCAGAAAAAGAACTAAATGAAACAGAGACACAGCAATATGTTTGATAAAAGTTTAAAGTAATGATCATAAAAATGCTTAGCAGATGAAAGACTAGAAAAATTTATGAGATTTTCAACAAGGAGATAGGAAACATAAAAAAACCAATCAGAGTTGAGGAATAAGGTAAGTGAAATAAATATTACACTAGAGAAAATCAACAATACAATGGAGGATGCAGAAGAACAGATCAATGATCGGGAAGACAGGGTTTTGGAAAGTACGTGAGCTGAACAGGAAAAAAAAATTTTTTTTTAATAAATGAGGATAAGATAAAGGAACTCTTAGACAAGATCAAATGAATATGCAAATTATAGGGGCCCCAGAAGAAGAAGAAAGAAAAAGGCAGATAAATTCTTTGAAAAAATAAAAGATGAAAATGTCCCTAACCTGGGAAGGAATTGACATCACAGTTCAGGAAGCAAAGAGAGTTCCAAAAGAGGTAGCCAAGAAGGGACACACCATGACACATAATAATTAAAATGTCAAAGGTTAAAGATAAAGAGAGAATTTTAAAATCAGCAAGAAGTAAAAAGTTAGATACAGGGGAAACACCATAAGGCTATCAGCTGATTTCTCAGGAGAACCTTTACAGGCCAGAAATGAATGGCGTAATATATCCAAAGTGCTGAAAGGAAAAAAAATCTAAAATCAAGGAGTCTACCCAGGATATTCATCATTCAGAATTGAAGGAGAGAGAGTTCCCAGGTAAACAAAAGTTAAAGGAGGATATCCCCACTAAAGCATCTTACAAGAAATCTTACAGGGAATTCTTTAAGTGTAAAGTAAAAGTTCATAATTAGAGGAAAATTATGAATAAAAATACAGAAAATAAGGTGCACCTGGGTAGCTCAGTCTGTTAAGCATCTGACTCTTGGTTTGTTCAGGTCATGATCTCAGAGTCCTAAAATCAAGTGCCTGACCGGGTTCCATGCTGGGTTTGGAGCCTGCTTAAGATTCTCTCTTTCCCTCTCCCTCAGTCCCTTCCCCGCCACTTGTGTACATGAACTCCCTCACTTTCTCTCTTTCTAAAAATATGTAAAATATGACATCATATATATAAAACATGGGGTGAGTAAAAAAGAAATTCTTTTAGAACTTCCAATGTATTCAAATTTAAGTGACCATCAACTTAATACAGATTGCTATATGAGTAGAATACTATATATGAACCTCATGTAACCACAAACACAACACTTAGAATAAATACATAATAAAAAGAAAGAAAACCAAGCATAACACTACAAAAAGTGGGGCATCTGGGTGGTTCAGTTGTTTAAGCGTCTGCCTTCAGGTCCGGTCATGATCCCAGAGTCCTAAGATAAAGCCCCACATCAGGCTCCCTGCTCAGCGGAGAGCCTGCTTCTCCCTCTCCCTCTGCCACTCCCCTCCACCACTTGTGCTCTCCCTCTTACTCTCTATCTCAGATAGATAAATAAAACTTTTAAAAAATAAAAACACTATAGAAAGTAATCAACCACAAGAGAGTAACAGAAGAAAAAAGGACAGAGAAGACCCACAAAAACAACTACAAACAATTAACAATAGTGATAGACACATACCCATCAATAATTACTTTAAATGTAAATGGACTAAATGATCTAATCAAAAGACGGGTGTGTGTGTATGTGTAAGTTTTAAAAAAAAGAGAGAGATTCATCTACATACTACCTACAAGACTCCCCTCAGACCTAAAAATCTCACAGAAAATAACAGTTAAAGGAAGGAAAAAGATATTCCATGCAAATGAAGTGAGGAAAAAACCCAGGGTAGCAATACTCATATCAGACAAAACAGACTTTAAAACTAAGAATATAACAAGAGACAAGGAAAGACACTACATAATGGTAAAGGAGACAATTCAAAAGGGGATATAACAATTGTAAACATCTATGCATCTAATGATGGAGCACTAAAACACAAAACACAAATGTTAATACCAGATAAAAGGAGAAATCAACAGTAATACAATGATATTAGGATACTTTAACACCTCAGTTACATCAAAGGATAGTTCATCCAAGCAGAAAACCAACAAGAAAACACCATCTTTGAATGACACATCAGATCAGAAGGACTTAACAGATATGTACTGAATGAGCGCAAAACAGCAAAATACACATTTTTTTTCAAGTGCACAAGGAACATTCTCCAGGATAGATCCCATCTTAGGCCACAAAACAAGTCTCAATAAATTTAAGAACACTGAAATCTGACCATAACAGTATGAAATTAGAAATCAATCAGAAGAAAAAACTGGAAAACACACAAAACTGGGAGCTAAGATATGCCAATAAGTCACCAAAGAAATCAAAGAGGAAACTGAAAAATACATGGAGATAAATGAAAATAAAAACACAATGGTCTAAAATCTTTGGGATAAAGCAAAAACAGTTCCAGAAGGGAAATTTTTAGTGATACAGGCCTATCTTAAGAAACAAAACAAATCTCAAATAAACAATCTAACGTTACAAACTAAATGAACTAGGAAAAGAAGAACTAACAAAGTTAGGAGAAAGGAATTAATAAAGATCAGAATAAAAACAAATGAAACATACACTAAAAACAAATAAAAAAATCAATGAAACTAATAGCAAAAATATTTTTTCATATATTTTTCAGAGCAAAATATATTTTTTCATCATGTATTTTTTCATATATATACATGAATATATATATTCATGTATATATATGAAACTAAGAGCTGGTTCTTAGAAAAGATAAACAAAATTGATAAAACTTTAGCCAGATTCACCAAAAAACAAAATCAAATTGGAGAAAAATAAAATTAGAAATGAAAGAGAAGTAACATTCAACACTACAGAAATACAAAGAATTATTATTATTATTATTATTATTATTATTATTATTATTTTAGAAATACAAAGACTTAAATACAAAGAATAAAAAATTGTATGTCAACAAAGTGGACAACCTAGAAGAAATGGATAAATTCCTAGATATACAATCTCCCTAAACTGAATCAGGAAGAAATAGAAAATCTGAAGAGACTAGTTTCAATAGTAAGAAGATGAAATTGGTAATCAAAAAGCTCCCAACAAACAAAAGTCCAGCTTCACGGGCAAATTTTACCAAACATTTAAAGGAAAATGAAGACTTATTCTCCTCAAACTGGTCCAAAAATTAAACAGAAAAAAAACCTTCCAAATCCATTTTATGAGGTCAGCATTACCCTGATACTAGACAAAGACACTACTAAAAAAAGAAAACTACTATATCCCTGAACACAGGTGCAAAAATCCTTAACAAAATATTAGCAAGCTACATTCAACAATATATTAAAAGGATCAATCAGCACAATCAAGTGAGATTTATTCCAGGGATATAGTAATAGTTCAATATTAGCAAGTTAGTGTGAAATGCTACAATCAACAAAATTAAGGATAAAAATCATTTGATCATTTCAATAGATGCAGAAAAAGCATTTCACAAAATTCAACATCTGTTCATTAATAAAAACTCTCAAATTAGGCTTATAGGGAACATACCCAAACATTATAAATGCCACATATGGAAGATCCATAGATTAACATCATACTCAATGGTGAAAAACTAATCAGGAACAAGACAAGCAAGTCTACTCTTACCACTTTTATTCAACATAATATTGGAAATTCTAGCCACAGCAATCAGAAAAGAAAAAGAAATAAAACGTATTCAAATTACTAAGAAAGAAGTTAACCTGTCACTATGTATAGATGACCTGATACCACATACAGAAAACTCTAAAGACTCCAGGAGCACCTAGATAGCTTGGTAGTTAAGTGTCTGGCTTTGGCTCAGGTCATGATATCAGAGTCCTGGGATCGAGACCTGGGTGGGTTGGGCTCTGCACTCAGCAGGAAATCTGCTTGACCCTCTCCCTCTGCCCCTCATCCCACTCATGCTCTCACTCTCAAGAAGTAAAATCTTTAAAGAAAGAATACTCTAAAGACTCCACATAAAACTATTAAAAGTAATACAATGAATTCAGTAAACTTAAAGGATACAAAATTAACACATATACATCAGTTGTATTTCTATACGCTACTAACAAAGTAGCCGAAAGAAAATTAAAAAACAAGTCCATTTACACCCAAAGTGTTCATCAATAGATGAATGAATAAATAAGTCGGGGGACATATACAATGGAATATTACTTAGTCATAAAAAGGGTAAGATCTTGCCTTTGCAACAACATGGTGAACCAAGAAAGTATTACACTAGGTGAAATAAGTCAAAGAAAAATACCATATGATTTCACTTGTTTGTGGAATCTAAAAAAACAAAACAAATGAAAAAACAAAGAAACCAAACAAAAAGCAGAAGCAGATCCATAAATAGAACAAACCAATGGATATGGTAGGGGGTATAGGGTGAGAAGGGGAAGGCAGAGGCAAAATGGGTGATGGAGAGTGGGAAAAACAAGTTTCTAGTTAGAGAACAAATAAGTCACAGGGATAAAAGGTACAGCATAAGGAATACAGTCAATAGTATTATAATTAAAGTTGCATGATGACAGATGGCAGCTACACTTGTGATGAGCATAGCATAATGTATGGACTTGTCAAATCATTTTACCGTATGTTCAAAACCAACATGACATTATGCATCAACTATACTTCCATTAAAAATTTAAAAATTAAAATATAACAAATGACATAGCAGGATTATATACACAGAACAAAAATAATTTCTATATAACCAGCAGGTTTGGGATCCCTGGGTGGTGCAGCGGTTTAGCGCCTGCCTTTGGCCCAGGGCATGATCCTGGAGACCCGGGATCGAATCCCACATCAGGCTCCCGGTGCATGGAGCCTGCTTCTCCCTCTGCCTATGTCTCTGCCTCTCTCTCTCTCTCTCTCTCTCTCTCTGTTTGTGACTATCATAAATAAATAAAACATTTTAAAAAACCAGCAGGTTTATAAGCAAATTTAGTATGGTTAATGAATACATAATCAATATACAGAATCAACTGTGTTCCTCTATACAGGCAAAAAGCAGAAAATAAAATTTTAAACTAAAACTATTCTCAAGAGCATCAAAAAATTCAATCTTAGAAATAAATCTAATAAAAAGAAGTGCAAGAATTGTAAACAGAAAAATTATAAGAGTTTTTTTAGTAAAATTAAATAAGACATAAAGAAGTGACAACCCTGTTAATAGACTGGAACTGATTATAATATAAACAAACTCTTGAGATGATGTGACATGTCACTGAAACAACAAGAACATCACCAAAAACAGGTCCAGGTATTAGTTCTGAAGGTGAGGAAGGAACAAGTATTTTTTGAGTGTCTATCATATAATAGTGTCCTCTTTGTGCCAAGAACTTGAACATATACTGTCTCAATCTTCCTAACAACTCTATGATACAAGTACTAATTCTTCTTTACTAATGAGGAAACTATGACACAGTAGGTGAGAAAGCCAAGATTCAAATGTAAGATGGTATGGCTACAAAGCCTAAAAAGAAGTAAATCTTCATCCCAAAGAATTAAAACCCAAACAAAAAAATGAAACAAACAAGGACACCTGGGGTTAAGTCCAGTTGATTAAGCATCTGCCTTCTGCTCAGGTCATGATCTCTGGGCCCTAGGATTGAACTCCACATCCAGCTCCCCACTTGGCAAGGTGTCAGCTTGACTCTATGCCTCCTCCCTATTTGTGTGCTCTCTTGCTCTCTGTCTCAAATAAATAAAATCTTTAAAACAAACAAACAAATCCTGTTTTGATGTAAGCTCCTAGGAAAATGGGGTATACAATCCCTATAAAAAAATGGTTTGAGTATTTCTTAAATAACTAAACATGTTATACAAGTTTCCCAGGGTATACAAGGGTTAGTGTATCCCAGGGTATACAATCCCTGGGAAAAATGGTTTGAGTATTTCTTAAATAACTAAACATGTAACTACCATCAGACCTAGCAGTCTAGTGGGCATCTCAAATTTAACACAACGAAAACTGAATCCTAGATCTTTCTCTCAAACCCTAGTCCATCCACAAACTTCCCCATAGCATACTTCCAGTTGTTCATACCAATTCCTTGACTACTCTCAGTGTCCCTCATCCTGCATGTCCAGTCCATTAGCAACTCCCCTTATATTCAAAATATACCCCAAATCCCACCATTCCCTACCACTTCCAAATCCACTTGCCTCAATTGAGCCACTATCATTTCTAGTCTGAATTTCTGCCAAGTATTTGATATCCCATCTCCCACCTCCCTCTCTATATTCTCCTCTCAATGTAGCAGCCAGTGAGATATTTTGAAAAAGTCTGATCATAACATTCCTCAGAACTTCTCAATGGTTCTCAGTTTTACTCAGATAAAAGCTCTATCAGTGGTTTATAAGCCCTTCTACAATCTGCTCCCACTTCAATTACCATCCCACCTCACTTTTTCTTCTCTATCACAATGATGTCCTTACATATTCCTGTTTTGGACACTGCACTAGCAGGGCACCTGCTTATACTACTCTTCCCATAATTATCTATATAGCTATTTCTCTTGATTCCTTCAAGAGTCTTTTCTGAAATGTCAAATTTTCAATGAAAACTTGACGATCTTATTTAGAATTTCAACTTTTGTGCTTGCTTCAGCAGCACATATACTAAAATTGGAAAAATACAGAGAAGATTAGCATGGTCTATGTGCATGGATGACCCACAAATTCATGGAGTCTTACATATTTTTGAGGGAAAATATTTTAAAGCAAATGTGGCAAAATGTTAACAATATGTGATTCTGGGTCAAGGGCATATGGGAGTTTTTGGCACTATTCTCATGACTTTCTGTATGTCCAAAACTATTTCAGAATAAAAGTTTAAAATTTTAAAAACAAAAAACAATAATTGCAATTCCTTATTATCTCTTCCTTACTCTACGTTTTATTTCTTGACAGCACTTACTACCTTGCAAAAACACTACATAATTTAGTTTTCTACTGTGATTTTTGTTTGTCTTTCCCCACTATGGTAAAAGCTCCAAAAGGACAAAGATTCTTGTCTGTCTTGTCCTGGTATATTCCATGCACCTAGAGCAGTGCCTGGCCCTTAGCACTCACTACTATTTGTTATATTCAAGTTTCAAAGCACAGGGACACCATGATTAGTGAGTCTAGAGGTAGAGTAACTGATAGAGTTGAGAAGGTATAAAGTGGGACCATAGGAGTGCATGGCTGAACTAGTGTGAAAATAAAATTCACAGGAGACACAGCAGTCCAGGAACTAAGGAACTAGCATGTTGTGTCAACTGGGCTATACATTCAAAGGTAGAAGTCATCCTAAGTAGACAGAAAGACAGTCAAATTCAAGTTATAGCAAGGAAATTTGGTATATAGTTTGCATAGTGATTAAGATTAGAGAGGGGGTTGTTTATTAAATACAGATTAAGGTTCCCTATTAGGATGTTAGGGCATTAGAACACTCTCAAGAGTTCTAAGATAGAAAGGATGCTTACATATGGAAAATTCTTCCTAATACAGAATATCAATCAAATCTTCTATTGAATTTAAGATCAAATTCAGTTCATCCAGATAACTAAATTTCATAAATTCATCTTAGTCAAACAAAAATGGTCAGTGGAAATGGTTCCAAGTAGTAGAGCAATTTGGCTACATAAATACAACCAGTAAATGTTGTGACAATGAAATATCTTTTTTTTTTTTTAAGATTTTATTTATTCAAGAGAGACACAGAGAGAGAGAGAGAGGCAGAGATACAGGCAGAGGGAGAAGCAGGCTCCATGCAGGAAGCCCGACATGGGACTTGATCCCCGGTCTCCAGGATCACGCCCTGGGCTGCAGGCGGCGCCAAACCGCTGTGCCACCGGGGCTGCCCATACAATGAAATATCTTAATAAATCTTGGTGGACCTATGATAAAAGATCTGATTACTCATTCCTCCCCTCCTCCCACCCCAATAATAACAGGAGACAGGTGGATAGAGTAAAGGGAAGAAGACTAGAAGCCAGTAACCTCAGTAAATACCTCTCCTCAAGTAGGGAAGTAACCATGTAGTAACATAATTAATTCCAAGTTCCTTACTGAAATATAAATTTGGCTTGAAAAATTGCCCATTTCTGCAAGTGGTTAGTATGGAGGTCTACTGGAACGCTCTGCTTTACAGTACATAGCTTCCAGAAATCACAGATTCACAAACAAAAGTTTGTCATTATAAGTTTCAAAAGTAGTCAATGAAGAGGTCTACTTATCTACTCAAATATTTTCAAAGTGATTATACACAAATATATTCAATTACAGAAACTCTTCAGATTTGATCAGGACTTGAAAATGTATCTATTTCACATTTTAACATACTCATGGCTTTCATAATAGTGTATATTCTCTTTATATTTATATCTGATGTAGCTATATTTAAAAATTGTCAGTTAAGTTACAACTTAAATAAATGGAAATAGTATTTGTCAATAAAACTGAATATTCTAAAATGATAATACATTTATTTCAGTAAATTACAGAATTATATAATATTTTTAAAATAATTTATGGGGCTTTAAAAACTTCCATATCTAATATCCAATTACTTTAAGAGCAAGGACAGTAGAACCTTTCATTCTATAGGCAACTTTTTCAGAATAATGATAAAATACCTCCCACTTATTGAATGACCTCTCTGTGAGGACATTTTTTTTAATCTCTTCTAATTCTCAAAACAACTCAACAAAGTATTATTATCCTCATATTAAGGTCAAGAAAACTGAGGTTCAGGAAAATAGATATGAAATAATTTCTTACCAGTTGGCAACTGGTTATATTAAGCTTGGAACTGTGACTGTTCAAATTTTAAGTCTATTTTGCCATCATACAATACTGCCTCTTAGAATCACTCACTCAAAAAATACTCTTTTAGCGCCCATTATATACCAAGCAATGCAGAAAATGCTAGGTATACAAAGATGAATTTGTGCCATTGTAGCCTCACATCTTTGCCCAATCTAGGACAGAAATAAGAGTTCTAAACAAATAATTGCAGCACAATATAATAATGCTATGAAAGCATATATATGAAAATCATATAATAATGGAAGTGTTTGCTCTGTGTAGGTAGCAAGCAATCAAAGAAGGGTTCACTTATGAGAAAAAAAATGCTTGATATATAAGAAAACTTAAATTATATAATTTTTTAAAGATTTATTGAGGGGTAACTGGATGGCTCAGTCAGTTGCGCATCTGCCTCCAGCTCAGGTTGTAATCCCAAGGTCTTGAGATCAAGCTCCGTGTGTGTGTGTGTGTGTGTGTGTGTGTGTGTGTGTGGAGGGGGGGGGTCCCTGCTCAACAGGAAGTCTCCTTCTCCCTTTCCCTTTTTCTCTCCCTACCCATTTGTGTTCTCTCTCTCGAATTATTCAAATAAATAAAATATTTTTAAATAAAAATAAAAAATAAAAGATTTATTTGAGAGAGAAAGAGAACTGGGGGAGGGATGGAAGGGGAGCAAGATAGAACTCGCAGCAGATTCCACACTGACTGCAGAGGCAAATGCAGGGCTCAATCCTAGGATCCAGAGATTATGACCTGAGCCAAAATCAAGAGTTTCTGATGCGTAACCAACTGAGCTACTCAGGTACCCCTATATTAAATTAATATTGATGCAACTCTTAAATTGAAACTTGAAAGAAGAGCAAGGGTTCGCAGATGGACAATCAAGATAAGGATATTCTAGAGAAGAAGATGCCGCATTTGCAAAAACACAAAGTTTCAGAAAATTCTAAGCAGTTTAGTATAGCTAAAAACTATGATGCTTGTGACAAGTGGTAAAGAAGTAATAACAGGTCAGGTCAGGGAGGTTCTCATATGCCATGTGGAAAAAAAAAGTCTGGGCTTTATCCTGTAAGAAATCGGGGGAATTTCCTAGACTTTAATCAGGTCGTTAGTTTACAAAGATTACTTTGTCAGATTTAGAGGAACAGATGTGAGGGCAGGCACAAACTTTTAGAAGTCTACCACCACAAAGAGCCCAGAAATACAATTTTGAATTTCTTGGTTTCAGATCCCTATATTTAATTACCTACCTGACATCTTGGACACCTCACAGACATTTCTAGCCTAAATGTCCAAAACCAAAGTCTCATTTCTCTACCAAAGTTGTTTGCTCCCTGCCCAAACTGTCAGTAATAGTACAACCATGCAAGTTACTCAAACCAGCAATTTGGGTTCACTCTTGATTTTTCCCTCTTCTTTAGCCATCAAATTAAATCTATTTATTCCTAATTATTCCCAGGGCATATTTCAAATGCATCCATTTCTTTCCAGTTCCATTGCCATCCCAAGCTATCATTACTCAACTGGAATAGTACAATAGCTCCCAAATGGACTCCCCCACATTTTTCTTAATGTCAGCTGGTTTCCTTAAAGCACTTATTATTTACCAATTCCTCTTATCTATTTACTTGAATTTTGTCTTTCCCTCCTATTAGGATGCCTTCATAAAGCCAAGGACCGTAAACTGTCTTATTTTACTTCAGCATGCTAATATCAGCCAGGTCAATAAACAATATTAACAAAACTATCAGACAGTTACCATAGGCCAGGCACTATTCTATGTGTTTTACATATAGTAAGTCATTTCATCCTCACAACGACTTATAACGCAGTATTCTATCATCTTAATTTTATAGACAAGAAAACTAAGGCACAGATTGTTAACTAAACTGCACAAGGTCACCCAACAAATTCATGGCAGAACCCAGATTCAAACCTAGGCAGCCTAGACTCCATTCTCTTGATTATAGCCAAGACTTTTCTTAGCAGATGCTCAATAAATATTTCTTGACCAAATAAATGAGAAGAGGAACAGGTTTAGGGGACATGTTGAGTTTGAAGTACTTAGAGAAGGCTATGCGGCACAGAGGGATAGTTATAATAAGCATGCAGAAATCATCAGCTTCTATAAAAAAGGAAATCCAGTCATACGCTACAACATGGATGAACCTTGAGGACATGATGTTAAGTCAAATAAGCCAGTCAAAGAAGGACCAACACTGCAGGATTCCACTCATACGAGAATCTAAAGTAGTCGTAGTTGAACTCTCAAAAACAAAGTAGTAGGGTAGATACCAAAGGCTGTGGGAGGAGGGAAAGGGGAATTGTACAAAACATACACTTTGTTTTGCAAGATGAAAAAGTTCCAGATACCTGTTAAATGATAAGCTAACATACACTCGATACTAGTGTATGATACACTTAAAAATGGTTAAGACTGTAAATTTTATGTTTTTTACCACAATCAAAAAAAGTTAGTCAAAAACAATGTAAATATCCATCACTAAGAATTGATTATGTTGGAGACAATGAAATACCAGATAGCAATAAAAAATGATATTTTAAAAAATGATATTAACACATACCCAGTCATATCCACAGCTTATTGTTGAATTTTTTTAAATAAGGCTTACAAGAAAGCAAGGTAGTAATGATAGCATTTGGGCAAATGTCTGTACCTATACTAGAAAGATCTGTAAGGATATCCACCCCAATTTAATGTTGGGGTGGTATGTTATCCAGACATACCATACTGGTGGTATGCCACACTGGTGGTATGTCTGGATAACAGTATTAGAGATGACCTTTTTAATACTCTCCTGTGCTTTGAAACACGATTAGTATATATTATGCACGTGACAAAGGATACTTCAAAAGAAGTGACTGCCACCATCAGTTCCAGAATTCTAGAATGGAATTTTACATTTGTCTCTCTCATGTGTCTACAGCACATACTGGGAAATAAATATTTGAGAGTCAAGATGAGTAGTGATTAAGAGATCAGAAATGAGACAGACCTGGATATGAATCTCAGCTACAAAATTACCTGATCAAGGCCTTAAATGGTCTTAATGAACGTCATTGAAGACCAATTTCTTCAACTATAAACCTCACATAACAACACTGGCAGATTGCTGCAAGAAAAATGACCTTAAAGCACTTAATATCCTTCCTGGCTGAGGAAACAATAAAATGATGGCCACAATGACTATTTGACTGTCAGAAAGTCAAGTTTTTCTTTTCGCTGGAAAAACTCCCGACACAACAAAAAGAAAAACAAAACTAAACACCCTCTAAAAAAAAAAAAAAAAAAAAAAAACTACACTGCAAAATTGTATTGAAAAACCCAACCGCATTAAGAAAGGAGATCTACGTTCTAGACCCGAAAGTAATAAAATACTGTGTTAACAAACTCGAATTAAAAAAAAAAAAAGATTTTCTAAAAAGGTAAGGTAATGCTTTGACTGTTGGTCCCACAACACTGATGCTTTGGTCCAAAAAAAAAAAAAAAGAATGGTAATGGGCCATTTTTGAGTATGAATCCTGTGCCCTTGTTATCTCCCACCAACCAGTCTTTAGTAGAAGTGTGTTTGTAAATATGGAAGTCATTAAATCAGGACTTCTAAGCCCATTTTTGGTCAGACCGGCGACCTGAAGCCATGCTTCTTGCACGCAAAGCGGCTAAAACCGTAGGGGCTCCCTCCACAAATGCAATGCAAGCTGAGCGTGAGCAAGTCAAAAGATAAGAAAAATGGGGACTCTGGGATTGGAGGCGAGGGACGGAGGAAGGCATTCTAGCCTGGAGAACTACGCGCCATCCCATTTCACCCGCTCTTTCTTAAACACAACTGCATGCCGTTCAACTTCGTTATCCGTCTCCAAAGAACCTACGGGCTTGCCCGCCACGCCACCCTGAAAACCACACCTGGTGCGCTCGCCGCAGGGTCTCCAACTCCCGCCACAGGCTGGGCTGGCGTCCGCCCCAAGGCGGAAGTGACTTCAAAGGGACAAACTGAAAATAAGAGAGTTCAAACACCAAGACTCTAAAACCCCTGTGGCGTTCTGAGAAAACTCTCCTCTGACTTCTCTTCTAAGCCTCCCCTCTCGAGCTAGGGTGGCGATTCGCCACAGCCCTGCAACCGGTTCCCCCGCCCCAAATCATCTCCAGTCGGCCCCCTTTCATTGGCCAACGAGGTGCCGCGGGTACCCCCCCAGGAACTACAATTCCCGTCAGGCCCCACGGGAAGTAAAAGCAGGAAAGAACGGTGGAGGGGGCAAAGCATATTGGGAAACGTAGTTCCCTGCAGGCCTTACAGAGCTGGAAACCCCGCCTTCCTCCACTGAAGCTGGAGAAACCAGGTGTTCGGCTTAGAACCCGTTACCGCTAAAGGGAGGAGCCAAGACCTTAAGCGGCATTCCTCACTTCCCCCCACATGGAGGATGAGAATATTCACCCAGTCCTAGAAAGCTCTATAAATAGCCCCTGAAGAAATATGGTTGTCTCTCCTATACCTCCAGGTCAGTAAAAACTCCACAGAACTCCTACATGCCAGACTCCCAACTCGTGGGAAAAGGTGCCTTTTTTACAAGTGGGCAAAATGGCTGTCCTCTTAGTTCTTCCATTGGTTGTCCTCCGCGTCGTTCAAGGGCGGTTACTCATTACCGATTGGTTCTTTCTCCCTTGAGGGTGGAGGAAGACTTGGCACCGCTCTCCCGCGGCCCGGGAGGAGATAAGGGGGTGGAGGAAAGGCCGTTTATCCAGGCACGATTGGCTGGCCCTCACGTCACTCAGAGTGCGTCTAACCTATGATTTGTCGGCTGCCCCTCCAAGAGAACGAAGGGGCGGGGCTAGTGCGTGGTGGGAAGGGGCGGGATTCTGCCAGCCGCGGCTGCCGCTGGAGCCGGTGTCCGGGCTGGTGATGGGGTTAATTCCCTTTCGTAAGACTCTTACTTGCACCCACCCAGCCCCGCCGTCGCCCCGCCGCGCCGCGCTCCAACCGCCTCCTCCTCCTCCTCCTCCTCAGTAACGCGGGTAAGAGATGCCCTCCCCTCCCCCTTCCAGCTCCCCGGGAATAACGCGCCTCGCTCCCCTCCCCCGCCCGCCAACCGGTAGCGCTAACGGAGAAGGAGGCAGGCAGGGGAGAGATGTGTGCGAGAAGGTGGCCTCCGCCGCCGAGCCATCGGCGCTCCAGCCGGGCCCCCGCCGCGGTGCCGCCGCTGCCAGCCCGTCGGGAGGTCGGGTTCCGAGGGAGCCCGGCTCGCCTGGCCCGCGGCTGCGGCTGCAGCTGCATCCACTACCTTGCGCCCACCGCCCCCACCCGGGGGCCATGTGAAAAGCAAACCCCTCGAGGCCTAGCGGAGGAGGCAGGGGAAAGGTTCCCGAGTCCCTGCCATGGCTGCTGCTTGCTGCCCTTGCAGCCCCAGGGACCCGGGAAGCAGCCCCAGCAGGCCTGGCAGGAGCGGGTGCCGTGCGTGGTGCTGCTCCCTCGGGCGGCCGGCCCCCGTGCCTCGGGCTCCCCGGCCCACCGCACGCCTCGGCCCCTGGCCTTGCACCCCGAGGATTGTTAAGAAAGGAAATACGGCGTTCCTCGGGCTGCTGAAATGCAGGCACACCTTGCCGGTGGTACCAGAGAAAAGCACAATGGGAATGTTGAAAAGAAAGTTGAATGACTGTCAGCGCCACGGACCCCGGGGGTCGGATTTACACACACACTGTGGCTGAGCCTGAGGCTCAGACCTGTGCCTTTGAAGTTTTTTTGTTCTCTTTTTGTTGTTGTTGTTGTTAGTAGGTGCACAGGAGAGTGCCTCTGCTTTTTTGAGCTCGCTTTTATGTAGGAACAAATTGTTGAGGCTGTCTTGTCCCGTGTGGAATGGTCCTGGATAGCAAGTGGAGGAAAAGTAAGGCTTGGTAAAATAACAGATGATTTTTCGAACACGATGTTCCAGAAAATACGTGTATATAGATTGAAATCTCCATGGTTATAGCTCGCCTAGTTGTAATTCTGAAGAAACCCTTTGCTGTTAGCTTAGATGTCAGTGATTGCAAGAACTTTTGAGTAATGAAAAGGTGGTTAAAGTCTTAACTGGAAACTAACCTCGTTGTAATACTTGAAAGAGTAAGGTCTGTGGGATAACTAATATAGTTGGATACCAGTACAACTAGAGTAACTGAACACACTTCAATTTGATAAAACTTGGCGTATTTGAGAACGAATGCTTTTTCCTCACATATTGATGAGGCGCTCATCTTTTAACACCTTGTGGGGTTTTTTTGTTTGTTTTGTTTTTTTGTGGTTTTTTTGCATGGATGGGTCCTTAAATAGTGGATTCTATAAATTGGTGGTAGACCTGGCTGTATCAAGGGTAACATTTTAGGCCCACCTCTGAGGCTTTACTTGTTGTCAGAGTACACTTGGGTTCTGAAGAAAGAATCAGTTTTGACTAAGTTGTTAGACCATTTCCTAGGGCCTAAGGAGACCCTACTGGCAGAATGATCTTACATATTCCATAACTAATAGCATTTGCATACAGAATTACATAGATCTAGATTCAGGATCTGGAAGAAATGTGGATGTTTGCTAAAAAAATAAAACACATAACCCCGAAAGGTAAGTTCTCTCAGCTGCCCATAAAGCACTCATCACTCATCTTAGAACTTTCTAAAACTTGTTGGTCAATTGATGAGTTATAGACTTGATACTTTTGGATCTCATATACTTTATGTACACAAAGGGCTGATGAAAATATAGGCGGCTTATACATTCTCTTACTAGCTGCAGGACCCTTCTGTGAGCCTCAGTTCACCTGTAAATTGGGGATGATAGCACCTAACCCTTAGTTGGGAGGATTGGAGACAAAATCTGTATAAATATAAAGCTCCTACCATTGTGTTTAATACATAGTATGTATTATGAAATATTAGCATATAAAAGCATCTTAAGAGAATGAGTTTGTTATTTATATGCACAAGATGTTGCAGCCTCAGAACTTGCTCTGTTAGGGCAGAGGAGTACTATGGGAGTTTTCATTTATATAGGGACTTAAATTGGTGCAGTTTGCAGCTAGCCATTTCCAAAGTAAAAGAAATATGAGAAATTGGGCATCCGATACTGAAGAGTTGTTGATTTTTATAGGTTTTTAATTTTGCGTTAAAATCCCCATGTTTGGGAAATATATTTCAAATGAATTTTTTGGAATAAGATTAGGTGGTAAATTGTTTGTAGTGATAAATTATTGTAATAGGTTTTAAATTTTAGTTAGCTAATATGTATTTCAAGGTTTATATATTTGCTATCCATATTTACTGCGCTATCAGGCTACTAACAAACAAGTCTTTAATACAGAGTTAAGATTCAGTGAGTGGTTTGAATTCATAATGGCCATAGGGCTGACTGCAGTTTTGTTACTGTTTTGAATTCTCAATATTTATCAGTGCTTGAGTTTTTCTTTTCTGTGAAACAACATGGGAGACACATTGTTCCTTTCTCTTTTCAGGCACTTTTGAAAATGCATTGGTCTTCACACATAATAGTATGTTTTTGAGTTTGTCCCAGTAGACAAATTAAAGTTTAGCATGAAAAGTTTTATTATGAAGTCTTCTGACAGTAACGCCTGGCCAGGGTTCAAGGCAGCTGCACCTTATGCTGAATAGTGAAGAAACGCAGTACAGTTGGATGCTCCTTTGGGGAGCCTTCCATGGCAGCAGCAGAATATTATATAAAATTGAAATAAAATTTTTCAAAAATGATGCAGAAGAAATGCACTACTATATTTTGCAAAGTAATAAAAGAGATTTTTTAGTACAGGCACTTTACCTAATTATATGCATTTGAGCTAATGTTAAGTTTTAATTCCACAGGAATAGAGAAGCACTGAGAATTAAGTTTTATTTTCTCCGTTCTTGAAAATGTTATACTTAAGACTTGATGGGTTTGTAATATATTGTTGCTGTCTGAATTAGAAAATTTCACTATTAACACTTCCAGGATCTATTATAAATACTCTGACAGTCTGTGTGTCAAGGAGGTATAGCAACAAATAGCAGTCAACTTTTCAAATGGCTCTTATAGCTCCAAACCACAGAATCTATACTTTTTGTAGTCACACCTGTACATGGTGATGTAACTTATAATTTAAGATAACTAAGATACATAAGGAGCATGTCAGTTTTTTCTCAGCATAATAATTTTTCCTAAAAATGTAATCTTGCATTTAATCCTTGTGAAGTCTCATAATGTTTACTAGTAATACAGACATGTGCAAAGAGTCAAATCATAAAATCAAACAGAATTTTATTAAGTTAACTTTACTTCCCAAATAAGGCTGTGTTATATAATTAAACAAATTTGTTTGTACCTGATAAGGTGTAAGCATGTGTATCTTTTCCAGAATTTAATTCAATTAGTCATTGGTTGATTAGTCATTGGTTGATGGTTGAAATATAAGAGTAGTTATTTAATTTTGTCTCAGAGCTAGTTCTCTATCTTATTTTCCAGCAGTTTGGTTTTTTCCCATGTTTTATCCTTGAATATTTTGCCTATTCTTACCTTCTTAGTCTCTACATATGCTATTAACGTAAATTTTTTTTCCTGTGAATTTTGAAAACTTGTATTTATGATCTTTCTTGTTCTTTCTTTGCCTTCTGAATTTTAGATTTGTAACTTCCAAAAAAATTTCTACCTGTAAGCTCACTTCTCAAAGCAAATAGCGAGGTTTTTGTGCCGTCTTATTTCATAAATACTAAACCATATATACTATATATATATATATATATATATATACACACTATATATATGTTATATTATAATACTATAATAATATAGCATGATTTATTTTGATGATTTTAAATGATTGTTCTGTTAGCCTGCTTGACTAGTGTTTTCATCTACAACTCCCTAAAAGACCTTTCTCTCCAAAATAAATTCAGTATGGAAAATAAATTACATTTGTTTTTATTCTTGACCTTTCTTCTTGGAAGACAATAATTCAATATTGTCTTGCCTGAGAGTTTAAAGTACTATGATTTGACTTCTCCCAACTGTAGTTTGAATAATGACAGATAAAAATTAATTTTGTGGGCTAGTCATACAGTTAACTTCACTAACTGTTCTTCTGCTTGAAAGAAATTCCATAATTGATATATTACCTTAGAGTCTAAGTTAGAAGTTTAACTGCAGATTTACCTTGATGCCATGTTTCTTAATAGAGAGAAAAGCTATGGAATTTAATTACAAAAGAAAGGTTTAACATTATGGAAAAGAAACTGGAAATGTATACAAAGCAAGGACGAAACCATCATAAAGCCCTCGCTTTTAAAGTGCACTTGGGAAAATGCTTATTACAGAATTGCTGTGTTTAAAAATAGTTGTCTTTTTTGCTGAAAATAACCCAAAGCCCTTCTTTGAATGATTGGTAAAACTGTTCTATATATCCCTACTGTGGAATACTATACAGCAATAAAAAGAAACAAAACATTGATAAAGCAACTTGGTAGCTCTTAAAGTAATTACAGTAAGTAAAACACAATTTTAAAATGGAACAACCATGTGGTCCATTTCTATAACATTCTCAGAGTGGTAAATTATAGAGACAGAACACAAATTACTAATTTCCAGGCATTAGAGATGGAGTTTGAGGGAGCAAGATGGTTGTAACTATAAAGTGGTTGCATGAGGGATCTTTATAGTAATGGAATGGCTCTGTATCTTGATTGTACGGTAGTTACCTAAATCTTCGTTGCTTAGAAACATACAAATGGGGGTGCTTGGGTGTCTCTGTTGGTTAAGTGTCTAACTCTTGATTACAGATCAGATCATGATCTCAGGGTCATTAGATGGAGCCCTGAGTCCTTGCCAGGCACAGAGCCTGCTTTAGGATTCTCTCCTTCCCCCTCTGCCCCTCCACTCCACTCACAGAGGAGCACTTGTGCATATGCACTCTCTCTCTAAAAAAAAAAGAAACAGACAAATGAGTGCATGTAAAACTGGCAAAATCCGAATACGTTTGTATATCAATGTCAATCCCAGGTTTTGATGTTGAACTTTATTTACATAATGTTATCACTGAGGGAAACTGAGTGAAGAGTACATGGGAGCTTTCTGTACTATTTTTTGCAACTTCTGTGAATGTGTAATTATTTAAAAAAAAGTCAAACACAAAAACCCTGCAATATTTATATATATGTTCTCCTATAGTATTGAAAAAAGTATATTTTAAGCAAATTTCTTCTAAAATACCATTGATACATTTTATATTGTTCATTTGTTTTAGTTTTACTAAGTCACATTCACATGCATCTGAACACAGCAGAAATACCTCTACATCAAACATATTCTAGATGTAGTTTCTGTTTTCATTTCATATGCCTTTTTTTCCTAAATGCCAATACTTTCTTTATTCTCCTTTTATAAAGGCTTGCTGCCCTTTCATTTTCCAACCCCTCTTCATATAAACTAAAAAGAATCTAACATTAGTTATCCATATTGTTCATTTTCCATTTGCGATAAAAGGATTTTATCAAGAGTCTATGTATTCATTATTTAACCAGATATTTATATATTAAACCTATTGATTATCTGTAAGACAATCTGTAAGATAAAATACGAGATGTTATCTTCTTGTAAAGACATACAGAACCAGCAAATGAGAACTCATTTGGGGAAAGAAAGTGATATAAGTGATTCTTAAGTTATAGTGTAGTTACTATGTGACCCTACACTTTTAAATACAAAAGTACTGAATCTTCTAGAACAATTGGGGAGTAATGTGAGGAGGTCAAAAGTCAAAGTGTAGACCACCAACTTGGGAAGGATATACTTTTTGTGATAAAGATGACCTTGATCCACTTAGAGTTAATTTTTGTGTGTGATGTGAGGTAGGGGGTCCAAATTCATTCTTTTACATGTGGATATCATTTTTATCTCCACACCATTTGTTGAAAACACTGTTCTTTCTTTGTTAAATTGTCTTGGCTATTTTGTTTACCATAAACGTAGGAGGTTATTTCTCAACTCTAAATCCTATTGCATTGATTTATAGGTCTATCACTAGACCAGTAGTACCACACTATTTGATTATGTAACTGTGACAAGTTTTGAAATTGGGACTTGTGAGTCCTCCAGCTTTGCTGTTTTTTTCAAGATTGTTTTGGCTATTCTGGGTCCCTTTTATTTCTTTGTGTAGTTTTAAGATCAGCTTCCCAGAAGCCAGCTTAGATTTTGATACAGAGTATGACAAACACCTAAATCAATTTGGCAATTTAGGAAATATTATTTTAGCAGTATTAAATATGAGAATTTCTTTAATATGTAATGCTTCACTTAGAATAATAAACTACCATATTTTTAGGAAAAACAACTTTTCAAAATTAAAAATATAGCAAGAAGAATAGGATTGTTTTACATTTTTGCAAATCTCCTTAATGTCTGGCTTATTAGAAGATAGCTGAGTTCTTTTTTTTTTTTTTTTTTTTAATTTTTATTTATTTATGATAGTCACAGAGAGAGAGAGAGAGAGGCAGAGACACAGGCAGAGGGAGAAGCGGGCTCCATGCACCGGGAGCCCGATGTGGGATTCGATCCCGGGTCTCCAGGATCGCGCCCTGGTCCAAAGGCAGGCGCCAAACCGCTGCGCCACCCAGGGATCCCGATAGCTGAGTTCTTGTATCTACTTTTGCATTCATTCTGATAGGATATGTGATTTTGGTTGAAATATAAGAAGACAATTTGGCCACACACCAATATTCAGAAGAAAAGTGAGAGAGCTCATGGACCCTTTGAAAGGATCTTGATCAACAGTAGTCCTGTTGGACCCACTATGAAAACAGCTTGTCTAGTGGAAGAAATAGATGGTTGGAAACTCAAAGACTTGATAAGTATCACAGGTCTACCACTGAACAGCTGATGTGATTTTGAGCAAGTAACTTAGACTTTCAGTCTTTTCTTCATCTGTAAAATGAGAATAATGACATTATACGTAGAAGGGAGGAAACAAGAACATGCCTGTAAGGTTTAAGATATATAGAAGTCACCAAAGAATTGGTTCTTGCCCTCTGTCATTTATACTTGTCCATCTCTCTCTTTTATATGGGATTAGCAAATTTTTTTTCCTATGAAAGTCTACATACCACAGCATGGTAACCTTCAGTAAATTTGGTTCATTGTAGTGATATTTACTTAAAAGTAGAGTTTTATTCATATAGTCTTTTATGATCATTCCATTTAGCTACAAATCATGGTAGTGAACAGGGAAAGAAAAGAGTCAACAAAGGAGGTAAAAGAATTTATCAGAAATGAGGAAGTAAAATTGATGCCTCCTTTAAGACCATTTGTCAGGGATCCCTGGGTGGCTCAGCAGTTTAGTGCCTGCCTTTGGCCCAGGGTCTGATCCTGGAGTCCTGGGATCAAGTCCCACATCAGGCTCCCAGCATGGAGCCTGCTTCTCCCTCCTCCTGTGTCTCTGCCTCTCTCTCTCTCTCTCTCTCTCTCTCTCTCTCTCTCTTTCTCTCTCTTTCTCTCTATCATAAATAAATAAATAAATAAATAAATAAATAAATCTTAAAAAAAAAAAAAAAGACCATTTGTCACTCACTTCAGGCCTGCTGTTGATAGTGAAGAATGAAGGAAACTGCAAAAGGAACCTCTGGCTTAAAATAAAGAATGGTTCTTTAGCATGTATTTTCCCTGTTAAAATTAATAAAATTGAATTATATAAATGACTCCAAACCTTTAATGATTCTGTAATACTGAACCAAATCGTATATAATGTTCTTTAAAAGAAAAAAAAAAAAAACCTCTTGCCATTAAAACTCTATATACATCATTAGAGTAGTAACTTTACCTTTGCATTTTTCTGCAAAGCTAAAGTGAGTTGATTGTTGCTATATAGGACATGAAAAGTGTGGATTCATTCATTCAGCAAGTATTTATTGAAAACTTACTTTGTGCCTTCTTCTGGTTTTGTAAAACAAAATGCCATTGCCCTCCTAGATCTCATTTTCTTGTGGGAAAACAAAAAATAAAAGAGCATGTCAGACAGAATTAGAGAAATCATTGCAATGAAAACAAAAGCAGGTTGAGAACTTAAGGATTTGCTGGAAAAGGTATAGGGTCTATTTGAGTCAGGATGACCAGGGAATACCGCTTGATATTTTGAACAAACATTTGAATGAAGTAAGGAAACAAGCCATGAGATTTGTGAGGGAAGAACACTCTAGGTAGAAGGTACAAAGTACAAAGGTCATAAAATGGAGGAGATGGAGATGTAAGTTAATCTTGTTTACTGATGTTCAGCAGCGTTGTCCTGAAGACAGGATTTAAAGGTACAAGTACATTAAGAACACTTTGAGGTGTGGCTCTGGGACTGTCAACTACGCATATTTTTAGCCAAATGAATCATTTCCACTGAAGAGCCTCTTAATCCCAGATGTACTGAGTTTTAAGGGACTTTCGCAAAGTCTAAAGCCAAATCTTTAGTCTTCACTTATCAAGGATTTCTGTCTTTTCCATGCGAAACCAAAAGATGCAGTAGGTTTTCTTAAACAAAATTACCTGCTTTTACAATAGAATGGTAGGCAGATCTTTGTGTTGGAATGCGAGAATTCACCTGGTCCAACCTCACTAGTTCTCAGGGATCAGTCCAGTGGCAATCACCGGGGCAGCTTGTCCTAAAGTTATCTGCTTTTCATTTCCTTTCTTCTTCCAAGAGGTACTAAAATAAGGAAAGCGAAGAGAGATTCCTGGCTCCTGCCTTTCAAGCCAGTTATTGTGGGGATCTGACAGGACAGAGAAATCAGGCAGTCATGTAGCCTTTGCTTGAACTATTCTGGTGACAGAAGTACATTTCTAAGGGACTTCTTATCTTTATATTTTTTTGTTTTAACGTCTTCAGGTATATGGCTAGAGATATGCATGTGTACATATATATACAGTTATGTACATATCATTGCAGATGTATGTGTTTATATATGTGTTTGTATATATATATCTCTTTTCTGATGTAGGGAGGAAGGGCATAGAGGAAAGGAGATCCAGTTGGAAAAGAAGAGCATAATTGAAATGTTAATCATAAAGTTGCATCAATATCCATGTCCTCTGTAGGCCCTCCTTCTCTCTTGCCCCCAGAGAATAGAAACTAATGTGTGGGTGGGGATGAGAGACTTGACCTGCCCAGGTGTTAAGACCCTTCTGCTTGGCCCAGTTATCCTAATGGAGGGAAAAGGGGAAGGTAAAGTAACCCCGTAGATGTCCTCAGTAGGTATGTCTCCCCATTACCCATTTTAGGGAGGCTGTTTAGCACCCTCCTTAAACTTAGCAGATTGTCTTTCATATTATTGCTGGCTGAGAAACTCCATCTATTCCTTAAAGCACATTAGATTTTATCACAGAACCAGACAACTAGACCATAATAGCATTTCTGGTTTTAGGTTTTTCTCTTACCCAAAGTGGCACCATCACAGGAAAGAAACGTATTGAAGGACAGTCTTCAAAGCTATTTTTAGATTGTTTTGATAAGTTGATTTGAAAAATAGGCTCAGAAGTAGGGACATGACTTGTATCTTTTGAAGTAAAAAATATTTCATTTTAAAAAAGGAAAAAATAAATTAAAATTTAATATGTTTTGTATTATTTAATACACTCAACAGATTTTAAACTTTAAAACTTTAAACATTTTGGAAAGTTTATACTTTTTGAAAGCTTTTTAAAAAATCCAAACAGCATTGCACATAAAAATCAGGTCATATAGTAGATCTATAATTGATTATCATCCCCTTATCTACTGTCTTATTATTGGGATTCAGGAGTCTCTTGAAGAGAGCTAGAATGTTCTTAGCACCAAAAATCCAATGGATTCTTCTTTTTGCTTCCATCAGTTTATCAAAATCATGTCCCATTGTTTTCTTATCCGTTGGAAGCCTGAGTTTTCTGTAAGTTTTTTCTTTCAGTTTATCCTAGGGTGTCTAATTGTCTTTTTTACTGATTAACAAGCAATAATGTACCATCAACATATCCTCGAAGTTATTCAGTCTTTGTTTCATGGAGGCCTCTTTACCTCAGAGATTTTCTCTTGGATTCTGGTATCTTGCCCTCATCCTGGGACTTCCCTTCTGCCCCCTGAGGTTGAATCCACTGTTTGCTGGATTCTGTGGGTCCTTTCTCTTAGTTTTTTATGCTCATTTTTTGCTAGATAATAGCCTGAGATATTTTCTTTAAAAAGATTGCTTAAGAAGTAAACCTTTTCAGACTTTAGATGCCTGAAGTCTTACTTCTGCCATCATACCTGATGGAGGGTATAGAATGCTAACTTCAAAGTCATCTTCCCTTTGTACTTAAATATGTTGCTCGTGTCTTCTAGTATCTGGTTTGCTTTTGAGAGATCTGCTGCTAAAGTTTTCCGAATCTTATCCAAAATTTGATAGATGACTCATTTCTACAGTTGTTAACATTTTGCTCTGTTTGTTTTATTGTATATCAGTCTGTCTCATTTTTTTGACACACTTCAAAATAAATTTCAAAGGTCAGTATACTTCACTCCTGAACCCTTTGACATGGGTGTAATTACTAGAATTCAGTATTTGATTATTTTTTATGGGTAAGTATACATAAAATGCATAAATCAGGGGGTTGCCTGGATGGCTCAGTCCGTTAAATGTCTGCCTTTGGCTTGGGAGCCCCACATCGAGCTCTCTGCTCAGGGAACCTGCTTCTCCCCTCTCCCTCTGCCTGCTGCTCCCCCTCCTTGTGCGCACATGTGTGTGTGTGCACACTCTGTCAAATAAATGAATAAAATTTCAAAATAGGAAATGCATAAATCAGGAACTTACCTTTTCAACAAATTGTAATCATAGGCCCATGTGTCTGTCAAGATATAGAATATTACCATCATGCCAGTAAACAACAACCAAAAGTTGTGATTCTTTTCAGCATATATTTTTCTGTGCTAGGACTTATATAAATGGAATCATACACTACGTGCTCTTTTGTGTAAGGCTTCTTTAACTTGATTTTTTTTTTTTTTACTTGATATGTTTTTCACATTTATCCATGTTGTTGGTGTATGAATAGTTGCTTTTTTTATTACAGAATAGTATTTTATTGTATAAATAAGCGATTTGTTTTTCTGTTCTATTGAATGCCACCTATGTGCAGTTTCTGGTTTTTAGCTATTATAAATAAAGCTGTTTGATTCACAAGAGTATTTGAGAATAAGTTTTTAAATCTGCAAATTAGAAACACCTGCTAACATAACAATATAGAGAACAAAAAGCCATTTATTTCTTCTATTCTTTTCCTAGTTCTTGAATTTTTGTTAATGCAAAATTAAGGCACAGCTTAGGTGAGAATATTGTCATACTTTTTTTTTTCTTGCTGTTCTTAGTAATACAAAGAGCAGTTAGGAAGATTATTTAAAAAGTAATCTCTACACCCAACGTGGAACTTAAACTCACAACTCCAAGACCAAAAGTCACATGCTCTACTGACTGAGCCAGCCAGACACCCAATAAGGTCATCCCCCTTTTTTTTTTAGGTGTTTGTTTTTGTTTTTTAAGATTTATTTATTTTATTTACCTATGATAGAGAGAGAGAGAGGGAGGCAGAGACACAGGAAGAGGGATAAGCAGGCTGCATGCCGGGAGCCCGACGTGGGACCCGATCCCAGGACTCCAGGATCACGCCCTGGGCCAAAGGCAGGTGCTAAACCGCTGAGCCACCCAGGGATCCCCTTTTTTAGGTTTTGAACCTTCTTACTGAGATTTTAAGATTAACTTGTATTACCTAGTCCATTGACTGACTTAAGGTAATTGGGTATTTAATTGTCTTTCCTAGAAGTTAGCATTTCAGCATATAAAGTCATTGAATTTTAGAGGTAGAAGTTTTTAAAGAAATATTAATTTGACATTAACTTTTATATGAATCACCTTTAATCCAGAAAGGCATGACCTTTTGAGTTATGTTTTGTGTCTACTGTGCAGAAATCCTGTGTATTTTGCTTATTTTTAAATAAAGATTGTTGCTTCTACTAGTAATTGTTTTGGAATTTTTAAGAACCAATTTTAAAACCATATATTCATAATCTAGAGGGGCTTTTCCGACTTGAAGTTTTGTTATATTTTTATGGTAAATTAAGAATGAAATTTTCTGATTGCCAAATTACATTACATAAAAGGATTATATTCTGGTATAATGTCCAGTGTACAGATTCCACAGCTTTTTGTCAGTGTTAATGTTATACCTAATGAATGCCGAGTTTGAAATTTAATTAAAACAAAAAGAGAGTAAAGTGTCTTTTGTAGTCTAGGTTTCAGGCTCTGTTTGTAGTGCATGCAAATTACTTTATGGCTTTTCTGAAAACTACATGCAGATACTCAGTAGCATTTACCTTACTACTGAAATGGAAAACCCAGTAATAAAATGGGCAATAGTTTAAGAAGATTGATTCAAATGTTAAATACATATTATATCTGCTTGGCCTTTATGGGCATCTAACACCTATACTTTAATTTTAGACAGGACTTACTGGTCTTTTCTCATGTCATTTTCTCTTGGTTTATGTGGCATTTGTGAAAATGCTTAAATGCTCATCCTAAGATAACGGATAATTGATGTACTTGTTTGTGAAAGTTCCACTAAGATCACAGAAATGACTACTAATTAAATTACTTCTGTCCTTGAAGACATACCTCTGCCTTTAGAAGCTTATGACTTAGTGGAAATCCATTAGAGTCAAAATTCCCATAATAAAAATGGCTGCCCCTTCCATTTCCTTTTTTTGCTTTCTCCTCCACTTCTGGTTCTTCTCTTCTTTCCCTTGCCTTTGGACGCATTTGCTTAAAGATAGGACAGGATTAATGAGCTATGAAAAAGGAAGAGCAGGGGCTACCTGGCTGGCTCAGTCACTAGAATATACCATTCTTAGTCTCGGGGTTGTAAATTCAAGCCCCACAGTCGATGTAGAGATTTACACTTTGTAAATACACAATAGAAAACCAACTGAAAGTTGGTCAGGTAACCTTTTTTTTTTTTTTTTTAAGATTTTATTTATTCATTAGAGACAGAGACTTAGGCAGGGGGAGAAGCAGGCTCCTTGTGGGGAGCCCAATGGGGAACTCAGTCCCAGGACTCTGGAATCACGCCCTGAACCAAAGGAAGATGCTCAACCACTGAGCCACCCAGGCGTCCCTCAGGAAACCATTAATTGAATTGCTTTTACATACCCTATCATAAGATCCTTTCGTAAAGAATACAGGCATTTTAGGGGTACCTGTGTGGCCAAGTCACTTAAGCATCTGCCGTGGGCTCAGATCATCATCCCAGGGTCCTGGGATCAAGCCCCACATTGGGCTCCCTGCTCAGTGGGGCATGTGCTGCTTCCTCTCCCTCTTCTGCTCTCTCTACTTGTACTCTCTCTCTCTTGCTCTTGTGCATGCTTTCGTGCTCTCTCTCTCTCTCTCTCTCTCAAAAAAAAAAAAAAAAAAAATCTTAAAAAAAAAAATACAGGCATTCTTGATCTCATTTCTCTCCCAACTCTCCACCTGCATCCTGTGCTTCAAAGGTACTGAATTAACAGCCCAGCCAAGATTTCAGCACACATCTCTAAACCAACTTTATACTATACCAAGTATAAAGGAATTAATCCAGGTTAGTTAATATACTTTTTTTAATCCCAGAACTTAATGGAGACAAGTTTATTGAAGAATATTTTAAGATAGTTAGCTTGTCTTACTACAGTCAGACTCTGTACTTTGTTCTTCTATACATTATAACATTACTTGCTTAAAAATAAGTACTTATGTACGAAGAGGACCTTCCCTCTTGACTCAAATACTAGTATTTATGACTACATTATAAATGAGCCTGAGCTACTACTCAGAGTGAGCTAATTAAGAAATTGAAAAGTTAGTATACATTGTCCATGATATAACTGAAAAGTAATTTCAGTTTATTTAGTAAAGAGTTTGCTTTGTATCTATTGTGCAAGAATTTTTGTTTTTGCCATTGAGATTTAATGGTAAGGAGATATACATCATAATAAGTATAAAAGCATATGTACATTTTTTAACGTGATGACTTCCTCTAGTCCAAAATTTAAATCTCTCATACCGTAGGCAAAGTCAGTGAGTTGTAGCTCCAGAATTTCTGTGTATAAGGAGCTATAAAATGACATTTGATTGCTAGTGTTTTTTTCATCACAGTGGTACCTTTTTTTTTTTTAGATTGTTTATTAATTAAAAGTGGCTTTTAGGAAAGTTGATATAGAAAAAAGTAATATCCTACTTATTTTGTAAACCAAGATGTATTTTTTAAATGAAGTAAGTTTTGTGAAGTAGAACATTTTGATTGCTAGTTTGCTATTAAAAGTAGTTGACGTCCATTCCATTCTGGCTTATCTAGAATATATTTCTTTATATCTGGAATGGTCTTTCTAACTAGAGTTGAGCCAAACTAGAGGATATTCAGTGTATTTCATACTGAAATGAAGTACAGTATTTGGTATCATTTTTTTGTAGGGTGAGGTTTGTCCTTCTCAGGATCACAATGTGTTATAGCAAAAACAAACAACATTGATGCATAAATTTCAATACTCTAGGTTAGCAAGAACATTTATAAATTATCACCATGACAAAGGAGTAGGCAGGAGTTGAGAAGTGCAGTGTTGCCAATATTGGGGATTGAAGAGCATCGGAATACAACTCCTCAGGTGTGTTATGATCCTAAAGGTACTAAGGAGTTGAACTTGGCTTTCATAAGTAGGTATTTGAGTATGAGTAAATCAGATGCTCTCTATCAAGCCCTGTAAGAAATTTCTGTAAGATTTCAGGATGTGGCATGGGTGGTTTTTTTAAAATAAATTTTTATATAATCTGACACATAAATCATCTTGAAATTTATTTGCCCATGTTGGCTTCTTTCCTACTGATATTTTAATAGTTTAATTGAGATAAAACTGATACACCATAAAATTCACCTATTTAAAGTTTACAGTTCATTGAATTTTAGTATACTCCCAAAGTTATGTAACCACTAGCACAATCTAATTTTAGAACAGTATTATGACTTCAGAAAGAAACCTCATATCCATTAAGGTATTCTATAAAATCTTGTTGTAGTTCTGATCTGCATTTCACTAATGATGAAAGAAGTTAACACCTTTTCGTGTACTTACTGGCTACTGTTGATTTTATGTGGATATCAAGATGTTTGTTGTAGCTTTTATGCACTCTACAATTACTGAATATTTAGGGTCTGTGTTCCATGTAAAATGCCAGTGTATATATGAACGTATTAAAGACTTAGCTGTATATCACTTTGGAGAATTGGAGAGAGATTGATTCATCTGTTTTCCAAACTTAGCAGATACATAGAATAGGGACCAGTCTGCCTGAGATAGTCCCAGTTAATGCCTGTTGTGATATAATTATAAGAGTGCCCTCTATCACTTTGAAGTGCCCTGATTTGGGCAATAAATTATATGGCCATCCTACTCACAATTAACTTAAAGTACTTAAATACACACTTGCTACTTATTGGATCAGAATCTCCAAGAAAAGAGCCTGAAAATACGTTTTTAGGAACTTCAAGGTCAAACACATGTATATTATTCTAGCAGAATACTGGTGTTGCTCTGTGACCCAAACCCAATTATCTTTGTTTTAGTGGGACAGTGAGTTACAAGTTAAAATTGGAGAGGAATAATTTCATTTGATAGGCTGGTACCATCCTTCTCCTTAAAATAATGATAGAGGAGGAATATTTCATAACACACAAGTTGGACTAGCTCTGAGGGGCAAGAGTATGGGAAAGGAAAGTGAAATAAATTTATAGAAGTAGGGTGGTCTCAAGATGAAGGCAATGAACAAAACTGAGCTTCTTGGTAATATTTCCTATTGAATTTGATGAGAATAGAAGAGAGATTCATGAAGATGTTCTTCATACCTGAGAACTGGGAGCAAGAACTAATGACAGGGGTGTGGAAGAAGTTCTTTCAGATTCTGAGGCTCTGTGACAGAAGAAAGAATGTGGTACCATTGGTTTTTATTTTTTTAGGGGTCAGTGAGATTTGAGAATGTTTGTACACATGGTCATTTTTAAGTCAGAGATCTGTATTTGTAAACAGGTGTCAGAGATGCCCATCCAAGTTTTAAGATTTTTTTTTTCTAATGGTCTTTAAGATGAAAGCAAACACATTTGACTCAGTATAAAGTGAGTAATATGTACTTACTATTTATGGAGGATCTTATACTGAGCCATTCACATTTGGTCTTTTTTTTTTTTTTTTTTTTTTTTTTTTACATTTGGTCATTTATTGATTACCCTTTACCATCAATGGCACATAATTAAGAAATTAAAGAAGTGGCTGAAAATTTAGGAATTTATCTGTATCCCAATATAACTGTTGCCTCATAATATTTCCATTAGCCAAAAACTCAAGCCAATTCTTGTATGGGCTATAATGCCAAGGAACACAGCCTTAAATAATTATCCATACCACAGTATTTCATCCAAAAATCCGTTGGATGGGGGGAAGGGCTTTTTTTTTAAGCTTTATTGAGGTATAATGGATGTACAATAAACTGTATATATTCAAAGTGTATTTAGAAGAGATGCTGGTTTTTTAATTGATACTATGGCAAGTCTGCCATTATAATTTGTCTTCTAAGCATACTGAGTGGAGAAATGAAACAGCTTGTTAATTTAACTTGGTGAAACTGTCAAGAATTATTTATAGTAAGATGATTTACACTGGATTATTATTAAGACTCGTCCATATTTATGGAACAAGTACTCTTGTCTCCAAAAGCTAGTGACTTTTCATTTGTATACATTATCTGTGAAAATGAGAGCAAATAGGTGCCAAATGAAGAACACAATAGTAAGTTCTTGAGAAGTTGAAAAGAATAAGGAATGGCTGAACTGGGAAGGTTAGGGAAAGTTGTGAGAAAGAAAGTAAATCATGAAACGGAAAGGGTCCATTGGGAGTTTGAGCTAGAGTTTGAAGAATAGATTTGATTTACCAGGCAGACATGGATAAAAGAACATTCTAGAGAAAGAAAGAATGGTGAGTAGAGGTAGTGAAAGGTGAGTAGTCTGATTTGGCTGCAGTCTAGGATGGCTGAGGGGAAATAAAAATTGAAAGTTAAGTTTGGGCAAAATTATGGAAGATTCTAAATGCCAAACTAAAGGATTTAAATTGTGTCCTCCGAGTCAAAGGGAACTACTGAAGATTTTCTGGAGCAAGATAGTTAATTTCATATTTCATTGCCTTATTTTACTTGGGCTGTATTTTTCTTAAGGTTTTTTTTTTTTTTAAAGATTTATTTATTTATTCATGAGAGACAGAGAGAGAGAGGCAGAGACACAGGCAGAGGGAGAAGCAGGCTCCATGCACCGGGAACCTGACGTGGGATTCGATCCCGGGTCTCCAGGATCGCGCCCTGGGCCAAAGGCAGGCGCCAAAACGCTGCGCCACCCAGGGATCCCTCTTAAAGTATTTATAATGCCGGATGCCTGTGTGGCTCAGCAGTTGAGCCTCTGCCTTTGGCTCCGTGGGTGGTCCTGGGGTCCTGGGACAGAGTGCCTCATTGGGCTCCCTGCAGGGAGCTGCTTCTCCCTTTGCCTATGTCTCTGCCTCTCTGTCTCTCATGAATGAATGAATGAATGAATGAATGAATGAATGAATGAATGAGTAAGTAAGTAAATAAATAAATAAATAAATATTTTTTTTAAAAGGTATTTATAATGCTTCTTCTGCCTCTCTATGCTGTTAACCTTTTTTCCTTTAATACCTCAATTGTGGTTATCAGGAAATCGATTTTTAAATTCTTTTCTTTTAAAGTGGGTTCCATGTACCGCAAATTGACTTTTATAGACAACCTGTCACCTTACTTTTTTTTTTCTGGAATATCATAAAGGATCTGTAGAGGTTATAGATGTAGACTTGAGGGGAAAGTAAGAAAGTCCAAAGAGTATTTTTCTGTTCTCATCGTTTGTTAATTTCATAACTTTAAATATACAGATAAAAACTGCATTTAAAATATAAAGAAGTACACATAAAGCAGTTCAACTTTTTATCTTAAAGCCAAATTCATAACCCTAAGTGGTGGAAATATGCTACTTTTAATGGGTTGTGAGACCTTAATAATACAATTTTCTTAAGCCCATATTGGATTATGTGTACTTTTAATACTTTCAGGGCCTTTAAATTACTTTTCTGTTTTTATTTTCTAGTATTATCTGACTACTTTTTTATTTCCTAGGAATTAACTGTCCCTTAAATGTGACACTACATAAATTGTTTTCATTTGAACTTCTGCAGGAGTCTCTGATCTGGTTCTACTATATTGTTCATTCATTTGTTCAGTCAGCAATTACTTCAAAAAAACATTTAGTGAATGCCTGCCATGGGCCAAGCCCTGACTTTGAATATACAAAAATCAGTGATTTGGATTCTTGCCCTGGAGGAGCCCAGTCTAATAGGAGAGACAGCCTAAATAAGCAATTACAAATCCACTTCATAATTTGTTTTGTTTTGTTTTTTATAAAAAAGCGTGTTGTGGTACATACAGGGCACAATGGAGCAACATCCTGCCTTAATTCTTACCTTCCCATTTCTCTTTTATTCTTAACAGATACAACTTTATTTTTTAAGATTGTATTTATCTGAGAGACAAAGTGAGGAAGAGCACCAGCGGGGTATGGGATAGAGGGAGAAGTAGACTCCCTGTTGAGCAGGGAGCCTGATGAGGGGCTCAAACCAGGGATTCAAGGATCATGACCTGAACCAAAGGCAGACTTAATGGACTGTGCCACCCAGGGCACCCAGATATAACTATTAATAATAGCAAAGTAGCTTCTAAAGCAAAAAGGTATTACTCAAGTTTAAAAAAATAAGACTTTATAGAGGTAGAAGTTTCAGTTCAAAAAGAAAACAGTCATTTTAAATTATATGTACCTAATTGACAGAACTGTAAGAAAATTGATAAGCAACAATAATAGGGAATACCATATACACTGAGAGCACAGGAGTGATAAAATTTCATTAATCTGCATAATTAATCCCCTACATGTGTCAAAAAAAACATTTAAAGATGAAATGGACAAAGCTTTTCGTGTTTAACCATACTATTTCTTAAAACACAAGGTTAACCCTACTCAGATCAAACAACTGAATGTTCCCTAAACTCCTCATGCATTTTCTCACTTCTAGTCTTTGCTCCTAATATTTCTTTGAACTGAAATAACCATTTATTAATCCTTCCTTCCCTATGTATGTCACGTGTTTCTATAACCTATTTTTTAAATGCCAGTTTTGTTTTGAAACATACCAGAAGTGCTTTCTCCTATTTCTTCTTCTGAGGCATTATATATGTGTCATTTTTAACTTCATTACTCTGAAACTGTTATATTTAGTTCATCATGTACACAACCTCTCCTCCATTAACCACCTGCCTATCTACCCCTATATAGAAGCACTGCTCCATTTTAAGATTACCTGAGGTCAAGGACTTTGTCACCATGATATAATACCTTATATACCACTGTACTTAATAAATGTGGATTTAAACATAATTAGATATCTTGTATTGATTGAGGAGAATAGTAGAACTCAACTTTACAGCTCTAGAATATTTTAGCAGATTTAGAAAAAGAAACTTTTTCGTAAATTCAGACATATCCTATTTAAAGGTAAAATTTTGTCAAAACTTTATCTTGAATAAAATTTCTCCTTGGTTTAAGTGTGACTGATAAGAAATAATTACAATCTGATAGCTGGCAGATACCCTTGGTTTACATGACTCACACCCTCTTCATTAGCCTGAGGCCATATCCCAGTTAATGCCGTATCTCGTATCTCCGTGTTACAGTGTTAGATGGATTGCCCATGAACTTATCCTTCATGATAGTCTCATGTTTCCTCTCTGGACCAAAGCATGTCTTCGTAGCTGCCTGAGGAACTTGTGTTTTTGTCTGTTTGGGAGAATTGATTTTCAAAAATGCTGGTTGACATTGTCATCTTTGGAACACTGCTATATAAAAAACTGGTAGTGTAATTATTAAGGATAAATACTAACATGGAAAAAATGTTTTATAGTATGCTTTTATTCTGTTAAGCCATACTGAAATTAACTTTTGTAGAAACCTTTTCAGAGAAATGCTAGCCCCCCCGTTCACCCATTTTGTTTCACAGTAAATTCTCATTACTGTCTTATTTCACCAAGGCCCATTGCCTTCACCTTATTGCTAGATCACCCACGTGGCCTCCATTCTGTGGGTGGTGTTAAAAGAAAATACAGAAGTAAGAGTATTTAACCTTTTCTTTAATCAATGACTGCTTGGACTTGCTTTTAATTCTCTTTTGTATTCCACAGCCACCATTTACAGTTTTTCTTTTCTCTATCTTTAAGCTCCCTTGCCTCCTGTTATTTTCATAAATGAATTTCTCTCCTGTTTTACTCACGACATTGAGGCTATTTGTTATGTACGTGATCACTGAATAGGCGTGGGCACTTTAAAATACCTGTCTCCATACCCATACTCTTTTTTTCTTCTATGACTCTAAAGTGAAGAGATGTCCCTCTCCTTCAAACCTACTCCTCAGCTTTCTTTAGAATGTGTTGATCTCTAACTATATTCCAGTTTGTGATAGGCTTTCTAGGAAACACAAGAGTGAGCAAGAGATATATATATTTTTGAGAGAGAGTGCACAGAGTGGGGGCAGAGAGAGAACCTTAAGCAGCCTCCACAACCCTGAAATCATGACCTGAGCTGAAATCAAGAGTCAGACACTTAACTGACTTAGCTACCCATGCATGCCCAAGATAAAATTCTTTAAAGAAGCTTACTGGCCTGTGTTTGTGCTGTCTATAGTAATCTCATCCTTTTCATTTGTTCATTTTTATTTATATTCCTAGAAGTAGTAGAGAATTTTTTTTTAAAGATTTTATTTATTTATTCATGAGAGACAGAGAGAGAAAGAGGCAGAGACATAGGCAGAGGGAGAAACAGGCTCCATGCAGGGAGCCCGACGTGGGATTCAATCCCAGGACTCCAGGATCATGCCCTGGGCCGAAGGCAGGCGCCAAACCGCTGAGCCACCCAGGGATCCCTAGTAGAGAATTTTTTAATGAAAAGGAGAAATCTTGTTTTCCCTCAAGTTGATAAAAGGTGGAAGCCTCTTTAAAATTATACCTTCTCCTTCTTCCCATTTGGGATTTCTGGAAGAGTATATTATGTCTTGAAAGTTTATGGTAGCAAAAAACCAAACCAAAACAAACAAAAAAAACACGTGAAGCTCTCTACTTTGGTAAATACTCCCATATCTATTTGACTAATCCCAACCTTTCAAACAGTTTAAATCCAGTAATTTCTTAGTTCATATGTGTAATTATACATATGAAATATATGTGATATATATACAAAATTATATATACACTTGACCCTTAAGCAGCCACAGATTTGATCTGCATGGGTTTACTTCTATGTGGATTTTTTTTTTTTTAGAGATTTTATTTATTTATTCATGAAAGACATACACAGAGAGAGAGGCAGAGATATAGGCAGAGGGAAAAACAGGCTCCATCCAGGAACCTGGATGTGGGACTTGATCCTGGGACTCCAGGATCACAGCCTGAGCCAAAGGCAGATGCTCAACCACTGAGCCACCCAGGCAGCCCTCTGTGGATTATTTTCAAAAAATACAGTATGTACTATAAGTATATTTTCTCACAATTTTCTTAACATTTTGTCTACCTTACTTTATTATAAAAATGATACATGATATACATAATCTACAAAATATGTGTTGTTTATGTCATTGGTAAGGCTTCCAGTCAGCAGTAAGTTGTTAGTAGTCAGTTTTGAGGGAATCAAAAGTTACGTGTGATTTTTCAACTATGCAGGGGTCAGTACCGATAGTCCCTGTGTTGTTCAAGGGTCAGAGGGGTGTGTGTGTGTGTGTGTGTGTGTAAAATTCCATGCTCTAATATACACTAATACAGTATGTCATTGAAATGTGGTGCTTTTATGTATAGTTAATATGTGTTCTGTTTATGAGTTTGTGTGTGCACAACCCTAAACTTACTAGGACAAAAAAGTCTTGAAACTGGGTGATTGGCAGGTTTTGGGTTTTTTTATTGTGGTAAAATACATGTAATAAAATCTTGCCATCTTAACTATTTTTAAGTGTACATTTCAGTAATGTTAAGTATCTTCATGTTGTACAACCAAACTCTAGAACTCATCTTGCAAAAACTGAAACTTACGCCCATTAAACAATAACTCCCCATTCAATCTTCCCCAGCTCCCAGCAGCCATCATTGTGCCTTGGATTTCTGTGAATTTGGCTATTCTAGAGACCTCAAGTGGAATCATAACAGTATTTGTCTTTTTGTAACTGGCTTATTTCATTTAATGTAATGTTATCAAGGTTTATCCACGTGTCAGAACTTCCTTTTTTTTTTTTTTTTAATTAAGTTTTTAATTTTAATTCTGGTATAGTTGGGCAGCCCCAGTGGCTCAGCAGTTTAGCACCGCCTTCAGCCCGGGGTGTGATCCTGGGGACCCGGGATCGAGTCCCACATCAGGCTTCCTGCATGGAGCCTCCTTCTCCCTCTGCCTGTGTCTCTGCCTCTCTCTCTCTCTCTCTCTCTCTCTCTCTCTCTGTGTGTGTCTCATGAATAAATAAATAAATAAAAATCTTAAAATAATTCTGGTATAGCTAACACATAACATACCAGGATTATAATAGTTTCAGGTGTATAATACAGTGATTCAGTAATTCTGTATATTACTCCAGTAAACTCATCAAGATAAGTTTACTCTTTAATCCTTATGATCTATTTCACTCATTCGCCTACTTCCCCTCTTGTAATCATCAGTTTGTTCTGTATAGTTGAGTCTGTCTCTCTTTTTTTTTTTTTTTAAGATTTGTATTTATTTTATTGAGAGAGGGAGAGAGAGCATGCTCACATGCCTGTGCGAGGTGGGCAAGGGGGCACAGGGAGAGAATTTCAAGCAGACTCCCCACCATTGTACAGAGCCCAATGTAGGCTCAGTCCCACGAACCATGAGATCATGACCTGAGCTGAAGCCAAGTGTCAGATGCTCAGCCAACTGAGCCACTCAAGCACCCCACTTTTTCTTTTTTTCTTTTTAAAGACTTTATTTTTAAGTAATCTCTACAGCGAATGTAAGGTTTGAAGTCAAAATCCCGAGATCTAGAGGCACATGTCTGTCTTCTCTTTTTTTTCCCCCCTTTTTTCATTTGTTTTGTTTCTTAGGTTCCACATGTGAGTGAAATCATATGATATTTTTTTCTCCGACTTACTTTGCTTAGCATTTTATGCTCTAGCTCCATCTATGTTATTGCAGATGGCACAATTTCATTCTTTTTTTTTAAGATTTTATTTATTTACTCATGAAAGACAGAGAGAGGCAGAGACACAGACAGAGGGAGAAGCAGACTCCCTGCGGGGAGCCGGATGTGGGACTCAATCCTGGGACTCCAGGATCACGCCCTGAGCCGGAGGCAGGCGCCGAACCGCTGAGCCACCCAGGGATCCCCAATTTCATTCTTTTTTATGACTGAATATATTCCCTGTCTTTTTTATCCATTCACCTATCAGTGGACACTTGGGCTGCTCCCCTAATTTGGCTGTTGTAAATAATACTGCAATAAGCATAGGAGTTCATGTATCACTTTGAATCAATGTTTTTATATTCTTTGAATAAGTACCCTGTAGTACGATTACTGGATTGTAGGGTAGTTCTCTTTTTAACTTTGAGGAACCTCATATTGCTTTCCACAGTAGCTGCACCAGTTTGCATTTTCACCCACAGTGCACAAGGGTTCCTATTTCTCCACATCCTTGTCAACACTTAACTGTTTCTTGTGTTGTCAATTTTAGCCATTCTCAAAAGTGTGAGGTGATATCTTATTGTAGTTTTGATTTGCATTTCCCTGAAGATGTCATGTTGACCATCTTCTTTTGTGCTTGTTGGTCATCTGGATGTATTCTTTGGAGAAATGTCGGTTCATGTCTTCTGCATATTTTTAATTGGGTTGTTTTTTAGGTGTTGAGTTATATCTGTTCTTAATAGATTTTGGATACTAACCCCTCATTGGATTTGTCTTTACAAATATCTTCTCTCTTTCTGTAGATTCCCTTTAATTTTATTGATTGTTTCTTTCACTGTACAGAAGCTTTTAAACATTATTTTTTTTTTAATTTTTTTATTTATTTATGATAGTCACAGAAAGAGAGAGAGAGGCAGAGACACAGGCGGAGGGAGAAGCAGGCTCCATGCACCGGGAGCCTGATATGGGATTCGATCCCGGGTCTCCAGGATCGCGCCCTGGGCCAAAGGCAGGCGCCAAACCGCTGCGCCACCCAGGGATCCCTGTACAGAAGCTTTTAATTTTGATGTAGTCCCAATAGTTTATTTTTGCTTTTTTAGGCATTTTTATTTTTTTAGACATAACTAGAAAAATGTTGCCGTAGCCAATGTCAGAGAAATTACTGCCTGTTTGTATTTTCTCTCTTCTAGGATTTTTATGGTTTCAGGTCTCACATTTAGATCTTTAATCCATCTTGAATTTATTTTTGTATATGGTGTAAGAAAGTGATCCAGTTTCATTCTTTTGCATGTTGCTCTCCAGTTTTCCCAACACCATTTGTTGAAGATACTTTTTTTTTTCCGTGTTGCCTATTCTTGTCTCCTTTGTCCAAGATTTATTGACCATATAACTGTGGGATTTATTTCTGAGTTTTCTCTGTTCACTATTGTGATTCCTGCAGTTTTGTAATAAAACTTGAAGTCTGAAACTGATGAAACAAATTGAAGATGATACAAAGAAATGGAAAGACATTCCGTGCTCATGGATTGGAAGAACAAATATTGTTAAAATGTCTATACTAGAGACACCTGGATGGCTCAGTGGTTGAGCATATGTTGAGTGTACCCCTTGGGCTCAGGGCGTGATCCTGGAATTCCAGGATGGAGTCCCACACCAGGCTCCCTGCATGGAGCCTGCTTCTCCCTCTGCCTGTGGTTCTGCCTCTCACTTTCTGTGTCTCTCATGAATAAATAAAGTCTAAAAAAAAAAAGTCTATACTAGACAAAGTAATCTTCACATTTAACATAATCCATATCAAAATACCAACAGCATTTTTCACAGAACTAGAACAAACAATCCTAAAATAGGTATGGAACCATAAAAGACACTGAATAGCCAAAGCAATCTTGAAAAAGAAAAAAACTATAGGTAATTTCCTCCTTTTTTAAGTCTAAGTAATATTCTTTTGTCTGTATATATTACATTTTGTGTATCTGTTCACCTGTTGGTGAACATTTGGGTTGTTCGTATCTTTTGGCTACTATGAATAAGTATACAACTATCCCTTTGAGGGGAATTTATTTCTGAGAGACACAGAGAGAGAGGCAGAGACATAGGCAGAGGGAGAAGCAGGTTCCATGCAGGGAGCCCGATGTGGGACTTGATCCCGAGACTCCAGAATCATGCCCTGAACTGAAGGCAGGCACTAAACCACTGAGCCACCCAGGTGTCCCTTTTTCTGCTTTTTTGATAGTAGATATCCTAATACGTGTGAGATGGCTTTTATTTGCATTTCCCTAGTTTTTTGTGATAGTGAGCATCTTTTCATATGATTATTTGTTATTTGTATATCTTTGAAGAAATTTCTGTTCATGTCCTTTGCCCATTTTTTAATGAGGATATTTGTCTTCTTATTGTTGAGTTGGAATTGTTTTTTGTTTATATCAGATTATGTTAGACTTCAATTTTAAGCAATACTTTAAAAAAAATAAGATTCCATTGTTTAGTGACACTTAAATGTGTTAAAATGTGCTGTACATGTAACTAGAAGCCTAAATATTGGATGCTTCACAAAGTATCCAATATATCCAAAAATATAATGAGGAATACTGGTATTTTTTCCTTAGCAATAATTGAAGCTATATCAGAAATATAGTTAGACACTATATAGCTTCAAGTTGTTTTCAGAGGACTAAGTTAGACATGAGAGAATACCCATTATATCTGGTTTTTAAGAAATTAACTTCACTCTTTAGTCAGTTCTCAGTAAATCAGAGTATAGTATAATTACATAGTTGTAGCATAAAATTAGAATTGTCTGAATTGAAGTTGTTTTCAAGTTGTATTATAAACTTCTTAGGATTTCCTAAGTTTACAGCTCAGTTTATTAAAGTTGAAAGTATCAGTAATCAGGACACCTGGGTGGTTCAGTGGTTGAATATCTCTGCCTTCGCCTCGCCCTGATTCCAGGGTCCTGGGATTGAGTCCAGAATCAGGCTCCTTGCAGGGAACCTGCTTCTACCCCTGCCTGTGTCTCTGCCTCTCTCTGTGTGTCTCTCGTGAATAAATAAATAAGTAAGAATCTTAAAAAAAAAAAAAAAAAAAAGAATGAATGAATCAGTCATCTAAGGAATGCTGTTACTAAAATTCTAGTATCTATAGTAGCTATTTCATAAATATTTTAGACTGCACATCTGGGATAAGCTGAATATTTCTTTAAAGACTTTCATTTTTGTCTCTAGTCTTCAAAACTTTAACAGTGCTGTATAAGACATTTATATTTGAAAAGAAATTAACATTCACCAAGATACAATGAAAAAAAGTAGATGAGAAAGTTGAAAGCCAATGAACTGCCAGAAGCTTCTGAAATATATAAGTACTCCTTTTTTCCTAAGACTAATATTTCTTTAAGAGAACCTCCACTTATATTAGTTTCCTTAGGATTTTGTAGATCGAGAGGAGCAGTTTATGACCTAAGCCATCTGATAACAGTAAAGATCCCAGGCTTTTGTTATGGCTGGTAAATATTCCTAGCAGTACCAGTAGGAATCAATCCTCGTCCACGGAAAAGGCATTTTGCAGAGCAAGATCTAATTTTAAAGGGGAATCTAAGACAAAGCCATGTCCTTTCCCTTAGTATCACCTTTTTTATATCATATATTTTTGGAATATTATTATGGGTGGAATTATAACCCCCACCCACAATGCAAAACTCTTACATTGAAATCCTAACCTCCAGGACCTTAGAATATAACCTTGCTTGGAAATAGAGTCATTGTAGATAATTGGTCAAGATTAAGTCCTTCTGGAGTATGATGATCCTCTAATTCAGTATAACTGATATCCTTTAAGAAAGGTGAAATTTGGAAATAGACACTTATGCAGGTAAAACACCACTTAAACAGGAAGCCTGCCATTGAAAGTCAAGGAGAGAGTCCTGGAAAAGACCCCTCAAAAGGAACCAATCCTGCCAGCAACCTTAATTTTTGACTTGTAACTTCTAGAACTATGAGACGATATATTTCTGTTGCTTAAGCTTAAGTTGTAGTATTTCATGGCAGCAGCCTCAGCAAATTAATACAAACATGAAATGGTACATGTCCATTCTGTCCTAGCAAATAAACAAATGTACTCCTTTGTGCTGATGATATAATCCTGCTGTTGGATTCAAGAACCAATTTAAAAAGCCAGTAGACAACCATCAAGGAAATGCAAATCAAAACCACAGTGAGATACTACTTCATCCTACTGTCTATAATCAAAACACCAGATAAGAACAAATGTTATTGAAGATGTAGAGAAACTAGAATCTTATACCACCCGTGGTTATTAAAATGGCCCAGCTGCTTTGAAAAACCACCAGTTCTTCAAATAGGTAAGCATTTAAATGATTGAACATTAGTTACCATAGACCCAGGAATTCCATTGTTAGGTGTATAACCAACAGAAAAGAAAATGTAAGTTCATAGAGAATTTATACATGAATGTTCATAACATCATTATTTGTAATAGTGAAAAAAATGGAAACAACACAAATTCCTTCAACTAATAAATAAATAAACAAAATTGAAACCCTTCTAAGTAAAAGAAGACTGTCACTGAAGATCACATATTTTATGATTCCATGTATATAAGATAAGATGTCCAGAATAGGTAATCTCTGGAGACACAAAGTAAATTAGTGGTTGCCTGGGGCTGTGAGAATGGGGGGAGTTAAGGGATATTGGCTAAGGGGAAATGTTTTTTTGTTGTTGCTTTTTTTTTTTTTTGGATAATGAAGATGTTCTGAAATTGTAGTAAATTTGTACAATTCTTTGAATATACTTAGAGCACTGGATTAGACACTTAAATGGGAAAATTGTTTGGTATATGAATTATATCTTGATAAAGCAGTGTTTTAAAAATCATGGTAAATCACAGTAATTTGTGGGTGGGAAAAACGATTGAGTAATCATTTATTACATGTACTGTCTTTCAGGTTCTTTATTAAATACTAGGTAGAAAAAGACAAGAGACATATGTTCCTTCTTAGTTGTAGAGACAGAATCCTTAACAACTAAATTTAATAAAACAAAAATCAAAATTGTCATTTTGATTGAAGCAAACTCACTAGAGTTCAGGGCGGGGGGAACTATTAAAATTCCTCTGCTTAAGTTCTCTAGATATGGGACGCCTGGGTGGTTCAGCGATTGAGCATCTGTCTTTGGCTCAGGGCATGATCCCAGAGTTCCAGGATCGAGTCCCACATCAGGCTCCCTTTGAGGGGCCTGCTTCTCCCTCTCCCTATGTCTCTGCCTTCTCTCTGTGTCGCTCATGAACAAATAAATAAAATCTTTAAAAAAAAAAGAGTGGGATCCCTGGGTGGCGCAGTGGTTTGGCGCTTGCCTTTGGCCCAGGGCGCGATCCTGGAGACCCGGGATCGAATCCCACATCAGGCTCCCGGTGCATGGAGCCTGCTTCTCCCTCTGCCTATGTCTCTGCCTCTCTCTCTCTCTCTCTGTGACTATCATAAATAAATAAAAATTAAAAAAAAAAATAAAAAATAAAAAAAAAGAGTTCTCTAGGTATTACAATTTTATTTTCCTATATAGCTAGATATCTCTGTAGCTTCCTATAGAAATGTATTTTACCCTTTTAAGATGCTACAGGTTAAAGATTGAATAACATAAAACATAGACTAAAGCCTAGGCTCTAGAAAAGGCTCATACAACCTTTTTTCCTCTCTTAATCAGTGATTTAAACCCTAAGTAGGCTCTAATCTAGAGATCCAGAACTGGGAGTCTAGGACAAGTACCCTTCTTGTCCCACTTGTTCAGCAATAGCAATTAGCAATATAATTATCCTAAGGTGGTATTTTTAAAAATATTTTATTTATTTATTCATGAGAGAGAGAGAGAGAGGCAGAGGGAGAAGCAGGCTCCATGCAGGGAGCCCGATGTGGGACTCCAGGATCACACCTTGGCTGAAGGCGGCACTAAACCGCTGAGCCACCGGGGCTGCCCCTAAGTTGGTATTTTTTTTGTTGGTTTACTCCTTGTTTTCTAGGAAAGGATTTTGCCTTTTATTTTGTTTTTGCTTTACTAATTTATTTTATTAGTAAATAGTAAAATTTACTAATGGAATTTATCTTGTTTCTTTTTAATTTTCCTTAGTGGTTACCCTTTTTTACTGTGCATATTTAACATAAATATCATTAGTGTCTTACTCTACTTCCCAAACAATACCAAGGCTCTTTGAACTCTTTATCTCTGATTAGTGTTCTGCTCCTTTAATTTTAAGCAATAGGAATACAAAGCATACCAACCTAACAAAAGGGGGATTCTGTAGAATTTCTTTTATTAGACTACTAATTTGATTCATGAGGGTTCCACGAATTAGGATTCGTGACCTAAGCTCCTCCCAAAGGTCTTACCTCCTAACAGCATCACATTCGGCATTAGGATTTCAACATGAATTTCCGGGGGACCATTCAGATCACAGTACTTGATAGACAGCGCTCAAGTGTTAGTCATTATTATCTTTGTTGTCAGCATTTTGTCATGTTGGAATTAGAGCTAAGGAAATGAGGGATCAGTAGTTCATTAATTACAATTTTTTATTAAGATTTTTGGAGCTGTAGCATTTGGACCATTTACTGGTAACGTATACCTTATTATTGACTGAATTATTAAGTACAGAAAGTGGGGTTAAATGTAGCTTGGAGAGACTTAGGAAAGAACATTTAGTACTAAGGGTTGTCAACTCTTGGAATTGGTTGTCATGGGAGATGGGAAAAATTTTATTTATCAAACCAAAGTTTATGAACATAATTTATGGTGATTTGGTTAGTATTTTATATTTTTAGGTGGCTTAAATGTATTTTGAAACCCTTCCTCATTTTGTATATTGAAAATTATTAATATCATAAAAAGGCAGTCTTAGTTTTTGTAATTTCTTTGCGAGATGTAGACTGTTAAAATTCTTTTTCAGACTTCCTAAAGTGATAACATTCTGGTATGATTAATTTTTTTTCTGTCATTTGATCTTTAGTGTGAGTTTTTAAATATTTTTCATATTTGTATAGTTTCCTATTATGCCTGAAGATTAGGGCAGATATGCTTATTTATCTGGGTTTTTAAAAACCTACTTTGAACTATGAACTAAGTTTTTAAAGCTTGATATGTTTGTGTAAATGGAAGTCTTTTTACCAAGTAATGAAATACTCACTTGCTAAATTAAAGAAAAAAGAAATACTCCGATTTATGTCTTTTAGTATGCCCGGTAGATATGACTGAACAATCTATAAAATATTTTGCTGTCATCATGTATAATTCAGCTTGCAGCTGTTCCATAACTTCTAAATCAATTCAGTAGAAAGTGTTGAGATTTTGAAATGACCAAATTACCAAGTTTTCCCTGCAGTGATGGCATAGGACCTACTTTATTTTTATTTACAAAGTCAGTGCACGTACATATTTTTTTTTTGCAAGACCTCTGTTCTAAATCATTTAATGTTTAAAATTTCAAGTTTTTATGAATCATTAGTAACATTGTGGGCATACTAAAAATTGAAGGCTGTTTAACTAAAGAATTTAATCCAGACGTGCTGCAGATGAATTTAAGTTCCTTTGTCTTTCTTAGTTCTAATCCATACATAAAGCATTTTTACTTTACCGCCAGCTGCGATATTATGATACATTTCTTTCTAAATCAATTTTAAAACCATTTCATTAAGATTTATACTAAAAATGAAAATTATAGTTGAAATATTTAGAATTATGGAATCTTTGAGTTAGAATAAAATATGTGAGTTGTGGTGGCTACTTTGCAGTGCTTCTCCATACCAGTACAGTTCTGCTTCCTTGGACATCAGGCACACTACACTTCCCAGCCCCACTGCAGTTAAGTGGTGCCACATGAGTCCATCAGAAGATGAGCAGAAGAGACTGTCATGGAGGGTAGGTGCTTGGATAGCAGAGACATTAGAGAAGGAAGCAAGAAGCCACAGGTGGAAGTGGCATGAATCTCTGAATCACCACATGGAGGGCAGATAGTGTATATTTTAGGTTTTGCAGGCTACATACCATTCTTGTCGGGCATTTTTTGTCATTTGTTTTATATTGTTTTCACAAATCTTTAAAAATGAAGAAGCCATGCTCGCTCAAGGGACATATGAAATGAGCTAGAGAGTCACCTGACTGGTACCAAATATGTGGTGCAAGTGAAACAGAAGTTTTTGCATTAATCCCCTGAGTTGTAGATGTTAATTATTACAGCATAACTGACTAACGCACAGGTGATCTCATCTGATATGCTTACCCCACCAGATTCCTGAAGAATGCTTCTGACATCTGGAATCTCCATACTGCACATTCTGTAAAAGGGCCTATTTCTTTATAGTTCAACTCCACATGTAAGAAACTTTTCTCTTTTTAGTAAGCCAGATCCTTAATTCCATTTTATTTATTGGTTCCACTTGTGCCTCTGGATAAAGTTTATACTTTTGGCAGCTTTTTATTAGCATATGATAGTTTTCAAATCTCTCCCAGAGTTTTTATTCTGAAAACAGAATAAAATATATTAAATTATTTTTAAAAATTAAACTCAGAATAAAATTATAAAAACTAGAAAGTGATAAGCTGCACTTAAATTTGGGAAGAAGAGTTGCATAAGTGGTAATTCGATTAGACTCCGTTCATGAGAAGAAACTGTCAACTTTGTGTAAAGCAGTAAAATGACATTTGAAAAATTAATCCAATTGTAGCCTTGGCTTTTGTTTAGTGCAGATATCTTTCTACTATAGTGACAACCAGTATAGCCACATCTATTCAATTAAAGACAACAAATTTTAAAGGAAAAATTGACAGTCTAGAAGAATGTTCACCAGGATGGCTAGACCAAAAATCTAGAAACCATATCACAAAAAAAATTATTAAAGAAATTGGAGATATTGTTACTTCATTTTGAAGAAAAAAGGGGCCATCAGATATCATATGATGACACTCAAGTGTTTATAATGAGATCTAATGTTTTCTCTCTGTATCTTCATAGAGGCTGGCTAATGGCTGTTTGTAGGAATAAGGCATACGAGTATCCAGGGTTAGGGAGACATTAAGATATTAGATCCTCAGGGTTTATGAGCCTTAAGTACTTAGTCCAGAAGTGAATATTAGCTTTTACATTTGATCTTTTAGCCGTCTTTGAGCATCATCCCCAGAGCTTCCATAGCATATTTAGTCATTAACTTTTTTTGAAATCATAAAGCATATGGTCTGTAGTATATTACCAAAAAGTAACCCTATCAACAAATATGGTTATTATTATATGATTTACTCTTCCATCCTACCTCTTAGTAATTAGAGATCTTGTGGTGGTGGTGTTTTTTGATGTTGTCATCGTCTTTTTAAAACCAAGTGCGTTTAATAAAGTATAAATTTGGCTGGAAAAAAATCAGCTATAGGGAAGGTAAATTTCACGTTTCATCTGCAATAAGTATTTACTATTCATTTAATTTCTTGAGATAAATGAGCTCTTCCTTCCTTTTATTTCCTACCTTTCCATTTACTGTTAGCTTGATATCTAGGGTGACCACAGGTACCAGTTTACATCTGTTGCCTTGTGAAAAATAATGTGCCCTCTTTGACTCACCTTTGTCTGGACAAAAAATTATATTGTCATCCTCTCTGTCATTCGCTTATGGCCATGATTGGCAGAAATATCTTGATTCAGGTGTTTGGGATTTTTTTTGACCGATAACTCGATTCCTTCTTTATCCCTTACAACAGCAAGTAGTCTACAGGATGGTACTTGGGTACCCTGAAATCTTTAGCAAGGGGAATAATTCAGGAATGTATATGTCATCACTGTGTAGGGGTCATATAATGTAATTTTTGTTCATGCACCACCAAAGTATTAGAATTGCCTTTTCATTAAAAAAAAAAAAAAAGGAAAATTATCTCTGTTCTGAAGGATTTGGCACATTTTCTTGTTTTCTGAGAATGAAAACTGCATGTCTGCCTTGTTCCGCTTTTGCTACTTTAACCAGACTCCGATTAATCCTCAATCAGATATTTGTATTAGCTATTTTGATAATAAACCTATGTCTTCCTTTCTGTAAATGATTTTATGGTAACTTCTTGTCACTTTAGAAGCCATCTTAAATTTTGGGCAAGGTAATTCATATAAAATCATAACCTTTCAGCACTTAATAAGTGTTAGCCATTATTATTTTTGAAATAAACTGAAGCTTAGTGGAGAAAGTACCCAAAACTGAGTGGAATACTTTTATAACCCTGGTACAGAGAACAAAGACCAGTCACTCAAAATAAGCTAGCTACACAGTACTAGCCTTAAAGTTAGCTTTAATGCTTACAATTTGGCTCTTTATTATATTGTCCTGTAAATTTTGTATCTCTACCTCAGCCTTCAGGTAATCATGGCCAATTGCTTACTTCGTGCATCCTTTTTTGAGAGGAGAATAAGGTTCATCTGAAAGAGCCACATTTCCCACAAGTATAGATACTAGCATGGAGATTTTTATTGATATTTTTATTTTTATTTTTTTTTAATTTTTTATTTATTTATGATAGTCACACAGAGAGAGAGAGAGAGAGAGAGAGGCAGAGACACAGGCAGAGGGAGAAGCAGGCTCCATGCACCGGGAGCCCGACGTGGGATTCGATCCCGGGTCTCCAGGATCGCGCCCTGGGCCAAAGGCAGGCGCCAAACCGCTGTGCCACCCAGGGATCCCCCTATTGATATTTTTATAAACAAATAGTAATACACATTTTAAAAGACAAAATATAAATCAACCAAAATATTGAAAATTAGCCACTAATAAAGTATTATTAAGCAAAGAAAACCACTGTTAACATTTGGCATATATACTTCAAGACTTTGAAAAATGTATTTCTTGCATCTCCTGGCCAGATAGTTATGACTAAATTAATAGGTATTTCCTTTTTTTTTTTTTTTTTTTTTTTTTTAGATTTTATTTATTCATTCATGAGACACACAGAGAGGGTTCCCTTTTTTATTTTAACAAAAAATCAGATCATTCTGTACATACTATTTTGTGGTCTGGTTTTCTTCTTTCACCTAAATATCTTCATTATCTTAGATGCCAATAAAGGAATTTCTGCAGCTTATCAAGTGTATTTCCATTTATTCAGCCAATGCTGTAGTCACTTTACAAGCCATCTAAGTGGCTTTTCAGTTTTTCTAACTGTGCTATGGTACATGTTGTAATTTTTTCTTTTGGATTGAATTCCTCCAAGTAGTCTTCTTGGATCAAAGGATATGTACAATATAATGCTTTTGATATATATTACTAAATTGGACCTCCAAAGCTTTTGGACCATTTTTCATTCCCACAAACAGTGTATGAAAATGCCCATTTTTCTGGGCCCTCCATGCACTTAGCAGAGTTCTCTTCTGTCCTTGCAAGTGAAACATGCTATCCTCTAAAATTGTGCTTTTCTTTAATCAGAAATCTTTCATTTCTTTTCTGTGAAATACCTATTTATTACTTTGCCTATTTTTCACAGGTATGTTCTTCTTTTTCTTCTTTATTAGCAAAATTAAAAGTATCCTTTAACAGTAGTTATTAAATTTTTGTTACTGGAAATTCTTGCACAGAGCTAACTGAAGATTCTTTGCAGTTTCAACAATAAGAATAAAGTACTGCCTTGTGCACTGAAATGATATGTTTGAAATTTAAATGCAGATTCACATATAGTGAAATTGAAAACTTTCCTAAATAGTTTATGATTCAGATATCACTCTTGAATTTCATTTCTCTGAAAGGTTCTCCTCAAGAACTATTCCCCTTTAGCTTCTTAGAACTACTTTCTTCAGCAACTACTTTACCTTACCATTTAAGTAAGTGGAATGCTAGATTTTTTTTTTTTTCTGTTTTTGTAAACTTGGTAGTTGCTTTGGAATCCTGATCTTGAATATGTGTAAAACTCTTGATATTATTTTACCTGTTCCCTTCATAGAAAAAGCATGAGTTAGGGGTAAGAGTGGGATTGCCAACAGACATTCAAAGATATCATTTATGTTGAAGGATTTTCACAACTGTGGTGTTTGGGGCCTCAACTTCACAAACTCAGAAATTTTGTTTTTGTTTACTCACAGAAAGTAAAGCAGGTACTCAGGTCATATATGTTAATAAAGTTTACAGATTGAGTAAATCCAGATGTCAAATTATTAATTGATTGTGAGAGTTGAGTGTTGCTTTAGTCAGCATTACCTGTGCATTCTCTCCAGGGTAACCTGCATGGGCTGGCCAAATTATAATTAGAAAGCTGTTTGGCGACCAGAGTTTGGATTAAAGTGAATTGATTGGTGGATTGCCTCACATGAATATACCTGTTCTAGGAAAGGAAACATGTAGGCCTGGACGAAATGATTTCTCCCTTATTGGCATTGGCACTTCTGACTTTAATACTTATTTCAAGATCAGGTTCTCAACTTCTTAAAGTATAAAAAAATTTCTTTTTAGTTTCTAAAAGGTCAGTAGTAAAGTGCTCAAGATATAGACCCAGCTGTAATTCAGTAGTCTACAGTTTGTGGTCTGGTAATCCCTGCTCTAAACTAACAATCCTGCTTCTCTTTATAGACTTGGTCAGTTAAGGCCCAATATAATTAATTAGTACTAACTCCTTGAGATTATATACCCAGGTACTTTGGATGTTGTTAAACTCTGGAGTCCTATTTAGAGTGACTTGATTTATTCCCAAAGACAAACAATTACATTGTGTCTATCCATGCACATACATACATAATTTGCTTTTGACTTAAACAGTGTAATCTTTTTATTACTGCAAGGAGAGGATTAGGGTCTCCCTGGTTGCCTGTAGTACTGCCAAGAATGGTGAAGCTGATAATACCAGCAAAGCAGAGTGTATCAAAATACAGCTATCATATCTGCCCTTTAAAAAATTTAACTCTTCCTATTTTTAATTAACCAAAATGACATAGTATTCATAACAGCTCCTTTCGTTGAAGGGCTAAACCATGCCTAAGCATCATCTACTATTCTCATTTCAGAGTTTATTTCTCTGTGTAGGGTTTTTTTTTCTTCTTCTTTTTATTTTTCTTCTCTTTTTAAATTAGTTTTTTCACTAAAAGAACTCCTGTTGAAAAGGTGAATATTGGATGACCTGTTAGAGGAGAAGAGTGGACAGATAAAGAGCTATCACTTTGCTGCTAAGGGAACAGTTTCCACATAGGGAACCTCAGGTAGATAAGAGGTCCAATAGTTTGGTTCTGGGATTTCTCTGCCATGAAAGCCAAAGAATGTGCAAAAGGACATCACAGAGAAGACTTCTTGCTCCCCCCACCTCCACCCCAGGGAATCATGATCTTAGCAAACCTCAACTCTATAAAACAAAATACTCAAGCCAGAAACTGAAGCATCACATTTATTTTCTCTGTCTCCCTGCAATCCAGTCACTTACCATGTCCACAAATTTTACCATGGATGCTGTTGTGTTTTTTCCACTGGCTTTCTATTCTGTAGTATATGGACCAGATTTGCCCTACTCTGTACCACAAAAAGGAAACAAGAATAGATGGTAATGTTTGCTAGTTTAAACCATTTAAGAATGTAGAAGACATTTAAAAATTACACAATCACAGAGAAATAGGTGACATAACAAAGTGATTAAGCACATGGACTCTACAGCTAGACTAATCATTTCAAATCCTTGCTTTACCATTCACTGGTTGTGTGACCTTGGGGAAACCTAAACCTACCTACCTTATATCTACCTGTGTCTCACTTTTCTCAACTGTAATATAAGGATACTTGTACTACTTGCTTCATAGAGAATGCTTAGAACCTACCTGTCACATAATAAGCCCTTTCTAAGTGTCAGCTCATGGTCCTTTTCTTATTTTGTCCAAGAATTAAAATAATCTGTTCTTCAGCTAATAAATTTGGTTTATTTTATTTTATTTTATTTTATTTTATTTTATTTTATTTTATTTATTTATTCATGAGAGACACACAGAAGGCAGAGACATAGGCAGAGGAGGGGGAGCAGGCTCCATGCAGGGAGCCCGATGTGGGACTCAATCCCTGGATCGCGGGATCACACCCTGAGCCAAAGGCAGATGCTCAACCGCTGAGCCACCTAGGCATCCCTCAGCTAATAAATTTGAATCTATTAATCATCAGTTGCCTTTTTTTTTTTTTTAGGTAGAGTATTCAAGGTGAGTCATTTTAAAATTTAAGCAACTGAATTATCCTTAACCTGTGTCACTTAAGTTTCTCTTCCACTCATCTCTGGATTAATTCTGTGGTTGTTATTTGATATGTAAGTTAAATAATCTGGATATTGAATGTTGTGTCCAATTGTAAAGCATCTTACGTGTCTCTGTGATTTAGGAATGCATAAGCAGGGACACCTGAGTGGCTCAGTGGTTGAGTGTCTGCCTTCAGCTCAGGACATGATCCCAGAGTGCCAGGAGAGTACCACATTAGGCTCCCCCAGGGGAACCTGCTTCTCCCTCTGCCTATGTCTTGCCACTCTTTCTGTGTCTCTCATGAATAAATAAATCTTAAAAAAAAAAAATGCATAAGCAAATAATGCCTCAGCCCATGTGCTAGGCCAAAAAGAAAATAATAATAATCTTTCTTTTGTTTGTTGTTAGGTGATTAGATGGCTACATTTTAACTGGTTACCTTTACCCTCTCAAATTTATGTTGTGTATAACTTAATTTTGTCAGATAAAAGGGGATGATCAACAACAGGAAAACTGATTCATAAACCAAATGGACAGAGAAGTTATTTGCAAAAATATACATATATATTTTATATATATATTATGCATCCCACACGTCATGGAAGAATAAGAATTAGTTTCCCCTAGGGCACCTGGGGGGCTTAGTCAGTTAAGCATCCAGCTCTTGATTTCAGACTCTGGTCATGATATCAGAGTTATGAATTCCAACCGCACATCAGATTTGGCACTCTGCATAGAGACTGCTAAGGATTCTCCCTCTCCCTTCTTCCCTCCCTTTCTAAAAAAGAAAAAAAAAATCAGTTTCCTCTTACAGCTATCCAGTTGTCCCAAAATTGTAGAAATAGCATGATGAAAAGAATGAAATTCTTACATTGCTGTTGAGATGTACAAAAGCTTTTCAACAGTATTTACCAGAGGCCTTGTTACTCTTGCATGGCATTGGATACACGTTTTCATTATTCTTGGTCCTTTGGTCTTTGATTAGGCTTTGCTATCTCATTTTCAAACTATTATTTTTAGAAATTTATTTATTTTAAGAGAGAGAATCTCAAGCAGACGTCCTGCTGCACGCAGAGCTCTATCTCACAAGCCCAAGGTCATGACCTGAGATGAAATCAAATCAGGTGCTTAACCATCTGAGCCACCTGGGTACCCTTCAAAACTATATTTGATGTGTGTCTCTTTTGTGACCAAATTTCCTTTAGGAAGACTTGTTTTGGCAATGACTTTATCAAGAACTACCTTTCTACCCCTTGGAAGAGTCAATGTATATACCTTATTAGCATTCTTTGACTCATTTCTCTTGAGCCGAAAGAGGACTATACCTTGTTCTTTAACACATGTTCACACTACCAGAATTCTTAGAATTGATATGTATTTTTAGTTAATAAGTAGTATAAAATGTTTGTTGGTAATTGTTTTTCAAATGCTTCAAATGTAGATAAATTGGATTTTGTCATATTAAAAAGTTTTGTGTTTCAAAGGACATCATTAAGAAAGTGAAAAAACAACCCATAGAAAACGGTAAAATATTTAAAAATATTTATCTCATAAGGGACTTTTGTGTGGAAAATGGATAAAGAACTCTTACGACTCAGTAGTAAAGATACATAATCTAATTTTTAAATGAGCAAATGATCTGAATAGACATTTCTCCAAAGAAGATATACTCTGGCCAATAAGCACCTGGCAAGGTAACCAACATTAGCCATCAAGGGAAATACACATTACAATTACAGCGAGATACCACTTTATACTCACTGAGATGGCTGTAATCACAAAGACAGATAATAAGTGTTGGCAGTGGTAGATAGAAATTGGAACTCCTATACTGCTAGCGGAAATGTAAAACTGTACAGCCACTTGGGAAAGTAGAGTGCCCTTTGACCCAATAATTTGACTCCTAGATATATAGCCTATAGAAATGACAACATATGTCCACTCAAAAACTTGTATCTGAATGTTCATAACAGCATAGTAATGATAACCAAAAGATGGAAACAACTCCCAAATGCCTATCAGCTACAAATGACAATTTATATGAAATGTCCAGAATAGGGAAATCTGTAGAAACAATAGATGAGTGATTATTTAGGGTTGGAAGTGGTTTGTAGGGATTAGAAGATAATAGTTAAACTATACAGGGTTTCTTTATGGGGCCGTGAAAATGTTCTAAGGTTGATTGTGGTGATAGTTAATTCTGTGAATATTCTAAGAATTATTGAATTCTATACCTTAAATGGGCAGGTAGTACGGTGTGTGAATTCTATCTCAATAAAGCTATAACAAAAAGTAAATGTCAGGAGGGCTTCTGCTGAAAACCGTGCTGGCCATCTAGCTACTGTCTCCCAATTTTCCTTGAAAAAAAATAAAGAATGAGAAAAACTTGTAGACATAGCATAATTTGAGAGAATATAAAATCTCATAATAACTTTAAAAAGAAAAAATACCAAATCTAGCATTTGATCTCTCTCACTCACTCATTCCTGCCTGCCACACAACATTTTGTGGCAAAGAAATACAAAAAAAAAAAAAAAAAAAGACAAAAGAGAAAGGGCAGAATAATGGAGGGGAAAACTAAGCTTTATCTAAACACTTGGCCAGAAAGATTAAGTGCACCCTCAAAATTCTAAGAGAAAAAGGATTCAGAGTAGGGAAGGGACTTTAAAAATGCAATTTGAAGAGGCACCTTTCAAAATGTCTAGTTTCAGGGGAGGAAAAAGGGACAAAAGGGAGATAGCTGCTTTGGCTTTTGGGTGATGAAGAAAAGAGTAAAGCAAAAGCAGGATATTCAGAATCCAGCAAGACAAAGGGAACTTCAAAACTGCAGGGTTCATAACCAACTTCTCCCCCTAGAACAAAACAAACAATTGGCTGAAATATCTGGAATATTTGCAGTATTGACAGAAGAGGGCACCATTAAAATAGTTAATCTGTAAATCATCCCAATAAAATAGTGTTCACATGAAAATTCATAGCAGTAAACAGATTTATCTGTAAAAATGAAAATAAGTGAATTCAGTTTCCAGCTCAAAACAAAATCTAGAGAAACAACAGCAGCACCGGAAAGAAATAACAAAGATAAAAGAGAAATTAATGTGGTAAAGAACAGAAAAACAGTAGACCTAATTAATCTATATAATGAATTTCTTTTGAATTACCAAAATAGACATTAGTAGCTAACTTGATCATGTAGAAGAATAAAGCAAAAATATGCAAATTAAGATAAGGGTGAAAATAACCATTGAAAACATTTTTTTTATTTTAAAATTCATAAGATACTACTTAATAGACCTCACAGCAATTAATTTAAAAACCTAGATGAATGATTTCCTAGGGAAATACAGATTACCAAAATTGAGTGAGAAATTACAAACAGACCAATTTCCACAGAAGAAATAATGTTAAGAAATTACTCCACCAAAAAGCATCACTAAAAAGCCAATGATTTCATAGAGGATTTCTATTGAACCTTCAAAGGCCATTTTATTTCTACTGCTATATAAATTGTTCCTGAGCACTGAAAATTATAGAAAATTTCCTAATTCTTTTCATGGAGCAAATGTAGTGATACTTAACCTAATGAGAACAGTAAAAAATAAAAAGTACTACAAACCAGTATCCCTTATGAATATCAATACAAAAATACTAAATCATATCATTGTTATTAGTAAGTAATATGCTATGTTCATCTGAAATTTATTCTTTCCAAGAATGAAGAGATGGTTCAGTATTAGGATCTTTTTGGTTTTTTTTAAAGATTTTATTTATTTATTCATGGGAGACAGAGACAGAGAGAGAGAGAGAGAGAGAGAGAGAGAGAGGCAGAAACACAGGCAGAGGGAAAAGCAGGCTACATGTGGGGAGCCCGACGTGGGACTTGATCCCTGTTCTCCAGGATCAGGCCCTGGGCTGAAGGTGGCACTAAACTGCTGAATCACCAGGGCTGCCCAGGATATCTATTAATATGTTACTCCATGTTAATAGATTTGGTAAGAAAAATCATTTATTTCCATAGATGCTGAAAGAGCTTCCAAAAAAATTCAGCTATACATGATAACACACATATGCACTCAAGGAAATAGAAATTGTAGGATACTTTATTTTAATAATACCAAAACAAGGGCAGCCTGGGTGGCTCAGCTGCCTTCAGCCCAGGGCCTGATCCTGGAGACCCGGGATCGAGTCCCAAGTCAGGCTCCCTGCATGGAGCCTGCTTCTCCCTCTGCTTGTGTCTCAGCCTCTCTCTCTGTGTTTCTCCCATGAATAAATAAATAAAATCTTTAAAAATAATAATAATGCCAAAACATCCTTAGTCCTAAAGCCAGAAACTTATTTAATGGGAAATACTAGTGGTATTTCCACATTCTAGGAAAACAGGGTGAGTGCCCACTATTTCCACTAATATTCAACACTGTGATGGAAGTACTAAGAACTATAATTAGGGGAAAAAAATAACTACTATTAGATAAGAAATTAATCAGAGACATGAGAATGGGTAAAGAAGTAAAAAGTAAAATTATCTCTTTGCATATTACATGGTAGTATAGCTAGAAAATATTCGAGGATCATTGGTAAAACTAAATCAAAAGAATTCAATAGGGATCCCTGGGTGGCACAGCGGTTTGGTGCCTGCCTTTGGCCCAGGGTGCGATCCTGGAGACCCGGGATCGAATCCCACATCGGGCTCCCAGTGCATGGAGCCTGCTTCTCCCTCTGCCTGTGTCTCTGCGTCTCTCTCTCTCTCTCTCTCTCTCTCTCTGTGACTATCATAAATAAATAAAAATTAAAAAAAAAAGAATTCAATAAGATAGCAGTATATAAAATTAGGTTGGCCTCATATATACAATTACCAATTAACACTCATAGTAGTAGTGAAAACCTCATTTACAATAGCAGCAAAGAAAATGAAATACTTAGGAATAAACTTGAAAGAATTGCGCAAAACCTATATGAGAATAATTTCCTACATTTTTGAAGGCCAGTGGTAGACTTGAATAGGATGACTGCATTATAATTTCTAAATTAAATGCAATCCCACAAAAAGTACCAAGAAACTTCTTATTAATGAAGTTAGACTCACTGGTATTCAGTTATATGGAAAAACAAACATACAAGAATAGCCAGAAAGAAACTAAAAAAGGAAAAACTTCCAGGAGGGACTTCTACCAGACATTAAAACATGTGCTGTACAATCTCTACCCTTTAAAAAAAAGGGTCCTATTGCCACACGAATAAAATAGAGCAATGAAATAGAAAGCCTAGAAACAAACCAAAGTACAAGTAAAAATAATAAAGGTGGCATTTCATATCACTCAAGTGAAGAAGAACTTCTTAAATGGTATCAGGATATCTGGGTAGCTGTTTGGAAAGAGATAAAATTAGATCAGCATTTTGCACAAGAATAGACTCAGCATGAAAGTGTGTATACACAGATGTTCATAGCATTATTCATAGTATCCAGAAGGTGGAAGCAACACAGATGTCTATCACTTGACAAGTGGTTAAACAAAATATGATCTAGCCATACAATGAAATATTATATGGCAATAGAAGGTGCTGATACATACATATTACAATGTGGAAGAAACTTGAAACCATGCAAAGTGAAAGAAGGTAATCAGAAAGGCCACAGATTGTGTTATTGTTCTATTTACATGAATTCTTCATAACAGGCAAATTATAGCAACAGAATGTAGGTGAGTAGTTGCTAGGGGTTGAGGGAATTTGAGATAAAGGGGTGTGACTGCTAAAAAGATGCAGAGTTTCTCTTTGCAGTGATGAAAATATTCTAAAGTTGGTAGTGGTGGTGGTTGTACAACTCTGAATATACTGAAAACCATTAAATACTTTAAATGAATGAATTGTATGACATATAAAATATATATATCAATAAAGCTGTTACCAGGGATCCCTGGGTGGCTTAGCGGTTTAGCACCTGCCTTCAGCCCAGGGTGAAATATTATATGGCAATAGAAGGTGCTGATACATACATATTACCTGGAGACCTGGGATCGGGGCTCCCTACATGGAGCCTGCTTCTCTCACTGCCTGTGTCTCTGCCTCTCTCTCTCTCTGTGTCATTCATGAATAAATAAAATCTTTAAAAATTAATAAATCTGTTACCAAAATAATAGACTTCAAACAGATAAAATTTTTAAGAGAGAAAGACCAAGACAGAGATCATACCACTATTGGAAGAAAATGGGTTTAACGGTGGTGTATGGAAAGATTTTCTTGCTTTGACTCAAAAAGATCAGAAGAAGTAAAAGATTGATAAACTGGATTTCATAAAAATAAGACAATTTTGCATGGCAAAAACCACTATTAGAAAAGTTGAAAGACCGTTGACAAATTAGGGGAAATATTGTCAACATATACAGACAAAAGCCTAGTAAAGGCTTTTTTTTTTTTTTTTTTAAGATTTATTTATTTGAGAGAGAGAGTGCACAAGTGTGCATGGGCTTGGAAGGAGGGGTGATAGGCAAAGGAGGAGGGGGAAAGAGTCCCAAGCAGACTGAGCAAGGAGCCTCATGTGGGGCTTGATCTTATGACCCTAAGCTCACAACCTGAGTAGAAACCAGTCTGGCACTCAGCTGACTGACTGTACCACCCATCTACCCTATGAACTCTTAATAATTAAAGGCCAAAAAATATACTGAGAGACAAAGGACCAAAGACATGATGGAAAAATGGGGGAAAGACATAGACAACTCACAGTGTTATGACCCTTAAATTTAAGGTTTTTTGGGGGATGCCTGGGTGCCCAGTGCTTGAGCATCTGCCTTCAGCTCAGGGTGTGATCTTGGAGTCTCGGGATCAAGTCCCACATCAGGCTCCCTGCATGGAGCCTACTTCTCTCTCTGCCTATGTCTCTGCCTCTCTCTGTGTGTCTCATGAATAAACAAATAAAATCTTTTTTTAAAATGAAGTATTTATTTATGTATGTATTTATTTATTTGAGTGAGTGAGAACAGGAAGAAACAGACTCCTCGTCAAGCAGGAAGCCCAATGCAGGACTCGACCCCAGGACCCCAAGATCACAACCCCAGCTGAAGGCAGATTCTCCTTTTTTTTTTTTTTTTTTTTTTAAGATTTTATTTATTTATTCATGAGAAACAGAATGAGAGAGAAGCAGAGACACAGGCAGAGGGAGAAGCAGGCTCTCTGCAGGGAGCCTGACGCGGGACTTGATCCTGGGTCTCCAGGATCACACCCTGGGCCGAAGGCAGGCGCTAAACCGCTGAGCCACCCAGGGATTCCAGTACTGATGAAAATTAAAAAGTGAGAGCATATTCTCTGTAAGACTATTGGGAAGTAGGCACACTTCTTCCATGGTGCTCGTGGAAATGCTAAGTGGCATCACCCAACTTCTGGAGAGCAGTTGGCAATTCCTAATAAATAACACATGCACTTAAAAATTTTTTTTATTTAGGGCAGCCTGCAGCCCAGGGTATGATCCTGGAGACCTGGGATCGAGTCCCATGTCAGGCTTCCTGCATGGAGCCTGCTCTGCCTGTGTCTCTGCCCCCCTCTGTCTCTCTCTCTGTGTGTCTCATGCATAAATAAATAAAGTCTTAAAAATACTTTTTTTTTTAAATCTCTACATTCAGCTGGGGACTTGAGCTCACAACTCCAAGATCAAAAATCTCATGCTTCTCCAACTGAGCCAGTCACAGGCCCCTTAACACGTGTACTTTTGACACAGTAGTCCCACTTGTAGGGATTGTCTGTAAAGATAACCCTTCCATATGCACAAGGTTGTTCATTTTAGGAGTCTTTTAGTTGCAAAATATTGAAATGTCCATATAGGAGAATGACTGAATCAATTATGGTAAAGCTACACAATAGAATAGTAGGTAGCTGTAAGAAAGAATTAGGAGTATCTGAACTGTTATGGTGCAATTAAGTGAAAAGAATAAAGTACAGAAATATCTATGTATTATGCTAGTCTTTGTGTAAGATGGCAGATATATACACATGTATCTGTGCACAAATATACATGTATTTGTGCAAAAAAATATAAGAATGATAAAATAATGAAATTGGTTTCCTATGGGGAATGGGTGGGAATGTGGTAGAAAGGTTGGGGATAGTGGGAATGAGTTATTTAGGATGAGAAGGAAGCAACATGTCTCCAGCTATACTTTTCTGTATGTCTTAGAATTTTGGTGATTTTTCACATGCCTCCAAAAATAAACAAAAATCAACCCAATGTATGTGTTTAGGCAGGCGGGGTGGGGTGTGGAAATGGGGATTCCAAAATAGAATACAAATCCTAGCAAATGAATTTAACTGTATTACAAATGAATAACATAAGTACACTGACTTGGGCAGGGCAGAAAGGAATTAAGAAACTTTGAAAAATAGAACTTTATGTACTCTAAAGACAAAAAGAACAAATATGCTCTGTGGAGTAAATGTTTTTCCCACAGAGGTATTGGTTAGGGGTTCTGAAACTATCTTTTGTGTATACTGAGTTTTGAACAACTAAGTGAATAAATAACAAAAGTATGATTTCTCATTGTTGGACAAAGCACTTACAGATAATGCAAGGAATAGTCTGGGATGAACCCTGTTTTCTTACACTGGAATTGGACGTATCCATATGAACCCATGAGTGAATGCATATACAAATGCAGAAATACAAAAGTAAATATAAATGTATGAATGTGTACATCCTAGCTTTCTCTTGAGAGGGACAAAAAGCACTGAAACCCTAGTCATAGCACATGAGTGTCCAGATTCTAAATACCATTTCCGGAAAAAAGGAAGCATGGATCCTTAGAGAAATGGTTTTATATGAGTCTAGGACCCAGAAAATACAAAATGAGCCTGCAACATCATGTGGTACCAGAAAGTAATTTTTAAAATAAGGGTATTACATTATAATCCACAATAAAATACTTATTCAGATATTCATACATATAAAAAAAAACATAAAGGGGGAGAAGGGATAGTACTTTCTTACAGTGGAATTCCAATAAGTATAAAAGAGGGAAATGAAAATCATCCTTCGGCAAATAGCATTGTAATAATTATTGCATGCAAGAAGTATAAGTGGATGCTAAAATTAGCAAAACTATGAGAAACAAGATGTTTTCAAAGTCACAGAATGCCTTCCCACAAGATACTTAATAGTTACAAAGCAGAAAGCAACTGTGTAGTAAAACATGGCAGACACCACCTTAATTAAGTAATCAAGGTAAAAATCAGGAGTTATAAGACAACGTGGCTGCACCATGTATACCCTGATATTGCACTGAGAAGGGCGTAATTTCACTTCTCTGGTATTGTTGCCAAGAATTCATTATCTTAATTTAATCTTCTAATGAGAAAACATAAGGCAAACCTAAATTGACATTCTGTAAAATAACTGGGTGCCTTTAAGGTGTAAAGGTCTTGAAAGACAAAGCCTGAGGAACTGTCACAGATTGAAGGGAGAGGAAGCAGATAAGACAGCTGAATGCAGTGTGAGAACCTGGATTGGATCCTAGATCAGAAAAAAGGTATTAAAAGGCTATTAGAAACTGGAGAATTCATTTGCTTCAAGAATTTGATTAAGGTCAGATTTAGTTTATAATATTCTATCGATGTTAATTTTTTGACTTCAGTAATTGTACTATCATTATGTAACATGTTATCATCAGGAGAAGTTGACTGAAGTATATACAGGTGCTCTGCTATTTTTACAACTTTTCTCCGAAGCCTAAAATTATTTCCAAATAAAACATTTTTTTAAAAACCAGTTAGGGCTTGAGATACAGGTACTTTCTGCTACCTGACCTCTTATTACTTGAACTCGGAAACCAGATAAATTTTGACAAAACAGTAACCTTGCTGTCAGAACTCTCACTGTTTGAAATAAGGCTGAATAGATTCACAAAATATGTGTATTTAATATTGATATTGATGTTGCACTATTATTGATACTTGGTCTAAATAGAATTCATTTTTATTTCCCAGGGGTCAACCTTCAACTCCTTGCTTATTCTCTCTATACTCTCTCTTAGAGGGCTCATCCATTTATTTGGCATCAGCTGTCACCCTTTAATTGAAAAATCTGTTCATGTCACCAACTTGATTGTCTTCATTGTCTCCCTAATTAGTCACAGTGAGAGTTCTAGTTCTTAAACTTCACTCACAAGGCCTTGCCTGTTTTGCTCCAACTTAATCTTCAGCCTCATTTTTAAAACTCTTACCCTTCCTTAAGCTTGAAGTTCTTGCTTTGCTGAGCTACTCTCATTTCACCAAATTTACTCATCCTATGCCTTTTGACTCCTGCTCATATTGTTTCTTCCCCAGATCCTTCACTGGCACAGTAGATGCTTCCATAGTGTCATTTAGCTCCTCTGTTGTAGCACTTACCATACTATTATAATAATGTTCATATCTCTCACCAGACTATGTGTGGTATGAAGAATAAATTAGAGGGACGCCTGGGTGGCTCAGCAGTTGAGTGTCTCTTTGGCTCCAGGCGTGATCCCGGGGTGCAGCATTGAGTCCCGAATTGGGCTCCCTGTGAGGAGCCTGCTTCTCCCTCTCCCTGTGTCTCTGCCTTTCTCTGTGTATCTCATGAATAAATAAATAAAATCTTAAAAAAAAAAAGAAGAAATTGATAAATTGGAAAGGGACATGGAGAGACATCATTTAGAAGCCTCTGGGGGTGGAGGGGGTGCAGCCCTGGTGGCTTAGTGATTTAGCGCCACTTGCAGCTCGGGGGGTGTGATCCTGGAGACCCGGGATCAAGTCCCACGTCGGGCTCCCTGCATGGAGCCTGCTTCTCCCTCTGCCTGTGTCTCTGCCTCTCTCTCTCTCTGTCTATGAATAAATAAATTAAATATTTTTTAAAAAAGAAGCCTCTTGGGGAAATTCATGCAGGAAGGAAATAATGGTAATGCAATGGAATCCAAACATTTAGAAAAAAGGTTGTAAGACCTTGAGGGCAAGTGTGTCCTGCTTGCCATTAGATCCATAGCTGGGAAATACTCATGAATACTTATTTAAAGGCATGAATCCAATTCCTGTCTGGAACATTTCTCTTTACTTTTTACCTGTCTCAATGCTTTACTTCTGTAATAATTACCTGTGAAAGTCTCTGAGTCTGGCACTTTAGATAGCCCATTGGTTGTAAAATACTGATTCACCTGACTGGGGAATATCTTACTACTCTAGAATCTTCTCTGTGTGACATGTTGAAGAGGATGATTGAGCTTATTTATTTGCTCCCTTGCTAATTTGTTTACTTGATTTTGGTAGGGATGAGCTTGGGTAGATAAGACATTAGAGATTCTGCCTCATGCCAAATGTCCTACATATTATAGTAGCATCAACGTCCTTTCAGTTACCCAGTTTTAAAGTGTTTGGGAGATCGTTGCCTTAAATTTTTTCTCATTTCATCATTTGTCCATAACTTGCCAAGTTTTGCCTGGATGTATCTCCACTGCCTTCATTTTTCTTTCCTTAGTAGCGCTCCATCTGCAACTGTAGTTATATCTAGATTATAAGAATCTCCCAGTTTACATTATTACTTCCTTTGCCTCATTATCCTCAACTTAGATTCACAGTTATTTTGACTTTAAGCTTTGACACTGAATTATCTCAGTGAATTGAACTTTTCCACAGAATGGAATGTGGTAAATGAGGTAATAGAGGAATGCCTTGTAAATATATATCCCTTAGCTCTTGATTTATTTCTCTTTAAAATTTTTTCCATTTTAAACTCAAATGTTTGATTTTTAAGGTCTTTCATAATTGAACCAATGTTTGCTTAGCCTTAATTTCTACATAGAAAGAGAATCGCATACTAATCAAGAGTAAAAGCTGTAGAATTTAAATCCAGCCTCACATCTTGGGTATGACACTATTCCAAGACAAATCACTTAATCTGTTTGTACCACTGACTTTTCAGCATTAAAATAGGGCAAATAATGTCTCCTTTAGGGTTATTATCATGAGGTCTAATTAAATTAATATTTGCAAACTGCTTGTACCTGGCATACTACATTTGCCACATTTTTCCGATGTTGGTAGCAAATAGAAGTGTATTGACATTAATCTTACGTGATCATTACTGAAGCATTCAATACATGTTGTGTATTTTTATATTACATTAATACATATGTATTAATTGGACAGGAAACACTAAGGCATGAAGTAGTTTCACTTTGGGGAAGGAAATATCAGGTTCAGCATATGTTAAAAATGCTACATGGCATCTAAATGTAAGTAATAAGCCAGCTGGAGACTCGTTGGGACAGGACATGGGAAAAGCAATCAAGGAGAGAACTTAATGGTTCACGAGATGAAAGAAATCCATCCCATGAGGGACATAATCCCTGCATGTTTATATTATCTACCTTTGCAATTTATCAAATCCACTGAGAGCAAAGAAGCCAGCAGATTAGGCCAGATTAATGTTGGGCCATTTGTAAGCAATGTGTGACAGAAAGTTGTTATAAAAATCTGATTAATGGGGCACCTGCGTGGCTCAGTCAGTTAAGCATCCAATTCTTGATTTTGGCTCGGATGATGGTTAGGGGGTACTGGGATTGAGCCCTACTTCAGGCTCTGCAGGGAGCCTGCTTAGGAGTTCTCTCCCTCTCTCCCTCTCTCTTTCTTTCTCTCTCTCTTTGTCTCTGCCTCTTTCGCCCCTCCCCTGCTCACACACACATCCTCTCTCAAATAAATAAATAAATCTTTTTTAAAAATCTGATTAGCTAGTTTATGCTACTGTCCAGTTTACAGTGAGACAGGCAATCATCATGTCACTTCACTCCTGAGCTTCAGTTTCCCAACTAAAAAATAAGGTGGGGACTAGATAAGAGTGCTCCTGAGGTCCATTGCAAATGTATAAAATTCTGTTAGTTATTTCATTAATCAATGAAAGCATTTTACTAAAGATGTATAATGTAAATAGAAGTGTCTTGACCAAACCAAGACTCAAGATTATTGTACTTTTGTTGTTTATTGACAATTGGAAATAAGTGTTTCTTATTGAGGGGGCTATTCTGGCTGAAAAATAAAAATAGGCCACATGAAATTAATTTCTTCTTTTTATGTTGCTGTAATTTCATTTTCAGTAAAAGTAGCAGAATCTTAAGGAAATGAGGAAATTTCCAGAGTTCAAATGTATCTCTAGCATAGAATACCATTTGGAGAGACTAGCTTACTCAGTAGCACAAGGAGTATGTTGAGGAGTGGAGGGAGGTGTAGAAACCCACATTCTTTGGCATGGAGTAATGGAAAGAACCCTCCCTTAGCAGGATAATGTCTTCTGCATTTTATTTTTTATACTTGAAAGTGAGGTATTTTTACTTCAAATTACGGAGTTTTCAAAAGGAAAATATAGTATATTTGCTAATAGGTTATTATTGCCTTATGATAGTCTCCCTGCCCCTCTTTTATAGCATTATAAAAAAATAATCCTAATAAAATAATATCACAGTTTAAAAGATGTGTCAGATTCTTTTAAAAAGCTACAGTAGATTAAGACTTTACCTCAAAAAGAAAAAAGAAAGAAAGACTGCTAGAAAAGATTATATAGAAAAGTTTAAAGATAGTAGTATAATGAGCGTCCGAATACCTTCTGGTTTTACCAGAAGGTTCTTAATATTTTGTCATATTTACTTGTTCTGCCTCTCTGGCTAATGTATTTTTATCACACCCCCAAATTTTAATATTGATAAATTTCGTCTCGTATACTAACCATACACTTGACACCCCCTCCATTTGTAAATGTCTTTCATAGCTTTTTGAAAAATCCAGAATCCAAATAAAACACTTCATATTTGTTGTCATGTCTTTCATAATTTTGCTTATTTTTTCATAATACTGATATATAAAGAGTTCAAGCTAGCTGTCTTGTAGAATGGTCCACAGTAGAAGTTTGTCTGATTGTTCCCTCATGATTAGATTCAGATGAAATACTTTCAGAGGAGTATCTCATAGGTGATTGTTTTTATCTCCTACTACATTACATCAAGAAGCATGTTAATCTGTCCTGTTATGAGTGATGTTAAATTTGGCACTTGGTTAAGGTAGAGTCTGGAGGTTGTAAACATACCTTTTACTCTATGTAATTAAAAGTTAACAGAAATCAAAGACTTTCATCCAGTAGGTTTTTGTCATGTATTCCTGATCTTTGCCAAGAATCTGTTATTACATCACTGGAAGCAAATAGGATTTTCTACTTGTAAGAATATGTTAACTTTCTAAAAAATCAGTTCCTATAAGATGTCCCTTGCTTATGGTAATCATTTGCTCTTTTTATTTAGAATGTCTTAGGAAATAGTGAGAGAACTAGGTTCAAATGTTGTGTTCACCTTTAAAGGTCAGATACTTAAAAAGTCAAATAAGAGCTAAGGCACTGAAAAAATTAAAGTTATCAGCAATGTCAGTAATTTGATTTAGACGGTTAAATTTCAGTCATTAGTCCCATAGTTGCCCTAGTTCCTGTAATTCAGTTGGGAATTAGGCTTTTACTTTATAACTATAGTTAAACACTGTGTTAGTAGAGGCAGTGTGCCTCCCGTTTTTGCAGAGGACATTACTGAACATTCTAAGAAGTACAGTATGAATCTTGAGATGCAGGCAAAAAATTAAATTCTTTAATTCATCTTTCTCTTACCAAGGATTTATTCTTGAAAGTTGTCCTTTGTTACCTGACCTTGTTGTGCATTTTAAGCACGTCTTCAAGGCATCATAAAGGTTTCTAAATCTGTCACTGTTTCTTTGTATTGAACACTTACAGGGTGCAGACAGACTGACTTACTAATTAATGATAATCGTATCCATTAATGGTAATTAAAGGTAGAGTATCCAGAAGGAATATTGAAGGTGCTTTGTGTTATTGGCTGATTATGGATTGTTCCTAAATGAAAGGTTCATTATCTATGGAGTTCACTATTAACGTCTAAGTCCTTTCCCTTCAGAATCTACTTGACAGTAATAAAACTATATTTTAAAATGTTTTTAGTTATGATTTTTCACTAATTCAGAATTACTTGAGTTTATAAGGTCTCCCAAGCTCAAAGAGAAGTAGAATCATGTGGTATTATCTAGGTATACAAGTGGATTTATCCTCACCTTTCTGACTAGTAGAAATATTCATTTTAATTTTTGCTACAATGAAAGTAAGTTCCTTCATTATTCTGCATTTTATATTGTCCATCTGTTGCATAACAAACGCCTTTATTATGGTTTTTAAGAAAAGCTGCTGTGAATTTGTTTCTCATAAGTAACAAAGATTCTGAGAAAAAAATAATTTGTACCCATTGATAAAGGCAGTAACCATTTGTGGAAAAGTCAGGAATTTGGATATTTGTTTTGGGATGCTCAGGCTTGATTTTTACTTCTTAAATACATATCTGGAGACCACAAAGTACAGGGCATGATAAGGACTGTACACTGGGAAAGTAGGTATTTTAGGAACTTTAAGTAAATTAATGTGAAACCTCTCAGTCAAGAATCACTGATATTAGCTGCTGTTATCACCTTTGTTGTTTGAATAGTCAGGGAAGGTTTTGTGTATTTAAATCTATTAGTCTATTTGTGGGGCTGAAATATATGGAGCCAATTTTTGAGAAAGGAATAACATTTCCAAGTTAAAAAGACAGTCTTTTATTTTGCTGTTTGGTGGCTTTGCACTGCTGATCTGTTAGGCTGTAGGGCATATCAACTCTATAAGACTTAATCTTGTAGTGGCAGAGAAAAGGAATATGTCTGGTTGGTGGTATACATTTTTTCTTCCAATAGTACAGGTAATATATAAGCATTGTCTGATTAGGATCCGTACAAGATTCCTGTATGCTTATAGAAATTATTATCTTTGTTTCACAGAACGGGAAACAGGGACGTGCCTTACCCAGCTATCACAGAAATCAATAGTTATAATTTAAAAACACTCTTGTCTGCTTATTTGGTGTTTTACCCAACAGACACAATTGGTTTTCTGTTTTCTTCATTTTATTTTGTGTGTCTGTTCTTAGGTATTGAATGTTAAGGGGTTTGTTGTTGTTTTTTAATTTGATTTCCGTTGATTCCTTTTCTTCTAAGTCCACCACTTGAGCTCCTCTAGACAACAAGCATCTGACACAAGGCGGAATTGTCCTCTGATCTCAGCTCTGTTGCTGTCTCCATCTGTTGGTGTGAAGAAGTAATGCTCTTGCCAGAATAAGCAAGCTCATTTTAATTTTAGCAAAAACAAGTTAACAAATAAGGAATTATGCTCTTAATGCGTTTTCTTTGTGACAAGTCAGTTTGAAGATGCAAAAGTATCATGGGATATCAGCTTGGGTAGGCAGATTGTCTTTGTTTTTTTATAGGCATTTTGCTAATGATACTAAAAGTGTCAAAGAGAGTTATTAAAAAGCTGATAGAGTAACCATGCCAATGAATCTATACAGTTTGTTTTAGGGAATTCAAGAGAAAGATAATTATCTAAACTTTTTTCATCAGTATGAGGTCAGGAATCAGTGTGCAAGAAAATTTAGGAGTGAGAAATCTCAAAAACCCTGACAGCCTTTGCACATTCACAGTTTCATAGGCTTTTGCATCATTGCTTCTGAATTGCTAATGAAGAGCTCAATATAGCTTCTGATGCATTTCAGATATTCTGGGTGGTGACTGGCTAGAGTGTTACTGACATCACAACATACAGCTGTTGACTTTCTATTGTCTCTGAGTCCTCGGCAAGTGCTTTAGACTGCTCTAGCAGCACTCTCCCAATGCCTGACTAATCAGCTGGCTGTGTGTGCCGTGAGCTCTGTAGAGGAGCAATGCAGAGCATCAGTTTACAGATACTATGGAAAGTACATCTTCATTCACTCTGTATGATGAAGCGAACACCAGTACAATGAAGGTATGTATGTGACTCTTCGTTTATATGCTAAATATGTACAAAAGGTAATCAAATATATGAAGAGTTATTCTTCATGTCACTTAGTACCATAATTTTGCTAGGGGCATGTGTGGTAAAATCCTTACCGGGTTTAAAATGAGAGCATGTTTTAAAAATGGTTTTTGCTTATTTTTGCAAAGATATATTTGTTTAGGTTGATAGAATGAGGAGTAGGAGTCATTTACTTCTTATCTGTACTACAAGTTTCTCCTCCCCAACCCCCGAAATTTGTGGTAACTCTTTGTACTGTATTGACTGAACAGTTTGCCTATATGCTCCTTGTTATTTGTATATATAGCAGAACAAATTGTCAGAGAAATAATTTCTCTTTCAGATTCATCTTAAACAGACATGCTGTATTGCTTGTTGAATCTTAAAAATTTCATTGTCAAACAAATGCAGTGTAGATGAGATTACTCTTTTAGAAATTAAGGAACTAAAAAAAACCTTAACTTTCAAAGCTGATGTTAATTTTTTGTACTCTTTTTTGGGGAAAGAGGTAGAATAATTTTTAAAGTACTTAGAGCAATACCTGAATCTGTTATTCCTGTAATTAGCAAAATCATACCACATTGCAAAAGAGCTAATGCTAATAAAACTATGTAATTTTTAAGAACTATCTTATTTCTAATCCTACTGTCTAAAATTTTGACATTTGATATCTTGTGATTCTCCAAAGCAGGAATCTCACCATATAGGTGAAATATACTGATAGAACTAAGATATGTCCAGTAGTGTGTAACTGGCTCGTTTGAAAGATTTTTTAGAGTTTTGCTTGCTTTTTATTTAGAATTAGCTGAAATTTTACCAGTATATGGAATTGCTATGATATTTTCAAACCCCCCCATGTGAAAGTTATTTTGATCTTAGAAATAACTCCTCTCCTTTAGAGGAAACAGAAGGAAAATCACTAAATTGCCTATTATCAGTGGTGAATATCATTACTTCTCTTTCTTTTGTTTCTCATTCCCAACTGTGTAAGTAATTAGGATCATGAAAATATTAATAGCTATTAATAAAATTAGGCTCTTTTATCAGATACATTATTTCAGCCTAATGCCAGGAGAATTTCATCATTCATTCCTCTTTTAAGCTTCAGGGTTTCTTTTAAGTTTTATGTTGAGAAGTAGAAAAGAAAAAAACTAAACAGCATGTACTCTGAATTCTTGCCTACAACTGCTTTCATCCATATTTTGTCACATTTTACTTTTTTCATACCTTTCTTCTTTTTTAGTCTTTTTTTCTTTAGATTTCTAATTGCATCTCTCTGCCTCCCCCTGCCCCACCCCCGTGTGTGTGTGTGTGTGTGTGTGTGTGTGTGTGTGTGTGTGTGAGAGAGAGAGAGAGAGAGAGAGAGAGAGACTTCCTGTGTGTTTGTCTATTCTTCTCCGTCTTTCTTCTCCCCTAGCCCGTTGGTCTTTTCCACTTTATCTCCATCTCTCTCCCTTTCTGTCCATCTGTCTGGTGTCTCAGGGTATCTGTCCCTGTCTTTCTTTCCTTTTCTACTCATCAGACTTTCCCTCTCCCTGATATCTCCCTCTCTGTTTCTGCCTCCGAGTCCCTGTCTAGCCAATTCCATAACTCCCTCTCTCTGTCTTTCTCTATCCCTTTTCTCCCTTTCTGTTGGCCTATATCTGTCCCTCTCCCTTTGTCTCTGGCTCTCAGTGTGCCCCTTCTCCCTTTATCTTTCTGTCCTCTCCCCTTTCCTATCCTTGGGCACTTACCATCCTTTCCTCTTCCATGCCTCATCTCTCCCTACCTCTCTGACCCTGTTTCTGTCTCTCCCAGTCTCCCTGACTGCTCTTCTCTTTCTCCGTCCCTCTCAGCATTTTGCTCACTTTCCCAACCTACCCTCAGGTTTTTCGGTCTTTCCTTGTCCAATCTTTACTCTCCAAATTTTCATTGTCATGGTTTTTCATTTTTCATTGGAACCAGATCAGCACTTGACTTTTAATTTTTTTTTTGGTTAATTAATACGAGTTACTAATTGCATTTTAATTTATATTGTTTAAACTCTGTGCTTTCTAAAACATATTAATGGATAGATAATTAAATATAATTTAGATAAGCAAATTTTACACTTTGCTCAATTTTTTTAATTTTTAGAAACTTATGTTTCAGGCCTTACAAGTGGATTGAAATGATCACATATTGAAATTATCATTTAAAATTATGCTTTTCAAAGATACACATTTATACTGTTAAGGGAATTCTTTTTCTCTTAAATAATTTTTTTATTAATTTTTCAAGATTTTTAGAAAGCAGTTTTAAAATTACTTTTCAAGATAATTAACACAATATCATAATTGTGTTCCATAGTATGGTAAACTTGTATTTTTTTATACCTATGTGGCTTTTTTATGCCATTTTGTATGTTCGAAATTTATTACATTGGACAGATGCTGGGATTTTTTTCTTTCATTTTTAACTTTTTACCTTGAAATAATTATAGATTTACAGGAACCCACAAAAATAGTACACAGAAGTCCCATGTGTGTTTTTAAAGATTTTTAAAATGTCTTCCTCAGGATTTTCTATCTTGTCTCAGTTTTTTAAAAATATTCTGAACAACAAAAATTAATTTAACATTTACCTGTTATTGTTGTTGTTCTTAAGATTTTATTTATTTATTCATGAGAGACAGAGAGACAGAGACACAGGCAGAGGGAGAAGCAGGCTCCATGCAGGGAGCCCAATGTGGGACTCGATCCCGGGACTCCAGGATCATGCCCTGGGCCGAAGGCAGGCGCTAAACCACTGAGCCACCCAGGGATCCCCATTTACCTGTTTATATAATCCAGAACTAGCAACTATCATCATACTGTGTTTGCTTTGTTTTGTAAAGCAAATTAAGATGGCGATTTGATGAAGGCATAGTATATTTTAAATAATACTGTGTTTTGTGATAAATAGCATAGAACTATCAGGGAAGAAAATTTCAGTTAACAAGTTATATATGTTTAAGAAGCAAAGAAAGCTATGTAAGATGAAAATCTTGTCAGAGTTAAATGTCATAGTCACATATATTTGTCCTCTGAAATTATGTAGCACTTGTCATTTCTATGTTGTTTTGATTCTTGCCCTGCTTGTTATAGTTCTCATCTCTGCTATTAAATCAGACACCTGGTCCTGTGGGGCACAGGGCAGGAGGTGAAATAGGACCAAAAAGTCATTGTCTCTGTAAACCTTGTTATCACACCTCTAGCTAATCAACCCTTATTCTGATTGATACAAGTTATCTTTAATAAAATGAATATAGTGATTTTTATTTTTTCAGCCATAGAATTCCACAGAAATGCTTTAGTAACTAGAGGAAAGCCTAAAGCCCAGTTAATGTCTCTTGACCCAGCCCTACTTTCTTACTTGACCAGAGCAAGGTTTATGGGTTGGGTGATGGGGAGGAATGAGGAATGTGTGTGTGTGCATAATATATATATATAATATATTATATATATTATATTTTTTATGTTTTATATTTTATATACAATATGCATATAAAATATTACATGTAAAATATAAAACAAGAATTGCTAACTAGGAGTCACATATATGCTTCTGGAGAACCAGGAAACCCTGTAAACCACATGCAAAAATGTCTCTGAACATACACGTGTATGAGTGCTTCATTTCTGCAAAAAAAAATCCTTCTCAAGAAGATCCTCTGATGGTCTAAACATAATTAAGAATTACTGCTTCGTGGTGTCTATAAATCATTACTCAGTCTACCATGTGGATTTACATTTTCTTTCTGTTTATTTTCAAATGCTTAGAAGGATGTATGATTTCCTTCTTCAACAACAAGCACTTCCATGAAAATCATGTGTGGGTTGTTTTTTTTTTTTTTCCGAGTAATTTGAACATTCCCAGTGACAGAAAACCAAGCACATTTGATGTCAGGCCACAACACGGGAATTCCAGAGAGACACAGCAGAATGTTCTGTTACTGCAGTACCTTCAAAGTGCTAGTTAAACCACAGCCTTTAATAGATCAAGAATGAATGCCAAAATAATTCAGGACTGCATGCCCCCACTGAGCTCCAATGAGATGGTTGTAAAGAAAGCAATAAATTTATTATGTATTAACAAACAATTTGATATGTTAGGCATAGCTAGGAAATAATGCAAGACATTAAAAAAATCAGATCTGAAACGTGTTAGATTCTGAGTTTATTCATTTTGTGCAAAGCCATAGACAGTTGAACCAATTAAATTTGGACAGAACCTTAGGTGTTTTAAAGAGAAATTTTCTCCTGCTCATTTTACAAGTTCAGCGTATAGTGTGAATGCTAGAGACCATGAAGGTCTCAGCGGTGTTCACTCATGCCTCGTAGCAGCATCCTCAAGCTATAAAAGTATTGGCACTTTGTTGTATACATCCTTTTGTAGAGTCCGAAGGTAGATGAGGGCAACTGAAAGACAACACCTGTGCTACCTCAAGCTGTTTTTAAGCTATTTTTACTGACCATGAAATGCTCTTTGACCAAAAGAAGAAATAAAACATTTTTGAGCTTTTTTTTACCACCGAACATAATCCCTAGGTGCTTTCTGAAAAGAGGGTTATGATCCTTTGTTAGAAAGAATGTAGCCAGCAGTTCAAGAAATGAAGGGTGGCACATTAGTAGTTATAAAACAGAATGTCTGCCAATTGTAACCTAAATTAAAATCCTATAAAGGAAACAGACTTTTTTTTGTAAGAAAGAAATGGGTTATGTTAGATCTACTGATTCAAATGCCAGAGAGAATATGAAGTTTCACATGTTGATAAAATATATTAATCCATCAAAGAACCTTTGGGTGGATTAGATAAATGTGCTAGAAGCCCAGCATGAGTTTTACGAAGACTCTTTGATGACAGAGCTTAATACTTTCAAGGCCTTCAAAGAATTTTCATTGTGATCCTCTGGTAAGAATGAAATGCTAGTCGTGGGTAAAAAGTACGTGGAGGTAAATTCATTTGGTTATATTAGTTATACAGAAAAAAAAAAAGTGAAATAGAATTCTGAAGGAGTAAAGGGAACATCACATCAGTCTAGCTAAAATACCACAAAGACTCTAAAGGTTTCTTATGGGATAGCCTAACACTTGGCATAGTCTGTGTAAAGTATATACCTTCTCGTTGATGACATTATAAATGGCTGAATAAAGAAACTGGAATTATGTTCATGATGATGTTCGCTTTTATTCATGAACTATAAACTACAGATACGCTAAAAAATACATTAGTAAGGGATGTAATGAATGAGACTAGACAATGCAAAAGGTTGAAAATTGCAGTGACTTCTAATACCAGCTAATCCAGAGTAAGGACACAGTAGTCCCCTACAAATCTACTCTCACTTCAGACACCAGCCCGTCCTCACTTATGACCAGTGGGCTACAGATTTGAAGATTCCTATTATCCCCTCAGTATTGATAATTCACTTGAACAGCTTAACCCAGGAAAGTGCTATACTTAGAATAGAGTTTTATTATAAAGGATGCAGCACCAGACAAAAGAAAGACACATGGGCCAGGTCTAGAAGGATCCCAAATGCAAAGCTTCCCTTGCCCTCTCTCTGTTGAGTTAGGATGCATTATTTTCTCATTCAGTGATATGTGACAGTGCGTAAAATGTTGCCTGCCGTCCAGGGGAGCTAGATGGCTTCAGCATACATAGTTTTTATTGGAGTTTCATTACATAGCTGTGAAGGATTGAACCATTGGCTATGCAATTGAACTCAAACTCCCACCCATCCTTCTCTTCTAAGAAGTCATGCTGTTATCAAATGGCTCAAAACCTCAACTTACTAATTACCTGGTTAGTCTTTCTGGTGTGACCTGTACCCATCCTGGATCATTCATTAGCATAAACAACTTAGGGCCCCACCATGAGTCACCTCATTAGTGTGAACTATCAGGACCTACCATCAGTAACAAAGACGTTCCCATGGCAAGGCTTTAGAAGCTACCTCCCAGAAACCAAGGACAAAGACCAGCCAAATTCTTTATTATACAGTATTTTATTCTCTATTAATATTGTCTTTGGTGCTGTGTATTAGGTAAATAATTTACTTTCATGGTCTTCCTTATTTAGAAGAGAAAACTTGAGGTCAAGACTGAATACATGATATTTCTTCCTCCAACCAGTTCCCTCCAAGTAGTTCCATTGCTTAGAAGCATCTGTAAGTAGATAATACACTATTTAAAGAATGAACTATAATTATCCAAATTCAGTATGGAATAGGAATCTATATTCTCTCTCTTTACATCCCCATTATCTTAAGTTCTTCTCTCATCCTCATTATCTGTGCCCAGTTTCCAAGGATCTAAACCTTTAAATGTTCTTTGTTTATTTCCCAAAGCATGATCAGATGGTAAGACCAGTCTTTTTTTCTCTTTGTAGTCTTTAAAAGAGATTTTGTTAAGTGCCAGGAGATCTTATTACAAACTCATCTATTTCAGTCCTGCATTTAACACATAAGTAGGAAGCTCCCAGTTTAATCCCAACTATGATAGGTTTAGAATTAAGGCAAAAGACGTTTTATCCTCACTAGCACTGTATTAAGAGATAGTTAATAAAGCCTTCAAGTACAGAGTTACATTAATGGACCTCACTTTATTGCATTATCTCTTGCCTTCATCTCCCAATATCTAAATGCCTTTAGAATCTCACCAGGTTACCCCAGGATTCTCCAAGGTATCTCCTGGGAGCTCCTGAATAGCTTTAATACTGTTCTAATTTTGTCCTTCTCTGGCCCACTACCAGTTTTGGTAGTGCTTGCTATAAATTTGCTCATGTCCCTGCCCAAGGTTCCATCTCCTAGAGCATCCAACATTAGTCCTCAGGGTACCTTATTCTCTAGAGTCTTCTGTTCTGGGCTCCATCTCTGGGCATTACAAAGCTTTTTATCTCCTCCTTTTCTGCTGCTTTGCTTCACTAATGAAAACATTTTTTTAGCTTCTAGCTTTGCCTCAAATTAGGGCCCTTTCTATGTAAAGATATATAGAAAATTCTTTTAGTACTCTAGCCTTCACAATTTCTGACTTATGTTTTGATTTGGTTTCATAGGCTTTTTCTTTTTTAAGATCTTACTTATTTTTTAGAGAGAGCACGTGGACTTGGGGAGGGGCAGAGTAAGAGGGAGAGAAGCCGACCCCTCACCCCCAGTGGGGAGGCCAACACAGGACTCAGTCACACAACCCTTAGATCATAACCTGAACCGAAATCAAGAGTTGGATGCTTAACCAATAAGCCATCCAGACACCCATGGCCTTATTAGGCTTTTTAAGCACTGTACCACCCAGTGATATAAAAGTCAGATCTGGAATGGCTGTGAAAGAATATTTAGCCTGTTTTTTAGCCAAGTTGCACCTGAGCTGTGTCATTTAAATAACTCTCATTACACTGACCTTGGGTACAGAATTATAGAAACCCTCATTCTTGTAGTCTTCTGAAGAACTGTGCCTCAATAGTTCTGGATTTAGGCGTCAGCTTTAATGAGCTTCCCCTTAGAGACTCTCTCCAGGATTTATCCTCACGCGCTATTATCCTCAACCCCCACAGCCATGCCAGCTTCCTGACTTCTAGCAAGGCTTGTTCTGGGTAAAATAGGAAAGGTGTTTATTAGATATGACTGATCTCAGTTTTCTGCCACATTCCCTTCAGTTTCTGAGGACCAATGAATACTTTTTAAGGTTTATGTCTCTATTTGTGCTTCTGACCCCATTTTTTTTGTTTGTTTGTTTCTTTCCACTGCAGATTTTCCTTCTCATTCTTACTCTCTTTTCCTCTTAAACCTCCAGCCTCTCTCTCCCTTCCTTTCTCTTACAGCTTCTCTTTGGCCTACACCCTTTCCATCCTGACAGTCTTCCACTAACTTTGCATCTTTTGCTCGCTTTGTTCAAGTCCATTAGACTATTTTTATTCCTCCACATCCCTATTCCTCCCTTTAAGGGTTTCTTGTGCCCTAAGGATTCTATACCAAGCCCATTTCTTGTCTTGCTGGTGGCTCTTTAGCAATTTAATCTATGTTGATAATTCAAGGCTGTCTGTCTATACAGTGATTCTATCCAAATAAATAGTATCAGCCCTGCCTCCTCTCCTTAGGTCCAGGTCATCCAACTTCCTGTTAGATTTCTCCACCTAAATGTCCCTAAGGCACCTTAAACTCATTCTGTGCCTAACTGAAATGATTGTTCTGCGCCAAATCCTTTTTTTCCCCCTCAGATATTTCCTATGTCGTGGGTAGCAAGCACCACCTACCCCTTCATTGTGTTGTGTCATTACCATTCCAGCTATCACAGCCCTCACCTTTTCCCTGACCATTCCTGTGCCTGGCTGGCTTCCCCTAAGTAGTTACTTTGTTATGTTAACCTCTTCATTTCTAGAGGCATTTCTTGGCTTATAGCAAGGGCTCTGGAACCATCTGAATTCAGATTCTGCCATTTAGCAGTCTCACAACCTTGGGCAAGCTGATTACTCTTTCTCTGCCTCACTTTCCTGTTTGTAGAATTGGGATAATAAGAGCACTGACCTGATAGAGTTATTATGATGACTAATTTAATTAATGCAGTGAGAGCTTTAGGAATAGTGCTTTGTGAATAATAATAAGTATTTTAGAGTTTGATGTTAATATTATTGACTTTAGAGCACATATTACAATCAGTAGTTACCTTGTTGACTTTTTTCCCTGGTGTAGAGTGTCAGCACCCTGAGTAAAGGGGTCTGGTCTGCCTGGTTCACTGCTATATCCTTAACAGTCAGAGCAGTGCTTTGCACATAGTACCTAATCAGAAGGTTGGAACGAACGAATGAAGTCTCTTTTCCGTTTCAGCTGTCATCTCTCAGTCCTTTGTCTAGGCTCTAGTCATTTTTCACCACAATTCTTATAACATGTTCCCTGCTAGAACAGAGTCCAACTATAATTATAAGTGAAATAATTTTCTGCGGCTTCTCTTAAAATATGTTCCTCTTCTTATTCAGGCTTTCTTTCCCTCATGAGATCAAGAGTAAACATCTTAACTTCAAATATATCCACCCTTTGATGCTATTTTCCTCTTTGTTTTTAGAACACGTTTTAATGAAAAATGTCAAGATCAAAAAAAGGAACATTATAGCAAACATTCAGCACTTACTACTCAAAATTAGCAGTGCTAACCTTCTGTTACATTTGCTACGGGTCTTTTTTTTTTTTTTAAAGAAATAGAATAATAATAAAAACATGATTGAAGTCCCTTTTTTATCTCCCTTGAAAACTTTTCCTTTCCCTGAGAGAATTACATGAAATAGATTGTACCTTTACCATCAATGCTTGTGTGTCTTTTTAAATGTTTATGTAAGTTGCCTTGTATTGTAGAGATAATTCTACTTTTCCACTAAACATTCTAACATTCTTTTGGAGACTTAAACTGATACAGCTTTATTAGTTCATTTATTTTAATTGTTTCTCATACTGTGCAGTAGGAGTATACTACAGTACTTATGCTTTAGAAAAAAATCAGTGTCTCTTTTGGTAAATATTTGGTCTTTCCCATTCTTTACTTTAAAATAAAACAATTCAGTGGATATTTTTGTACATGGCTTCTCATGCACTTATATGTGTGTCTTTAGTGTGTAGATCTAGAAGTAGAAGTGCTGGGCTGTAAGATATGAGGAATTTAAACCTCATTTGAGATCAGTTTGTTTACTAAAGTGAACTCAGAGTGGCTGACAGTTCCCATTCTCCATGCCCTTACCACCTCTAGGTATCACCAGATTTTTTTGTCTTCTTCACCCCGAGCACATACACTCTCTTTCCATTAAATGGGCTTCTTTCTCCTATCTTCTCCATTTCTTCACTGAGAACGCAACATGTTCGTGTTCATGGAACATCTTACCTCTCTGTACCGTTTATTCTCTTAATGTTTCATAGTCTTGTAGGACTGAACTGATAAGTTATTTGTGCCCATTCTTCAGCTTACCACAAATATTTCCACCTCTTTCCTTTCTCTTTAAATACCATCTTTAGGGGCAGCCCCGGTGGCGTAGCAGTTTAGTGCCGCCTGCAGCCTGGGGCGTGATCCTGGAGACCCTGGGTCGAGTCCCACGTCAGGCTCTCTGCATGGAGCCTGCTTCTCCCTCTGCCTGTGTCTCTGCCTCTCATTCTCTCTCTGTGTCTCTATGAATAAAAAAATTAAAAAATAAAATCTTTAAAAAAAATACCATCTTAAAATAATTATATATTAATAAATAATAATTATGTATATATTTGTTGATAAATGTCATTGCTAACCATCTCTCTTGGGTTTAACCAACTCCACTACGTCAAGGAAGTTCTTTCTCCTTTGCTCTTGTAAAACATAGCTAATACATAGTGCATCTGTGTTGCTTTCTGTGATTCCTCATTAAATTTCTGGATGATAGTAACTGTTTATAAATTAAATAGCTATTCAGCATTTTGAAATATTGGTGCTTATATTTTTGTTCAAGTGGCTGACTGAGAATGTGAATTTTCATTCTTTCTAAATACAGCTTAAACCGTTTTCCTTGCCTTTCTCACAAGAGTCCTTTGACCAATTGGTTGTGTTGATTGCTAACCTTAGAGGAGAAGCTGGTACGTGTTGGTCTTGTGCAACTTGGTTTATTTTATAAATGTACCTGCCTGATGACATGTTTTAGTCTGAAGGAAGAATTAAGCACTGTGTTCATCGAATGAAATTACATTGAACAGTAGTCACAAGGGAAGAAAAATGCAGTGTGCTTTGCCAAATCTGTTTCAGGTAACTTCAGTAATGTAATTCTTATTTCCTTCAATATTCATGTAAAGAGTACCTAATTTTTATCTGTAGGAGCCAGATTTCTTCCTCATAACAAAATTAATTGATTTTTTTAAAAATATTTTGTTAACCTAGAGCAAACCGATTTTTATCATGTGAACCAAGACTTTTTGTGCATGTCTAACTTCTCAGTTCTCTGGTGCTATACAACCAAATATTAAACCCCAGGCATAATAAATGATCCTTTGAATTAGCAGTATTGTATTTGTGTTCCTAAAAATCCTCTCTGAAATTTTGACTAGAGAAACTACACATTCATGGATTGCATATGACAAGTCTGTCTTTTCAAATGTTGATCCTAACTCTGTCGTGCTTTGTTTCCTAGAGGAGAGTACTTAACTGTGCATATTTATCATTTATTAACTCCTAGGCTTCACATTGTTCTTTAGCCACAAACTGAATCTTTATTGCCAACCAGATTTACATCATTTGATATTTATGATTACAAGAGTTAGGGAGATTAAGAGAAACTGGATGATTACGCAGTAGTTCTGATATTTTAGTAGTGATTAGCTTTATTGACCACTAATATGAAATTAATAGTGCTGTCTTTTGTGCAGCAAAGAACAATAGATAGCTCCTATCCCCATGTGTAAAGGGTAAGTTTACCTTGTGTAATGAACACAATGCTAAGGGAGTTAATGCATGTTATAAGAACTCTTGGAGTAAAGGTACTCTCTAAACACATATTGCCCCTCCTCTTGGTACATATGAATGATGATAGAGCATTATGGGTAAGATTCTGTAGTGGCACATCTATCTGCCCTGCCTCATATCATACTCCCCACGCTTACTAGCTGTGTGTCCTTGGATAAATCACTTAATTTCTCTGTACCTTAGTTTCCTAATCTGTAAAACAGGACCTACTTAGAATTGTTGTGAGTTCTAAATTTATTAATTATGGAGGTAGTAGAACAATATACCTGGCACGTGGTAAGCTATATACATTAATATTAGTTTTGGGTGGTAATTATTTGTGTTTCTTTTGTTAATTACTTATTCCCCATATCTCTTTTTTTTCTTTTGATTTATAAAAGCTTCTTTAAAGACTTTGACCCATTCTGTTGGAAATAGTTTTTATCATTTGCCTTTTAATCTCTTTGTTATACTTTGTCACACAGAAATATTAAAACCTTATTGTAAGTTTTATTAATACTTCTTTGAGAGCTTCTAGATTTTCATGTCATGCTTGGTAAGGGCCCCCCTTCCTAATAATTATAAAAATATTTCTTATATTTCCTTGTACTTTTATAGTTTCTTTTTTTAGGTTACTGTCTTTATTTTTACCTTTGATTCCTTTTTGCTTATGGTGCCAGGTGGGTGCCAACCTTTTTCTCATATGGTTCTGAAGATTTTGTTATATATACAGGTATTTATCTTTAGTTGGCTGCCTGGTAGCACAGAAGTTGCATGTAATCAGATCTCTGATTTGTTCCTAATAACATGTTAACAGTTACAAGAATATTTATTCAAAGTTGAATATTAATTTTGAGCACAGATATCCATCTCTTTTAGGTTGAAACAGATTGAGACAATTTTTAAATATCAGTAACAGTAGGTACTCAGATGTATGCACTTAAATACCAACATTTGTTAACTTTTTCTGAGTTGCCTTTCTGTTGTAGAAACTTACAAATTCATATACATTTTTCAATCACTTTTACATACTGTATAACAATGTATTACATTAGAATGGCACATTAAATTGACTCCTATCTGTTATGGCAAAGACATGATATGCCACCCTATACCATAGCTTCATGACCTCCACATGCCCTTAGAGCCTTAGGTAACTCCTGCAAGTGTAGGCATTATGCCAAGATAAAAAAGGTTTTTGTTTTAATGAGTACCAAAAAGCTGAAATATCTCTTTTGTTTGCAGATTTGGAGAAGAAAAACATTTAAAACAAAAGCATTAGTATTTGGAAAAGAATGCAAAGTTTTGCAAATTTTTAACATTAAATTAGAAGGCACAAAATAATAACCCCTTTAGGCTGTCCACCCAGGCAAGCACTCCCTTCCTCAGACATACACACATCCACACAAACTAGTGTTCTCCTCTGTTGACCTTTGTAGGATATATGCATAAGAAAACTTGAGGTATAAAAAGCCACTCTGTACATATGGTGGGCCTCCTTTCAATCTGCTATCATACAGGGTACAGTCAGGTACAGCAAACTCAGCCTCAGCCAACTGCTGCCTTAGAATGATTCTGACTATAGAAAAGAGCTAACATTTTTGGATTGTCCACTCTATGAGAGGATATAGTGGATGCTTTACATTTAAAAGACTGAATAGTTTTGGGGTGCCTGGGTGGCCCAGTCCATTAAGTGTCAGACTTGTAGTTTTGGCTCAGGTCATGATCTCATGGGTCAGGGGTTTGAGCCCTGCATGGGGCTCCCTACTCAGCATGGAATCTGCTTGAAGATTTTGTCCCTCTTCTCCTCCCACTCTCTCTCTCTCAAAGCAATAAATATTAAAAAAAAAAAAAAATTTCAGTCTTCCCAATAAGTTTAATAAACTAAATGCTCTGTTTCCTCCTTTATAGCTCAGAAAATTATGGCTCAGAAAGATTAAATGATTTCCAAAGTCATAACTGATAGAATTGGGTTTTAAACTCTGGTATAATGATAATGCAATTTGATCATTATCTCCCAGGAAATAAAAACTGGTCATTTTGGTTCAGTCATTTATTTAGTCAAGTGGTATGAAATATTGACAAGTATTGGTTGTGTGACTTTCGACACGTTATTTAACTTCCAGGTGCTAATAGTTTGCATAGTAAATTATAAGATTTGACTAGGTGGTTCCTAAAATTCCTTGGGGTTCCTCAGAACTGAGTGTTTACCTCTTCACATTGTACCTCTTCCTCATTACCCCTTGCAGCTATTGCCTTTTTTAGGTCTTTTTTTTTTCTTTTTTAAGATTTATTTTATTTATTTTAGAGAGCACACAGGTGAAAGTGGCAGAGGGAGAGGGAAGGAGACTAAACCAGAGCGTGGAGCTCAACATGGGCTCCATCTGAAGTACCCAGAGATTGTGACCCCAGCCAAAACCAGGAGTCAGATGCTTAACTGACCGAGCAATCTAAGCACACTGTTTTTTATTTCTTGTATGGATTATAGCCATCCTTTGTTTCTTCAAACTTAAAGGATTCATGATTGAATCACAAATCACTTTACCAAAAAAATAAAACTGTAATAATTTGGCTGCTTAGCGAGTGCTGCCATCTTGTGTCTACCATTTTATGAGAGAAAAGGTGAAAAACTAGAGAAATTATATTGAAGTATTTTTTGTCTTTGTTTTTGTTTTGGTGAAAATTAAAAAAAAAAAAAAAGTTACTTGATTTAGTGGCCTAGCAAACTCAGTGAAATAGGACAATGTCAGAAATCAACTTGGACATTTGTTTATGATCCCTCCTTCCTGTTCTCTCTTAGTCAAACAGGGAAATTGAGATGTGAAAACTAATGTGAATCTATATTGAGGTCCTAAATTATTACATTTCAAAATAGTTTTTGAAGAGCTAGTATAAAATGTGAATGTTTCTGTGATACATGGTTGGTGATACTATTGTCTCTTGGTACTTAGACCTTAGTATATTCAGTTGTTTCACATTAAAACTGTACTGTTCTTTTATTGGCTACAAAACTGTCAAAGGAAAATGGGAAAGCTATGTAAGATGTTTAAAGCTGTTTATTTGCCATAATATATTCATTTGCACCAGAGAAACATAAAATGAAACTGACTTTAAAAATAGCTGACACTCGGACACCTGGGTGGCTCAGTGGTTAAGCATCAGCCTTTGGTTCAAGGTGTGATCCAGAGGTCCTGGGATCGAGTCCTGCATCAGGCTCTCCACGGGGAGCCTGCTTCTCTCTCTGCCTATGTCTCTGCTCCTTCTCTGTGTCTCTCATGAATAAATAAATAAAAACAGATGACACTGGAAGAATTTTGGCATTTCAAATGTCTTTAAAAATAGTCATTCTACCCTTTATAGACATTTGCTTTTAACAGACCAATGTGAGTTTCTTTACACGTTAAATGACTTATTACAGCTTTTTGTTCTTTTTTACTCTTAAAAATCTAGAATATGATCATTATTCAAAATTACAGTCTTAAGTCCATAGAGTTGTAGCTCTGTAAGAAAACTCTTGGAGTTAAACATTCTTGGTTGTAACCTTAGGCAAGCCTTTTTTTCCTTTATCTATAAAATAAATAATTATTTCTCTTACAACACTGATCACATACTAAAATCTTATTATATATAATAATATATATATACTCCCTTGCTTCCTTCTCCCCTCTGCTTTAACTGCTAAATTCTCTAGGTGCCCTGAGTGACTTTAGGCTCGTAAAACTAATATATGTTAAAATTAGTTGTAACTAAGCATTCTGATTCTTGTTTAGGACAAGAAAATAGTAAATTCACCAACAGTGGCATTTTTAATTTCTAAATTACCATATAGTGTTCATTTCTTTGTCTTTTTTGTTAAAATGTTTCCTTTTGTTTTAATTTTAGGCCACTGAAAGGTATGATACATTTGATCCACGACAGTCCATTTCAGCCTGGGAATCTACAGTGGTGACAAGGACATGGGACTCCTCCTGCCAGATTCCAGATGGTTCAATACACTTGACATCCTGGCTGACAACTGTGAAAAAGAACCTTGGATTACTTTATTTTATTTTTGTGGGACACCACAATCCCAATTCCATAGGATACGTCAGGTAACCTGTCTTATCGCTTGAGAAAAACATATGCCTTTTCTTTCAAAATCTTAGTATTAAAAGCAAGGAACCAGAGTATTTTAAGAACTGACCTACCTCTTAGTAACCTCATTGTTTTGAGAATGAGCCAATTAACTCTGATATGGAATATAATTAATGAAAACTTTTAAATTCACTTTAGTGTACCTGTGACTTCAGAATCTATTTCTCCCTCTTTTTTTTTTTTTTTAATCTTTTCAGATATTTTATGGATTCCAAAATTTGTGTTTAGGTTTTTTTTTTCATTTGTTTAGATATTTAATTGTAATTATGTCAAGTGATCTATATTATGGTAATCATTTCACAGTATATAGGTGTATCAGATCATTATGTCATGTACCTTAAACTTATACATTGTTATATATCAATTATATCTCAAGCTAGAAAAAAAATATAAGTTGTTTACATCAAGGCTTCTTTTTGGGGTCACATTTCTTACAGCTTCTAGATTGACAGCTGTCCCTGATACATTCCTATTTGATATCCAGTGTTTTCTTAACCTCACTAAAGATATGAAATATGTATTTGATTTCCTAAGTGTCTGGTAATAGGCGTTGTTAGGCACTGAATCACATTAGTCAGGAGAGTTTCCAATGTTTGATTCATAATATAGACTATTAATGCAGATTCCCAACTGTGTTTTGTATACAATGTGCTTATTTTTTTAATAATTATTTCCCTTTGGAAATAATTGATGGAAAATTTGAGAAATTTAGAACTCTAGGCGTCTAAACAAAGGCTATAATAGGAAAACATTTTTCTCACAGGATGATACTCCTGAAATCCTTTTAGAAAAAAAATATTCCTCATGTCATCTAAATATGCCTTTATAACTCTACAACCATTACCTTTCACTTTAATATGGCTTACTCTTTTATGTTTCTTAAGACCTTTTAAAAGTGGTATGTGCATCAGAATCACCTCATTTTTATAGCTCTTATTTCATTGTATTATGCTTTTTTGTATTTGTATATGTCTGCCACTAAACTCTGTATTCTTTGAAAGCAGGAATTTTGCATCTTTGTAAACTCAGCGTTATTCTTGGACCATAGAAGGCACTCGGTCAATATTGTACACTAACCGAATTTAAGAACTGTTTCCAACTGAATTTAAATTTTTTTTCCTTTCTTGCTAAGGCTTCGAGTTCCCTGTAGAATTCTAAAATAACCTTTGCTGATGAGGATGTCTGATACTGTTACTGTAAAAAATGAAACTGAAACAATGAAGGATTTGGAGGCAGAAGTGAAAGATACAACTAGAGTTGAAAATCTTATCAAATCAGAAAACTATGGGACGATTTTGGCAGAGAAGAATGAACGTTGTATTGACAACAATATTGATTTGCAGGTAAATAGGATTTTCTCTCTGGCTACAAATGCTAAATATTCAAGATATAGTTATACTCTTTATACCAAACTCACGTTTAGAAATCTAAAAGGGTAAGCTTACCCTTTGGGACATGTTTACTAGCTGATTTTTAAGCCATCTGGATTAGCTTGTTGAGTGTAGCTCTTTGAATTGCTTATATATTTGATTTGCTTTATATTTACTTGTAATGCAATTGTTTTTATTTGTATGTGGCCAGTATGTTTTTTATTGGCTTTCTGTTTTTTTCATACCACTCTGCATCTAATTGTTAGTGTCTTGAGTGTTCAGAATATAACCTAAGAGCCCTTAAAGAAGAGCAGAATAAGCAAGATTGAAAACTATGGTTCTCTTGGCAAAAACAAACTCTCCAGGGAAACAGTCATCCGTGACTGAGAAAAGCAGTTGGTGGGAAAAGAAAGAGGTCACTTGAGGCTTTTGTCACATGTATATGAGAACTTAGAATTAACCATGGAGGGACGCCGAGGTGGCTCAGTGGTTGAGCGTCTGCCTTTGGCCCAGGGCGTGATCCTGGAGTCCCGGGATTGAGTCCCTCATTGGGCTCCCTGGATGGGGCCTGCTTCTCCCTCTGCTTATGTCTCTGCCTCTCTCTGTCTCTGTCTCTCATGAATAAATATATAAAATATTTTTTAAAAAAAAGAATTAACCATGGAGAAGGCTTTTAATTCCAGGCATAGATAGAAATTGATGAATTGATTAACAGATTCAAGATATGTAAAAAATTATTTCAAGTAGTACATACACTATTCACTTCTAAATGTTCCAGTTCTCTCTTGCTATATAAGAAATTACTGCATGGGGCACCTGGGTAGCTCAGTGATTAAGCCTCTCCCTTTGGCTCAGGTCATGATCCCAGGGTCCTGGGATCAAGTCCCAAAGCAGGCCCCTCCTGGGGAACCTGCCTCCCCTTCTGCCTCTATCTCTGCCTCTGTGTGTGTATATGTCTCTTATAAATAAATTTAAAAAAAATTTCTGCAAACAAAGGGCTAACAATTTTTAAACACCATTTTATTTTTTAATATTACATGATTTATGAATCAGGAAGATGGCCTCAGGGCTTGGCTTAGTGAATTTTCTATTGCATGAGGCATCAGATGGTCATTGCCAGTATTTAACTGCCTGATGGGTTGGTGTGGAAGGTCCAAACTGTTTCACCCAAATATCTGGCACTTGAGTGGGAATGGCTGAATTGCAGTCTCAACTGGAACTGGGAGCACCGACCTACAGCCCTGCCAACATAGTAGGCCCAGGATAGTTAGACTTACTGTGTGATGACTCAAGGGTCACAGAAACAATGTTCCAAGAGCCAAGCACAGCTGCAAGGGTTCTCTGGACCTACGCTCAGAAATCCCAGAGTGTCTCTTCCACTGCCATCTTTTGATGACATATGTAAATAAACTATTAGCCCAGATTCAAGGGAAGGGAAATTTGGGCCTGCCTCTCAGTAGGAACCTTTAATCTGCCACAAAACCTTACTTTAAAATACTACTTCTAACTCATTTGTTTTAGTTTAGCCCTATGAATAAAGATTTCTACTTTTGGAGAAAATATTTTATCATTATTCTATCATTCTTAAATACATCCAGAGATTTTTTTTTTTTTTAAACTTTTTTTTTTTATTTTTTTATTTATTTATGATAGTCACAGAGAGAGAGAGAGAGGCAGAGACACAGGCAGAGGGAGAAGCAGGCTCCATGCACCGGGAGCCCGACGTGGGATTCGATCCCGGGTCTCCAGGATCGCGCCCTGGGCCAAAGGCAGGCGCCAAACCGCTGCGCCACCCAGGGATCCCGTACATCCAGAGATTTTAAGGGCTTTATGAGGCTACTTTTTTTTTTTTTTTTTTTTTTTTTTTTTTTTTACTTTTTTATATAAGTAAAGAAGTTATTTTAAAAGTTATTTCATTCCTTCATTCAAAAATTGTATTCCCTATTATGTGCCAGAAATGTGTTAGAAAATGATGGCAACTCACAGCTATAAAAAAGCGTTGAGGCCTCACTGATTAAGTATAGTCAAATGGTAATTACCTAAGAAATTGGGAGAAATAACATACTTTTTCTAGTCATTTTTAGTAGTAGCACTTTTTAAAACAAAAAATTGCCAAGCCTGCAATCACTACACCCGATGATGGCAGTATGCCAGTATCCTGATTGAATCAAAAAAATCTGCTGAAATTCTATTGCATTCATGATTGAAATAGGAGAAGATTTCCTTTTAGTCCCTTTTTTACATCTAATGTTCACTCTTCTCAGTCATGCTTGTAAACAAGTGATTAATTTGGATTATTGCATTTCCTACCGTGTCTATTGTGTTGCCCTTGGTCATAAGTATAAGAGCATTCTGATGACCACTATTGAAACATGGCCCAGTTGTTGATATTATAAGAAAATTTCATGCATTCCCCCAAACACTTATTGAAAGCCTCTACTATGCCAAGGAAATACTATAGTAAGCAAAAATGGACAGAATCTGATATCATATTCATATAGCATCCTGACTGTCAAGATTGGGAAGAGGAACAAAGACAACATGAGAATTCATTTTATGTTAATCCATTAAATACTATATTCTCAGTTTATTCAATTGTTTATTAAAACAATTTACTGGGCAGCCTGGGTGGCTCAGCGGTTTAGGGCCGCCTTTGGCCCAGGGTGTGATCCTGGAGTCCCGGGATCAAGTCCCATGTTGGGCTCCCTGCAGAGAGTCTGCTTCTTCCTCTGCCTGTGTCTCTGCCTCTCTCTCTCTTTCTCTCTCTCTCTCCCTCTCTCCCCCTCTCTCCCCCTTTCTCCCTCTCTCCCTTCCCCTCCCCCCCTCTGTCTCTCATGAATAAATAAATAAAATCTTAAAAAGAAATAAAGAAATAATAAATAAATAAATAGATAGATAGATAGATAGATAAGCAAACAAACAATTTACTCTATATGAGAGGGGCACCTGGGTGGCTCAGTCGGTTAAGCATCTGACTCATGGATTTCGGCTCAGGTCATGATTCTCAGTTGTGGGTCAAGCCCTACATCAGTCAGGCTCTGTGCTCAGTGAGGAATCTGCTTGAGATTCTTGTTCCCTCTCCCTCTGTTCCTATCTCTCTAAATAAATCAATACAATCTTGAAAAAAATAAAAGAATTTACTATATGTGAGAGTATTTATTCTGCTTGGAAGTTTTTGAGGTCCAAGATGCCTCCATGCAAGGTGCCTGGCAAGAGACTTACATCAAAATAACTTATATGGAAGAGATTTTAGGAATGAAAGTAGATTAATAAGTAGAAAAAAATTTTACCATATTTTCACCTAATGTAAAACAAAGTAACTCTGTTAAGTAAGCATGAACAGAGAATAGAGTCTTAAGAAGAATCTAGCTAATATAAAGTTACCTTTTAACTTAATATGGATTACCCATTATGAAATGCTCTTCTTCTAACATACTAGAAATTTCATCTTTTTTTGGTACTTCTAAGATACTGCCTAAAGATTTCATTGTAATAGCAACGATTATGAGCAACTATTATTAACCGGGTGGCTCAGTCAGTTAAGTGTCCGACTCTTGATCTCAACTCAAGTCTTAATCTTAATGTTTGTGAGTTCAAGCCCCGTGTTGGGCTCGAAAATAGCAACTATTATTTTTAATCAAATTTAAATGTACGTGCCAACTAATATAGGCTTCCCGTTAAGAATTTTGAATAAACCAGTATATTCCTTACTTCCTTTTATATCGTTCTGAAAGTGAACTACCATGAATAAACTTAAGGCCCTTGTCTTGCTTTAGCACAGTAATACTTGAAGTGACTTTGGGTAATAAAAATTTTCCTCAAGAAGCATACATTTTATCCATTCCCAAGTCTTAATTTCCTGAGCATCCCCTTAGTATTTTACTTAAGAAAAAGGATTTTAAAGTGAAGGAATATATTAGCTTCTGTAATACTGTAAGGAAAATCCTACAATTTCCTACTGGCTGGTAAAGATAGCATTTCATCAAACCAGAGAGAGGCCAGCAGATATTGGACATCACTTAGATGATTACAAGTAGACACTGTCTCATACAGCTCCTTAACCATTGTTATTTTATAAATAGTTCTTATAGTTTGACAGCATTTCATCAAACCAGAGAGAGGCCAGCAGATATTGGACATCACTTAGATGATTACAAGTAGACACTGTCTCATACAGCTCCTTAACCATTGTTATTTTATAAATAGTTCTGTTTACATGACTCTCTACTTTTTAAAAATGTTAGTTGTGTTTTTCATTCAAAGTTTTGTTTCAGGTTATATAATCTTTTATAGAACTTTTAGGATTACTTCCTTAAGAGCACTAAAGAGGATCATGGGGGAAGAGAGGAAAATATAAAGATGAAATCAAAGAGGGAAACAAGCCGTAAGAGACTCTTAATCATGGGAAACAAACTGAGGATTGCTAGAAGGGAGGAGGTTGAGGCAATGGGTTGGGTAACTGGGTAATGGATATTCAGGAGGGCACGTGATGTAATGAGCACTGGGTGTTATATTACTGATGAATCCCTGACCTCTAACTCTGAAACTAATAATAGATCATATGTTAATTGAATTTAAATTTTTTTAAAAAGTAATAAATAAATAATAGAGGAAAAAAAGAATACCTTAGTGCTAAGCAATCAAGAAATTAACTTATTCAAGTAATTGCTGTGGGGTTGTTCTGAACTGTTGATTATGGTCCAAGATATTGTGCAGAGTTTTTGCTTAAGTAACTTTTCTACTGCCACACTATTCCTATTGCAAATCTTAAGTTGCATATTGGACTTTATATGATTATGAAGTACTTAGAAGATTGGGGTGGTGAGGAGTCAAGTTTCTAACTTTTGTTTGACTACAACTAATATTTAATATGGGATGAATAGTGGGGGCAGGTGGGAAGTGTTTAATTTTCTTTGTATAACTGATTTATATGACATCTGGTGTTTGGTTTTTCCCAGAGATAGAATTCACAGATTAAATTTAGGAATTACTTGTGTTGTTTTTTTGCAGTCATTTATTTGAAATGTGAAATTAGAAATCTTGTACTCTGCTTACTTATTAATGCTTTATACTCAACTTTCCCATCCTTATACAGTTGCATCTTTTTACTTAACAAATGTTTTGTCTAGGGGTGTTCATCCATGTACATGTGTATGTAAACACGGTCCAAAACATATTTTAGGTCAATTTAAACAATTAAACAATTTAATTGATCCTTCTCCTGACAAACTATTTATTGAACAAAAGGATGGCTAATTCAATTTGTGTTGGTAACCTTTGTTGTGAAGGAAATGAGAATTGATTTTTGTTAACAACTAGGCCTTTATGTGCCAAAGTGCATAAACGGCTTCTGATACACGAGTGAATTTTCCAGACACAGAATCAGTTGAATTAGATTTTTAGTATTCTCAGTTTCTGTAGTAAGTCCTTTGATAATCAAGATGAAACTCTTACATCTTGTATCCCCAAGTTAGAGTTAGTTCCAGTGCATTTCTTTAAAAAGGGGAAGATGGGGCATGTAAGAGACAGTAAAGCAATTGCAATCTAATAAGGTTATCAGAAAAACTCAAGATACAGCCACACATCAGCAGGAGGTTAATGGGCATTAAATTCCTTAATTGATAAAACATGCTAAAATTTTTTTATTTAAAGAGTTGAATAAAAGTCTGTCTATATAAAATCATACAAATCTTAACTGTTTTCCTATTTGTTTAACAAAGATATAAAGGATGTATATAATAATATACCTGGTATATAGTTAAGAGCCTAGCAAATGGTTGATTCTCTTAAAACGATGTTTATATTCATCAGCATGTTATTATTTATTAGCAGTAACACAACTATATTACTTCCCATTTTGTTCCTTTTATTGCCACAAAACATCCTTTTCTTTTAGTAACAAAAAATTTACTTCTTGGCGTAAGCGCCCCAAAATTTCAACAGTTTTTATTTCTTTGCATTAAGTTTTAGATCTGTTTACTGTACTTTTATTGTCTTTTATTAATATTTAATGAGTTCAACTTTTAAAACTAAAATTCACTTCCCATAATGCACCTTAATTTTTAAATTATTTCAAGGATTTGGTACTTTTCCTTATTGAACCTGGGTGGTATGCATATAAGATAGCTAGCACTTATATAAACATTTACTTTTCGTGCTTCATGATTACATGTATAAAGAAGTTCACTTCTTATAGATGTAGGAGTATTTTTATGTAATATTGTTATTTTCTCCAGTAATTTCCATGTATATCACCAATAGGATGCTGAGATTCTTTATCTTTAATAGAAGCGGTGACTGTAAACCAGCTAGGTTTTAGTTTCTGCATGGACTTTTCCTTAAAGTCTAAGATTTAGGTCTTTGCATATTTAACCCTGTGTTGTTTTACTCAAAACTCCAGGTGTTAAATAGTATAAACCAATTAGTGATTGGTGTTGGTTTGTCAGTTTATTGATTTAAAAGTCCTATCTTCCAACTCAGAAAACTTGTTTTCTATTATTTCAGTGGAGATGATTAGCCCGACTTTACGGTTTTTATTGCTGCTGATCTTTAGCTAGACATTCAACACTTTAATTCATTATTTCCTCCCCCATATTTACCATTAACCCTTAACAATTACCTTGAAATGTAGTGAGAATTACTAAACTCTTCAAGGTGTGTTAAGAGTCTTAGTTGAAACATTTCAGCCATTACAGTTTAGTTTGTTTGTAGTAATTACATTTAGTTCATAGTAATTACAGATGAAAAATGATCCCCTTTTTGAAATAGATTTCCTCTTAATTGGGTCATTAATTGGTGGCTGTTTTTATATGCTAACACACAGTATAACTCATAAAGATTATTCTTTCTTAGCAGTACTTAATTTTCATGGTTTATCGTTTCTGTACTTCCATGGGGTTTTTTTTCCTTCAGTTTTCTTTTTCTTTTTTTTTTTTTTTTTCAGTTTTCTTTTATAATAAAGAGCTTTCAAACAAATCTAAACTGTTGTTAGTAGTTCAGGGATAGGTAAAGAAAACTAATGAGGGATCCCTGGGTGGCGCAGCGGTTTGGCGCCTGCCTTTGGCCCAGGGTGCGATCCTGGAGACCCGGGATCGAATCCCACATCAGGCTCCCGGTGCATGGAGCCTGCTTCTCCCTCCGCCTGTGTCTCTGCCTCTCTCTCTCTCTCTTTGTGACTATCATAAATAAATAAAAAATTAAAAAAAAAAAAAAAGAAAGAAAACTAATGAAACTATTGGACCTAAAAAGACATTTATGGTAAGCAAAAATCAAAAACCCCGGAACCCTATGTACCATTTCTTTAAGTTGACTGCACAGACTTAAGTTTCTGTTTGTTTTGTTGTTAGTTTAAAACTCTCTGGTTTGGGTTAGCCTTAAGTTACAAGTAATGTTTTGAAAATCCTTCCACATTCGTATTCTGAAATAAATTTTAGATCTGTTTAAAGATCCTTTATTTTAAACAAGAAACCAAAGTACTGAAATCATCAATAATGTTTGTTTTTCTTTGCTTTCAAAATTTGATCTACAAAGTAGTAAATTTAAGAATAATCTACATTTATTGTAATATTACACCTTAATCACTTATTACTACTGAACCTCAGTTTTTCTCCAGGCTAATAGTTCATAGTTCTGACAGTATATTAATACCCATTTCAAACTGAAACTCCTATAACATATTTCATATTCTGCATGCCATTTATTGGCCTAATACATGTTTTAAGTCAAACAATGTTAATTATAAACTGGGAACCTTGTCCCTTAGCATCTAGAGATGTCAAGGTCTGTTAAACAACTTGCTACATTTTTACTGTGACAATGCAATTCTGGTAAAAATGAAAAGCGAAACAGTAGAGAAAAATCAATGAAACCAGAAGTTAGTTCTTCAGAAAGATTAACAAAATTGACAAAACTTTAGGTAGATGGACTAAGAAAAAACACAACTCAAGTTACTAAAATCAGAAATGAAAGTGGGAACATTACTACCAATTCTACAAAATAAAAGGATTAAAAGAGGGTACTACGAATGTGCATCAACAAATTGGATAGTCTGGGTGAAATAGACAAATCCCAGAAACATAAAACCTAGCAAGACTAAATCATGAAGAAACAAAATCTGAATAGACCTGTAACTAGTAAGGAGATTCCATCAGTAATCAAAAATCTTTTAGCAGAGGAGAGCCCTGGACCTGATGGTTGTACTGGTAAATTCTACCACACATTTCAAAAAGTAGTTCCAGGGTCTCCTGGGTAGCTCAGTTGGTTAACTGTCCAACTCTTGATTTTGGCTCAGGTCATGATCTCAGGGTGGTGAGGTGGAGCCTGCTTAAGATTCTCTCTCTTGCTCTCCCTCTGCCCTCACCTTAAAAAAAAAAAAGCTTAGGAATTAACTTAATCAAGGAGATAAAAGACTTGTACAATGAAAACTATATAGCAATGCTTAAAGATTCCATAACTAAATAGAAACACATCCCATGCTTATGAACAGATTTGATATTGTTAAAATGTCAGTATGCAAAATGATCTACAGATTTAATGCGATCCTTATCAAAATCCAAATGACATTTTTTTGCTGAAGTTAAAAAAAAAAAACCCATTCTGAAATTCGTGGGGAATCTCATAGCACCCAGAATAGCTAAAATAATTTTTTAATTGAGGATTATTTGACATACAGTATATTAGCTTCAGGTGTACAACATAGTGATTTAGCCTTTGTATACACTGTAAAATGTATACCTCAATAAATCTAGTTACCATCTGTCAGCATACAAAATTAATATATTCCCCACGTTGTACATAACATCCCCTGTAACTTACTTTGTAACTGGCATTTGTACTCCTTAATTCCTTTTACTCATTTCACTCCACCCTACACCCACCAAAACAATCTTGAAAAAGAACAAAATTAGAGGACTCACACACTTAAATTTCACAAGTTACATCAAAGCTACAGTAATCAAAACTGTAGTACTGCATAAAGACAGACGTATAGACCAATGTAATAAAATAAGGAGCCCAGAAATAGACTCTTGAATTGCATACACAGTCAAATGATTTTTGAGAAGATTTGCCAACACCATGGAGAAAGGACAGTCTTCTCAGCAAAAGGTGACTGGGATAGCTGGATATCCACATGCAAAAGAAGGAAGTTGGAGCTTTATTTAATGCCATATACAAAAATTAATACAAAATGGATGAAAACCCCAAAAAATAAGAACTAAAATATGAAACTCTTAGAAGAAACAGGGTCTTTAAGGAGGTCAGAGTGAATACTGCAAAGCCACAAAACATACTGAAGAAGGTGTGGGTTGATATCCCCAAGATTCTGCATCTCAACAACCTCCCAGTTCCCAGGCCAATGGGCTGTACTTTGAACAGTGAGGGTGTTAGATGCCTAAAGCAAAAGCAACAACACTAATAAAGGAAAACAACCATTAAGCAATGGAAGCTACCCCAACCAAATGATTAGTCACACCAAACTCCCTGACCCGTGGATGTTTTCAGCAGAAACATACACAGCCCGGAGCAGTGATCTGCTGATCATGGCCCCACAGACAACAGGAGGAAAGCCACTGGGTTGATTCAGTATTACCAGAGAGGGAATGTGGCATTTTCAAGAAAAGAGTCGATCTGAGACAAGACTATATTAATAGTCTTCTGGAGCAGATCCAGTGCCTGGAAAGTGAAAGTATGTGTTTGAGTTCAGGGTAGATGGGTTTCCTTTTGAAAACCATGGACATGTGGGGAGATTATCACCACCATCACCCCTTACGAACCTGAGGAAGACATGCCTTGGAGGGAGGAGAGGTGCCCTCTATCCCATTTATATTTCTTCCAAAAAAGATTCCGAGTTGGTGAGAAAAGCTCAAAGTAGTGACCCACAATGTTGGAGTTAAATTCATAAAAGTCCAGAGTCACAGCTAAAGTTTCTAAAGCTCATCTGAGCACCGCTTCCATTTTCCAGATAACCTACACTGATGGAAATGAATTGCCCAGGATCACCTAGAGAGCTAGAGGCATAACTGAGACTCACCTTCTAGCCCTCTACCTCCATTTGGTTTTTCCAGAGCAGTAAAGCCTCATTTTTGCTCAACTACCCTAAAAGCATCAGTGTTTCAGTGCATTTTACAGTGAACTCAGACTCTTTTTGCTTAGTCTTGTAGATGCTACAACATTTGCAAAAATTGGGATACTCCGGGGGGGCATCCCTGTCCAAGGCATAGACTTGCTGCCTAATTTGTGAGACTTGACTGGTAAGAGTCAGATAAGAAAGCCAGAGTGTTCTCAGAGTGGATGGGTTTTAGAAAGGGAAAATATAATGCTAAACTCACATGCATATATGCCACCTGTTGACTCAGGAAAGATACTCAGCATCTCTATCAAGCTGGTGAGGGGAGACTAGGGACAGATGAATCTTGGTTTAACATGATTCTTGCCATAAGTGGTTTTCCTCAACAGAAAACTATGATGGAGGCTTACTGCGGGATGGCTAATCAAGATTTTTAAAATATTGTTGGCCCTGAGTTAAAAGTGGTTTGAGGACCATCTTGCTGTGTGCCCTGAACCATCTTGCTTTCTTTATTGAGGGGCTCTACTATTCCATGAAAGGAGCCAACACAGATGACTCCACCCTATCGGAATCATGGTCTCTGAAGAGATTCATCTTGTACAAATAAAACAGATGTTCAAAGCAATGACTGACCCCATGCAGCAATGTCAATTTTCACCTAACCGAAACAGCTTTTTTAACTAAGGGCTGTGTTGGAGTAATGTGCTTGGTTTGCATATGTAGTTATTGCCTAAATTTCAATGTTAATTTTTCTCCATATGCAATCAATGTAAAGCCATATTTTGATATAATAATGCAGTGTTTATAAAGCATAATTCTTACTGATCTTTAATCAGGATACCAAAGGGAATAAAAGTCAAAATCTCTAAAACGAGGAGGGCAATTACTTGGGACAAAAGCTTTACAACATTGGATTTAGCAATGATTTCTTGGATATGACACCCAAAGGCACAGGCAGCAAAAGAAAAAAAAAAGACAAATTGGACTTCATGAAAACCTTTTTGAATTGTACATTAAAAGACACTGTCAAGAGAGTAAAAAGACAACCTGTAGGAGAAAACATTTGTAAATCTTATATCTGACAAGTGATTAATAACCAGACTATATATGGAATTCCAAAAAACACAAGTATAACCTAAACAACACTATTCAAAAATGGTCCTCTAATGGTCCTTGGAGATATTTCTCTAAAGAAGATCTATGAGTGGCCAATAAGTACATGAAAAAATACACATCCTCAATCATTAGAGAAAAGCAAAAAACTACAATGACCTACTACTTCACACCCATTAGGGTAGATAGCAAAAACTAGAAAACAGATGCAGAGGAATTGAAACCTTGTACACTTGGTGAGAATTTAAAATGGGACAGCTACTATGGAAGACAGTATAGCAGTTCTTCAAAAAATTAAAAATAGAATTACCATATGATCTAGCAATTCCACTTTTAAGTATATATACCCCCCAAAAATTGAAAGAATTTTGAATAGATAATTGTATGCCCATGTTCTTGGCAGCATTATTCACAATAGCTGAAACGTGAATCAACCCAAATGCACTCATCAGCAGATGAATAGATAAGCACATTTTGCTATATACATACAATGGAATATTACTCAGCCTTAGGAAGGAAATTCTGCAATATGCTATAACATCAATCAACCTTGAGATCATTATGCTAAGTGAAATAATTCAATCACAAAGGGCAAATACTGTATGATTCCACTGACATGAAGTACTTCATATAGTCAGAACATTAAGATAGTAGAATGGTGATTGCCAGGGGTTGTGGGGAGAAGGGAATGGGGAGTTATATTTAATAGGTATAGAGTTTCAGTTTTACAGGATGGAAGAGTTAGTGGATATGGATGGTAGTGATGGTTGCACATTATGAATGCATACTTAATTGTTAAGATGGCAAATTTTATGTGTAATTTTCTGGTTAAAAAATTTGGGGAAAAGGTGAACATGCTTTAAATAATCAGATGCATTTTTTTAAATAATTTTATTCCTATTTAAAGCCAAATCTGGCTGCCAAATTGATACCAAAATATAAAACAAAGGCTGTTTACTTTTATAAATAACTTGTTTTCTCATGTATTTATTATGTAATTTCAGTTCTTTGCTTTTTGAAGTGAAATTACCACTGATTTTTATTGAATAATGCTACTTCAGCAAGTTATAATCTATTTATGTAGTGGTGTGTTTGTTTTCTGTTGCAGCATAGCATATTACTATAAACTTAGATGCTTAAAAGAACACCCACTTGTCAATTCACAATTCTGTAGATAAGAAGCTAAGTTGGGCTCAGCTGAGTTCTTTGCCTAAGGTTTCTAATGCCAAAATCAAAGGTGTTGGCCAGGCTGGGCCTCCTGAAGGCTTGGGAGAAGAATTTGCTTTCACGCTCATTCCAGTTGCTGGCATAACCTAGTACCTTGCAGCTGGCTCTAAGTGTGAAATCACATTTCCTGACTGACTTCTCAGCTGAGGGCCAGTCGGCTCCTAGAACCTGCCTGCAGTCCTCCCATAGTCTCTCCAGAAGCCAGCAATGGTGTGTCATGACGGTCCTTCTCACCCTTTGTTTCTGACTTGCCTTTCTGCTCCCAAAGTAAACGTTCAGCTTTTAAAGGGCTCTCTTGATTGGATCAGACCTAGCCAAGCTCTCTCTGTATCTTAACATCAACTTCTTGGGACTTTAATATCTATAAAACCCTTCACAGCCTTACCTAGGTTAGAATTTGATTAAGTGATCAGGGGATGGGAATTTTGGGAGACCATCTTTAGTATCCTGTCAAAGGGAGTATTTGATCCATAAGAAGGTTTTTTATAGGTCTGATGTAAAAGTAAAATAGACTAAAATTCTGAAGATCTTGGGTTCTGTTTGACTGTTCAGTAATTCTGAACTTAGACTGTAAGGTTCTTGAAACCAGAAACTGTCTTATTCATCTGTGTAACCCCAGTGCCTGGCAGTGTCTTGTATAAGCAGGAACTCAGAACATGTTTATTAAATAATTTTACCTCTCTCTTTTCATCTTCATCAAAGGTTCCTTATGAATTAAAACTGAGCTGGTGAACGCATGTATGTCTATGAAAACTCTAAACCATTACTATAGGAATAACATACAGTATCTTTGTATCTTCACTTAATTTTTTTTTTTTTTTTTTTTTTTTTTAGGTAAAATCTTATGGCTAGTGAGCAGAGATAGGACATTGGTCTTCTGACATGCTAGAATCCTAACATTTAATAATCTCATATATGTATATATAGAGAGAGAGAGAGCGCGCACTTTAGGTTTTTACAAAACCCCCTTTTAAATCTCCTTTTTAATTGAACCTATTCAAGAGCCTTGAAAATCAGTACAAATAGTTTGAACTTTTATACAGATAAGAATAAACCGAAAAAATTTGATCAGGATCAATTCAACCCTCCTGCATAGGAAATATAGTTCATATTGCCACTTAATCATCTCTTTTATTTAAAATTTTAAAGTTTTTAAAGTCACAGATTCTTTTTTTCTTCTAATGCCTTGGAACTCAGTTTTGTGCATGTTCTAGTATTCATCTGTTGATTTTCTCCCACATTTTTGCTTCTAAGCCCTCCATTATATGGCATAACTTTTTAAATTCTATTTTTAGACTGTTATAAATCCTTTTGAACTAACTAAAGGAGAAAGTAAATAAGAACCGAGGACAGTTCCAACATGTGGAAATTCTCCTTGGCAGCACTGACATGTGCATTTGGGAGCCCTTAAATGCCATTTTCTTCTGTATAAGACATGGAAAGTCATTTTTCTTTATTTTTTCTATTTTCCTTTTGTTGTCACTGCCAAATTTGTAGTATGTATAATCCAGGGACAAAAATCCCCAAAATCCATGGCTGCTTATCTTTCAAGAACCTTGGGTACAAAAAGGGGGACAGGAGACACTGGTACTGGAGATTCTCATTTCTATTGGTTTTACGGAAGGCTTTCGTGGATGTTAGAATGAAATGGCTTTATTTCATATGTGAAGCATACTAATCTAGGTGTTAAAGATCTTTCTGTTTTATGTTTGGTACCAAACTAGCTTCTTGGTTTTAATACATATGAATGACAGATTCCTGTTTGGTATTGGGGCTAGAAGGTAGATTGGAGGAGGTGGGGGAAAGTGAAGTGTGTTTAAAACCTATCTATCTGGCTCTATTTCATGGGCGTTTCAGCTTTCCCGAGGCAAAACCTGGTATCACAAACTAGAGCTGGTTGCCCCAGCAGCTGTCCCAGTCATGTGACTGACAATCTTACAGTCATGCTGCATGAACATGCATACTGTAACTCTGCCCTTTTTTCTTCATTTCTGCCTCATTGCCTTACCCTAGACCGTCACAAACTGGTGGTGTACTTCTAACAGTGAAAAGTCTCTGTTGATAGAGAGTTGTACTCTGACGCGGTGTGCATTTGAAACATTCATTCTTCTTTGAATGTTTGGAAAGTTTGGAACTTTTCTAAGCACAGCTACTTAAAATCCCTCAGGGTTTGCGTGTGTGTGTGTGTGTGTGTGTGTGTGTGTGTGTTTCCCTAACCTTAGTTAAAGTGAAATGTATTATAAAATAAACTTAAGTGTATATTATTTTGGTGCTACCTAAGAAGTTTACCTTACAAGTTCCGTTGAGCTCAGTTAACATGGAAATTGTGGCCATTTGCTGACTTGAAGAAAATGCCAACCCTCAGAATGATTTTAGGGAATCTTCCACAAGTGTGCTTCTGGGAGGAATCAATACTTTTTTACTTAAAACCGACTTTGATTTCCTCATTTCCAATACTTTGTGCAAGTAGTTTCCTCTGTGGTTTAGGACTGTGAATTAAGCAACAAACTCTGTTTCAGTATGAAATTTAATACAAATCTTTCTTGTGTGTTCAGCGGCCATTGCAGTCATTTGGACAGACAGGAAAAAGGTCTAAGGTATAGTAAATATTTTGTGCTGGCATGCCAAGGGCCTTCCTTCATGCTTGATGAATCCTTGTTTTCATACAGCGCTGCATTCAGTTTAGTTTTGTCATATTTTGTTTGGGGCAGAAAGCTTATTTTGTTTTATTTGGGGTTTTTGTCTTGCCTAGTCGCTTTTGTGCATTGCTTTTATATCTTTAATGGTTCTCTATCTATAGAGAAAATGGCTTTCACACCATTTGGGTTTTGAAATTGGAATTAGTCCCATTCTTGCTATTGCTACAGTTTTCAAAACTGCAGTTACTTGTTTTCACTTTTAACAAAGGGTTTTAGTGATACTTAATGATATATTTAACTTATGCATTTCACCTACTTTTGTACATGCCAGAAACTATAAAGAAACTTAAGAAACTCTAGGGGGCTTTTGGATATGCCCTAGATTTGTGAAATGTAGTGTTAATTTTAAATACTTTTCTTTAGTCAAGCTCAAAGTTAAAGCTAGTTCGGAGCCTTGCAGTGTGTGAAGAATCTCCACCACCCCCTACAGCTGAGATATCACAGGAGAACCAGGTAAAAAAAAAAAGAAAAGAAAACCAAATATTGTTATTTAAAGACATGGTGCAGTAACCTGCTTCCTGGAGAATATTTTTTCATAAGGTTAAATAAAAGTTGTATATGCATGTGTGTGCATTATGTATGTGTTTTCATTCATTTTTTTTTTTAAATGAGTGAAACATTTCATAATACTTGCCACCAAAGATACAGATGTGGGAAAACCCTGTTACTTCAATCTAAGGCTTAGTGCAGTGGCCTCTCTCTGGATAAATGTAGGGATTTATATATTTAGATGTGAATATGGCTTTAAAAGATTCTATATTATTATTGAAAAGTTATAGAATATGAAAGTGGTACTTCCAGTGGTGAAATTTGTCCTTTTGATTTTGGCTTTTATAAATGTGTTAAACACTTAACTGCTTGTGTGTGAAGAGGAGACTTAACCAAGACTTTGGTTTGATGTATTATTTTACTTATTAACCTGAACGCATGGTGAAGCCAGTTTTCTAGTTAGGTTGGCTGTAATAGTTTAATACTTCTAATTTCTCTTCTGTCTGTGCTTATAAATGTTGAACAGCTGAGGTTCAAGCAAACAGTTCAGTTTGCCTTTTTTATTCTTTTTAATGTTCTGACTTTACTTTTCTGATAAACTCAGCTGTGCACTGATCTTCATCTCATGTTACCTTGGACATTTATACATAAGGTTTTTAGGACCCTCAAACAGTGTTTTTATCAGTGTGATAACTTTGCCTGTTTGTGGTTTGTTGTACTTCTTAACAGTTTGAGCAGTCTGAAATCCCCTTATATCCCAATAATCCATTTTCAAAGAATTGAAGCAACCTGTGGTTGTTTAAAAAATGGTGACTAAAAAGAGGAAGGGGAAAATAGGCCATGGCAGGTTGTACATCTTTTTTTTTTTTTAAATAAATGGCAATTATACCCTCAAAAGCCTATTATAGATATTGAAGATAGTTGTCACATATTTAGAACATGTCAAGTTCTCTGAAGTACTCCACTTCTTTGTTCCCAAAATACAAGAAAAGGAAGATTTTGAGAATAAGTTGTTTATTGTCAATAAAGAATATATACAAATTTGTTCAAGTGTCGGGAATATAGTGTTCAAAATTTGTGATTTTTATTTAAAATTTAACTACATAGATAGTAGAGTTATCTCTTCTATAAAGTAGATACACTTTAGTAATAAAATAATGAACTTTCTAGCAAGAAGCGAAATATAATCAAAATATTTTATTTTATTGGAGAGAACATTTCTAAATGTTAACCTTTGGCTTTTACATGGTTATTGACACAGCTGAAGAGTTATGGTACACTTTGGAAGAAATCAATGGAATTTTTTTGAAATAGCAATTTTAAAAGTTATATTGTATGAGTCAGTAAAGAACACCTATACAAGGTGGAGTAGTGGATATTGTGATGTTTTTTGAATATTCATTTCTTCATTCCGTTGACTAAAATGTTGCACCATCTTAGCCTCATGGAATTAATACAAGGATATTGAGGAAATGAGAAGGGTCAGGCATTTATAAGACTGTTAATAGGGAAAAAGTGCATACCTTTTGAGAAAAAGTGTAATGTGATCTTTGGTTTTATTCACATTTTAACCTGATCTGAAAAATATTAGAGGGAAAATTCTCACAGCACTACATAAGTACATCTAGTGAAAATATATATGAGAAAAAAATATCAAGAATGTATGTTGCAGAAATGTGTATGTTGTATATTATGTATATATTATTGATCAGAGGTAATTTTTGTGTTTATATAAAGTTCAAAAAGCTGAGTTATAGCATGTGAATAATGAGTATAAGGTTTTTATGCCAGAGTTCAGTATTCCACTTAATAGATTCTCAGTTTCTCTTGGATACAGTCATTTTTTTTTCACATAATAACCCATTATTATTCTCTCTGAGCAAAAGATATTCCTTTTAGTAGAAAATCATCTTCTTCCAAGCCTTGAGTTAACTAAATTGCACCTGAATGGGAATTAGAAAATGAACTGTTTCTCATGAAATATGGTAGTATCTAATTCTTGGCAGTAGAGACACTTTTCAACTAATAATGCCTGCTTCAGAATGTGATTTTTGAGGAATTAATCTAGAATAAAACTCATTATTCAAAAGGTTGAGAGGCAATTAAAAGAGAGATGTCACTTGTGTCTTATGAGAGCTTATGAGAGGGAAGTGACCTCAATAACAGATGTGAATGACAGAGTGAAGAGTAAAGGAATTACAGCTTCCTATCGAGATGTTGCTATCCTTCCAGTTATTTATAGTCAGAAGAGCTCATTTAAAAGGACTATTAAGTTTAAAATATGTCGCATTTATTTGCTACTTAAAAACAAGGCCTCAGTACCAACTGAAAGCAGGGCCTTGGTATACGAAGCCTACTGGATTTTTAAATACAGCTCATCTTAATGAAATAATTTAATATCTGTACTTAAAATATAGGGCTCTGGGAAGGGAACTTTAAAATGAAATATGATAGCCAGTGGACGCTCCTTTTGGTGAAGATCTAAATGTGAAATCTTTTCCATCAATCTGGATTCCATATATTATTCTTGAGTAGAAGTAGAATCTGTAAGTCAGGAAAACTTCTGTAATATTCTACGTCTGAAATACAGTTCTGGGATTCATTTTTAAATATCTGTTTTACATTTAGGGATAGAATAAGAAAAGTGGATTCGAAAATTAGTCATAATGAGAAAAATGACTTACCAGGTGTTGAGGTTGATTAATGTGTGAAGTTTAGTAAGCAGGACAAAGAGTATAAAGCAAGTATTCATCATTCTAGTAAAAATTGCGCATGCAGAGTTTGCCCTATATTCTAACCACAAATTTAACTGCGATAGAATGGGAACAGAATTAAAAGGAGATAAAATTAGTAGTCAGCAACCCTATAGGCAGAAATATATATATATATTTGATCTGAAGTTCTACCTAACATTTTTTAAAGAGTTATGTGGGGGGACAGAAAGGTTAATAAAATTCTGTGGCTGCAAGTTCAACTCCTAAAATTTATATCCCCTTTGATGTTGACTTAGTAGACCTATTTCCACCATAGCCATCACCCAGAAAAGTGAAGTAATTGTCTAATCTATGTTTTTCATCAATAAATAATAGTACCATTTAGTCTGCAAATAGATCATACCTCTGTCTTTAGTAGAAATGGTCTGGAAGTTATTCTGCCTTCATAATTCTGCCTGAATAAACAGAGCTATGTGATTTTTTAAATTTTATTTTACCTTTTTAGGTTATGTGAATTCACTTCCAAGAATTTCTTTGGATTCAGAAATTACATGTAAAGACATAATTTTTGAAATGGAATGTAGAGTTTCTTCTCCTTTTCTGTTTTATAGAAATGATTACTTCATGGTTAATATTACATACCCTGAAGGAAAACAATCTTGTTTGAAATCCTTCCATCTTTGTGGTGATGGAAGGAGGAACAATAATGTGTAAATCATAAATTAAAAATAATCATTTGTATGCATTTGGTTTTGGAAAGTTTGTACCTACATTTTTATATGGCAAGAGAATGGGGGAGTATGAAATCATATGGGATACTCAAAAAACTATTTTTTGTTAAGTATTGACTTGACACTCACTCCTACTGTCATGGTTGATGATAATTATTATTTTGTTTGGCCGTGGCTTCTCCAGTACCAAAATAGGTTAAGAAGACCTTGCTTCTAACTCTCCAGGGGTTTTACAAGTAGGTACATTCAAAGTAATATAGAAAATATTTATATTCTCTGAGATCATTTTGAAGATGTGTTTCAATTAATATATTAAACTCAAAATATTAATTTTAACATGTATCAGGACTTTGATGAAAGTAGTAAAAATATTAAATTGTATTCCATTTTGAAGAATCTAATTGGATAACATAAAAATCTTAGTCCTTTTCCTCCTCCATACAGTTTTATATTATTCAAAAAATATAAAAATGTGGTATGAACTGAATTGCTTTATATATTCATTTATAACTGATTTTGCCTTCCAACAGGAGAAAATTCAGATCCAGTTAACGCAATCATTTGAAAAAGAGGAGAAGCCCTCAAAAGATGAAGCAGAAAAAGAAAAAGCCAGTGATAAGTTGCCCAGAAAAATGTTATCAAGAGGTTTGCGATTTATTTCTGTGTTTTCAAACAAAATTTTAATTTCACCATCAATAATTCCATCCTTTATTCCTGGTAAAACTATGTATGGTATATCTGTAGTAAAAATGCCAACAGGACAGACTGAAGGGATGATAAAACTTTTGCTTATCTGAGCAAAATGGCATAATATAAACCTGAACGTTAGTAAGATGCTTCAGCCAAAAATCTGCAACATGTCAGAATCACTGAGGCAGGCAACTGTCTTGACCTCTTACTGGTCTCTCATAATGAAATACTGGAATCACTATAATCTGAATATGATTCCATTAAAAATAGTATTACTCTTTAATTCTTTATGATACAATGAGCTGATGCCAAAATATTCAGTATCTAGTAAGAATATTTTTGGAAATCCATAATGCTTATCTTTCATAATCAATTTCAAAGAACTCCACCACCATCTAGCATTGTAAGTCAATAAAAATGTTTCTTTAATTTATAAACCCAGTTACATTTGCCGGTATTAAACAGCATAAGTTTATTACATTTAAGGGGAAGAACTGGAAAACTATTTTGAAAGGATAGACTATTTTGATGATAGACCTGATCAAATTTAATTAAATGTTCTTTCAGAACTAGAATTCCTACCTACTTCTAAATCATTGCCTCTACTTATATTCATAACTGAACTAAGCTGTCTTAATTTGCACTAAATGTAGATGATTATTTCATTCATTCTAATTTTTAACTCATGGAGGCATTGTTGATCATGAGATCTGTCATGTTTATATAAAAGAGTCTTAAAGAATTTAGAATAAATAAAACTGGCACATGTAAAAAAATTTAAGAACATGCGTGTACATGCAGTTACATAAATTGATGTCATGTTCATTATATGCGAGTAGAAAGCTTGTGGTCATCTGAGTTCATCATAAATTCCCTTTTCCTAATTTGTCAATTTTTTCCCATGTGGGGCATCTCATTTTATTTAAGATATGCATCATGTTTGAAAGGGAAAGGGATTTGTTTTCAAACAACTTTATACTGGGTTTTTGTGTTGTTGTTTTTTAGATTCCAGTCAAGAATACACTGATTCAACTGGCATAGATCTACATGAATTTTTAGTAAATACATTAAAAAACAATCCCAGGTAAAAATTAAATTTATAAGGTTTACATTGCTTAGAGTACCATAATTTTGTTATGTTTGTTCTCATTACTGAGTTAGAATATTAGAGTAAGATTACAGTGTTTGAAGTACACCAGAAACATTTTAGTTTCTTAGGGCTAAGATGTTGTTGATCTACTATATGCACATGTATAAATATTTCTTTGCATTATTCATGTCCCATTATAGAAAAATAATTCATCTTTTCTTTAGGAATTTTTGGAAATACAGAATCACCTAAATATTTTGACTCTTAATTGAGGTAGAGAGGTAATCATGAATCTTTTCCATGGAAAAGAAAAAGAAAACACTTCCCTCATAATAATACACTCAACCACATAAGAATTTGGTATATTCATTTATAATGAGTTTTTTAAACTTAGCTGAATGCAGGATTTTTATTCCTTCTTTTGCATATTAACCTTCAGCCCAGAGATTTTTAAGGTCCTTATATGAGTCACTGTGAAGCCCTTTGTGTTGCCAGGTACTAATGAATAGACTCTAACTTTCTGGTTGGTCATTGACCCCTTTGTGGCTTCTCCCCACAAAAAGGTTTATCAAAGGTTTACAAAATATCCGATGAGCACGTTCATGGGATAGAAGACTCCAAGGTTGAGAACCCCTCCTCTAGATGTTAGCTTCCCAGAGTGATAGTTCTTTGACATACATTAAAATGAAACTAAAATAGTTTCTTTGGGTATATGCACATGGAAGAAAAAAGGAATAACTCTTCAGTCTCACCAAGGCTTATGTCATGCTTCAAGATCATCTTTATTTTCATTCAGTATTTATTATATTCAGTATCATCTTGGTTTTCTATTTTACATATAGCATAAATGCCATAAAAGGAACCACTAAAATGAAAAGTGGTCTCCTTGTAAAAAAGGCTGAAGGAATATGGAGTGAGGAAGCAGATAAGACAAGTCTACATGACTTATTTTTTTTCTTCAATTCAAGTTTATTCCTCAGTGGCCCCAACAGAATGATTAATTCATCAGTTCATTGAAGAGGCATTTACCCTGAGCATCTGTCATGCTCCAAGTTTTGTGCTAAAAACATTGAAGATACAAAGAAAAAGAAGATATCATCTGTACCCTAAAGTATTCACCATCTCAGCTAGAAAAAAACATGATATGTAATTAAAATAGAATTGATGTTGTAAAAGCAGTTTCTGGAGTTTTGTAAAAATCCAGGGAAGGAACCTTAACCACTTTTTGAAAGGATATGGGAAGGCTTCACTGAAAATACATGCCTGAGCTGAGCCTTGAATTCACAGTACTTTAAGTGGAAGCCATCCAGTTACAGAAACATGAAGAAGGCATTCTGGATAAATACAACTGCATTAACAAGGCACAGTAGTGTGAGAGAGGAAATGGTATGTCCAGGGAGAGACAAGATTATACATTCTGGCTCCAGCAGGGAGGCATGTGGCAAGTGATTCTAGAAAGTGATGGAGAAGGTGTTGGTGAAGTATGAAGACAGCCCATATCCAATTGTCCTTGACCTAAGATTGTACCAACATTTGGTGAGTCCCAGTGAGTGTGGAGGTGCTACTGGGAAGACAGGGATGCTAAAAAGATCTTTAAGACAATAATGAACAGTGAAAAATACTTCAAATATCAAATAGCGCATCATTTAAGAAGTACTGAGTATGACATGCTAGGTTGAGGAATAATTAAAGGATTTTGAATGGGTAATACCATAATCAGATTTGCATTTTGGAAAGATTACTTTGTCAGTGAAGGGCCAATACCCTTCATAAATAAGGAGTATGTATAGGAGACCATAGGAAGAATAGAGAGAAAAGGACATGTTTGAAAGATATTTAGGAAGTACCACAGTAGTTGTGTGATACAATAGAAAAGAATAGTTCTAGGTTTTTGGCTAGCCTGACAGTCCCATTAACTGAGAAAGTGGGTAAGGAGCAGGTCTTAATGGAATAAGGCATGTTCTGTTATAAATAAGGATAGTTTAAGGTACCTGACTGAAAAATCAGGAAGTGAGATCTGTCCAAAGTTAAAAGGCTCTGGTTTTCAAGTAAATGAGCCTGACTAAAGTAATAGATTGGGTAGTCACTAATAGAGATGAAGCTTGAGGAGGGAGGATGTATTTGTCCTGACAAATGGAGTAAATGACAAGGACAAAATTCTGTGGAAAGACAGCATAGAAAAGGTAAGATGAGAAAGGAAGAGACTAACTCTTAAAAGCAGAACACTCATGAGAATGCTTGTCTTAGAAGTTAGCTTGGGCAGTGGATGGTGGCCTGGATGGCTCAGTCAGTTAAGCATCCAACTTTTGATTTTGGCTTAGGTCATAATCTCAGAGTCATGAGGTCCAGCCCCTCATCACTGGGCATGAAGCCTGCTTAAGATTCCCTCTCCCTCCCTCTCCTGCTGTCATCCCCTCCCCCCGCCCTTATCCCCACTCTCTCTCAAAACAAAAAAAAAAGTTAGCCAAGAAGTCAGAAGCTAGGAGCTGTTTCATGAAAAATAACACACAAACATGAAAATAGAAGTACCAAAACAACCCATGAGGTTGATAAATTAGGAAATTGCTGGCTATTTTAATAAATTGTTTCATTTGGGGTAGAATGGTGAAAACCAGAACTCATGAGGAATAAGGAGGAAGGTAGAAAACACATAGCTCATTTCCATAAAACAAGATAGGATGCTAGAAAGACAGAATTTTTCTTTCCACTGAACCTGTAGGAGAGACTTCAGTAAGAACAACAATTAGAAACCTATTTTTAGGGATGCCTAGGTGGCCCAGCGATTGATCCTCTACCTTCAGTTCACGGCGTAGTCCCAGAGTCCTAGGATCGCGTCCCACATCGGGCTCCCTGCATGGAGCCTGTTTCTCCTTCTGCCTATGTCTCTGCCTCTCTGTGTGTGTGTGTCTCATAAATAAATGAATAAAATTTTTTAAAAAAGAAAAAAATATTTTTATACATCTAAAATATTTTTCTATTGCTCAGTTCTCTGTTTTCTTCTACAAATGCAAAAGTTTTAAAGTTTTCTACCTGTATATTTTTTAACTATACAATTTCATGGTGTTTGTTACGCCCACAGAGATGTACATGCATCACTACAGTCAATTCTAGAACTTTTTCATCACTCCAAAAAGAAACTTTAGCTTTCAACTTCCTATGCTTTGAGCTCTAATCTACTTTATATCTTTACAGATTTTCTTGTTTTGGACATCTCATATGAATGAAATCATGTCTCTGTGGTCTTTTGTGGACTGTCATTATTTACTTAGCATACTGTTTCCAAGTTTTATCTATGTTATAGCATGTATCAGTACTTTTTTCTGCATATGAATTTATATTTGAATAAACATTTAAATGACTAATTCGTCTAATGGCTAGTGTATAAGTTACTAATGTTGATATGGTTTAGAAAGTTGTAGCTAATGCTAAATTTTGTGAGAAATAAGATTTGCTTAATTAATGATTCTGTTCTCGTAGTGAAAGACACAATTAATTGCCAGATATGCATGGTACAAAAGTAGTAATAAATATGGCAAGTGTCCACTAAAACTTTCAAGATTCAGTATTGTTCAGAGAGTTCTAGATTTTAAGCCTATTTATTTTTAGTGATATAAAAATTTAGTCAACCTTTCACTTCAAAATTTTTGTTCTGATCATTAAATATTTTATTCTCAGCCAAAAAACTTAGCTCCAAATGTTAATTTATCTGGAATTCTTATTCACAGAAATTATTTGCAGAGGCTACACTAACTAATCATTGCCGAATTAGAACCTAAGAACGTAAAGTTGACTTTGATAGAATTTATACTCAGTGACATACATGATCTTCTACCTATTTTTGTTTTGATTTTATCCTATTTTGTGTAAATTCTATGTGTAGTGAAGAAATAGGGATGATACAGATAACTGGTACATAACTAATGGAGGGGAGCAACTTTTGAGTTAATCCTGAGAAGGGATATTTTAAAAGTAATTTGGTTTGCTCTGGGGATTGTCATATGATAGTTCTGTTGTAGTTTCTAAAATTACTTTTATTGGCAGTAATGTTTATTTAATTTCTTACCTGTCACAAATGTCTGACCAAGCCCATATGGAATATTGGGAAAGGGGGTGGTCAGATGGAAGCATTATTGTTTTCTGCTTTTTCATTTTCCACTAGTAAACCAGCTGTGTACAGTTTCTCTAAAGTTATTTTTGGTGTAATGGCTAGAACACTGATAACTAAAAGATTGTGCCCCTTCATTTTAACTTTGGGTAACAGCTTATTGATCCATTTGATTGAGATCCCTGTTCTTCTTATTTTTAAAATAATAGCATACATTGGTTCCCTTTAAAAGACTATACAATAATTTCAGTAAATATGCCGACTTTTACGTTTTTGTGCTAAACCTTATGGCTTAGGAAAAGTAATTTGTGGACCTGTTGGTTTAAGTCCTATACACAGTGCTTCTATAAAGGGTTATTAATTTTTTTATCATTACCAAAATATCTAACCTTGATTACAGATTACGGGAGACATGGACTAAGCTGTAGTGGATAAAAAGCAGAAAGTGTAAATCTTAAGAATTTAGGAAGATAACCAGCCTTAATTTTTCTAACCAGTTCTACTTCTCTGTAACTAAAAGTTTGGTAAACTAAGCAGAAAGGCTTAGTTTAAATAGTACACGGTCCAAGGCAGCCCCGGTGGGTCAGCAGTTTAGCGCCGCCTTCTGCCCAGCGCCTGATCCTGGAGACCCAGGATCGAGTCGAGTCCCACATCAGGCTCCCTGCATGGAGGCTGCTTTTCCCTCTGCCTGTGTCTGCCTTTCTCTCTCTCTCCCTCTCTTTCTGTCTCTCATGAATAAATAAATAAGATCTTTAAAAAAATAATAATATATGGTCCAGGTAATGATAAAAAAAATCCTTTGTAATCCATCGATCTACTTATGAAAGGGGGGGAAAGCCTGTATTTGTATCCATGGCTAGTAAAATTGCTAGAATTTTTTTCTTTCGTGGAGACAACAGAAATTTCTTTTCAGCGGCAGTGCATTCATTGAAGAACACAGATCTTTTGCCCAGTTTTCAAAAACAGAAAACCATTATTTTTGTCATGTCTGATACAAGTATCCCAAACCTGACTTTTTATTCTGCTACCATTTGCATGGTAAATGTTTTTCCATCCCTTCACTTTCAATCTGTGTTTTTAGGTCTGAAATTAGTCTCTTGTAGACAATATATAGATGGATCATGTTTTTTAAATCCATTCATTGACATTTAAAGTAATTTTTGAGGGATGCCTGGGTGGCTCAGTGGTAGCTGCCTTTGGCTCAGAGCATGATCCCGGGGTCCTGGGATGAGTCTTACATCAGACTCCCCACAGGGAGCCTGCTTCTCCCTCTGTGTATGTCTCTGCCTCTCTCTGTGTGTGTCTCTCATGAATAAATAAATAAAATCTTTTTAAAAAATTATTGATAGATATGTACTTATAGCCATTTTGTTATTTGTTTTCTGTTGTTTTTAGAGTTCTCTGTTCTTTTCTTCTTCTTGTGGCTCTCTTCCCTTGTGGCTTGATGAGTTTCTTGAGTGTTATGCATGGATTCCTTTCTCTTTTTGTGTGCATCTATTGTAGGTTTTTGATTTGTGGTTATTATTATGTTCATATATAACATCTTATGGGGGGATCCCTGGGTGGCGCAGCGGTTTGGCGCCTGCTTTTGGCCCAGAGCACGATCCTGGAGACCCGGGATCGAGTCCCACGTCGGGCTCCCGGTGCATGGAGCCTGCTTCTCCCTCTGCCTATGTCTCTGCCTCTCTCTCTCTGTGACTATCATAAATAAATAAATTAACAAAAATTAAAAAAAAAAACCATCTTATGGGTATAGTCTATATGAAGTTGATGGTCTCTTTATATTTGCACATGTCCAAAAAGCACTAAATTTTTACTCCCCACCCCCCATGTTTTAGGTATGATACCACATTTTACTTCCTTTAATTTTCTGTCCCTTGACTGATTTTTATAGATATAATTTATTTTACATTCGTGTGTTTTAGCCTCCATACTGGCTATATGTGATTAATCTACTACCTTTATTATATGTTTGCATTTACCTGTGAAACAGAAAACCCACTTGAAAGTACTGTTTTATGAATGCTTAGTAAATTGCCTGCCTCAGATTCCTTTTTTTTTTTAAACAATAACTGTATAAGATATACCAGGAAAGTTACTGAGAATTATTTCATCTTAAGACACATTGTACTCCAAAGGTTAGATGAAAAGAGGGTCTTAAAGTTACATAAATAAGTTCTTTTGTAGAGGGAGCCTTCTGAGATAAAAACTTCCCAACCTCCCCCAAAAATTTTCAGGGAAAAAATATAAGACTTTATGAGTGAAATAATTTGATTAATTGATTCCATGCAGATAATTTGTTGAGCTCCTCTGTATAGTCCAAATAACTATACAATGGTAAGTGTGATAAATGCTACTAAAGAAAAGTGTGAAAGAAACAGGTTCTAAGAAAGAATATAGGAAGTTGTTCTGGGCAAAGGAAACAGCATGTTCAAGTAACTTGAGACAGGAAAGAGCTTGGCAAGTACAGAGATAAGCCAAAATGTAAAGAGTTTTGTGATTAAAGGGCAGAAGTTGAGGTTGAAAAGATAAAGACCCAATCATGCCTGCCTTGTAGGCCCCATTACAGATGCTTATTTCTAACCTAAGAGCAGTGGGAAGCCTGTGGTAAATACTTAACTAAGGCATAACATGTGGTGGTCACATGTGTTTTTAGAAGATCGTTATGGATGTTCCAGTTTGAATAAATAAGAAGGGAATGAGGAAAGCATACTATACACTACTATTGGAGTAGTGAAGCTGGAGATCCTGCTTGCTTGGATCTAGGGTAGCAGCAGTGAAAAATAGAAAAATAAACAGGAGGTGGATAAAATTTGCAGTAGTAATTAACTGCATAGGAGGATTAGAAAAAGGATTGTAGCAGTCCACAGATTCTTCTTACAGCATGCTGGGTGAAAGATAGTGGCACTTACTGAAATGAGGAATACCAAAGGAGAACCAAGCTTGGGGCAGAATTGAATGTTGTTAGAATTTGTCTTAAAATGTAATCCTGTTTTTAGCTTTGAGTTTAAAGTCACCAGGTAGGCATGTGTTTGTCTTGATTTTTCAAATAATGAAAAAAAAATGTATGGTCAGATATTTATTGGTTTTATGAGACTTCTTTGCAATGAAGAGGGAAGGTCAAAGTCAAGGCTGAGGTATAGTACAGACTTTTAGGCAGCTTAAGCAATGGCCCCACATCCTCTGTCCTATTAGAGTTAGAAGGATCTGCTCTGTATTATTTGAGAGGGAAACAGTTACCTTTGGCCTAGTTTTCTTGGTCTAAAAATTCGGGGACAGAACTGTATGAGCTGTAAAGCTACTTCTGGTTTGAAGATTCTCTGAGTGTTTGTTTCACATGCACATGAAATTTCCAGTGAGCACAAGAATACTCCTTTGAGCCATGTTCTTGGTATGTGAATAAGGAGGTCCTTCTAGTAGTAGTGATCCCGTTAATATTCGTTACAGCATATGTGCGTTAAATAGGACCCTAGTGGTCTAAAGGAGCACATGCAGGTACTCCCTAGAGTCCTTACTTGTTTTTCATGTTAGAAGCTTTGGGTTCATGTTTGTTTTTATGTCAAAAATTTCCAAAGTCTTACAAATACATGATACAAGGTTATAGAATGATTTGAGAAGGCTTCTCTTGGGTTAGAATTAGTAATGTATTTCATACTTCTCTGCTATAATTCCATCTATATACTAGCATTAGATTCCCATAGGAGCATTCCTGTTGTTACTGGCATTGCATGTTCTTTAGAGTACTGTTTCTATGGAGTTCAGCATAACAAAGTCATCAGCCTAACTGAAGATATCTCTGTTTCTGCTATTTCTCAGCTTTATTAAGGAAGTAAAGATTTATATGCTTTTATTATCAGTGTATCTACAGAACAGACTCCAATATAGTGATACTTAGCAGACAAAATATATCTCTTTTAAGAATGGCCACATATTGATAATTGTTGAAGTCAGGTAAAGACTACATTTGAGATTCATTACACAGTTCTCCCTACATTTGTGTATGTGTGAAATTTTCCATAATAAAAAATTAAACTAAAAAAAGTCATCTTTTATTTTTTAAAACGTTACTTTTTTAGAAGTCGTATATATATATACACACACATATATATATTTATTCTTGCATCAAGTTTGCAGTATTCCTTAAACTGCAGTAATTTTTAGAGAAAATTAGCCATGGTAATTCAGTGTATATGAGTATTTCAATGCTAAGTTTTATATATGAGTCTTCATATTTTGTTTCAGGGACAGAATGATGCTGTTGAAATTGGAACAAGAAATTTTAGATTTCATTGGTAATAATGAGTAAGTCCTGACATTTAACAACAAAACAAATTGTCATCATAGTTCTCCTTAACTTACTAAATTAGTTTCTATTCTATTTCTAGGTCTCCACGTAAAAAATTTCCCCCAATGACATCTTACCATAGGATGCTATTACACAGAGTAGCCGCTTACTTTGGATTAGACCACAATGTTGATCAGAGTGGGAAGTCTGTCATAGTCAACAAAACGAGTAATACAAGAATGTAAGTATCATTAAATCTAGGCATTTGTTAAGTATATATGTGACCATATTTATCTTCCTACTGCAAACTTTCATCCAAGTTTTCCACGTTTTAGCAGTCTAATTAAGCATTATGTGACACCCTGATGTAATAGGGCCAAAAAATACAGAAAATGTATGTTAGCACACTGTATACAAAATGAACTGGTTTAAGCTAAAATAAGGCAGATCAATGAGGACTGGTTTAAAAAAGCAAAAACAAAAAAACTGCAGAAGTAGTATCAGTGACGTTTGAAAACCATTCACTTGATTTTTTTAGTCAATGTAATTTAGATAGCTGTGGCCAACCTTAGGCAAATTTTGGAGTTTTTTTGTTTGGTTTGGTTTGATTTTTTAATTCAAGTTAACATACAGTGTAAAATTTGTTGTGTTTTTTTTTTTTAAGGCAGATTTTGACACGTTCATTTAATCTCCCATTATTTTAACATCCTTTCAACCTCTGACTTTGCTTCTTTCTCCACAAATCTCAAAAAAGGTAGATTGTTCATTAATGTAGTATTATCCATAATGTTGTACCCCCTTCTGACCTATAATTCACTGGGGAAAAGTTTTTAAGGAGTTAAGAGGAGCCTTAAAAAGTGATACGTTTATAGTGTGGCTGAATTATATCATCAGTGTTGGTATTTGGGAGCAAATGACCCAGTGTAGAGACACCTAAAATTTTAACATGTACACAGCACCTCTTCTGCCTATTTGTAAAAAAACTTGTTCTAAAGCAACTAGTTGAGTTCAGCAAAATTTATACTTTGGAAGCATTTTCTGTATCAATTTCATATCTGGCAACAGTGGGTCTGTGTAATGAGCAGTAGTCCGCTTCAGATGACATAGATAATGCTAAAATTAATTATTTTTCTGCTTTTCTTTTAGCTTTATTTCTCTTAGAGTCTTATCTATGAACCATTCAATTTGTATGATTGTGTTTAATTCACTCAAATCCCTTCTGTTATAATGGACTTTACTCTTACAGCTGCCATATTGTTTCCTGGAACAAAATTGGTTTTCTTCCATTTCATATAGTATTTTGTCAACTAAATACACTGGTGGAACCTAGTATTTTTAAAATGTTTTTTCCTACAATTAAAATTAAGTTAATGAAGATAGATGTCTTTGAAAAGGATCTTGTCTTTCTTTAGAGATTATATTTGACCTGCCGCAAATGTGAATCTGATTTAATTTTCCTCTGCTTGTCCCTTACTCTTTTAAAAATATCCTCATCAATTAGTCTTTTCTTATAGCTCAAATAATCATAAGATAGGAGCTGAACTGAAGGTGAATAGAACTCTAATTCATTTAACCAGTACCTTTCAACATTACTCAGAGCTGCTGGATACCCAGGCACATGTACATTAGCAGGCATTTTGTCTAACATTTCGACTGATGACTCTCTAAGGTTTTCGATACAGTGTAACCTCAGTTATTTGAATGCTGTGATTGACATCAGAAAGCTTTAGGGTTCTCTTTATAAAAGTAATCAAAAGTTGAGCTAAACACATGTTTATGATGTACTTAAAGAAGAATGGATAAGTAGTGTAATTAGACATTCAGATCATTGAAGTTACACTGTGTTCTTATTTTATATCTTCTGGAATATGAAGAAGGTGTAAATCAGAAAACCTTAGAGATCTGCGCCACATTGAATAAATCCAAACTTACCTTTTCCTCATAGGCAAATTACCCGCTCCAGCCTTGAACCAGTGGTGTTGTGGATGTCAACAACCCGGTGTCCACTGGGGTGTCTCAATGGAGCGGGAAGTTGGAGATTGCAGGGCAGTAATTTCAGGCATCTATAAAAGAAAGAGGTAAGACAGTCTTAAGGTTAGCTGAAATGCCTGCCAGTGCTATTTGGTGTGGGAATCCAGCTGCTCTTAGAAAAGTTGCCAGGCCCTTGGTTAAACCTTATAGTTGACTTTAGAATAAGAATCTCCCACCCAAGTAGAGACGCCTTCAATAAGAAAATAGGACCTTTAACAGCACAAAATAGTTGATATAAGTAACCAGAGCAGTCATGTGACAGAAATAACAACATCCTGCCATCTTCAGAACTAAATAGATAATCTTTCAAACTCCTAAAGAAAGCAGTCTTTGTCTCATCATTTTGGTCATGAAATTGTTTTCACTCTTTTTATTATTCTTCTAGTTTTATATATAGCTCTGTGTGGTGATCTGCTCTTCATTTCACTCATCTAAGGATGTTTTAAAATAGAGATTTCTTCAACTTAGATCATTTTTATTTTTAAGTCTCCTTTTGCATAATCTGTCAGGATATAGAAACAATACGTTATTAAAAATTCACTAGATTAAAACAAATATTCAAAAAAGTTATTTGAATATTATATATAATGCTATATGTGGTCACATTTGCTGAAGATGTCGTTACTTAGGTTTATTTGGTTTAGAAATTTACTTAGGGTATCACGATCTGTTATGTTATTATATAATATATATTTAAACTATATGTAAAAATACACTTGAATTCATTTAGATTTCCTTTGTGCCTCTAAATATATTTTTATGTATCTTGTATTTCAAAAGAGTAATTCTAATTTTATAATAGGATGTCATTAAGTCACAAGAGTATTAATTAATTTGTTGAAGCTGACAATATATTTTAGAAAGTGAAGTTATACATTATTTTAATTTTCCACAGAACACAGCCTTATTATGTCTGTCTTCTGGATCTCATTAGAACTTGCAACATTTCTATAGAGGAAAGACCAATCAGCCATTAAATGTATTGTTATAATTTCATAATTATTACTTTTTTTTTTTAAACAAATTTTTATTTATGATAGTCACACAGAGAGAGAGAGAGAGAGAGAGAGAGAGGCAGAGACACAGGCAGAGGGAGAAGCAGGCTCCATGCACCAGGAGACCGACGTGGGATTCGATCCCGGGTCTCCAGGATCGCGCCCTGGGCCAAAGGCAGGCGCCAAACTGCTGCGCCACTCAGGGATCCCTCATAATTATTACTTTATATTACAGCTTTAACCTCCAAAAAAGAACTATTTCCTTTCTAATTTGTTTCAGTTAATATAAAACAAAGATGTACCCTGCTATAATTAAGAATCCTTGTAAACTTGGTAGCATTTTGAATGAGCCTCTTAGGTTTTAGGTAACTCAACCACAAAATATTTTACTACTTTCAATTATGTCACATCAAACCAGGTATTATAGAGTATAACATAAGTAAATATAAGGTAAAGTACTATATGCTTTTTTCTTTTACCCAGAATTTTTTCTTAGATTTAGAGGAGGCAATGCAAAAAAAGAATAAATAGACTTTGAGTCTAACATACCATCACTCCAAATGTGGCTCATTCATGCACTTGCTCTTGGCCCTGGACAGTTGCTTAAGCTATTTGAATGTCACGGTTTTTTTAGTATTTTTTTTTTTTTAGTAATATTTACAGTAATAACAAACTTCTCCTGAGTGCTTACTGTTTTAAATGCTGTTCATCTATTAATTCATTTCCTTTTCAGAACAAGCCTATGAAGTAGGTATACTATAATTCAATTTACATAAATGAGGAAACTAGGGAACAGAAAGGTTAAGTAATTTGTGCATGCCCTGAAGCAACTAAAGTGGTAAAGCTAAATATTTGAACCCAAGCAGTCTGATTGCAGAACGTACAGTGAATTTGTAATATGACCTTTCATTCATAACATATGGTAGTTAATTAACATTTTCTCGTAAAATTATTACAAAGAGTAAATGAGATAAGTATTAATTATTAGTGGCACTAGTAATAGTTTTTTATTGCTTTGATTACATAAAATGTTATATTTAACTTTTCTGCAAATATTGTATACCGTCTCTTCTGTTTCCTTGGGATTTTTTTAGACCTGATCAGAAATTCAATGAACATATTAAGGATGATAAAGGTGAAGATTTTCAGAAACGATATATCCTCAAGAGAGATAACTCCAGCTTTGACAAAGATGATAACCAGGTAATCTGTGACAATTGCACCTTTCTTCTAAGTGCAGGACTTAGACTAGCAGATCATTTTCCCAAGAATTAATTGTTCTCGTTTCTTTAGATGAGAATACGTTTGAAAGATGACAGAAGAAGCAAATCTATAGAAGAAAGGGAAGAAGAGTACCAGAGAGCTAGAGACCGAATATTTTCCCAAGATGTATGTACTGACTTAGATTTAGATCTCACTGTTAAAATATATGCTAATTGCATTATAAAAACTCATATCTTTTATTATCTATTGATCATTTGTAACATATTTGTTATGTATAAAGTCACTTGTTAGAAATGAGATCTGTCTTGTTCATATTAATAATTTAATATCTTATAAAATGCTACATTGCAGCAGTTATATAAGTATTTCAAAATTTGCATGAAGATAGACTATAGGAGCAGTGTAACGGACTGAGTATATAGTTTGTATACTTTTTTTTTCTTCCAGACTTCTCACAGACTTGAAATTTTAAGAACATTGGTCATAGTCTACAAAATCATGTACTCTAAATTCTTCTCGGTAGTAGACTTTTCTCGATAAGTAACTTGTTTCTTCTTTTAAAATAAAACTAATTAGGGGCACCGGGGTGGCTCAGTCAGTTAAGCATCAGTCTCTTGATCTTGGCTCAGGCCTTGATTTCAAGGTTGTGAGTTCAAGCCCCACATTGGGCTCTACCCTGGGTGTGGCACTACTTTTAAATAAATAAATAAAACTAATTAATTTTTAGATTATGTTTGTTTTCTACTTATATGTGATTATATGAAAGAAGTCTTCCAAGTGGCTAATTATTTTATATATGTATTTGAGAAGAGATTTGGTTTGGTTTTATCAGTGTCTGTTAAGTACCCATTCTATACAGTCCTAGGTATTATTCAAAGATATATGAATGTATGTAATTTGTCTTAACATTGCCAGAGATAGAAATTGCCTCAATATTAAAAAAAGAGTAACATTAAAATCTAAACTGTCAGTTAATATTCATACAAACCATACTGAGCACCCATAGTAGGTGCTATGCTGAGCACTGGAGGACATATCCATAAATAGTTAAAATACTCCAAACAATACTATATGTGGTAGATACTATCATTGTTTGTATTTTATAGATAAGGAAACTGATGTTCTAGGAGGCTAAGTAAATGGCAAAACATCATGTAGAAAATGATAGAGTTGAGATTTCAGCCCAGCTTTGCTGCACTCAGAGCCTAAACTAGATGTATTTCTCTCTCTAGTTTATGAGATCTCTACCCTAAGTAACCAGGTAATGACAAGGTAGTATATGGTTTGTGCAGAGACATGAAGGTAAAATAAGAGACACAGTTGAGAAGCACCACAAACCAGAACTGAAGAGTGAGGGGGAGAGGCGACCTACAGGAACCCTCCAAGTAAGGGTCAGTATTTGCAGATGCCCAGAGATAAAGGAGAACTTGACAGATAAGGAATTAAAAGATTCAGAGAAGCTAGACTATAGCCTAGGTGACAGAGGAAGTGAGGAAAGTTTAGATTAGAGAAATAAGCAGGAAGCAGATGACTCAAGCATGGAAGCTGGTTAAGATGGTTGGGCTTTTAGAGCAGGACTCAACAAACTTTTTTGGTAAAGGGCCAGATAATTAGTATTTTAGGCTTTTAAGAGCCATGCAGTCTTTATTGCAACAACTCACATCTGCCTTTTTTTTTTCTTTTCTTTTTTCCTTTTCTTTTTAATGATTGTATATAAAAATTTATCACATCTGCCTTTTAAATATGAAGGCAGACCTGGAAAGTAAATGGATGGATATGGCCATGCACCAGTAAAACTTTATTTGCAAAAACAGGTGACTGACCATAGTTTGCTGACCCCTGTGCTAGAACATTACGGAACTATTAAGGAGGGAAGACTTGATCAGATTGACATTTTAGAGAGACTGCTGTGGCTTCTGTTGTTTAACTTGGATGAATTAGGGCAAAAACTACTACCTGGGAATCTAGTTAGAAGACTGTTGTAATAATACAAGCAAGAATGGGGTGGCCTTAGCTGGGTTAATAGCATTAGAAGAGTTTGGCTATGAGCTGCATTGAGGTATAGCTGCTTGTTCACTGCCACAACCACAGCCAAAGCACAGGTAATCAAAATATTTGTTAAATGAATGAGGCGGGATCTACAGATTGGTGTATACCTTCAATATATAATCATGAAAATGGGTTTACTTGTTTAGAAGAGAGTATTTGAATTTCAAATTAATGTGTACCACAAAAATGAATGGCTTCTAGATGTAGATCTGTTAAAAGAATGCATTATGTCTCCAAGCCAGAAATAATTTCATTATTATTTGTTTGTGTATCCTTATCACCATTCTGGATTTTGGGGGCAGGGTGGGTAATACTTTTTAAATATTATACATGTCTTTGGTTGTTGTCATTGGTTTACAGATGCATGATGTATTTGACAAAAGCTCAACTTTTTTATATCTCTTCTTTCTTTCTAGTCCCTGTGTTCCCAAGAGAATTATATTATTGACAAAAGGTGAGGGAATTTTTAACATTCGTTTGTTAACTATCTGACTGATGCTAACAAAAATAAAAATGTCTTATTAAAATGCCAACAGAATCCAAGACGAAGATGCTAGTAGTACCCAGCAGAGACGTCAGATATTTAGGTATTGAAAGCATGTTTTCATACAGTATTGAAACATCAAAGCATTTTCTTCTCTATTCTTTCCCCTTTTGTCCCTATTAGCTTCTCAAAGTTGATTTCTAAATTACAGAGTTAATAAAGATGCTTCAGGGAGATCAACAAATAGCCATCAAAGCAGCACTGAGAATGAGCTGAAGTATTCTGAACCACGACCCTGGAGCAGTACGGATTCCGACAGTTCTCTCCGAAACTTCAAGCCTGCTGTAACCAAAGCCAGCAGCTTCAGTGGAATCTCGGTCCTGACAAGAGGTGATAGTTCTGGGAGCAGCAAAAGCATAGGCAGGCTTTCAAAAACAGGTATAAATGTTTATCTAGAAATGTGCAATCAAAACCGTAGTTTCCCCGTTATTGTCTTAGCTCTTTATTTATCATGTGGCTTCTGCAGTTATCCTAACATAAAAAGTTCCTACTAGCAGTGCTTTGAGCACCTCCACAGTACTTAAGTGGTAATATATGTATCAACATTAGGATTCATTCTCTGTTGGAGAGAAATTGACAAACATCAATTAAAGTAAAAAATTCTCTCTTATGACACAAACTTAATCAAGTTAGTAGTTCAGTGAAATGTCATCTCTTTTTTGAGTCCCCAGAGGTGGTTGGAAATTCTTCATTGCTTATTTATAATTGGAAGGCCTGGTTTCTCACCTAGGATTATTTAACATTGATTGTATTTTCAGCTAATAGTATCAATTATTGATTGCATTTTTCATGAGAAAGTCCTTCATTTGCCATTCAGAAAATCAATAAAATCATCAAGAAGTTTCTGAGGAATTTTAGAACTAAGGAAAAATGATGTGATACAATTATCATGAATGAGTGAGAAATTTTGGTAACATGCTCATTTCTTAGTTCTTTGCTTTTAGAGTGCCTTACATTGAGGCTCATACATTTTCTCTTCACCTTCACTAACTGGATTCAGTACTAGAGAAGCTCACATCTCACTTAGGAAACTTATAAATCTTTATTTTTATCCCAAAATAAGCATTGAAAGTTAACAGAAATGGCTCTCTATCTTTAGCCTATTTGGGTGAGCCTAGACACATGGTATTGTAGAGATAATAATCAAAGGGGGGAGATATTTGAAGATAGCCAAATTTTTTTTTTGATCCTTATCTTTATAGTCAGTACTTTAACTTGTTAAGGCTTATGAACTGCACCTTTATGCTTATGATGTGGATATTAAAAATGTCTTAGTGTATATGATAGAATATGGCTAAAGACATATAAATTTTATTGACTTTATTAATATAAAAATATGCATATATTCAAGATACGTATTTATTTGAAAAATAGCTGCTCAGTCATCATAACAGAAAAAAATTACTGTTTATAAGAATGTCACTTAAGCCCACACTACTAAATTAAAACATTTAAGATCATGTACTATTTGTAATTTGTACTATCTTTAGAGATGAACAGAAACATTGACCCTTCTTTTAATAGGGAAAAATTATTTTGATGGAGTTTTTATCAGTAGTCATTTGGCACAACTTAAAATAGAAGTTATCCATCAGAAGGCAGTCTGTATAGCATATCATATTTGTTTATTTTATTCATTAAAGATCAATTCTCCATCCCAGGGTCAACTCTTATTCAAAACCTAATTAACTATATACATTTTCAAAATCTTTTTCTTTCTTTCATTATCTTATTATCTACTTTTAGCCATAATACTGTAAGTCAGTAACATTTTCAGTCTTTGGGTAATAGAAAATGAAATAGATTGCAGAGATGAAAACATCTAAAAATAAACTATGAAATTTTTAAGTTTAGTGAGAAATAAATTTTAAACTGATGCAAATATAAGTACTCAGAATATTTTTTATGCTTTGTCCTCTGATATGATAGAAAATGTAAAGTTGACTTTACATCATAGGAAGATGCTATGATTATGAGCATAAAATGGAATTCTACAGTGAGACTTCACAGTTGTTTCTCTTGATTGAGAATTTATCATTTTTGTTATCTCCTACACTACTCTTAATCTTTCTGTGTTCTTATAGATAAGGGGTTTCTGATATAAGAGGTTTTGGGCATTTGGCTGTACTATGTTCTTTTTCCTGGGGGAAACTTATACTCTGTATATTCCTAAGTGTTAATCTAAAAAGGTAAAATGTACATAACTTTGTGCTTTGGGGAATGTGGGTAATGTGCTTTTTGTGGCTGTTTGTGGCTGGTGTTGTTATACACTTGCTTAAGTTGCATGCTTTGGCTATGACTTCTCTGATGACTTATGTGATCAGTTTGCTGTATTAAACTTGTTCATGATGGGGAGGGGGAAGCAAAATTATACAGTAAATCAAAAATAGCCAATGCTTTATGTGGTAACCGCATGTTATGCAATGTGAATTTTATTGTTACATATTTAAAACGCGAGTTTTTATATGAGGTTTAAAAAATCCATATTTTTCATTACTCCTCCCCTAGGTTCTGAGTCTTCTGGTAGTGTAGGGTCATCTACGGGCTCTCTTTCTCACATCCAGCAGCCTCTTCCAGGTACAGCTCTCAGCCAGTCTTCTCATGGCGCACCTGTCGTCTATCCAACTGTCAGCACTCATAACTCTCTTTCCTTTGATGGTGGCCTAAATGGGCAAGTCGCATCTCCTAGCACTAGCTTCTTTTTGCTTCCCTTGGAAGCGGCAGGCATACCACCTGGCAGTATTCTGATCAACCCACAAACAGGTTGGTATCCAGAAAAAGGTGTTTATTTCAGTTGAGATAGCAGAAGTTATTGAAATTTAAAGAATGTATATTAAATGTATTATTTGTGTATGTGTTGTCAGCTTTTTATTTTTCATGGATAATTAGCATTTCCCCAGAAGTTTAATAAAACATTTCTGCTAGAAAATGTTCTAAGACATATTTATATCAGAAATTATTTTTCTCTTTGTGATATCCATATGTCATCTTTTAGGCCAAATGATGGCCTAACCATAATTGGAAAAATAGTTCATTTCCTAGAAATGAGACAACCACCATTGAAAGAGCTTTATTTGATTTAGAAAATTAAAATTGTCCTTGAGAAAAATAGTACACATTTTGTGAAGAAGGAGAAAAGTAAGCAGCTCTTATTCTTTATAGAATAAAATAGAAAGAACCTATAAGTAATTATCCTTCTGAATATGCTAAGTTTTTTCTCTTGAGGAAAAAGGTAAGGGACATGTTATTAGAAAAAGAAACTAGGTAGTCTTTATGAAGTAATATTGAAGACACATTCTTTACAGTTAGGTAATAGAAAATGAATATTTTCTATTTCTTTGAAAATAGAAAATTACCTAATTACAGTTAGGTAATAATTTCATTTATTCAGCATTTACTGTGTGTCATTTACTGTGCTAGGTGCTTTAAATACATTATTTATAATCATTATAACCACCCTATTAGATAGATGAAATTCTCATTTATAGATAAGGAAACTGAACCTCAGGGATTCAGAAACTAGTCGTAATATATTTCATTATGCATACAGTATGGGCAAATATAGAAAACATGATCTTTTAAAAGATCCCATTAAGTCTTGGTCTCTGTTCTCAATATTATAGCCCAGTAATTTTGTGAGATAATGAGAACAACCTTATAAATCATTTGATAACCATCTTAGAAATTCTCACACTTAACTGATACGGTCACATCAGCATGGCAGTAGTGGGGCAAGGTAGGTACAGGTGAGAGTATCAGGGTCTCTGTGTGCTCCTGAACCTTTTCTTTTGTTATAGAGAAGACCATGGCTTGGAACTCATTGGCTTCAGATTTCTTTACATCTCTTTTTTAAGATAAAGATTTGGAACTTTTGTTTCTATTATAAAAAATTGAATGACTATTCCGAAATTCAGTTTTTGCTTAATAATCATTATCTTCTTAACCTGCAGATGTATTATATTACTAAACTTCTAGTTTTTCTGAAGCAGAATATAAGATGACTTAATTTGCTATTCACTATTATTTTTAATTCAAAACATTTTACTGAGTTTTTGATGATATGAAAGGTTCAGCTGAATAGGAAACAATGAGTGAGCAGCTGATCAGCCTGAAATTGAATTGTATTCTTAACTTTAAATGAATCCAAAAGTGATCTCTTTGCCTTTTGAGAAAAACATTACAACACATCCAACTTTTTTCAGACAGTCCTCAAGTTACTTTTAAAACATGTTTCCACCCAAATCTTCTCTTTTTTTTTTTTTTTCAAAATTATTTAACAATCAACAAATACCAGCATGATTTGTTCTCATATAACTAAATCATCAAGAAACTCATGAAAATCACTTGAATTTGAAGGACTCTGCCTACTTGGTAGTAATGGAATGGTATATATTCTTCTCTCCCCACAATTATTTTATTATATGTCACAAGTTTAAAAAAATGAGGAGGGGGATTTACCCTGGATGAAAAGATATTATGAGGACAATTTTTAAAATTATTATTTAGTCAAATTTCTCTTACTTCATTCTGTATTCTTCATATTCTCAATGGATATCATAGTGTGTTTCACATGGTCCTTTTTTTTCCTGTTTCCTTTTTAAAAAAAACAATAATATACTGTATAGAATAAGGAAAAATACTAACCTGTGAACCTGTTTACCTGTACACTGAAAAAAAAATCGGGAAGAAGGTATCTAAATTGTTAACTATACAATTATGGGGAATTAGTTTCTTTTGATCTCTTTATTGGTTATTTTCCCACAATCAAAATAATACTTTATATAATTTTTAAAAAGTTGTTTAGAATGTATATGTAGAAAAGAGAGTAGAATTTGTTTACTTGGGCACTTAAGATATCCCCCCAGTGATTTGTAAGTAATAACAAGCCTCAAATACTAAAGTTTTCTCTCTTATCTATGAATCAAGTCCACTGGAATTAAAAAGAAATAATTTCAGAAAATTCTTTAGAATTCAAAACTTACTTACAACTTTAGAAGTTATAAAATAAGGACTCTGCCATCAAGTCCATGATTTGAAATTTGAAGCTGTCAACCATTTTTAATTTTCATCAGTATTAGTTTCACTAGTCCAGTATATGCAGCGTGGTCTGTAAATTAGGTCTTTCTCATCACCTAATAGAGGCCAATTAGTAATATTCCAGTATCCCAAAGACAAGAACTTTTTCTTAAAACTGAAATGCATTACAGCACTACAGGACTGCAGTCCTGCACTGAATCCCTTGAGCAGGATATGTTTCAGAATTCAGAGGTATTTTTAAAATACCATGTATTATAAGTAACCTCAGATTTTAAAGCAGCACCTCCCTAGTAAGACATTGAAGCACAATTTTTGAATATTTACATTAAGTTGCAAAAATAAAGACTATTAAAATAGCCTCATGTAAGGTCAGATTTGTTTCCCCTATTGAGAAAATCTTTTGGTTTACAGAAACTTGGGTCTTTAGGATTGTGAATCAGGATTATAGATGTGTTGTGAATTGTTTGTAGGATGACCTCTGTTCTGTCTCTATCGTAAATATTTTTCCCCCTCTTTTAATTTTTCAGGTCAGCCCTTCATAAACCCAGATGGAAGTCCAGTTGTGTATAATCCTCCTATGACTCAACAAGTTAGAACCCAAGTGCCTGGACCTCCACAGCCGCCTCTGCCACCCCCACCACCTCAACAACAAGCAGCTAATCACATTTTCTCACAGGTGCACATATCCATGATTACATAATGCTAAGTTTACCTGCCTTTGCATATTTGGGACTAGACTCACTAATTATAATTGGGATAGCCCAAGTATTTCTTAGAACTTTAATATTCTCTACCAGCAATGTCCCATTCCCTACTTGTAGGAAGAAAGGTCAACATGGGATTTTCAGCTAATAAATATAGAATATGTATTGGAAAGAAGGAAATTTGTATCTTATGAGCCTGTGTGGTGAGTATGTTCTCCCTATACTACAACAGCAAGAAATGGTTCAAAGGAATAAAAACAAAACTAGGATTATCCCAGTGAGCAAAAGTAAGTTGCCCTAAGGTTCAACAGATCAAGAAGCTAGAAGAAACTGAGTTGGGGTGCTCAGGTTCTGCAAGGTACTCTCCATCCCACCTCCCATGTGAGAGACAGGCAGAAACATTCTAAATTAGAATTCACAGAAGCACTCTTAGTAATGTCTTGAATTTGTATGTTAAGAGTTTACACATACACTTTCACAATCTGGCTTTTCCCCTCTAGATGTGTTATTCATCCTTGAGGAATCCGATTATACCAGTGTAAACTCTTTTACTTCTTTTCCATCTTTAAAGGTTGTGTAACAACTCAAAGACAGTTTATACAGTTAGTTACACCTCTTTTTCCCATAAAACTATCTAAATGTTCCACTGATGAGAACTTGCAGAATACTTTCTGATGATGTATGAAAAAGTATGATATAAAATTGAACTGGAGAAATTTCCTTAGTTTTGCTCACAAGTTACATCCTTTGTATTGTAAGGATAAAGAATGTATAAGCAGTTTGATACGGTTATCAAATATTTTGAAAGTTTTGTAGATAATTGTACCTCTGGCAATTAAGACTCTCAATACTGGGCAAGGCATTTTACATACTGTAGAAGGATTTCTAGGTTTTTGCTGTGCTCCTAAGACAGAAATACATAGAGAAGAAGTTACCTAAAACTGATTCTAAAGACTCGCATATATCTGCTTCACCGCCCCATTTGATTACAAATGCTCAGATACACATTGGACTACGTAAAACTCCCTCCCTGGCCTTCTGTGCCTTGCTTTCATTCAGTTTGGTCCTGAAGTGTTTCTCCTTCATCGTCCTATGCAGTGCTATGTATTTCACCGGGAGCTTTATACATCTGATTTTCATTTCATTCGGTAGAAATGTTTGTCTGGCAGCTTCAAAAAGTCTAAGGGTTTATCTATGGTTATATATTTCAGATTATTATCTCCTAGGAATAGTTTTGTCTAATTCAGATATGAGGCTATCCTAAATGAAGGTGTAGACAGCTTACTTTAGAAATAGAGCCTTATTAATGAACTGTAATTTGAAATCTTGGGATATGTGTCAAACTTCATGGCTGCTTTTCCTGGCGTTGCCTCAGGTGATTCAGGCAGTTCATCTTCAGATACTAGAAGAGAAAGTTGATGAACAAATGATACTGAGTAACCATTTTTTGTGCTGAGATAATCCATCCACTAAATTTCAGATAACCAAACAAAATAATACTGTGATTTCCAAAGCTTTCAGGTGGGCTACATTTCTTAAAACTAATCACTTCAAGAGGATGTCGTTTTATAGCCAGTTTTAATTTAAATAGGAAAAGGAAGTGCTAAGGCTTTTTCTTTTCTAACTGGTGGCAGAATTTCACTTTGATCAACCAGGGTTCTCGCCCACATTTGCTCATTACCACTTGACACACTAGGAGACAATAATTTATACTTTTGGTGCTCATAGGACTCACCTTTCTTTTATCCCCCAGCAGTCTGAAGCTTTTATTTCATCTGACATTTACATAGTAGGTCAAGAAGTCTGGAAGAAAGTTATGTCTTAATGGTTGTCTGACTTAGTAACAAATCGAATCGCCTGTATTTGGAAGTTCTAGAGCTACTGCACCTCATTTAGTATGATATGTGCTGTCATCCATTAGGAAGTTTGCTAATTTTTAGTTAAGAGGTTGTTGAGAGACCCCTGGCTCTATAGATCTTTCAGCTTTTACCTTTTGACCTTTTTTTAGTGCTTTTACATTAACTGTAGTTTTTTTGTGGGATTCTGATCTGAGCCGTCCACTTTATAGAAACTCTTGCATTGATTTTGTGGTAGAAGTACAACTCATCATTACACATCTTAGTTGTCAGAAGAATTTCCTTATTTAGATTATTTCCTGGGCAGTCTTACTCAGTTCTTTTATTTTGCATTTGTAAAGTATTCTTTTAGAGAGTACTGTTTAGAGGGAGATTCATGTATATACATTTTAACCAAAAGTAAGAGTTTTCCTGGATAAAATTACCTGGGCTCCTCCAGTGTTTGCTTTACATGACTGTCTGCAGGTCACTTAACTTTTCTTAGCCTAGTTGCCATCTATAACGTGGATTACAGGAGTCTTTAAGCCAGTATGACTATTACCCCTTGAGAATAAACTATATAATATAAATGCAATATTGGGAAACTAAATCAGATGCTGGTATTAGTCTACAGATGGCCAGCTGTACCTCTTAAGATTTAGAAATGATTAAAACATTTTTCATCTTCTATAGCACCTGTTTTTGAGTGTTCCTGGGAAACATAAAACTTATTTTTATTTTCCTGAAATGCAGGAGTATTTCATTAGCAAAAAAAAGTTCAAGTAAATAGTTTTTCAGCTCTTGGCACCTACTCTCTCGATAAAAATTTTTTATTGAAAGAAAAATGTGTTTATCTTCCTTGTGTAAAAGAGGTATGTTTGTGTGTGTACGTGTGCCTGTATGTGTGTGTGTTGTTCTTTAGGCTGTTACTCTTAATGGTACCCACAGTATACTTTTCTTTAAAAATTCAAGCACTTTGGTCCCAACAGAGTATTTAATCATGACTTATCAAATAGAGAGGGTAGTTGACATACATAATATATAACTTTTTTATTGTGAAGTTGTTCTTTTATTATTTAGTGTCATAATGCTAAATAGAGCAACTCCTCCATCAAACAAACAAGTAAGAATGAGTGGTTTTGCTTTTACTCACTTAACCTGGGGGTTTGATTACATAATAGAATTTGAAATGTCTAAATCACCTGTTTCTGTGAATTTAATAGATATTTTTATGAAAAAATTACCTAATTGTATATAAAAGCACAGGTTATGTTTTTAAACTTTTTATTATTCAGCTTCTTCATTTAGCATCGTTTTGTTGTTTCCTATATCATTGTATAAGATGACTTTATAAATGTAGTTTAAGCTATTGCCAAAAAAGTGTAAGTTTCCATTTTATGCAGTTCTTGTAACATTTTATTCTGACATTAACATTGTTTGCCAACCTGTTATTCCTTAGCCTGTTCGTCCTCTGCAGTCCTCTTCACAGCCTGTTCAGTACTCTACAGCCCCTTACCCATCCCCGCTCCTGCCAGTCTCACCCACCCAGCAATACTCCGTGGTACTATATCTCTATTCACCTCCTGCATTGTTTCTGTGGGCGGATGTGTGATGGATGCTCATGAATGTGATTAAAGTGATACGATCTTCTGTGATTATTTAAAGTCATGGACACGTTTATACTGAAAAAGTGTTTCTAACCTGGATTAGAAATCATTTACTCTCTACTGTATAATATTTGTTATATTGGCATATTGCAGTAATTGTATAAATCCTAATCTTTTCCTGCCTTTTCATAATGAAATGATTTTCAGGTTGACTATTCTAGTCCTGAGACGGTTTAGCTACTTTTCTCATTGAGATCAGTGCAATCTTTGCATTCTTAGTGTGGTAGCTTTCATCTAGGTTTAAGCCTTTCTATCCCCAATACATAAGTCCAGTAAACTTCATACTGATTATTAGGTGAATTGGAGTTTATATACCTAAGACACTATGTATATTTCCAAGGAAGATCCCTAGATATTTAATCTGTGACTATAAAGTAATGGTACCTCCTTCAACCTAAAGTATGTCCCAAGTTATATCTCTCAGTAAGAGCTTAGGAGCACCAGTGCCATGTATTCTCTGACCTTCTCTATTTTACTAAGTATATGAGACAACAGTGAAAAGTACTTCCTGCCTAGGGCCTAAGGTGAAATCAGTATTCAATAAGTGTCCCTTTCCTTCCCTTAAAGTGAGCCTCAGCCTAATATACTTTTCCCAGTGATGCTGTTATTTTTCCAGATTATATGGCATCACGTTTTGACATTACTTTTCAAGTTAAATTGTAAGGTATATCTTAAAATCACTTGACACTTTTTAGAAATGTTTTCTTTTATTGGGAGTGTGTTTATTTTGAGCTGGCAGCAACCTTAAGAGCATCGGTTCTGAATGATTTTCAAAAATCACTTCCAGTCTGAAAAAATAAAATTTTGCCAGCATTGAGAAGATCGAAAGCATCATTAAGAATAGCATAAAAGCCTCAAAGATGTTTTGGAAAATGATAGATAATTGGAATAAGAAAATGACTTTTTTTTTTTTTTTGAGATGACTGATGGTGTATGGTTAAAAATTTAGCCAGATTACTATGTAATTACAGCTAATCGATATATTTTGGTACATTTTTCCCTTTTGAAAATATTTGTTGAATTAGGCTAATAGTGCTAGAGTATATCAGAGCAGCATTGGAAAGAGTAAAACCACATATTTTCAGTCATTAAATCAGGTGCCCTTTTCAATCCCTTGTCTTCTCCATAGCCATAATGTACTTTGCAAAAACCAACAGACAGACTGTAGAAATTGCAAACATGTCAACTTTTATCTGACAACTCAATTGCCACAATTTTTTAAGTAACTTTTTCCAAAATTCTCCTAGTAAATTATGGTACATATTGTTACCTGTCTTTGGCTCTTTGGGAGCAAGACGATGCCATTTTAACCCCATTTTTGTCATTTCAGTGATACTGTTCAGACTAATCAGAACTGGTCTTTATGCTGTTGAGTCAGAGAAAACATTTGTCAGATGGCATATAAATCGTAACCCTATCCTGGCTGGACACCATTGCCTGCTCACCAAGTTGCAAAAGCTGTAGGAAACTGTCATTTAGATTCAATTTGTTTAACATCTGACTTTAGAAAGAGACTGAAATACACTAGGGAAGAACAGAATTTATGGCCAGATTATTTTTACTAAATATATATATTCTATTTATGTATTTCTAAAATCTTTTATATTAGAAGACTGGAGTGGGTGAATGTTACATATTTTATTTCATTTCTACTAGTATATTCAACAGGTATGGTAAAATATACAGAGATACATAGAACCAGAATCATGCCTTTTAGGAAGAGAGATAAAGAGTATAATTAGTACCATGCCTTATTAGTTACCTGGTCCTTGAAGTCCTTTCAGAAAATCACTATATGAGTATGTCCAGTTTCCCCTCCACATCCTAATGTGCCTTTAATTGTCATTTAAATAAGTATCTTATCATTTCTTATTGTGAAATGTTATTACACCCTGCTCTTCTGCATGCTATGCACTCCACTAGATACACTTTATAAGTAATTTGTAATGACAGCATTGTAATAGTCCTACTTTCCTGCTTAGAGTTCTAATTTTATTGAAGCTATTCTATTAAATCATATCTGTTGTAGTTATATGATATCCATAATACATACTACTGCAGTTCATCTTAAACTATATGAAGTGGGGTTTTTTGATTAAGTTTGGTTGATAAGTTTTTTGATAAGTATGTATGGAAGGCTTACTGATTTCTGACTTTTGCCTTTTTTAGCAGGACAACCTTGGGTCTCAGTTTAGCCACATGAGTCTTGCCCGCCAGCCATCTGCAGATGGTTCTGACCCTCATGCCACCATGTTCCAGTCCACTGTTGTTCTACAATCCCCACAGCAGTCTGGTTATATCATGACGGCAGCCCCTCCACCACCACCACCTCCGCCACCACCTCCTCCTCCCCCCCCACCCCTGCCCCCTGGGCAACCAGTCCCTACTGCTGGCTATTCTGCCTCAGGCCATCCTGTCAGCCAGCCTGTGCTGCAGCAGCAGGGATATATTCAGCAGCCCTCACCACAGGTAAGTCACCTTTTGGCTCCCACGGAAACCTCTTCATTGAAGATCAGTTTTAACCCTAATTAGAAAGCTTACTTTTAGTGTCACATAGAATTTGTGAAAATGTATATACAAAGCTGGTCATCATCTTCTCTTCTTTGGAGATTTTCAAATGCATACTGACAACCACATGACTGGTAGATACTTCAGTTGGATGGTTAACAGTATGCGACATTTGATTTTCCTTTTGACTGATTTGTTTTCATTAGCTCAAGAGAAACACTATAGGGTAAATACACTATAAAAATAAAATGATGCATTTCAGGAAGAAGTAGATTAGGGAGAATTAAAATCATACTATTTAAGCTTTCAGTGTTTTCTCTACGTTTATTTAGATATTCCTTAATTTTTCTCAGCAGTATTTTGTAGTTTTCATTATATAAGAATTGCATATATTTTATAAATGTATCTCAAAGTATGTAATGTTTTTAAATGCTTAGTCGGGCACCTAGGTACCTCATTTGGTTAAGTGCCTGCCTTCTGCTCAGGTCATGATCTCAGGGTCCTTGGAACTGCACCACGCGTTGGGCTCTCTGCTCAACGAGGAATCTGCTTCTCCCTTTTCCTCTGACTCCTCCCACCTCCCACCCCCAGCCACCATGCACACTTTCTCTCTCAAATAAAGGAATAAAATCTTTTTTAAAAGAAAATAGGGCAGCCCGGGTGGCTTAGTGGTTTAGCACCGCCTTCAACCCAGGGTGTGATTCTGGAGACCCAGGATCGAATCCCGCATTGGGCTCCCTGCATGGAGCCTGCTTCTCCCTCTGCCTGTGTTTCTCTCTCTCTCTCTCTGATGAATAAATAAATAAAGTCTTTAAAAAAAAATGCTTAGTATTCTCAAGGAGATTATTTTAAATTTTTTTATTTAAATTCAATTTGCCAACATCCAGTATAAACACCCAGTGCTCATCCCATCAATTGCCCTCCTTAGTGCCCATCACTCAGTTACCCCATCCCCCTACCCACCTCCCCTTCTGCAACCCTTTGTTCATTTCCCAGAGTTAGGAGTTTCTCATGCTTTGTCTCTCTAATTTTTCCCCATTCAGTTTCCTTCCTTTCCCTTATATAATCCTTTTCACTACTATTTATATTTCACATATTAGTGAAACCATATGATGATTGTCCTCAGAATGACTTAATTTCACTCAACATAATACCCTCCAGTTCCTTCCACATCAAAGCAAATGATGGATATTCGTCCTTTCTGATAGCTGAGTAATATTCCATTGTATATATAGACCACATCTTCTTTATCCATTCATCTGTCGAAGGACATCATGGCTCCTTCCAGTTTGGCTGCTGTGGACATTGGAGTGCAGGTGTCCCAACATTTCACTATATCAGTATCTTTGGGGTAAATCCTCAGCAGTGTAATTGCTGGGTCTTAAAGTGGCTCTATTTTTAACTTCTTGAGGAAACTCCACACAGTTTTCCAGAGTGGCTGCACCAGTTCACATTCCCATCAACAGTGCTAGAGGGTTCCCCTTTCTCCATATCCTCTCCAACATTTGTTGTTTCCTGTCTTGTTAATTTTAGCCATTCTTACTGGCGTGAAGTGGTATCTCATTGTGGTTTGATTTGTATTTCCCTGATGGCCAGTGATGTGGAGCATTTTTTCATGTGCTTGTTGGCCATGTGTATGTCGTCTTTGGAGAAATGTCTGTTCATGTCATCTGCCCATTTCATGACTCAATTGTTTGCTTCTTAGGTATTGAGTTTAATAAGTTCTTTGTAGATCTTGGATACTAGCCCTTTATCTGATGTGTCATTTGCAAATATCTTCTCCCATTCTGTAGGTTGTCTTTTGTTTTGTTGATTGTTTCCTTCACTGTGCAGAAGCTTTTTATCTTGATGAAATCCCAATAGTTCATTTTTACTCTTGTTTCCCTTGCCTTCATAGATGTATCTTGCAAGAAGTTGCTGTGGCCGAGTTCAAAAAGGTTGTTGCCTGTGTTCTCCTTCTAGTATTTTGATAGATTCTTGTCTCACATTTAGATCTTTCAACCATTTTGAGTTTATCTTTGTGTATGGTGTAAGAGAGTGGTCTAGTTTCATTCTTCTGCATGTGGATGTCCAATTTTCCCAGCACCATTTATTAAAGAGACTGTCCTTTTTCCTGTGGATAGTCTTCCCTGCTTTGTCAAATATTAGCTGACCATAGAGTTGAAGGTCCGTTTCTGGGTTCTGTATTCTGTTCCATTGATCTATGTGTCTGTGTGCCAGTACCATACTGTCTTAATGATCACAGCTATGTAATAGTTTGAAATCAGGCACTGTGATACCCCCAGCATTGGTTTTCTTTTTCAATATTCCTCTGTCTATTCAGGGTCTTTCTGAGTCCATACAAAACTTAAGATGGTTTGTTCCAACTCTGTGAAAAAAGTCCATAGTATATTGATAGGGATTTCATTGAACGTATAAATTGCCCTGGATAGCATAGACATTTTCACAATATTTATTCTTTCAATCCATGAGCATGGAATGTTTTCCATCTCTTTACATCTTCCTCAATTTCTTTCAGAAGTGTTCTGTAGTTTTTAGAATATAGATCCTTTACCTCTTTGGTTAGGTTTATTTTGAGGTATCTTATGCTTTTGGGTGCAATCGTAAATGGGATTGATTCCTTAATTTCTCTATCTTCAGTCTCATTGTTAGTATACAGAAATGCCACTGATTTCTGTGTGTTGATTTTGTATCCTGCCACATTGCTTGAGTTGCTGTATGAGTTCTAGCAGTCTTGGGATGTAATGGAGATTATTTTAAAATTTCATTTTCCTGTCATCATTTGGTCATATGTGGAAATAAGGTTTATTTTTGTGTACTGATCTTGTGTCCTGTGGACTTTCTAAATTTAATGATTCTAGTACTTTATTCATACACTGCTTAGGATTTTCCAAATTGAAGACCATTTCTACATATATTATCCTTTCCAATATATATGCCTTTTATTCCTTTTCTTGCCTTATTGAATTATCTGTGTGCTCTGATGTTGAATATACACACAAGAGAAAGTAAAATCCCTCGAATTCATTTATTAACTTAAAGCTAAGTTTTGAAAGTACATATTCTTCCTTGTTTTCAGTCTTAGGAAAAGCATTTGTTCTTTCATCCTTAATTGTGATATTATCTGTGGGTTTTTTGCCTCTGTCATGCCCTCTATCAGGTTGAAGAAATTATCTTAGTTTGTAGGTGTCTTTACCACGAATTATTTAATCTTATGAAATCTCCTTTTCTGCATCTCTTGAGATTATGTGATTTTCCCCTTTTACTCTATACAGTCAATTATTGTGACTGACTTTTCAATATTAATGATAACCTTTCATTTTGAGAGCACATTCCCACTTAGTCATGATATAGTATCTTTTTATATATTGCTAGATTCATTTTGCTAACGATTTCTTATGGATTTTTTTTTTAAGATTTATTTATTTATTTATTTATTTATTTAATTTATTTAATTAATTTATTTATGATAGACATAGAGAGAGGCAGAGACACAGGAGGAAGGAGAAGAGAAGCAGGCTCCATGCCAGGAGCCTGACATGGGACTCGATCCCGGGACTCCAGGATCGCACCCTGGGCCAAGGGCAGGCGCTAAACCACTGAGCCACCCAGGGATCCCTCTTATGGATTTTTGAATGCAAGTTCATAACAGATATTGGTCTGTAGTTTGTGTGTAATATCTCTTCAGGTTGTTTTATCAGGATGGCACTGATACTGGCTTTAAAATGAATTGGATATTGTTGCCTCCTTCATTTCCTAAAACAGTTGATGTAGGATTCTTTTTAACATCCTTTTTAAATGTTTGCCAGAATTCACTAATGCATCCATCTGGACTTGGAGTTTTTTTCTGAGGAAGATTTTAAAATTACAAATTCAATTTTTTAGGAGATACAGAGCTAATCCAATTTGCTATTCCTTTTTGGGTTGAATTTTGTATCAACTTAATGGTCAAATTTATTGGCAATAGTCAGTTTTGATATCCCCTTATTATATTTTTAGTATCTTAAGGATCTCTAGTGGTATCACCTTGATAATTCCTAAATATTGATAATTTCACTTCTCTCTTATTTTTGCTTTAGTAAGAGATTTACCGGTTCCATTGATGTTTTTAAAAAACCAACTTAGGATTTCATCAATTTTAGTATTCATTTTCTACTTGAATGATTTCTACTTTTACCATTATTGTTTTCTTCTCTTTGCTTATTTTGGGTTTCATTTGCCCTTTATTTCTGGCTTCTTAAGGTGGAAGCATAGATCATTGATTTTTAGATTGTTCTTCCTTTCTAACAGTTTTTAAATGCTACAGATTTACCTCTAAGCACCATTTTAATTGCAATCCACAAAACTAGGTGTGTTTTTTTGTTATAATTTCGTTCAAAATGTTTCCTATCTTTTTTATGTATCTGTGTGACTTTTTGACACCTGATTTATTTAGAAGTGTGTTATTTAATTTCCAAATATTTGGGACTTTCTAAGTACCTCGTTATTGATTTCTATTTTAATTTCATGTGGTCAGAGAACCTACTCTTAAGAATTCATTGTTTGGAAATCTCTTGAGTCTTGTTTTACATACCATTATGTAGTCTTTTGGGGGAAGATCCATGTGCACTTGAAAAAAATTTATATTTTATCATTTTTGTGTTTTGTGATTTCTTTTGGTTTTGTTTTAAGGTAAGTTCACAAAGCATAAAATTTATTATTTTGAAGCAAGCAGTTTAGTGACATTTAGTACATATGGTGTTTTACAACCATCACATCTCTGTAGTTCCAAAACATTTTAATCACCCCAAAAGAAAAATCTGTACTCATTAAGCAGTTAGTACCCATTCACTCCATCCCTGATCCCCCGGCAATCACTGGTTTGCACTCTGTCTCTAAGGATTTACCTATTCTGGGGGATCCCTGGGTGGCTCAGTGGTTTAGCGCCTGCTTTTGGCCCAGGGCACCATCCTGGAGTCCCGGGATCGAGTCCCACGTCGGGCTCCCTGCATGGAGCCTGCTTCTTCCTCCTCCTGTGTCTCCCTCTATGTCTATCATAAATAAATAAATAAATCTTTAAAAAGAAAAAAAAAAGGATTTACCTATTCTGGATACTTCATGTTAATGGACTCATGCAGTACTGTTATCTTTTGTGTCTGACTTCTTTAGCTTAACATAATGTTTGAGAGTTAATCTACACTCTGTAGCATGTATCAGTACCTCATTCCTTCTTATGTCTAAATAATATGCCAATGTATGAATATACCACCATTTGTTCATCTTTCCAACCATTGATGGATTTGGGGTATTTCCACCTTTTGCCCATTGTGAATAGTGCTGTTATGAACATGTAGGTACATGTATTTATTCAAGAGTACCTGCTCTCATTAATTTGGGGTATATACCTAGAAATAAAATTGCTGAATTATATGGTAATTTATGTTTAGCTTTTTGAGAAATCGCCATACTGTGTCATTTTAATATTCCTATCTGCAATGTATAGAGGTTCCAACTTCTCCATATTTTGATAATAAAGCTTATTATTTACCTTTTTAAAAAATATTATTATTACCCTAGCCATCCTTTGGATGTGAAATGAGTATTTCATTATGGTTTTGACTTGTATTTCCCTAATGATTAGTGATGTTGATCATCTGTTCATATACATGTTGGCTAGGGGTGGGTGCCTGGGTGGCTCAGTTGTTGAGCCGTCTACCTTCAGCTCAGGTTGTGATTCCTGGGTCCTAAGATCAAGTCCCACATCAGGCTTTCCACAGGTAGCCTGCTTCTCCCTCTTCCTATGTCTCTGCCCTTCTGTGTCTCTCATGATAAATAAATAAAATCTTTTTTAATAAAAAAATCTGTGTAAAAAAATAATAAAAAATATAAAAAATAAAAAATGTGTTGTATATACACACATACATACATACATACATACATACATACATGTTGGCTATTGTCTGTCGTCTTCAGAGAAATGTCTGTTTTAAGTCCTTTGCCAATTTTTTCAGGAGATTGTCTTTTTGTTGTTGAGTTGTAAGAGTTCTTTTTATATCCTGTGTACTAGACCTTCATCAGGTGTGATTTGCAGATATGTTCACCCATTCTGTCAGTTGTCTTTTTGACTTTTTGATAATGTTCTTGATGTACAGAAATTTAATTTTAATGAAATTCTATTCATCTTTGCATTTTACCATCTTTGCATTTTACCCCTCGTGATTAACTAGTTATATCTAAGAATCCATTGCCAAATCCAAGGTCATGAAGATTTTATCCGTATGTTTTCTTTTAGAGTTTTATGGTCTTTAGCTCCAATAATTAGGTCTTTTATCCATTTTGAGTTAATTTTTGTAAATGATAATGAGACATAAGAGTCCACAATCATTCTTTTGCGTGTGTGTATTATCTATTTGTTCAGGCATCATTTGTTGAAGACACTATTCCTTTCCCATTGAATGGTGTGGTACCCCTGTTAAATATCAGGTGACCATAAATGTAAGAATTTATTCCTGGACTCTTACGTTTATGCTAGTCTGTGTTTCTACCTTTATGCCAGTACTGCACTATTTTATTACTCTACCTTTATTATAAGTTTTAAAATCAGAAAGTGTGAGTCCTCCAACTATTCTTTTTCAAGATTACACTGGCAATTTGGCTATATGACTTGGGATTCCATGTAAATTTGATGGTTGGCTTTTCCATTTCTCTAAAGAGTCCATTGAAGTTTTGATAGGGATTGCATTGAATCTATGAATTGCTTTCTATATTACTGCATCTTAATATTAAATCTTCCAGTCTTAATGAACATGGGATGTCTTTCCATTAACTTAGGTCGTCTTTAATTTCTTTCATATTTTACTGTTTGTTGTATTTAATGTTTTCTAAGTATCAGTTTAGCCAATGTGGTTGTTTCATGTCTTTTATATCTTTTATTTGATTCTATCAATAAGTGATAGTGGATTAGTCTACTTCTCCCTTAACTTCTGCCATTTTTATAACATTGAAACCTATATTAAGCAATTTATATGTATCATTTCTTCCTAATATATTGACTTATTATGAAATGTTTTTCTCCCTCTAGTACTATTTCTTGTCTTAAAACGTACTTTATCTGACTTTAATATAGTGACTTCAGCATTCTTTTGATGAGCATTTAAATGGTATGTCTTTTTCCATCCTCTTATTTGTGACCTTAATATTTCAAGTCTGAAAAAAAAAAAAATATTTCAAGTCTGTCTTTTGTATATAGTTCATCTTTGCTGTTCTATCTAGTCTCGTTGGTATGTCTGGTCCTCTTAGCTTTAATAAGTCTTTTGACACAGTTAGAGGTAGCTTTGCCACATTGCTCTTTGTTTTCCGTTTGGTCTGTATTTATTTTATTCCTGCCTTTTATATTAGTTAAACTCTTTTATTGTTCCACTTTATTTTTTCTTCGGCCTTTATACTACAGTCCTTTGACTCTTGTGTTTGTATAGTTTCTTTATGGATATGATACATATCTTTAGGTTATTACTATCTACTTCAAGTTTGTATGAAACTACAAGTAAAATATAGTAGTCATATTAACAATATAATTTTATTTACTCTCCATTGTTTGTGCTCTTCTTGTCATATGTATATATGTGTCAATGTGTATACATTATAAATAAAATAGATGATGGTACAATTTGTGGCTTAAACAATAATGTCTTTTTAATTAAGAGGGAGAAATAATACTATTATTTATACACATACTCAAAAGTATAATAATAGATTTAGATCTGAAATTAGAAAAGAAAAAGATCTGAAATTAGGACATACCTATTGTTTGTTGATGTGTCCAAGAACAATTAAGGGATCACATATGTATTCCATCTATTGCATCTAATGGTTCAAAAACAGAAGAAATATTGCAGTAAATTTAGGAGATTCTTGGCTTATAACTGATCTAGAAATTTTTTTTTTTTAAGATTTTATTTATTAATTCTTGAGAGACACAGAGAGAGAGGCAGAGGGAGAAGCAGGCTCCCCGCAGGGAGCCTAATGCAGGACTTGATCCCAGGACCCTGGAATCAGGACCTGAGCCAAAGGCAGATGCTCAATCACTTAGCCACTCAGGTGCCCCTAGAAATTCTGTATTCAGCTGGTTTCCAGATGAAATAGGCACTCTTTAAGATGCCTATAGAAGTCTCTTGGAAGTATCCCAATTGGACGAATGGAACTCAAAAGAGCTTATGAAGCTAATAAAGTTAATTTACCACATACTTCTACATCGTTGGATTAATTGTTCATTCCTTATTCCAAACTAGGTCAGATTACTTTAAGAGAAATGCACAGCTGATATAAGTAGCTCCAGAAGGAAATAGAATCGAGCTAGTCTTACTGGTTTTTTTCCCAGCTTTGTTAAGGTATAATTGACAAATACTATTTGTATTGGCATTTTAATTTACATTAAAAATATGAGAAAAAGAATGGAACCAGCACAACTGTGTATTAGCGTGAGAACAGATAAGCTGGCTAATTTATACGATGATTGCAGTTCTGCACTCAAATTGAATGAGCTAGCGGTGTACATGTTTCAACCAATACAAGTCTCAAAGAGAATATAAATTGCAAAATAAGTTGCATGGAGTTATATATAGTAGAGCACCATTACTGTAAATTTTTTAAATGCTCAACAATTTTTCTGTATGGATAACATATATAATAGAATTTTGAAAACATGTATAGGATTCACATACACCAACTATAGGATAATGGGTTCTCTGTTAAATATAGGGCAAAAGAATATTGGACTGAGCCTTTAGCTATTTTAATAGTGTTTGGTTTTATAAAAGAGGGAGAAAAATCTGAAAAAAATGTGGCCAAAATTTAAACCTATTAAATCTAATTGCTGGGCATATTAATAGGTGTCTTTTGTTATATATACTTCATGCTTAAAATTTTTTTCAATTAAATTTAAAGCTAAGAAAATCTGTTTTCAGGTGGTACTAAAAAGAATTATTACTCGTTACACTCTGTTGTTCCTCAGAGAAGACATTTCTGTTGCAAGTGAAATTGATTTTTTTTCCCTCAACACTTATCCTAGATGCCAGCCTGTTACTGTGCTCCAGGCCACTATCACTCCAGTCAACCTCAGTATCGCCCAATCCCTTCTGTCCATTACAATTCACATCTAAACCAACCACTGCCACAGCCTGCACAGCAGACAGGTGAGTAATATTTCTGAGGCTATGGTTTCTTAGCTATGGATATTACTTTTTCCATTCTGCTTTATTTCAGCCCTACTATTAAGATATTGCCACACTCCATCTGTCAGGGGTCTCAGATATGGTCCATATGAATATGCAAACCAGTGAGATTGAAAGAGTAGGCAAATCTTAGCACCTGCCAGGAAGTAACTGTCAGGTTTATATGCTAAAGTGTTCAGAGACATAATGAGAAGACTATACCAGGCCAAACAGAATGGTGAGCAGCTTCCTGTTACTCCCTGCTATTGTAGTGAAGCCTCCTTTGCAGCCTGATAGTCCACCTCTGTTAACAACAAAGCAGAGACAAGGCAAGCTAAGATGTCTCCTGAACAGCTAACTAGAAGCAAGGAGCAAAGTGACCCAACTTTGAGAATCTAGCCTGGTGAAGATATTTTGTTGTCTTGGTCTCAGTATACCTTTAAAAGGAATGTTCTTAAACACCTTTTTTGTGTTTTGTTTTTCTGTTTGCCCATTGTATAGTGAAAGGTATCTTTAAACCAAATGCAATCTAATCCTAAGCATATCAAATATATTAAAACTCAAAAGATTCTTTTACTTTTGCCCCTCTCAAATTTTCTTTAAGCTTTCAGTGAAAACTACTGTGACCTCAGAGTAAAAACAACAACAACAACAAAAACTGTCTTGCCTGAATTCATTTCTTTCTATGCTTCCCACCTAGATTTGTACTTCTGCCCCAGATATGTAATAAGGTACTTTTCAGCCTTTCATAACTCTAGCAGTTGAAGTGAAATGTTTACTGGTATCTTTAAGGCCTTTTTAGCCTGTGGTCACTGTTGGAGGTTCTCACACTGTATCAAAGTGACTGACTCACTGAGGCCACATAACACTCCACCTAGGCAGTTTCTTGCTGTTGGTATTATGTGCAAGTCTTAGGGGGAGCCGCAGTTTTAGGAGAAAGACGCCTGCACAAGGCAATCTGATAAGAAGTATTCTTGCTTCTCACTCCTGCAGTCTTCATTGATCCGCTGTTCCTCAGCTGCTTCCTTAACCAGATAAGACTCTTACTTATCACTCCTATAGGGGAGCTTTCACGTCTTAATCTATCGTTCCTAGGAGTCATCTTATACTTAGTATAAGGTCTTCCCTTTTTTCTGTTACTAGCCCTGTATTGTACGTGTGGCAGATGTTCTTCCAAAGGATGTTGAGTACAAACATTGTTCATTTTAGCCAACTTAGAATTTGTCTTCTTTCTTGTCTATGACTCCCATTAGTTCAGGGTTCCTGAAGTTTAATAATACAGTCCGCTTTAAATAATATAAATAAGTACAAGCTCTAATTTTGTAAGTCATCAGAAGTTGTTCTTCATATGGGAACATTCATCATGACACTGTTTATTAATTAGCTTTAAACACTTGGTTGTTTTATTCTAATAGAAATTATTTTCTGAGTTTCCCTGGGCCACAGTGACTGACTTTGCATATTGTTTTTGTCTTAATTTTTTTCTTTCAAAATTATAATATAGACTATTGTGAGTGTCCTGATAACAAAAAAGAAATTTGCCTTCACCCTCCCCATTCAGATATCTTCTGTGTGACTAATTAACTTAGTTTATTAGTTTATTAATATACCCTATTATTGAGGCAAGCAAAGATCCTTTACTATGTATTTGTGTAAGCTTACTAGTTTCGTTCTTTTCTATGGCTAAATTTTTATTTCTCCTCTTGTCAAACTGCCTACAGAATTAAAACTTTCAATCACAGATCAGACCAGTGTGCTTTTACAAATTCATCTCAGCAAAAATATTCCCACCTAATGGAAAACAACTGAATATGCCACTCCTCACAATTGAGGGAATAACACAGTATTTATGTTACAGATAGTAGGTGTTCTTCAGTGATAACTTTAATTGTGGATATTTTCTAATGATAGTTACAGTGAGAAGAAAGGAAAGTTGCATATAGTACAGCCACAGAAAAAAAGTATGTCTGAATACTTTATGACATTGTGTTTGACTCTAAAAGTCATCATAATGTAACATGTTACATAGAATTTGTCTTTCCAGGTATTTTATGTACAGTCCTCTTCATTTTATAGGCTTAAGTTAGTTGAATATCATTCCGTTTGAAGAAAAAAACAGAAATAAATCCTCAAAACATTCTTATCTGAAAGGTAAAAGAATTTTATTATGTAAGTACAATAGCAAACTCCTCTTTAAAGAAAAGTTCAGTAGTACCAGTGGCAAGTATTGTGCTGGTAATTTAAAAAAACCTTTTTATGGAATTAGAATTTTAACTACTAAGAAAGTTATAATCTAAAGATTTTTTTTGTAGTTAGCTAATGGTTATTTTTTATACTAAACCATACAAAAAATTATGCATTTATGTTTGTGTATATCCTAATAGAAAAGTAAAATGCAGTGGGAAATGGACAAGGCAATTTTTTCTGATTTATTTTAATAATTTATAGCAGTTTCTCTCAGTAATTTACATTTTTATATGTAAACAGCATACTTTCTTACTGTTTTTGTCTTTTTCTTATACTTCCCTACATACATCCCACCATCCCAATCTGATTAAAATTAGAAATAATTTGTTAATGTCTCTTACGTTTGTTTCTTGTCAAACAACACTAGTGAAGAAGCATGTTATTTTCTCTTATTACATAAAAAGTCAAAATTAATTGTGCAACCAAATAATGAATACATTAACAGATTTGGAACAGTTTTTCTTCACGGGGCACAAATAAATAATTTTTACATGTTTATATATGAATTTAAAGAGATTTTCCTCTAACTTAAGAAACCCAGTTAACTTAAAGTAGTCTATTCCCCACCCCCCACTGAATTAAGTATTCTTAAACCAGGGGGTATTGCAAGAGAAATATAAGATTTTCTGTTATTTTCCCTTTGGGGGGCAGGAAGGAGGTTGGGGAGATATCTCAAAGAAAAAATGCTTTGGTCTTCTATCCCATATGTGTGCCAGAGGTCCACAGTAGTTACTGATTCCCTTAACAAACCTCCCACCTATTAAAGGAATTGAATTGAAAACAGTGCTAACACTACTGCTGAGGAATGAATATACATATCTTGTGTTATGAATGTGAAAGTGTCATGGTCTTTTAAAACAAGGTTAACTCAATCCCAGTCAATAGGAGCAGAAGAAATGCTGGCTACATGAGGCTTTTCAGACACAATGGATTGTATTGTGAAAGAAAACTAATAAATAGGAGTAAAATCCTATATATTTTTACCTTGTATTATTAGGTCTCTCACCTAAAACTTCTGGGTTTCGATTTACTTACTTGCAAAGTAAAGGAAGTTTACTGTATTGTCAATTGAAGCTTCTGTGTACTCTAAAATTCCATGTTTCTTTCTATCTTATGTGAGTGAGTCCTAATTAGTTCAGAAAGGTAGAATATTAGAAGATTGGTTTGCAATAGCTTAGTGACTTACTGTCATGTCAGTAACAGAAGTCACACAGGCAGCTATTTCAAAAGATATGGTTATTTGCCAGTTGGAATAATAAGGATTTATTATTTTAACCCTTTATCATAAAGTTTACAGCTTGAATACTATAAAGTATACTACATGTAAGGAGCTTAATATAAAGAAACCTATTCCTGCACATAGTAGTTAAAGCAAAGATTTGGGGTTTATGAGGCCCCGGCTGTTTTCTGTGTAGCTGCTTTCATTCTTATGACTGTTTTTTGAAAGGTTTGCAGCTTTACCATATATGTTTAATATTTTGCAATAATTGGCCTTGTTCCTGAGCTGTTGGATTCGGGGCCGTAGCACTGTCTGAGAGGTTTACATTTCTCACAGTGAACCGGTCTCTTTTTCAGCTGCTTCCTGGCTTCTTTTTACTCAGGTTTCCACTGCTTTTTTTTTTTTTTAATGCTGTATTAAGGTATTAATATTTGCTTATATTTTCCATTATAATGCCTTTTAATTATGCATCATACTCAGAAATAGGGATATGAGTTTAAATGACAACCTTATCATAATATAACTTACCTTTTAAAACTTTGTGAAAGCTATTGCTTTAATTTGTTTTCCAAAGCAGATTTGAATGGCAGATTCAGTTTGGTTTACAGCTTTTCTTAAAAGTCTAATGTCTTCAGCATGCCAAACTCATTAGCAAAAGTTGAGTACATCTCTTTCTCTATTGCTACATAATTTTTAAGGAATATTAGTGTGCATTAATGCATGCCATTTAATGGACCTAAGATACCTAAAAGCATCTGAAACTACTTGGGCTCTGACCAGGGATATAATTCAATTTTTCCCCCAAACTGTGACATTATATGCATGTGGGAAGCAAAATGACTGTAAAATGAAATGTCATTTTAGTTTTGCAGCCAGTTAATAAATTCAAAGAATATCTATGCATTATATTGTCAATGTTAGCTTTTTAAGTAACTCAGAACTGTGTGGTTCCAATTAAGCTTGGTTACCAGCAGACTATGGTAGGTTCCGGATGAACCACAGCATAGAAGAAACATTTTAGGATAAACAGTCTGTAACATGTGGAGAGTACTGGCAACATTGTAGAGCATAAATTGAAAACTAACTTGGTGTTAAAGGCTAGCAAGGAAGAAATGGACATACTTAAGCACCAGAGGGATATTAACGGGGGATTTAGCTGTGTTAAATAGGGACTTTGATACAAAGTTAGTTTCTTTACTGGCATCTTTTTACTCAAGTAATAGGAATTTTGTAATGATGTTACTACTTTCATGATGGCTCTGGTTATCCTTGTTTTTTCATTGACTCTGCAAGCTTTTCTGAGTATTGTGTGACCAGCACAGAATCAGACATTGTGTAATACCTACAAATCCACCTATTTCCCTTTTCCCTTCTCCATTAACCTGCCGCCACTGAAACCTGGAGCCAAAAGTATCTGGTAAGTACCCACAGATTTCCTTGAGCTGTACAGACTCTTCCATAGGGTCATCATTTAAATAGCCCTGAGCTATAACCTTTATGTGGCTGTTTTTATTAGATTCAGTTTTTTTGTGTTTGTGTTTATGTGTATTTCAGGCACAGAACTAGTGGAGCAGAAGGTAATACAGGAGAAAGAATAGTGAAGGTGTGCTGGCATTTGCATCTTCTAAATTCACCTAAGAGGCTATCCTTAGTTGAACTTAACAGCACACCAAAAATGTGCTGCAGGAGTGTAAGACAAGACAGACTGAGATTACAAACTTGAGGTTTTGATGGTTTGGAAACAGTTCATCTAAATTATATTGTGGATATCTAGTTCCAGATAAACTTAGAGTTGGCAAAATGGCTTATCAAAAAAAAAAAAAAAAATCTACCCTCACAATGTTCTGCTATACAAGTTTAGTTTTGAAAACCTTTAATGAAATCACCTTAGATTTAGAGCTGTTCTAACTAAATAGCCCTTCAATTCTTTTTATTATCCTCCTCATTTTGTTTAATTCATATTACTAAAAATGCTTCCCTTTAACGCAATTGCTGTTCAGGTCACCTGCATAAAGTAAAACTAGCCTATTAAAGCCTGTGCAATACTTTTCTGCTGAGCACTGTGTTTCCTTCTTGCTCTCTTCTCTGTTGAAGTGAAAGAGAGTTAAAAATAGAATATTCTTTGGAGCCCTCCAGGGAAGTGCCTAAGCCATCAATTTATATTGTCCTAGTTCTCTTTGCTTGCAGAATTGATTGTGCCCTCCTCTGAACGTGCTGGAAGAAATGGAGTAATATTGCAGCAGTGCAGTCCTTTAACAAAGGAGAATGACAATGTTAAATAACACCTCTGTTGAGGTCTGGATGTTTATTCTGTTGTTTGGTATCACTTGGGTTGACTTTGCTAACTTTACAAAATACATGTTTTCCCACAATACTGACACAAATTTCTACAGATGATATAGATCCTATTTTCCTCTTACTTCCAGTTTAAACCCAAATAGATCACAGGAAGGATTTGGTGGGATTTTTTAAATTTCTGATATGCTGAAACACTTACTATTAAAAAGAAAGAATAATTTAGATGTAACCAAGTTGGTGATACATTAAGTGTTGGAATACCGGAAATTCTCTTCTCTTAGAATTTTTTTTCTTCTTTAAGTTTTTATTTCAATTCCAGTTAGCTAACACAGAGTGCAATATTAGCTTCAGGAGTAAAATTTAGTGATTCATCACTTACTTACAACATGGAGTGCTCGTCACAACAAATGCCCTCCTTAATACCCATCTCTTTTTGGATTTTTTTTTTTTTAAGTTTATTTATTTAATCATCTCTACACCCAATGTGGGGCTGGAACTCAGGACTCTGAGATCAAGAGTCACATGCTCTTCCAACTGAGCCAGCCAGGTGCCCCTACCTATCACCTGTTTAACCCATCCCTCCACCCATCACCCCTCCAGTAATTGAATGGTACTTTTCATTCTCTAGGAGTCTACTTCCTCTTTCCCAATCTTGAACTTTCTCCCTCTTTTCTAGATCATTGCATTTTTTTTCATACTTGGCAATCTTTACCATCTAAACTATCAGAACTATGTCCCTTCCCTTATTTATTTATTCATTCATTCATTCATTCATTCATTCATGAGAGACAGAGAGAGAGGCAAAGACCGGCAGAGGGAGAAGCAGGCTGTATGCAAGGAGCCTGATGTGGGACTTGAACTCGGGAATCCAGGATCCGCACCCTGAGCCAAAGGCAGGCACTCACCCGCTGAGCCACCCAGGCATCCCCCTTCCCTTTTAGACTGAGTAATTAAATAAAGAACTTGAATCACAGTGCCACTTCTCTACTAAGTGCCACTGTGTAACAGTTGATGCTTAGCAGTGTGAGATCCTTTGTTTACACACAGATTCAGAGGTATTTGTGAACAAATTGAACAGTTCTTTTTTTAATTTTTTTTTAAAGATTTATTTTTATTTATTTATGATAGAGAGAGAGAGAGAGAGAGGCAGAGACACAGACAAAGGGAGAAACAGGCTCCATGCCGGGAGCCCGACTCGATCCCGGGACTCCAGGATTGTGCCCTGGGCCAAAGGCAGGCACGAAACCGCTGAGCCACCCAGGGATCCCCTGAAAAGTTCTTTTAAATGTAAATTTTATTTACCAAGTGTACATAAAGTGAGGTATACCTGTGATTAGATGATCCTTTATGTTATGTTACTATTAAATTATTAAGATTTTGTTTTGCATAGACATTGGTAAGGTTCTTAAATTTGATTAGTAGAATAATATGATAGATATTTTTGTTTTTAGTGTTTTCCAACTGTATATTTCTAGTTTTCCTTGCAGTTTTACTAACTAACCAACATAGATCCCACAGTCTTATGTCACCTAAAAGAAATCGATTAATTCTTTTTGCAACTTTTTTTTTTTTAATTAATCTCTACACCCAACGTGGGCCTCAAACTCATGATCCCAAGATCGAGAGTCACACATTCTTCTGACTAAGCCAGCCAGGCACCTAAATCTTTTTGCAGCTTTTAATATCCTGTCCTTTGGAGAGTATACTCCAAAATTATATACTTTTCAACTAGTTACTAGATTGTGGTTTTTGTTGATGTCATTATTGGAATGAATGGTCAAACATCTCATTGTGACTTCTAGAAAAATGTTCGGGTACCTATCCAAATTACTAATAGAATTTCCCTTCTGGGGTGCCAGTCATACAGAGTATCAAAAGTTAAATGATGCTTTTTTTCAGCCATGACAGACTTAGAAAGATTCCTCAGGTTCTGGCAGCTTCCTGCCTTGTCTGGTTCATACCTGGTGAGTTTTCCTGACTCAAATATGAAAATGAATGTAAAGCTACTCAGTGTATAGAAAAGAATCATTGCTTCACAAGAACTTCAGGCTTAATCCATGATACAGAATGTGGCCCTTTGTACACAGGCATCCAGGTTAAAGCTAGCTTTGCCCCACTGGGTAAAGTCTGATTTCTTGGTAAAGCAGCTCAACTATTCAGAGAAGACAGCCAGGTTATGACACTTCTGTTAGATCTTGTGTGGATTCATCTGAGAGATAGCAACAGAGAATACATGTTGAGCAAACTCAGTCTTTGAAGCAAAATAGCAAAGCTAAACCTCAGCAAGGAACATTGAAGTTTGGCATGAAAATACTGAGGTTGAGAGACACAGACCAAGGGACATGAACCTGAAATATGTCACCATTTGAACCTCCTTTTCCTCTTTCAAGCTCTTCACATATATGCAAGATCTAATTATAATAAGGCAGGGAAGTGTAAGCTTGAAATACAAGAGTTCACAACTGTGCATCTTGAGAGTATTGGGCAAAACAAGTAAAAGTCCCTCCCAAGGAGAGGACATTGTGGGCTGATCTTTGAAACTCTGATAAATGGTCTTTTTTTAGCTCTGAATTCACATAACTACCATCTGGACTGGAAAAGTTCAACTTTTCACTCTGATTCCTATTTTGGGTAACCTCATTTATACCTATAAATAATCTTCAAATGAAAAAAATTCCCTGGTTGATTGACTATTTGCAATAATTTTTCCCTATAATTAAATTTATCTTGAGGATTAAGTATCTTAAACTACAGTAAAAGGCTTCATTAACCAAAATGCTCAGAAAATGGAAAGAGATCAAGTATTTAGTGTTCCACTTATTTAAGCAGTATTACTCTAATACTCTTTCTACTTAAGCGTTTGTCCCTGAGAAAAGTAAAGTTTAGGATCAAACTAACTATGTGCAAATCCCAGCTACAGTACTTAACCAGGAGATAACCTTGGGCAAGGTGTGAACCTCTCTGTGCTATTGTTTCTTCTTTTCAAAAAATGAGAATAATTACACCTATTTTCATAAGAATATAAGTGTTAGTATTGTTATCTTGTGGTACCATTGAAAAAATGAACATTATATAATATTCTAAATGAAAAGGCATAGGAATTTTGGGCTAAATTTGTGTTTGGTGTGAATTCCAGAGTGGCCAGAGAAGACTGACATAGTTTGTTCTAAAATATTTAGTCTTTTTGTCTTGTTAGCTTCTTAATACATGCCTTTTCCTGAATTTAGCTGAATTTTTTCCTCATTCTTGGATTGTTAACTTGAGGTCTAAAATATGTTCTAAGAAAATTTACTTAAATCCTTCCCATCTTTTTTTGTTTTTGTTTTTTTAAAATTCAATTAACATAGTGTATTATAGTTTCAGAGGCAGAGTTCATTGATTTATTAGTCTTATATATATAATACCCAATACTCATTACATCATGTGCCTTTCTTAATGCCCATCACCCAGTAGCTCCATCCCCCAACCCCCTACCCTCCAGCAACCCTGTTTGTTTCCTATGATTAAAAAGTCTTTAATGGTTTGTCTCCCTCTCTAATTTTGTCTTGTTTTACTTTTCCCTCCCTTCCCCTATGGTCCTCTGTTTTGTTTCTTCAGTTCCACATGTGAATGAGATCATATGATAATTGTCTTTTTCTGATTGACTTACTCCCCATCGTTTTAAAAATTTCTGTTAATCTTATCCATAGCTATGGAAATCTTACTTGGAAAAGATTTTGAAACACTATGTGTGACATTTCAATAAATAACGTAAGTGGATATTTATATTGATATCAATGCATAGAAATAAGGCTACCTATATATACATGTAAATGGTCATTATCTATGAGTAATTGTTTTACAAAAATGATTTTTTTCCATAGTGGCTTTTTCCTTTTTCGTATTATCCAAACGTTCTACCATGAAAACCTATAGTACAAATCAAATAAGGCTTAAGAGATGTTTTAAATGTCCAGATTTATTCAGAAATAATCAAATAAAACCTTCATTTCAAGCTTTACATATTAAACCTAAACTAAAACAGTTTTGTGTTTCTCTTTATCAAGTAAACACTTTAGGATTAATGACATGAAATCTGCATTTCACCTTCAGTACATTTCTAAGGAGAGGATTAATGAATGACCCATGAATTCACTGAGATAATTTGTAATCATGCAATCAAGTCATTTCATTTTAATGAAATAGCAATTAAATCTGTTTAACCTTATTTTAAACATAACACCTTAAAACTTAAGTTCAGCTTTTGCTTGCAGAGCTATTTGCTTATACTGGAAAGTGAAAAATGCCATTCTCAGTCTGTCTGTCAGCATGTAGACTAAACGTCTGGTTTTGTGTAGAAGCATATATTATTTTGATTCTATTCTATTAAGAATATGTTTTTCTCTATTATCTATTCAGTGAGTATAAATATTGAGTGCCCACTTACTGGCTTAGCTTTGCCATAGCTGATACAAGTTTCTTTGTTTTTAATGGGAATAGGGGCAGGGGATGTTAAAGTTACTAACCTTACTCTTCAAAAGCACACCATTTCATTTTTTTGTTGTTTAAGGCATATACCATGAGAGAGCAATTAAAGAGAACAATTTTATGTTACCTATACAGTGGGGTTTTTTAAAGTATAATTAACATACAGTGTTAATAGTTCTAAGTATACAATATAATCATTTGACAATTCTGTACATTACTCAGTGCTCAAGATATCTGTACTCCTAATCCCCTTCACCTATTTTTACCCATACTGCCAACCACCTCCCCTCTTGTAACCACCTGTTTATTCTCTTCATTTAAGAGTCTGGTTTTTTGTTTTGATCGTTCTTTCTGTTTATTCCTTTGTTTTGTTTTCCAAATTCCATATATGAGTGAAATTATATGGTATCCATCTTTCTCTCACTGACTTATTTCACTTAACATTATACTCTATAGGTGTATCCATGTTGTCTCAAATAGCAGATTTCATTATTTTTTATGGCCGAGTAATATTCCATGGTGTACATTTATTGTACCACGTTTTCTTTAATCATTCATCTATTGATGGACACTTGGGTCGCCTCCATATCTTGGCTATTGTAAATAATGCTGCAATAAACATAGGGGTGCATATATCTTTTTGAATTAGTGTTTTCATTTTCTTCAGGTTAATACCCAGTAATGGAACTACTGGATCATATGGTAATTCTGTTTTTCATTTTTTGAAGAGCCTCTATACTGTTTTTCCCCAATGGCTATACTGGTTAACATTCCTCACAGCAGTGCACAAGGGTTCCTTTTTCTCTGCATTCTCGCCAACCCTGGTTATTTCCTGTGTTTATGATTTAGCCATTCTGACAGGTGGAAGGTGATATCATTGTGGTTTTGATTTACATTTTTGTGATGATGAATGATTTTGAGTGTCATTTCATGTGTCTTTTGGCCATCTCTATGTCTTCTTTAGAGAAATGTTTGTTCATGTCCGCTAACATTTTTAATTGGATTATTTGTAGGGTTTTGTTGGTTTGTTGACTTGTATAAATTCTTTACATAATTTGGTTATTGACCCCTTACCAGATACATCATTTGCAAATATCTTTTCCCATTCAGTAGGTTACCTTTTTGTTCTGTTGAAGGTTTCCTTTGCTGTGCAAGAGCTTTTTATTTTGGTATAGTCCCAGTTGTTTAATTTTGCTATTATTTCTCTTGCCCAAGGAGACATATCCAGAGAAGTGTTTCTAATGTCAGTGTCAAAAAAGAAATTACTGCCTGGGGGATGCCTGGATGACTTAGTCAGTAGAGCATGTGACTTGATCTCAGGGTTGTGAATTTGGGCCCCACGTTGGGTGTAGAAATGACTTTTAAAAAATAAATAAGTAAACTTTTTAAAAAAGGAAAAAATTATTGCATATGGTTTTTTCTAGGATTTTTATGGTTTCAGGTCTCACACTTAGGACTTTAACTCATTTTGAGTTTATTTTTGTACATGATGTTAGGACAATGTTCCTATTTCATTCTTTGAATGTAGTTGCCCAGTTTTCCCAGGACCATTTGTTGAAGAGTCTGTCTTTTTCCCATTGTATGTTCTTGTCTTCTTTGTCGTACATTAAATGACCATATAAATATGGTTTATTTCTGGGCTCTTAGTTCTGTTCCATTGATCCATATATCTGTCAGTACAATATTATTTTGATTACTGTAGCTTCATACTATACTTTGAAATCTAGGAATGGGATACCACCAGCTTTGTTCTTTTTCAAGATTGTTTCTGTGGGGTCTTTTGTGGTTCCATACAAATTTTTGGCTTATTTGTTCTAGTTCTGTAAAAAATGTTGGAATTTTAAGGATTTCATTAAATATCTAGGCCTTTTTAGGTAGTATGAACACTTTAACAATACTGGTTCTTCCAATCCATAACCATGGAATATCTTTCTATTTGTTTGTGTCATCTTAGATTTCTTTCATCAGTATTTGGTAGTTTCAGAGTACAAGTCTTTCACCTTCTTGATTAAGTTTATTTCTAGGTATTTTATTCTTGATGCAATTGTAAGTGAGATTGTTTTCTTAATTTCTCTTTATGCTACTTCATTATTAGTGTATAATAATGCAACAGATTTCTGTATATTTTGTATCCTTTGACCTTACTAAATTCATTTATCAGTTCTAGGAGTTTTGGGGTGGGATTTTCAGGGTTTTCTATATATTATATTATGTCATGTCCAATTAGTGAGTTTTACAATGTTCATCCTTTCCAATTTGATTCCTTTTACTTCTTTTCTTGTCTGATTGCCGGGGCTAGGGCTTCCATTAGTTTGTTGAATAAGAGTAGTGAGAGTGGACATCCTTGTCTTGTTTCTAATCTTCAAGGAAAAGCTCTGTTTTTCACCACTGAGTATGATGCTAGCTGTGGGTTTTTCATATGTCATGATATGTTCCCTCTAAACCTTTACTTTGTTGAGGATTTATCATGAATGGATGTTGTCCTTTATCAAATACTTTGTTCTGCATCTATTGAGATAATGATGTGGTTTTTATCCTTTCTCTTGTTAATTTGATGTATCATGTTGATTGACTTGTAAATATTGAACCACTCTTGCATCCCTAGAGTAAATTTCATTCTGCACTGAATGATTTTTTTAATGTATTGTTGGATTTTGTTTGCTAATATTTTGTTGAGAATTTTTACATTTATGTTCATCAGAGATATTGGCCAGTAGTTTTTTTTGTTTTTTTTTTTTTTTGTAGTTTATGTCATTTTGATATCATAGTAGTTGTAGTCTCAAACAATGAACTTGGACACTTTCCTTCCTCTTCTATTTTTTGTAATAGTTTGAGAAGAATAGATATTAACTCTTCTTTAAATGTTTGATAGAATTCCCCTGTGAAGCCATCTGGTCCTGGACTTGTATTTTGGGGGAGCTTTTTGATTAGTAATTTAATTTCATTGCTAGTAATTGATAAGTTCAAATTTTCTGTTTCTTCCTGATTTCATTTTAGAAGATTATATGTTTCTAGTAATGTATCCATTCTTTCCAGATTGTCCAATATGTGGCACGTAATTTTTTGTAATATTCTTTTATAATCTTTTTATTTCTGTGGCTGTCAGTGGTTTCTCCTCCATTTCTGATTTTACTTAAGTTCTCTCTCTTTTTATGAATCTAGGTAATGATTTATCAATTTTGTTGATCTAGGATCAGATCCAGGTTTCATTGATCTGTTCTCTTGTGTTTTCAGTCTCTATTTCATTTATTTCTCCTCTAATATCTATTATTTCCTTTCTTCTACTGGCTTCAGGCTTTGTTCATAATTCTTTTCCTAGCTCCTTTAGGTGTAAGATTCTTCTTTTCCTAGCTCCTTTAGGGGTTTATTTGAAATTTTTCTTGCTTCTTGAGGTAGGCCTACATTTCTATGAATTTCCCTTTAGAACAGTTTTTGCTGCATCTCAAAAATTTTGGACCGTTGGGTTTTCATTTTCATTTGTTTCCATGTATTTTTTTTTTTTTAATTTTTATTTATTTATGATAGTCACAGAGAGATAGAGAGAGAGGCAGAGACACAGGCAGAGGGAGAAGCAGGCTCCATGCACCGGGAGCCCGACGTGGGATTCGATCTCGGGTCTCCAGGATCGCGCCCTGGGCCAAAGGCAGGCGCCAAACCGCTGCGCCACCCAGGGATCCCCCATGTATTTTTTTTTTATTTCCTCTTTGATTTCTTGGTTGAGCTATCCACTGTTTAGTAACATGTTATTTAGCCTCCGTGTATTCATGTTCTTTTCAGATTTTTTTCTTGTGATTGATTTCTGGTTTTATATACCATTGTAGTCAGAAAAGATGCATGATACATTTTAATTTTTTTCAATTTACTAAAATTTGCTTTGTGACTTAACATGTGATCTGTTCTGGAGACTGTTTCATGTGCACTTGAATGTATGTTATACTGTTTTTGTTTTTTGTTATCGTTATACTGTTTTTGGATAGAATGTTCTGAATATATCTGATAGGTCCATTTGATCCAATATGTCATTTAGATCCAGTGCTTCTTTGTTTTTTGTCTGGATGATCTATCTATTGATGTAAATGAGGTGCAGTCCCCTACTGTTACTGTATTACTATCAGTTTCTTCTTTGATGTTTCTTAATAGTTACTTTATGTATTTAGGTATTCTCATGTTGGGTGCATAAATATTTACAATTATTATTTCCTATTGTTGGATTGTTCCCTTTATCATTGCATAGTGTCCCTCTTTGTCTCTTGTTGCAGTTTTTGTTTTAAAGACTGTTTTGCTTTGCATGACTATTGCTACCCAGCTTTCTTTTCACTTCCATTTGTATGGTAAATGTGATTTGTATCCTCTAACTTTCAATCTGCAAAAGTATTTAGGTCTGAAGTGAGTTTCTTGTAGACATCATAGACATGGGGTCTTGCTCTTTATCCATTCACTCAGAATTACTGCTCAAAAATCAGTTTATTGTCTTCTGAGATTTCCCTTCTAACTGTTCTCTGTTGCTGCTTTTAAAATTCTCTTTTTATTGCTACTTTTAATTACTAAGTATCTTAGTGTGGACCTCCCTGGGTGGATTTTGTTGGGCTCCCTCTATGCCTTCTGGATCTGGACATCTGTTTCCTCAGATTCAGGAAGTCTTCAGCTATTGTTTCTTCAAATAAATTTTCTCTCCTTTTCTCCCTTATCTTGTTCTGGGATCCCAATAATCCAAATGTTGTTATACTTGGTGATGTTGCTGACCTCCCTTAACCTATTCTCATTTTTTATTTTTATTTTTGATTTTTGCTATTCAGCTGGTTGGTTTTCATTACCCTGCCTTCTAGATTACTGATCTATTTTGCTGTATCCTCTAATCTGATTCCCTCTAGTATATTTTTCATTTTAGTTATTTATTCATCTCCTTTTTTTTTATTTTCTTCTTGTTGAAGTTCTCATTGAGTTTGTCTAATTTTTTCCCAAGTCCAGTTAGTATCTTTATGACCATTACTTTAAATTCTTTATCCAAACGTATTGCTGATCTCAGCTTCATTTAGCTCTTGCTGCGGTTTTGTCCTTTTCTTTCATTTGGGACATACTCCCTATCTCCTCATTTTGTCTAAATCTCTGTGTTTATTTCTATGTATTAGAAAGGTCAGGGCAGCCCTGGGTGACTCAGCAGTTTAGTGCCACCTTCAGAGACCCAGGATCGAGTCCCACATTGGGCTCCCTGCATGGAGCCTGCTTCTCCCTCTGCCTGTGTCTCTGCCTCTCTATCTCTCTCTGTGTCTCTCATGAATAAATAAACAAAATCAAGAAAAAAAGAAGAGAAAGAAAGAAAGAGAGAGAGAGAAAGAAAAGAAAGGTCAGCTGTGTCTACTGGCCTTGAAACTAGTGGCTTTATGAAGAAGGGGTCCAGTAGTGCCCTGAAGTACAATGTGTCTCGTGTTCACCTGAACCGAGTTCCTCAGGGTATCTCCTCTGGTTATGAGTGCTCTGCTGTTGTATCTGAGCCACTTTGCCTTCAGTCCTCTCAGCTACCGAGGCCTGCCTTGCATGCTGTGGGCAGGATTCGGTCCCTGTACTGTTTAGGGCCAAGACTAGGGCCACTGTGGGCTTGCAGTTGGGCAGTTTCAGCAGTCAGACCAGATGCCTGCCCTCAATTTGCCTGACATGGCTGCAGTGATCCAAACTGCAAGGCTCTCTTCCTGTGCTGCCCCTTGAGAGCTTTTTGTTGCTGAGCATGACTGGCTGTCAAATCAGATGTCTGCCCCTAGTACATCTGCTGGGGCTGTAGTGAAACTAGTTTGTATGGTTATCTTCCCATCTTCCTAGGGCATGGGTTACTTTGGAGTGCCTCCCAACCCTCTCCAGGCTCCTTGCAGGATGTGACATGGCAGGAGCCACTTAGGAGGGTTCCCTGTAGCTTTTAAAACATCTGGAATAAGGCAATGAACAAAATTATGAAAAAATTAACATGAGCTTCTTAGGAAATATATTTTCTTTTAAAGTGCTTAACATTCTTGTTTTTAATAGCTCTAGTATTATTTAAGAATATACTCCCAGTTTATTTGTGCTACTTCTGAATGAAGTACTAATATTTAGTCATTGTTCTAAATTCCAAGTCTTTGTGTTATCAGAATTCTTTTACTTCTACTGTACCCCCACAGGTATTATTCATTTTAGAGTTTTTTTCTGAAATGTTTAAGTCCAAGCTCAAATGTTTACCTCTGTCAGGATTAATTTCTCCCTCCTGTTTTCATAAGCCCTATTTATACTGCTATTCTAATATGATGTTAGGGCTGAGCATGCCTAATTCAAAGATAGGACCGTGTCTTACTCATAATTACATCACCTACCAGTCACATCCTGGGTTCACAGCATACTACCCTCTGTTACAAATGAGATGCCGGAGTCAAATGTTGTAGATTTCATGTTATATTGTCACATTTTGGAGATGTGTGTGGTGTTTGTGTGGAGATACACTGTGACATGGATATTGATGGGGATTATGTTGCATTAGGGAATCTAAAATACCATTGGAAACTTACTGATGCAAATTCCATAATGTAGTATCCTATAACATGGAATCTATAGCTGTCTATTGAAAGTTTTCTCTGCCAGACATTTTTTTTAATAAGAGAATTTTCAGCTGAGAGGCTCCAATGTGAATCTCCAAAAATTAGTGAATTTAAATAAAGGAAATCAGCCACATTTGCCCATAAATTGGCTTTTTTTTTCAAAGTTTTATTTCAAGGTAGCCTACTTTGAATGTATTTTGAATAAACAATAAAAGTAGTTAGAGAAATAGTTGAAGTTCCTTGGGGGGTTGTGACTATATAAGTCAAAGTATTTTAAGTCAGATTGTTACAATTATTTCTGCCAGGTATCTGCATTTTTCTTTTCATTTATAGTGGATTATAATTCTCACAAGACTGTTATAAGTCACTTTTCCAGTCTATAAAGAGCTGAGCCCAAATTCTTACACTGCAGTCTATGCTTGTGTATGTGTATGTTCTGAGGTAGTATTTCCAACACAAGAAAAGGTTGTATCTTCACATCTTATTTCTATTCCTGCCCTTTATGTTTCTGGGAATGGAAATGTGTCAATGTATGCTTTGATGATGCTTGGAATTAGAGCGCGAATTTGAAGTCCATGAGATTTAATAAACTGAAAAGAGTTGACTTAATGTTAGACCAAAGAGCAAGAAAAAGTTTCTTCTCCTTATCCTCTATTGGCCTACAAGTTTAAGTATTATAGTATAGAAAATTCATTCACAGAAAAGTTTAGGAAATAGCATATTCTCAATCACTTCATTACTGACTAGGATTAGATTATAAATTTTTTGTTCTCAGAAGTCATTTGTAATGTCATAAAGCACTGTTGCCATGGACTAGCATAATTGTACAAAGTCCTTCACTATTAAATATTTCACTATACTTGGATTTTACTTTGTTGTTGTTAATATGTTGTTTAGTTAACAAATATGCTTTGTATTTCTGTCTTTAGAGGTTGATGCCAGATTTTATTCAGTTATTTAGTCATTGAGCAGAATCATTGAGACTTCTAGGCAACTACAGTGATGCTGTTGTCTATAGTCAAATACCTCAGATGGAATCTTTGCCATTTCTGATGCTTTAGGGATTAATAACAATAAAAATAAAAACTGATATTTATAGGATAGTAAAATACATTTTTGGTGTTACCATAGAAGTCATTTCACTGATGTTTAGTTGTGGAAGTTTGTATAAGCAATACTATAGTTTGGTTCATCTTTGTAGAAACTTTTTAAATACCCTGAAGCTGGATGGTTAGTTGTATTTATCTAGTTTCTTTAAAAAAAAAAAAAAAAAAAAATTTTTTTTTTTCTGGTAGCTTCTAATACTTTACATAAGTTTTGAGATAATTGGTCTACCTAAAGGAATCCTCTTGGGGTAAAGAAACAAAATAAAATTCTTCTTTTTTTTTTTTAATACAATTCTTATTCACTAACTCAAAGCTTATCATTGTGGATTCTTATTTAATAACTGATGAATTCACTTGATAAAAGTAAATTTATACTCTTAATTTACTACTTTAGTTACTAATAGTGCCTTTAGTTTAGAAAAGAGTTGTCCCTTGGATGTCTGATTTGTGACTTCAGGCAAATTATTTAATCTCTTTCAGGATCTGTTTCTCTGTCAAGTGACCTTAAGAATACAATAAGGAGAAATAATCTAAAAATTTGCTAAATAATTCCATTTTCTTTGTGCCCTTGACACAGTCCTGATAAAAGGATTGCTATCTTAGTGTGACAACTGTTCTATAAAAGCGTTTCTCCTCTTTCCTACTTTTGGTCTTCAGAATGGCTAGCTTCCTGAGCATGCAGCCTCTAATGTAACATAGGGCCCTGTGTTTGGTTTAATGTTCTGTTATTACCAACTCAAAATTCTCAGTAATTTTTAATAAGCAGCCCTGCATTTTCCTCTTGCACCAGGACCAGAAATTTTGTAGCCAGTACTGGTTCTCAGAAACTAGTTGTCGTAATAGTTTGTAATATACACTGAATAGTAGTTGTCTGTGATCATATAAATTTCCTCAACTATAAAGGAAATCTCTACATAAATTTTATCTGTATATATTTTAAATGGAGAAAAATATAGCTGAGAGTTACCCACACAGTAAATCCTTTAAATGTTAACTTTGATAATAGAGGGTTTTTTAGATTTGGTATTTTAACAATTTTGTCATTTCAAAATACAAAAGTATTTGCTTAAAACACAAAAACATTCTATTAGATAAAAACAAAATAAGTTCAAAGCAGAATTTAACTCATTGTGCCATTACAGGTTATCAAGTTATACCCAACCACCAGCAAAACTACCAAGGACTAGTCGGAGTTCAGCAACCCCAGAGTCAGAGCCTAGTTGGTGGCCAACCCAACAGCATTGGAAATCAGATCCAAGGAGTAGTCATCCCATATCCTTCAGTGCCATCATACCAGGTATGTCACTATTGCCATCTTTGGGTGAAGGTGATTTTGAATAAATGAAATGTATAGCTATAGTTTATCTCCTCTCTTTTTAATATAGGGAAAATGCTTTGGGATACATAATTTTATAGTCTTAAGAGTTGTATTAGTTATAGCAGCTTTGTTTTACCCTTATCATATTACTTTATTCATTCACGTCTTTAATTTTTATAAAAAAAATAAATGTGAACTATAATTTGAACCACACTGATAGTGGCAAGTAAATTTTGTTTAGCACTCTCTTTCTGATGATATAAATATATAATAAGCAAATATCCTATTCCATTCTTTAGCTTCTTAGAAAGTCTCTTTTGAGAAAAGAGTGGAATAAGGGAAAATAGGTAGAGGTAGGTATTTAGGAGAATGAGGTAGTGTGTGGACTATAAATCAGTGTTTACAAAATAGAGAAGAATGTTAAGTTTTCCATGCTGGAACTGATCTTTTTCCCCACCTCAGTCCCCAAAAAAGAATGGCATATCATATATTAAAAATGTTACGGATTTTAATTAATAGTTCTAAAGTAGTTACCTATTGTTTCATAAATAAGTCAAATATATTTAGTATTATACGGCACATTTTCACAAATTTGTTTTACCCTCCCTTCATCTTCCTAGAATAACTTGCAAGTTAGTTTGTTTTATTATCTTTATGGTTTTCCATAGCTGAGCCTAATATTAAGAACTCAAAAGACCATTTTCATTCATCTCAACAAGGTAAAGACAATGTAGTTAGAAAGATAAATGTACGTATAAACAAGTTGATGATAGTGTATAGACCCATAACTAGAGGGATCATGATACAAAGCCATGAACAGAGTAGGACTTGAACTCTGTATTAGGTACAGAAGTTCTCTGGAAAGATAAAAACCTTTAATTAGCTCTTAAAATTATGGGCATAAATTGATTAAGAAGAAATCCTGGGGGTGGAGAAGGATATGAGTAAAGACGGTAGCATAATCCATGTAATTCCAGAAATTTAAATTGAAGTTAAATGTAAACTATGTAATTGTCAAAAAGAAAAACAAAAAACTATGGAATTGTCAAGGACGGTGAGGACTAAGAGTATGTCTAGCTTTCTAGTTTCTTGATAATAATTAGTAACTAAGGGGGGAAAAAATCAATCATATATCCAGATTTTGCATCTTTGTTTTCTCTCCCATCCCCCATACTTCTTATTCCTTATCCTCTGTGCTTGAGCCCAGGTACATGAGACTGCCCATTCCCCACTTTTCTGTAGCTTGATATTAGGCAGGATCCAGTACCAGGCAGGAACCCTCCTTTATCAAGGACCTTGGTTGTGCTACCTAACCCAATACATTGAGCATCTGTTAGATATCCAGGCACTATGGAAAAAAAGATCTGCCACAGTCTAGTGCAAGTAATACAGTTTGTTTGTTTGTTTGTTTGTTTGTTTGTTTTAAGATTTTATTTATTTATTCATTCATGAGAAACACAGGGAGGCAGAGACACCAGCAGCGGGAGAAGCAGGCTACATGCAGGGAGCCTGACATGGGACTCCATCCCGGGTCTTTAGGATCACGCCCTGGGCTGAATGCAGCGCTAAACTGCTGAGTCACCCGGGCTGCCCAGTAATACAGTTTTTAAATAAATTACAGATTGTTAGTGTAGCTTTGTTTTTTTTTTAAGCTAGATACTGGAAATGTGTCAGAGCTAAGACAGTAATTTGTATAGCATACTTTTTTTATATAAGTTATAAATCATTTCTCAAGGTATTTTATATAATCTTCATGCTGAGTAGAAAACTATGAGAAGGATGACTCTGTAGAGCAGTTAAAGCCTGCTTTACAATTCCTATTATCTCTGATAAAGAGGTTGGGTGGGGGATAAAATGCTGACTAAAAAATAGTCAGAAAAATCATCTGCCCTCAGTAGAGCATATTGGTGACCATATGTCTCAAGTACTGTTCCCTCTCTTTTGCTCCTTCAGTTTTTCTTTACCGCTAGTTAAAGATTTGTTCTATATCTTTTTTTCTTGATTTGTTCTATATCTTAAATCATCTAGATTAAACTGTGTCATTTTCCCTGGATCTGCTTTGCATATATATTAACTTAGATACAATCAGAAATAATACTCTTAGAATGTTACATTCCTTTGGTAGACAAAAAGACTGAAATATGTTTTACAGAGTTGGATAAATCAAACCAGTAACTTTCTCTTTGCAATAATGGAGCCAATTGAAAGTAATTAAGAGATTACTGTGCATTTTGAAAAGACTAGTTTGCATTTCAAAAACATGTTGTATAGGCAAGACTTATTAGAAGTTAATCACCTTGTAAATCATGGAGGCCAAGTAGAGAGAATCATGAAATGGTTAAAGAGCTGAAGCTCTGGAACCAGAAGGCATAGGTTCAAATATTAACTTACTTGCTTACTGGCTATACAACCTTGGGAAGTTACTTAACCTCAATTTCCCCATTTATAAAACAGGGGTGGGGATCCCTGGGTGGCTCAGAGGTTTAACACCACCTTCGACCCAGGGCGTGATCCTGGAGTCCCAGGCTCGAGTCCCGCATGGGGCTCCCTGCATGGAGCCTGCTTCTCCCTCTGCCTGTGTCTCTGCCTCTGTGTGTGTGTGTGTCTCTCATGAATAAATAAATAAAATCTTTAAAAATAAAAATAAAACAGGGTTGATAAGAGTACCTTCTTAAGGTTATTAGGACGTCTTAATACTATAACACACATATGGTTAGAACAGAACCTGATGCATGGTAATAAATAACTACTCAATAATATTAATTTGCATTAAGATCACTGTTACTACTGTTATTATTGTACTACTATTGCTAACATCATCATCATCCTAACCTTCAGAAGCTTTTATCTCGGCCCTATTTACCCAAATCAGTATAATCCACCTGTAATACAGTGGCACATTTATAAGTTAAGGACCCATTACAATATCAGAAGAGCCCTTCATGTCTGTGGTTTCTATTTTAGAAACTTAAGAAGCCAGAGACCTGAAAAAAACCATTATGTTCATGTGGTTTCATAGAAAACAGAATTGAGAGGTCTACTGTTGTAGATCCTGCAAGTAGAGATTGCAGTGGAGATAATGCCTCCCATGAGATGGAAATAGGATCTCATTTTTCACATAAGGAGCTGTTGGGTCTCCCAGTAGATTAGTCATTTGCCTAAGGTCACATAGATAGCAAAAGGGTAGAGCCAATACCACCTCTAGATATCTTAAGCTCCAAAACTCATACTTTTCTGGTCCAGTGTATCTCACCACTCCACCTGAGTTTTACTTCACTCTGTGTGAGGCAAAGTATATTATATTATATTACTCTTTCCATATCAGATGATCATCCTTATTTGGAAACTGTTTCTTTCTTAAAACTTTTACTTAAGGATGTAAGTCATATTTTATTTTTATGATGTAATGCATCAAGCCTATTGTTCAACTGATAAATGCCAGCCAAAAAACAGTAGCTGGCTGAAAAGAACAGAAATAAATGGTAGTACTGTGGCCAGCGTATCATGACTATTGGCAGTTAAGCATATTCCTAAATGTTGATACTGGAAAAGTTGATAGAGGTTAGAGACATTATCATTTGCACGGTTTTGAAGAACCTTTTTCACTTTAAATAATCTTTCAAATTTTAGGTTTCACTGCCTCAGAGTTCTCAAGGAATTGCCCATCAGACTTATCAACAGCCTGTTATGTTCCCTAATCAGTCTAATCAAGGATCTATGCCAACAACCGGAATGCCAGTTTACTATAGTGTCATTCCACCTGGCCAACAAAATAATTTAAGGTGAGTACAACTAAGAAACCTAATCCTATAGCTTCTCATTGTTTATCAGGATTATGGTATGTTGCTAATTTTAACATTGACTAAGGGGCATGGCCTGAAATTATTATCTAAAATAGAATAGAAAAAATAGGATAGAGTCTCCTTTTCTCATAGTTTTTCTAACACAATCAGTGTAAGTCAGACATTTCATATGTAACCTAAAGAAGTCACATCTTCTCTCATGTGCCTAAGGGTAGGCAAAAGGGGTGGTAGTTGGCCATAGGCCTTGGAGTTGGAGCATTTAATATTTAAGATTCTTGTAGTTGAGGGAAAATGTATTTCTTGTATATGACCTCAGAAACAAAATTTCTTGCTAAAATTTTTTAGGCTCTAGGGAGCTCGTTTATTATCAGTAAGAGGAAGGAGGTATATAGGAGAAGCAAATGATAGTACTATGTAAAATAAAAGCAAGTCACGAAGCTGCTTCTTTAACTACCTTTGCTTGGAAGAGCAGAAGCTCTTCTGATAAGCCAAATGTGATACAAATAATAATCTTCCTTTGAATTGAGTAACTTCAGTCCATTATTCAGAAAGTATTACAGCCTTTCATTTATTCTCATGATATCCTTGTAAGGTTGCCAGAGGGACTGCACTGCTCTTTTTAGGAAGGAGGACCTATGTTTTAATTGCTGATAAGAGGTTGGCACTGGTTATGGTTACAGATGATGGTATTCAGGGGTGAGAAAGGGATTGACAGACTTGCTTCATTGAATATACTTGGGAGAGCGGAAACTTGGCTCTTACTTTGTTAGCAAATAGACATGTGCACACACACACAGGAACTCACATATTTCCTCCATCTTGGTTCTCATTTTATTTGTCGTCATACACACACACAGGACTCACTTATTTCCTTGCCTTTCTGGCTCTGTGTCTGTCACTGATTAAAGAGGCCCGGGCTTTTTAAACAGCAAGTTGGTTGTGAATCATAGGCAACTTTGGAACTTTATATTCTAATGAACCCCAACTCTTCAGAGGTGGAGCAGCTACACAGTGACAATAGAAATGTATACTGTGTTAAATTTCCCATTGGTTAAGTTTAAAATCTCTAAATAAGGGGAAGATGCTCCCAATCTGAGCCTCTTTTTCTAATTTATGTAAATTTGGGGCCTATAACACCAGGTCAGGTTCAGAGCTGTTAAAAGCAAAATTCTGTGCTAAAGCAGATGAAATGGATGGTGTGAAAATGACTGGATTATCTGCTTTTTGAACCAAAGCGAACTTTTTATCTGAGAGAAAATTACCAAAGAAATCATTCCAGTATAAACCAGAAGCTAAGAGAAGTTGGTATTAATACAATGACTCATTCAAAATCAAAAGACACCTATTTTTATCGGTTAACTTGTATAGGCTTAGATGCTGGATAGAGGGGCTTTCTTAAAAGAAGGTCAAGCCTAAAAGGACCGATATAAAATGGCTTAGACTTTAAATTTTCCCATGTTTGTTATATTTATGGGTACCTTGAAGCAGAAGCGATCTTGTCTCCTTGACTCTAAGGGAGCTGACCTTGGAAGTGGGTGTAGAGGTGAGAGCCATAGCTCTGTACTGTCCCCTACATTCAATGTTAAGTATGATAGCAGGATCTAAAAGCTGTCAAGTGGAATATAAGAAATAGTGAAAGGGATTATAAGGGAAAGGAGGGGAACTGAGTGGGAAAAATTAGAGAGCAAGACAAACAATAAGACACTCCTAACTCTGAGAAACAAAGGGTTGCAGAAGGGGGAGGTTGGGTGGGAGCTTAGGATAACTGGGTGACGGGCACTGAGGAGGGCACTCGATGGGATATGACCACTGGGTGTTATATGTTGGCAAATTGAATTTAAATATTAAAAAATGTAAATTAAATAAAAGCAAGCTGTCAAGTAAGTGCTAATAACTACACCTTGGAAAGAACCATACCAACTTTTAGTTCTTGGGCCTGCTTCTGCAAGAAAATAAAAATTTGAAGAGCTACCCTTGGCTGAAGGAATAACTTCGAAGCCCAGGAATTAAAAGGGAAGTGAGATTACCCTCCAACTTGAATCTCAAGGAAAAGTTATGGGAATTATTCACAGGTTATGGCTATGACCTGAATGAGTCAGGGAGATTTGAAATACTCCAGCTGTTACTTGACAATAGTGGTTGGTTACTGTGTAACAAACTAGCATTGATCTCTTCCAACTACGAATTACTGAAGTGAGAAATGGAATGAGTTGCAGGTAAAGCAAGGATGTGTATCCTGTCACACTTGTATTCTGATACCTTTTATGCTAGTTATTAGGTAGGAATATAAGTCCTATGGAATTAATTGAGGATACCTTTGGGTGACTAATGTTCTTTTTCAAAATATAGCAGCATTCTTTACAGAAAATTTTGTTTCTGATTCTGGGCAATAATTAAGCAAATTGTTATAATATTTCAGATTTCCAACTTAAAGATCAACTTATGGCATTTATTAATCAGATCACTACTGTCCAAGGGCTAATAGTATAGAGACTATTCCTTCATAAATCTAGATTTACTAGTTTGTATAAATTGTATTTTATCTTACTTATTCCACTATGTTTACACACTGAGCAGAGGTTTATCTGAATATTCCAGCACCTAGAGCAGGGCCTAGAGTAGAAGGTTGGTAAATGTATACTGAATGAACACACTTCTTTAATGGTAAAGGCCAACTTACACATATGTATGGGTACATACATGTTACTCATTCTCGTTTATGTAGAATTATTGGCTTTAATATTATTATTTTGTTTCTGTAACCTCTATATGCTTTTTAAATTCTTCATTTTTTGTATTACAAAATACACTTGTTGACACAAGTTAAACAATCATTACAAAGATGTGTAAAAACAAAGCTATTCATCACGCCCCGGTCTGCCCTCCTGTCCAGGTAACCAGTGTTCACATGCTAGTATATGTATTCTCACCTCCTGACCAAACATATACACATAAAAAATACGCATCTATTGAAATTAGGTGTTAGAGTCTAATGAAATAGACATTATCTTACATTTTTTTCTTTAACATCAGATTAGTAAAATTTAGTCTAAGACATTCTCATTTTGTGTATGTTTGTTCCTTATTTCTTCATGAACATAATTTTACATAAATCATGTCGTACAGACAGTTTTCTTTTGTTCTAACTACTTTCTCTCCCTTCACCCTTTGAATGAGATTATTCCCCATATATATGCATGCTGAGTAACCCATGTTTCCATCCTGGTTTGTATCCCTCCTCACTTTCCTCCGTGCACCTAATCATATGCTAACATAGATAATGGGTATGGAGACACAATTAAGAGTGATCAACACAGACACAAAATGGAAATTATAAATAAATTTAAATATGAAATGTCTATATCTTGCATTTTTTAAATATAAAATCATATCATGTTTGAAATATGAGAGATTTAATCTTTCAAATTTAGTATTACAAGCTATAGTTTTTTTCCTATAGCTTCATTTGTTTGTTTTATTTTATGACACTGTGCTTGTAACTTCTGCCATTTTCTGAGGATTGTACAAATGCATGCCATATTCCTTGAGGCTCTTCATCATGGAATCTAACTGATTTGATACCAGGTTATGAGGTGATCTAAGTTAGCTACTTTTTTAGTTAACTGAATCTTGTACCTTTAGATGTTAATTGATGGGGGGGCATGATATGGTTAGAAAGATGAGCTTTGGAATCAAACAAAGCCTGACTTCAAGCCTATGTGACTTTTGGCAAGTTACTTAGTCTTTCTGCACTTTGGTTTTCTCATTCATAAAATAAGAATACCTCAAAGGATTGGTGTGTGAAATTCTATGTGTTGGAGTTTGTATATGAAAATTCTTCTAAAACTTATACTTGCCTGTGTTCTTGAGTAGAGGACACTGAAAATAAAACTTTTTACTGCTGATTCAGAGCCATAATCCTGAGCGTTGGTAATTACATTGTGCCCCCACAGAATTTTGAAGAATGTTGGAGATATTTTCATTTACTTTCTTTCTTTGTCAGTTATTAGCGTAAGTGCTTCAAATCTGCAGTGAAGTTACCAGAACTAAGTTTTTAAAAAGGCTTTGAGTTAGATTCTGGAGGCTCTACTGAGTCTGTCCTTGAAGCAGAAAATATTTTTGGGTGTTATTCTCAAGTAGACTAAATATGGTAAAATGTTCATTTCTTTTCTGAATTATTTGTGTTTTCTGTGTGAACAGAACATATTTGTTCTTTTCTGGTATGCCAAGCCAAGACTTCTTAAAAGACACTCCATTTTGTAGGTTTTTAAAAAATTATCTCTACTTACCTCACTGAATTTGAATCCTGCATTTTTACCAAAACATTAAGCTGAGAAATGAAAAAAGGTATTACATTATCTCTTATTCTCTTATCTCTTATCTCTTATTTCTCATAAAGAGAAATATGTACAGTTGATTGTGGATTCATATTTGCAAATTTGGCCTATTATAATTTATTTGTGATCCCAAAATAGATATTTGCAGGCTTTTTCACTTATTTGCGGACAGGCACAGGGCAATGAAAAATTTGAGTCACCCAGTGAATACATTCTCACCGAGGTTGAACGGGTAGACAGTCTTCCTCCTTACTTTGGTTTTCATATCGTAAATACTCTTTTCAGTCTATTTAGTGCCATAGTTTTGGCTTTTTTGTGCTATTATTTGGTGGTTTTGTTGCTCAGAATGGCCCCAAGCATAGTACTGAAGTCTGTGTGATGTGTCTTATGGAATAAATATGTATGTTCTGGCATGAACAATATTGTTGTTAGCCATCAGCTCAACGTTAAGGAATCAACAATATGGCATATCCAGAAAAAGGAAAAAGAAATTCAATCTGTAGGTGAGACCGCTCCAGAAAATGCTAAAGTAACATCTAAAGTGTGTGATTAAGCTATGGAAAAGATGGAAAGGCAGATAAATTTGTGGTTTTGTGGGATGACAACCAATAAAAAAGCATATTGACAGCATTATTCTGAGGCCAAAAACCAAAGAGATTTATGGGCAAAGTGCTCTGGATCAGGAAAAAACTAAAACCTTCTCAAGTAATGTTTCATTATAAAGAAATACTGGATAAAATTATCGTAAGAAATCTATATTAAATAAAATAAACAGAAACACACATAAAAACAAGGTTATGTGTTGATCAGTTGATGAGGATGTTGTGACCGAGGCTCTCAGTAATTTAACCCTGTATTTCCTGTGTGAACAATGGCTCAGTATTTGCTAATTCAGTGTTCATATGACTTTTAGAAGTCAGAAATAACAAGAACCAACTGAATTTTATACATAGTATTGTGTTAGGTGCCATAAAGTCATACAGAATGCAGTAGCATTCTTTTTTTTTTTTTTTAATTTTTATTTATTTATGATAGAGAGAGAGGGGGGGGGGGGCAGAGACACAGGCAGAGGGAGAAGCAGACTCCATGCACCGGGAGCCCGATGTGGGATTCGATCCCCGGTCTCCAGGATCGCGCCCTGGGCCAAAGGCAGGCGCTAAACCGCTGCGCCACCCAGGGATCCACTGCAGTAGCATTCTGTAGAGTTCATACTGTTAATTGAGTTTTAATCATTTCTACTGCTAAAGCCTACTAAATCTTAGTAAAGTATGATGTTCGAGTATAAAATTTGACAAATCTATGGCCTTTGTTTTTCAGAACACTAAAAAGTTTGCTTTCCTCTCTAATGCCAGAGACTCAATCAAGCAAGAATTTTATATTTAAATATATTTAGATATGGAAGAAGAATAGGACAATAGCCCTTGTCCTTATGGAGCTACAGGTTTTTTTAAGATTTTATTTATTTATTTGAGAGAGAGTGAAAACAAGAGAAATCACAGAAGGACAGGGAGAAGCAGACTAGCCACTGCGTGGAGAAACCTGTATGGGGCTTAATCCCAGGACCCTGAGATCATGACCTGAGTTGAAGGCAGACACCAAACCAGCCAAACCACCCAGGCTACCCTAGGGAGCTACAATTTTTTATGGGAAGTTAAATGTATACATAAGAAAACAAATAGAAATCATACAAAATGCATACAAGGAAGGGATAATTTGAGAGTGTTAAAGAACAAAATGTGTGTAGACACTAAGCATTTTGCTAACCAAATGGTATATAACCGTATTACCATTTGAGCCCTACCTACCTGGTCAACATTTCTTCACCTTCAGGTTCATTCCATCTAAAGTGGTGTTTTTATTATAGTAACCTTACAAATGCAGGTAAAAAACCTTTCTTCCAAAATTTTTTCTTGTCTATTAACATTTTACATTTCTAGAAGCTTGTCCTCAGAGTGTCCTTCTGAAAAGGATAAGAATGTGCGTTTGTTTTTATTTTACATATAGACTATGAAACATGGAAAAAATTAACCATAGAATTTAACCTGAAAGCCTAAATTCTTCAACTCTGATTTCTAGTACCCTACCTTATTAACATATTAGGAATCATTATTCCTAATCTTACCAGCATGTTAGAATCACCTATTGGGCTCTTCAAAAGTACTGGTAATAACCCCTAGTTCTCCACATTCTCATTTCACTGGCATAATTTTTTTGAAGCCCTCTAGGTGATTCTTCAGGCAACAAGAGTTAAGACCCATTCACACACTTAACCAGCCCTTCTCATCTTTATCCATAGACTTGAGCTGTGTGTAGCCATAACCCAGTAATATTTTATACATTTGCAAGAAAGGTATTGTGTCTGTCACTGTTTATTTGCAAACTTCATCCTGGACCCAATGAGGGTTTGAAGATAAAATTGTATAAATTAGCCTATACCAACAAGTATACCCAGTTTTATTTTTATTTATTTATTTATTTTTTTATTTATGATAGTCACACAGAGAGAGAGAGGCAGAGACACAGGCAGAGGGAGAAGCAGGCTCCATGCACCGGGAGCCCGACGTGGGATTCGATCCCGGGTCCCCAGGATCGCGCCCTGGGCCAAAGGCAGGCGCCAAACCGCTGCACCACCCAGGGATCCCTATACCCAGTTTTAGATGGAAAGTGTATGTTAAACTCTGGTCTTACAGGGTCCCCATCCAAACATTCTTTATGTTTTTACTAAGTAGACGGTGATGAGATTCATTCCATTACCAGATTACAAGGAGATAAGATTTCTGTAAGAACAGTAAGTGAGATTTTGTTTTGAGAAATGTCTTCCTTAGCTTGGGTTGCTTAGCAACCTCTTTTTTTCTTTTTTTTTTTTTTCTTTCTTTTGCAGAAGCTCCTTATGCAGAAAAATAGAATTTGAATTATTATTTTTACTTTCAGCTCAGCTTTTCAGTTACCACTGAGGCAACTCTTTGTTTAGATTAAATTGTGTTGTTACATATACTCTGAGGATTTGGCATAGCCTGATACATGTTACGTGTCTTGTCACTTTCAGCAAGCCATATAGTGGTCAGAAAAACTAGTTTTACAACTAATTGTGAGATTTCTCTCAATCTTTGGCATGGAGAAAAAATGAATTCCATTCCTGCAGTGTCTTCAAAAGTGGCAAGCTAGTTGGATAAATCTTCAAAATACCCTCATTTTGGTGGGGGTTTTTTCCTCCTGTTTTACCTTTCATTTCTCATTTTTATCTTGAAACTCAAAAGGAAAATATATACCTTTGTTTTTGATCTGTCATCTCAAAGGGCTAACATACAGAGAGAGAAACTTGAAGAGACTGTAACCTCTATCTTTCAGAACTTGCTAAAAAATGCTTCACAGTATCTTTATGAAATGATGAAAAAGAAAACCTTTTAAGTCTTTTTCCTTTTTTCCTCCCCACAGTATGTTTTTCCCCATTTCTATATCCTACTATTCCTGCGGTATCCCCTTTGTCCTACTTCTGGAATCTGTCTTGCATTCATTTTATTTCTCCTAAACTTCTGGTTTTGCATTTTAATTTTTTCATTTGCCTCAGCCATCCTTTGAAATGATTGTCAATAACAAAGTGTCAATCTGATCCATATCTTTCAGGGAAATTTTGCTTTTGTTGTTACTAATAAGGAAGTTAACACCTAGAGAAATAAAATGTAATAAGGAAATGACATTTGGAGCTAAAAACATTGCCTTTCCATAACATTCATTTCCTCTTCACTGAGTATAAAAGCTTATTATTTTTGTAGGCATGAATTTATCAGCAAATTCATTAGTAAATTAAGTTTTATTGACAAAAACGATACTGAATAGGAAGGGAAGAAGATGCTATAGCTATTTCATTTTTTGTGAATTCACCAAAATGACTGATAGTAGTAATATTTTACATTAAAATAATAGCATATAATAGGTACGTAAAGAATTACGTGGGATGAGCAGTGACCTTTCATGCAAAAATCCCTTTATTCTATACATAAGTAATACAAGTATGGTCATACTTGTAGCTCTCCCTCAATCTATGTTTTGTCTTTAAAACAGTCTTTTCTCTATCTCTCATTATACATATGATACATTGTCATTGTAGAAAATCTGAAAATAGTAACAATTAAAAATATAAATGAACATGAAAAAGCAAATCAACTCTAGTCTCACTACCCAGAAATAATTACTGTTAAATTTTAGTGCACTTCTCAAGTCATTTCTCAGTGCACACATAATATGTAAACTTTGTTAGGAATTAAATATTTTAAACATTGTATTTTCTGTATTTTTAATTGTGTTATTCATCAGCTCTGGTTTAAAGATTAAACCATATAAAAATACATGGAGTACAATTCTAAAATTCTGCCTGGCCCATGGCCCTTGGTGCAAAGCAGTTACTATTCACCAAAATAATCCCAGTTTAGACTTTGGATGTACTTTTCTAATACTTTTACTGCTTTTATTTTTTTTTTAAGATTTTATTTATTCATCAGGGACACAGAGAGAGAGAGAGAGGCAGAGACACAGGCAGAGGGAGAAACAGGCTCCATGCAGGGAGCCTCACATGGGACTCGATCCCGGGACTCCAGGATCACGCCCTGGGCCAAAGGCAGGCGCTAAACCGCTGGGCCACCCAGGGATCCCCTTTTACTGCTTTTAAGTAGATATGTGAAACACTTGCAGTTTGGAAAGAGCATCACTGTTTTTGTTTTTGAGGTAAAGAGATTAGGAGTGTTTTTGTTGTCAACTGTGAAATTTTTTGCATATATGGAATTATTTATATAAATGTTTTATTCTGCAGCTTGCTTTTTTTATTAAGTGTTAGTTTTGAACGTCTTTCCACAGAGTAGTTGAATTTGTCCTTTGAGGTTATAATGGAGGGAAACCAACTTGTAAGAGGTCAGGCTAAGGAATTTGTGTTTTAGACTTTTAATAATAGCAAATAACTGTGGTTTCTGAAGTATGAAATTGATGTGATAAAGTGTCTGGTTTTGTGTTTTTTAATTAGGTCAGTAACAGTCATCAAGATACATTTTAATTGAGCAGAAACCACAAGATCAAGTAGCAGAATCCTTGCCTGTGGTGGTGGCAATAGGAAGGGGACACATTTAGGAGGCCCTTTGAAAGAAGATATAAATATGTGGTGATATTGTGAGTGTTAAAGAAAAATTTCAAATATCTTGATGGAAAATGTTTCACTAGCAACAATAGAATGCCAAGATTGGAGAAGAGTATAATTATTATTTGGATATCATTTACTTAAAAATACCTACTAGATCTAGGGCAAACAGACTTTTCTGTAACAGGCCAGAAAGAAAATACCTTAGGTTTTAAACACAGAAATACAAAATTGTGGGTACTGTTTTAGGTGTTTATGTAATAAAAGAGAAAATAAATTTCCAGCAGTACCTGGGTGGCTCAGTAGCTTGAGCATTCGACTCTTGATTTCAGCTCTGGTCATGATTTCAAGGTCCTAGGATCAAGCCCCACATCAGGCTCCCCACTTAGCAGGGAGTCTGCTTGTCTCCCTTCCCCTGCTTGTGTGTTCACATGCTATCATGCACACACAACCCCTTCAAATAAATAAGTAAATCTTTTAAATAAATAAATAAATTTCCAGGGATCCCTGGGTGGCGCAGCGGTTTGGCGCCTGCCTTTGGCCCAGGGCGCGATCCTGGAGACCCGGGATCGAATCCCACGTCGGGCTCCCGGTGCATGGAGCCTGCTTCTCCCTCTGCCTGTGTCTCTGCCTCTCTCTCTCTCACTGTGTGCCTATCATAAATAAAGTTTTTTAAAAAATTTTTTAAATAAATAAATAAATAAATTTCCAAAGGAACTTTTTTGACAAAATTCAATAAGAAAGCACAGTTTTTTTTTTTAATACAGTCCCAATAAACAGAGAATAGAATTACTTTAGATAGGGAGATAACATTTCATCTCATTGGGGCTTAAGTATGTGTTCTTTATCATCAAATTGATTGCGAATGTTTATCAATAAAAACCATTCTTTGGGGGGGGAAAAAAAACATTCTTGGCTTGTGGGCTATTCAGAAGCAGACATTAGGTCATAACTGGCCTGGTGGCCATACTTTTCCAGTACCTGTATTAGATGATTCATTGCAAAAAAGACCAGCAGGAAATGCTCTGAAATGAAGGCTTATCACAGAGGAAAAGAAGGAAAGAGAAGCCAACATACAAGGAGATTTCAAAGATTAACAGTCAGGTGTTGCTGGGGAGCATGAAAACCATTAAAAGGGCAAAGACAATGGATATAACAAGAAGAGATCATTTGCAACCTTCCAGACCGTATGTAGTAGATGAGAAAACTCTGAGAAGGAAATAATAAGTTTAGACAGTTCATAAAGTCTTGTGTATAAAGGGTCCAGAGTATTTATTCAAAAATAGATACTACTTTTTTGAAAGATAGAAAGGAAAGAACATATAAAGGAAAAATTCAGATTAAAAGGTATATTTTTTAGACATTAGAAAGTAAATCTCTTAATTTTCCCTGCCTACTTTTTGAATCGTTAGATTTTCACTACTTTTTTCACTGTGTACATTTTAAGCTTTTCCAAATTTTTTTCTAAATATCCACAGTGACATTCTGCATAGCCCAAGATTTTGAGTGGCTTTCCATTTTATTTGGTATTTCTCCAGGCCATAGGTAACCTAGATAACATGCATCCCCTGAGATATGCTAAGTGTTTAGGAGACAAAAGAGGTTTGTCTTAAAAGCGCCCCTATGGCATATCCCATGTACTTTATTTTGTGAATAATTCCTGTGGCTTTGGAGTGTGCTGACTTTGTATTTTACTTATTGGTATTGGGAACAATATGAGGCAAGTTGATAAAAGGATCTTAAAAACCTGCATCCTCTTTGTCTTCCATTTCTAGCCAAGATTGGGTATTAGGGACTGGATTTATTCTCCTACCTTAACTTATAAACCAGAAAAATTTATGAAACAAGCTTTCTTAAGACAGTGAAGGACAGTAAACCCTGAGAGAAGAAAATAAAATGATTCTCATCAATGCCCCAGTTTGCTGCCTAGAGAAAGTTTCCAAGCCACCATTCAGGGAGAGGGCCCCAAGCAGAGCCTCCCTCTAAATTAAGGAGATAAGGTTAGGATTGCAAGGAAGCCAAGGTGGCTGGAATTTACAGGACAGAGTGCTGAAGAGAAGAGGCTACCAAGAAGAAGCTGTGGAGATTACAGAGGGACCATTTTGAGTGAGTCTGGTTGATTTCTTCCTGGTGCTTGTATGTGCTAAAACCATACAAGGCCAGCAAAGGCTGGACAATCCTTGGAACTCACAAAGGACTAGAATAGTTTATATTCCTAGCAGCCAGACTGTCAAAACCTCATAATATATGAAGCATCAAGCAGAGGACCTGAAAGGACATTATCTCAGTAGTGGGGGAACATTAGCCCTAGATTAAAGGCTGCTCTGGTCATGCCTAAAGAAAAGAAGGACTCAAAAGGATTAGTTGTTTCTAGATAACTGTGACCCAAGACAAAGCTCAAAAATATTGCTAAAAAATAAAAGAATATCCAGCAGTCAACAAGGTTAAATTTACAGTGCCTGTCATTCAATCAAAAGTTACCATATTTGGAAAGAAATAGGGAACTAAGGCAAAAGGAGAAAAAAGGAGAAAAATCAGTTAATTGAAACTGATTATGAAACAATGTCAATATAAAATTCAGAGAGAAAAAAAGACAGAGTTAAAAATGAAGAGTGCATCAGTCCGCTTCAGGGGACCTAATATATGTGTAATTGGCATCCTCAAAAAAGAAAAGGAGAGAACAAAAAAATTTTTTTGAGTAAATAATGGATAAAATTTTTTTAATTTGATGAAAATAATAAACCCACAGTTTCAAAAATTCAACAATCTCCAAGCAAAAGAAGCATGAAGAAAAAAACTTCTAGAAAAGTAATAAAGAGAAAATCATAAAAGTAGCCAGAGGAAGGAAGAAAGATAGTACATATAGAAGAACAAAGGTAAGAATGGCAGCATGCTTCTTGCTAGAAACAAGCTGGAAGACAGTGCCACGACATCTTTATTTGAAGTAGTGAGGGATCCCTGGGTGGCGCAGCGGTTTGGCGCCTGCCTTTGGCCCAGGGCGCGATCCTGGAGACCCGGGATCGAATCCCACATCGGGCTCCGGTGCATGGAGCCTGCTTCTCCCTCCGCCTGTGTCTCTGCCTCTCTCTCTCTCTCTGTGTGTGACTATCATAAATAAATAAAAAATAAAAAAAAAACTTCTTTATAAAAAAAAATAAAATAAAATAAAATATTTGAAGTAGTGAAAGAAAAAATCTAGAATTTTGTACCAGTAAACATAATGTTCAGAAACAAAGACTATTTCAAATGTGCAAAAACAGAATTAATCACCAGCTGACCTGCACTGCAAGAATATGACAGGAAGTCTTGCAAACAGAAAGAAGACTATATCTGGTGGAAATTGGCCCTGTACCAAAGAATAAAAATTAAAATTCAAGTAGTATACTGGCTCAAAAATCAAATATCTTAGAAATGACCTGTAGAGAATGTATCAAGAATTCTCAAACCTCAGTTAAAATGAAAACACACCTTGGGAAACAATTTGTTTACAAAGCTTGCACCTGCGATGTGACCCAACTATTCCACTTCTAGGTATTTAACCAAGGGAAACAAAAACTGGAACCAACCCAAATATCCAGCAACAACTGAATGGATAAACAATTTGCGTTATATTCATTAATGGCATATTACTTAGTAAAAAGAATGAACTATTGATAGATACAACAAAATAGATGAATCTCGTAATTATCCTGAGTGAAGAAAAATTAGGCAAAGGTATATACCATATGATTCCTTTTATAGAAAACTCTAGAAAATGCAGCCTAATCTCTCTGGTGACAGAAAGTAGATCAGTATTTGGTCAGGGTATGGTAAGGGGGAGTTGGGGGAGAAAGGAAGGAGATACTACAATGGGAAATAAGCCAATTTTGGGAGCTAATGATGGTTTCACGTTATATACGTATGTCAGAACTCATCAGATAATACACATTGTGTGCAGTGAATTTTCTACCAGTTATACCTCCATAAAGCTGTAAAAAGAAAAATTTATCTTGGGATCCCTGGGTGGCGCAGCGGTTTAGCACCTGCCTTTGGCCCAGGGCGCGATCCTGGAGACCCCGGATCGAATCCCACATCGGGCTCCCGGTGCATGGAGCCTGCTTCTCCCTCTGCCTATATCTCTGCCTCTCTCTCTCTCTCTCTCTCTCTGTGTGTGACTATCATAAATAAATAAAAAATTAAGAAAAAAGAAAAAGAAAAGAAATGTTACCTTATAAAAAAAAATTTATCTTGATCTCCTTTTCTAAAAGTTTGAGCAAAGACTAGTTTTATTTAAAACCAACACTCAAAAAAAAATAAAATAAAATAAAACCAACACTCAAAAAAATAAAATAATAAAATAAAATAAAATAAAATAAAATAAAATAAAATAAAATAAAATAAAATAAAATAAAATAAAATAAATAAAACCAACACTCAGTGGAGTGTCCAGCTCTTGATTTCAGCTCAGGTCATAATCTCGGGGTTATGAGATCAAGCACCACATGGGCTCTGCACTCAGCAGATTGTCTGCTGGAAATTCTTTCTCTCCCTTTGCCCCTCCCCACCCCCATTTTTTTCTCTTTCTCTCTTTCAAATAAATAAATCTTTAACAGAAAATATAAAAATAAAATGAAGAGAAAAGATGCAAAACTAACAAATCTTTAAAATCAAGTATTCATAAATAAATAAATAAATATTTTTAAGGAAAAATAAATACCACAGAGCATTTAACAGTGGCATAAAAGTAGACTCACAATAATTGATTTTGAAACCTATTAAAGAATCTTTTTGAAGATATTTATTTATTAGAGAGCATAGTAGGGGGTAGGTAGGACCAGGACCCTGAGATCATAACCTAAGCCAAAGGCAGATACTTCACCAACTGAGCCACCCAGGTGCCCTGAAAATGAGTAAGTGATTTTTTTAATTTAGATTTTAAAGGCTTTTTAAAAAGTAGTTGCCTGAAAGTAACTCCAACAAAATAGATATAAAGTCTTTATGCAGAAAATAGGCATTGAGAGAAATTAAACATCTTGTGATGTTGAAGATGTGCACACCTACCCTGTGGTATAGTAGTTTTACTACTAGGTGTATACCTTAAAATAAAAGTCATCAGGGATCCCTGGGTGGCGCAGCGGCTTGGCGCCTGCCTTTGGCCTAGGGCACGATCCTGGAGACCTGGGATCGAATCCCACCTCGGGCTCCCAGTGCATGGAGCCTGTTCTCCCTCTGCCTGTGTCTCTGCCTCTCTCTCTCTCTGTATGACTATCATAAATAAATAAAAAATTAAAAAAAAGAAAAAAAGAATTTAAAAAAAAATAAAATAAAATAAAAGTCATCAGTGTCCCACAGATCAAATATGATGCACAAGGTAAGAATGGTTTTTAAATTTTTAAAGGATAATTTTAAAGATCAAAGAAGAATCACCAGTAGAGACCATACATATATCCCACAGAGCCTAAGTATGTATACTAGCTGGTCCTTTACAAAAAAATTTTCCAGCCTCTGGCTTAAAACCTTTAACAGACTGTACCAGAGAGAGACCTGTACATGAATGTTTGTAGCAAAAACGCAGATAGAATTGATAGATGTCTTATGGTATATGCATTCAGAGAACAGCCATATAACAGCTAGAGGTACATGGGGGGAAGTTTGGGGACTTCTAAGATATTAGTGATATTTTTATTTCTTTATTTAAATGGCAGTTCATTTTATAATTCTTTGAACTATATAACATATTTCTGGCCGCTCTTGTTGTGTATATATTTCAAACCCCCAAAGAAGTAATAAAAGCCCTTGAAGAGGCACTTAACTATGGGGAAAGACTTTAGGAAATTAAAACACCAAGTGAACAAGAGGAGAAGAAATAGAGACAACTTTTGAGAATTGTTTTCATAAAAGGAAACATTGAGGGAATCCCTGGGTGGCTCAGCAGTTTAGCGCCTGCCTTTGGCCCAGGATTGAGTCCCACATCGGGCTCCCTGCATGGAGTCTGCTTCTCCCTCTGCCTGTGTCTCTGCCTCTCTCTCTCTCTCTCTCTCTCTCTCTCATGAATAAATAAATAAAATCTTTTTTTTTTTAAAGGGAACATTGAATTGCTATAGTATATGAGAAGGGAAAGGAGGTCAGGAGAGAATATCCTTTTCTAAATAGGAAAAAGAAGTGTTTCTTTGTTGAAGGGAAAGACAGAAAAATTTGCTGCTATAGGAGGAAGGGGAGACTGAGCCAACATTCAAATGGAAGTAGCCTTAGGTAAGAATGCAGAGGGTTCACATATGGTAAATAAAGGAAAAGCAGAGTATAGATACTGGTAGGGAGATAGGTGCAGTAAGGAGTTCATGAAAATTCTTTCCTCGTGGCTTTTTTTTTTTCTCTAAGATTTAAGATATGGGGTGCCTGGGTGACTCAGATGGCTAAGCATCTGGGATTGAGCCCTGTATCGGGCTTTCCGCTCAACAAGGATTCTGCTTCCCCTGTCACTCTCCCTCTGTGCTCTCTCTCTCAAATTTCTCAAATATACTTCATAGTATTAAAGAGTAGATTAATATTGTAAAATTCAGAAGGAATTGTAGAATATTGTAGAATTCAAAGGGAAAGCAAGATGTGGGGAAATGTGACAAATATGTCTGATAAAAGCCAGTTATAGGGATCCCTGGGTGGCGCAGCGGTTTGGCGCCTGCCTTTGGCCCAGGGCGCGATCCTGGAGACCTGGGATCGAATCCCACATCGGGCTCCCGGTGCATGGAGCCTGCTTCTCCCTCTGCCTGTGTCTCTGCCTCTCTCTCTCTCACTGTGTGCCTATCATAAATAAATAAAAATTTAAAAAAAATATTAAAAAAAAAGAAAGGAAAATATTTAAAAAAATAATAAATAAAAAATAAAAGCCAGTTATATAAAATAGTTTTATAGTTTTATCACTAATGCATGTTCTAGAATAAGAACAGTGAGACTCAACAGACAGTTCATGGAGATAGTTTTACTCACTTGACAAAAACTAATAATAAATTATCACATGAGAAAATGTTTACTCTCACCAGCAATTAAGTTAGAATTTAACTGTAACGAAACTTAGAGGATAAAACACTTAAACATTTAGATAAGTCAGTATTATACATTATTATAGGTTGCTAGGCATATGAAAGGCCCACTTTTCTATGAATCAGTCTGATGACATTTGACCAAAACACAAAACTGCTAAGCTTTTTTATTCTGTAATTCTACCTCTAAAAGTTTACTACATACATAATATACTCACAAAATTAAAATTGCTACAAAACAAGTTACAACGATGCTGTTATTAAGAAAATCTAACAAAAAAAGATGTAAAAGTAATACGTGGGCATAGAGAGTGTAGTTATTGATATCGTCATAACGTTATGACGATAACCATATCGTTATGGTTATCTACACTTCCGTGAACATAATATACAGAGAAGGTGAATCACTATGTTGAAACTAATGTAATAGTCAACTATACTTCATTTTGAAAGGGTTTTAAGATTTATTTATATACATATATATTTTTTTTAAAGATTTTATTTATTTATTCATGAGACACACAGGCAGATGGGGAGAAGCAGGATCCATATAGGGAGCTCGATGCAGTACTCGATCCCGGAACCCCAGGATCACGCCCTGAGCCGAAGGCAGAGGCTCAACCGCTGAGCCACCCAGGCATCCCATTTATACATTTTTAGAGAAAGAGAGCATGAGTGGGAGGTGCAGAGAAAGGAAGAGAGAAATTCCATCCCTCAGACTCCACAATAAGCATGGAGCCTGACACCTGCTCAGTCCCAGGACCCTTGCGATCACGACCTGAACCAAAACCAACTGTGCCACCCAGGTACCCTGGCTTTTGAATATTTTAAACTATGAATTTCCTGTTTCTCTGCTAGGCTGATTATTAAGTTTGGTTTAAATTTATAGGAGTGCATCTGCCTGGCTCAGTCACTAGAGTGCACAAGTCTTAATCTCGGGGTCATGAGTTCAAACCTTGTGTTGGGCATTAAGCCTACTTAAAAAAAAAAAATCCTAAGGAAATTTGCTTGATTGGCACTGGTAAATCAGACATTGGAACCGGTGGGTTTTAAAGTGTTTGTTCTGTGTAAACTGCTTTAGTCTTTTTAATTCAGAAGAATTAAGTATGTCTTACCCAGACTATTACAGTCCACAAGTAGATTATGTTGATTATATCTTCAGGGAACATGGCCATGCATACTAAATAGTGTTATAAGTTCAGGAAGCTTTCTTAACTATCAAGTTTGAAACAGTAAACATAATATTTGCAGAACCATAAAGAAAAGATGATGGCAATAACACTTTTGTTGAGAATTTCCCATGCTGTATTCTTAAGTCATCAACCTTTTTGTGGGCAACTTCACGTGATAGAACTTCTTTGTGAATACCTTTTATATATATATACACACCATTTTTGTCCATTCTGCCATCTCCTTATTTTTCTTGTTTGCAGCAGTGTTACTGACATAAAAAATCTCCTACTATACAATTCATCTACTCAAAGTATAGTTTTTAGCATATTCACAGATATGTAGCCGTCCACAGTCAATTTTAGAACATTCCATCTCTTCAGAAAGAAACCCTGAGGTCGGGGAGGAAAAAGCAAGTGTCCATCAGCAGATCAATGAGTCCTGGGATCAAGTCCCACCCACATCGGGTTCCCTGCATGGGGCCTGCTTCTCCCTCTGCCTGTCTCTGCCTCTCTCTCTCTCTCTCTCTCTCTCTATCTCTCATGCATAAGTAAAGATTTTTTTTTAATCTTAAAAAAAAAAAAAAAAGACTATTCTCCCATCAAATGGTCTTGGCTCCCTTATCAAAAAACAGATGATTAGGACGCCTGGGTGGCTCAGCAGTTGACCATCTCTGCCTTCAGCTCAGGGCATGCTCCCGGAGTCCTATATCAGGCTCCCTGCATGGAGCCTGCTTCTCCTGTCTCTGCCTTTCTCTCTGCCTCTCTCTGTGTCTACCATGAATAAGTAAACAAAATCTTAAAAAAAAAAAATCATATGATTGGGGCTCCTGGGTGGCTCCGGCAGTTAAGCATCTGCCTTCAGCTCAGGTTGTGAACCTGGGGTCCTAGAATCGAAACCAACATTAGGCTTTCTGCTCAGCAGGGAGTCTACTTGTCCCACTCCCTCTCCCTGGCCCCCAGCTGTTGTGCTCTCTCACACACATGCTCTCTCTCTTTCTCTCAAGTAAATAAATAAAATTTTTTTTAAAAATCAGATGGTTGGGGCAGCCCGGGTGGCTCAGCTGTTTAGCACCACTTTCAGCCCAGGGCCTGATCCTGGAGACCCCGGATTGAGTCCCATATCGGGCTCCCAGTATGCTGGGAGCCTCTTCTCCCTCTGCCTGTGTCTCTGCCTCTCTCTCTCTCTCTCTCTCTCCATGTCTCTCATGAATAAATAAATAAAATCTTTTAAAAAACAATCAGATGATTGTAGATGTCTAGGTTTATTTCTTTTTTTTTTTTTAAGATTTTATTTATTTATTCATGGTAGACACAGAGAGAGAGAGAGGCAGAGACACAGGCAGAAGGAGAAGCAGGCTCTATGCAGGGAGCTTGACATGGGACTCGATCCCTGGTCTCCAAGATCACACCCTGGGCTGAAGGCAGGCACTCAATCACTGAGCCACCCAGGGATCCCCTAGGTTTATTTCTGAATGTTATTCTTTTACTGTGTCTATCCTGTGCCAGGGCCACACTGTATTGATAAAGTTCAAAACTGGGATATGTGAGTCCTCCCAACTTTGATCATTATCCAGATTTTTTGGGCTATCCTGGGTCCTTTGCAATTTTATATGAATTTTACATCAACTTGTCAGTTTCCACAAAGAAGTCAGCTGGGATTCTGATTGGAATTGCATTGAATCTGTAGATTAATTTGGGGTATCAGCATCTTAACCTAAGTCTTCTATTCCATGAACATGGGATGTTTTCCAATTACTTAGATCTTTTTTTTTTTTCAACAATGTTCCTGAGTTTTCAGAGTTTGTTTTTTCTTTTCTTAAATTTATATCTAAACATTTCATTCTTTTTGATGATACTGTAGTAGAATTGCTTTAATTTTATTTTGATCACACAATGGAACTGTATATAAATACAATTTATTTTTGTATATACTGTATGTTGCATGTATTTGTATTTTGTATTGTATTGATATTGTATCATACAATCTTGTTGAACTGATTTGCTAGTTACAATACTTCTTTAGTGGATTTTTTGGGGCTTTCCATATATAAGATCATGTCATCTGTGAAGATAATAGTTTTGCTTCTTCCTTTTCAATATGGATACCTTTTATTTTCTAGCCTAATTTCTCTGTCTAGAACCTCAGTACAATGTTCAATACAGTAGTGAGAGCAGACTTATTTATGATTTTAGCAGGAGAGCACCCAGTCTTTCACCTTAAGTATGTTACCTGTGGATTTTTTTTTTCTTCCTTAATCATGGTTTCCTTTGGTTCTGTGAACTTGTTTATAATGATTACTTTATGGTCTTGTAAACATATCAGCCCCTAATAAAGGAGCACCAAAATACATGAAGCAAACACTGACAGAAATGAGGGGAGAAACAGAGAATCCACAGTAACAGGTGAAGAATACATTGTATGTTTATAATTGTTATATTGTCCTGAATTATACTTTTTTCATTATGAAATGATTTATCTTTCAGAACATGTTTTGTTTTAAAGTCTATCTTATCTGATATTAATATATAATCACTCCAACTTTCTTGTGGTCACTGTTTGCATGATATATTTTTCCATCTTTTTATTCTTGTGTGTGTCCTATAGACAGTGTATAATCCTTTTTTTATTCTTATGACAGTCTTTGCTTTTTGATTGAATTGTTTAATCCACTCTGATTTAACATTATTGATGTAGTTGGCTTATGTCTACCATTTTGCTTTTTTTTTCTTTCTTATGTGTTTTTTTCTCCACTTCTACTTTTCCTGCTTTCTTTTGCATTCAGTGAATATTTCCTATTGTAACATCTTAATTCTTTCATGATTTTTTTTACTTTTTTTAGTATTTTTCAGTGACTTTTCTAAGATTTATCATGTAAGTCTTAACGTATCCAAATCAACTTATTTATACTAGCATCATACACAGAAAAAAGTACCTGTTATAATTATTACCATGCCATCTATAGATGTTTCCTCATCCCATTGTAGCTTTGCTCCCACCTACTTCCCTTATGCTATTGTTGACAAATGTGTTACATTTCTATATGCTATGGGCCCAACATTACGTCCTATACATACTCTTTTATACAGTTGCTTTTTAAATCTGTTAAAAGAAAGGAAGTAAAATATGCATTTCTACTGTCTTGTACAATAATTTCCTATACTGGTTGTATCCATCCTCATAGGCTGCCGTAACAAAATACCATAGACTACTTAGCTTAAACACAGAAATTTATCTTCTCACTGTTCTGGAGACTCTAAATTCAAGATTGATTAAAGTAGCAACAGGATTGGTATCTGGCAAGGACTCTCCCCTTTAGGCTGTAGGCAGCTACCTTCTTGCTGTGTGGTCATATAGCCTTTCCTCAGTATGTGTAAGCAGGAGTGAGAAGAAGCTCTAATGTCTCTTCTCTAAAAGAATACTAACCCCATTGGACCAGGGCCCACCCACATGACCTCATCTAGCCCTAATTACTTCTCAAAGGCCCCACCTCCCAGTACATCACACTGAAGTTAGGGCTTCAGCATATGAATGTGGGGAGGAGCATACATTCAGTCCATGATACTGGTACGCTTTATCATTTTATGCATATTCTTTTTTTTTTTAAGACTTTATTTATTTGAGAGAGAGAGAGAGAGCACAACAAAGGGAGGGGCAGGCAGAGGGAGAGGGAGAAGCAGGCTCCCCAGCAAGCAGGGAACCCAGTGCGGGGCTCAATCCCAAGTCCCTGGGATCATGACCTGAGCCGATGGCAGATGTTTAACCAACTGAGCGACCCAGGCACTCCATCATTTTATGTATGTTCTAATTAGTATTTACTGTAAGATATGTCTGACATCAACAAATTCTCTCAGTTATTCACTTGTGCGAATTTTTATTTTGTCTACATTTTTGTAAAAATAGCTTTGTTGGATATAGGAATTTTGGTTGACATTTTTTTATCTTTGACCACTCTGAATGTGTTATCCTACTACCTTCTGGCCTCCCTCACATCTGCTGAAAAGTCAGCTATTAATCTTAATAGGATTCCATTATCAGTAACTAGTCATTTTTTTCCTTGCCATTTGTCTTTGGTTTTTAGCATTTTTACTATAATGTCTCTTTGGATCTTTTTGTGTTTATACTGTTTAGAGTTAATTTAGGTTCCTGATGAGTAAGTCACTGTTTTTCAATAAATTTGGGGTGTTTCCAGCCATTATTTCTTGTACTTTTTTTTTTTTTCTCTTTCTCTCCTCTTTGATAATCCCATTATACATGTCTTGGTGTGCTTAATAATGTCCCACATTGGGATCCCTGGGTGGCGCAGCGGTTTGGTGCCTGCCTTTGGCCCAGGGCGCGATCCTGGAGACCCGGGATCGAATCCGACGTCAGGCTCCCGGTGCATGGAGCCTGCTTCTCCCTCTGCCTGTATCTCTGCCTCTCTCTCTCTCTCTGTGACTATCATAAATAAATAAAAAATTTAAAAAAAAATAATAATGTCCCACATTTCTTTGAGGCTCTTTTTTTTTCTCTGTTCTTTCTTCTCTAGGTTCTTCAGCTTGCATGATCTATTTCTGTCTGCAAGTTCACTTATTCTTTCTGCTGCCAATTCACACCTACTATTGAGCTCTGCTAGTGAATTTTTTATTTTCTCTATTTTTCAATGCCATAACATCCTTCTGGTTCTTACAATTTCTGTGTCTTTATTAATATTCTCTTTATTAATATTCTCTAATGTGATATTAGTTAATGTGATATTGTCACCATTTTTTCTTCCTTAATCATGGTTTCCTTTGGTTCTGTGAACTTGTTTATAATGATTACTTAATAGTCTTTTTCTGATGAATGTGAAAAATCTGTTCTTTTTCATAGAAACTGCATATTCCCTGCTTTTATCTAACATATAGGTCATACTTTCCTGTTCCTTTTTATGCTCTATATTTTTTCCCTGTATCTCTTTTTAAATTAGACATTTTAGATGACAAATTATGACAACTTAGGAGGCTTAATTTTATTTTTTTGTCTTTTTTTTTTTTTTTAAGTAGGTTCTGTGCCCAGCATGGAACCCCACAGATCTTGAACTCCCAACCGGAGGTCAAGACTTGAGCTGAGATCAAGAGTCAGATATTTAACCAACTGAGCCACCCATGACCCCTGTTTGCTTACTTTGTTTAGTGACTTACTGGATCATTTTAGTGAAGTCTCTTTAAACTCTACCACCCCCAGAGTTCAGCCTCTGATATTATTCCTCAAGCAAGGAAAGCTTTGGGTATTCTCACAGTTGTCCTAGGATGACAGTGGTTTTTAGTAGGACTCTGTTCCTCTCTTCCTTAAAACAGCCAACTCTTAAATTCTAACTGCCAGTTGGTTGCTGTATTGTTTTTAACAATGCCTTTGTACATAAATTGCTCTACAAAGTAACCCCGTCAAAATTTGACTCCTTTGAAGGTAAAGTTTTTGGGATCAGTGTTTGATTTTTATTCTAACCTCAAGAAGACTCCTTCCAGCTGTTTTTTCACCTGATGCCCTCTTGCAAACTAGCAGGCCTACAGTTTAGCCTGAATCTTGAATTGTCTCCCAGTTGTCTTTACCACAATCTCTGCCATTCTTGACAGCATATGTAGGCTCAAACTTCTTACCTCTCTGTTGCAGTTGAAGATAGTTCTCGTTGGGGTGAAATTAGTTACTATTGGTTTTATGGAGTTTACTCCTCAGAACAGTCTCTGAGTGAGAGCTCTGGAACTAGAGATGTAGACAGTGGTGAGCTTCTCTCAGAATAACTTCCTATCTCCCCTGTGAGCTGAATATTTGGTGGAGAGTGAGAGGACCACAACCTAGGGTCCTCCGTTTACCATTCCTGTCATGGAATCACCACTTCAGGAGCTGCGGCAAGAGTGATCATGCTGGGTGGGCAAGGTGGAGCAATCTTGGTTCAAATGCCAGACTCCCTTTTCTTGCCAAATCTTGATAGATGTTCTTAAGATGTTTCTTCTTTACTGCTCATAGTTTGACTAGTTCCACTAGGGAGCAGTTAACAGAAATGCTGTCGTGCTAGAAGTCAATTTCTAAAAAGTGTAATATTGTTTTAAAAAATACGAAATTAGGGCAGCCCGGGTGGCTCAGTGGTTTAGCACCGCCTTCAGCCCAGGGTGTGATCCGGCCTGGGATCGAGTCCCAAGTCGGGCTCCCTGCATGGAGCCAGCTTCTCCCTCTGCCTGTGTCTCTGCCTCTCTCTCTCTCTCTCTCTCTCTCTCTCTCTCTGTCTGTCTCTCATGAATAAATAAATAAAATCTTTTTTAAAATAAAAAATAAATAAATAATACGAAATTATACAATTCTGGCATCTCATCTTTTGAAATTATATTTTTAAAGGATTAGATGAAGCTTTATGAGGAACAGTATCCCGTGTTCCTTAGCTTATCCCATAGGTATATAAGTATCATCCTCAGTGTTGATGGCAATATTATGGTATCACTCTAAGAGCAGATGTAATAAGTAGCTAAATTATTGCCAGAAGGAGCAGCTCAGGATCAACTATAATAAAGCTAAAATTATTGTTTGGCAGATGTTTTCTACCACTTTCAGTGAGCTACTAAAGTGATGTATCCAACAGGTCCAGTAATGCAGCTGGGGCTTAATGATAATGAGTTTATCCTAACAGATTGGTCAGGATATGGTCCTTCTCAAAATCATTCTCCCAAAAGCACTAGAGATATATTTATGGTTGATTGTGTTTGATGATAGCTGCCTCTACAGTGCTTACCCCAAAGGCATCTTTTATCTGAAATACTATAGTGGACTTTGGCTCTCATACCAGTACTTGAAAAAATTCAAAGTTCATTTTTAAGGAAAATGTTAGCCCTTACTGCAGGTACCTTTGCCGCCTGTCTATTTATTTAATGGGAAATGACCCTATCTTAAGGCCAGTTTTCCACCCCAGTCCTTCAGTTTCCTAGTAAAATATGAACTAAAAAGACTAGATTCTTTTATAGTTAACTACATGCTTTAAATTCATCATGGAATATATTATGATATGTCTGTAATTCAGCATCTGGCAGAGGCTTACATGCTTGCTTCTTTTATCATCCTGGCAGAGTTTTATAACCCTTTGGGTTCACCATTTTGTCTTAGCTGCCAAGAAACACAAAGCTAAATTCAGTGCTTAATGAAAGCAACAATTTTATCTCAGGTGGCCTTATCCTATCTTTGTTTCGTCTTTTAAATATTTTCTTTTCTCTATTTTTTAGTCTATTGAGTTTTTAGAAATAGTTTACATTTGGGAATAGGTAAGCTATAAGTGAGTATTTGTATAAACATGAACATTTAACCAGAAAGCTAAGAAAAATTGGCCATTTGCATTTAAGGGAAAACCTAAAATACTATGCAGTAAAAATTATTTGATACTTGTTTTTATTAATTAAGCATATAGTTTGGTCAAATTCTAATTAGGTGAGAGTTTCATTTATTTTGTTCTACATAGGTACTGTCATCACAAAAATACATAAGCTAGAAATCACCTTGATTTGCAAAAAGGTTATAAGGCGGAAAGCTATATTTTCTTCTGGAGACAGCATACTTGGCTCAGTGGCTGACCCTCAAATGAATTGAAGGTTTATGTTGCAGAGGATCAGTAGAACTGTTTCCAGATGGCTGTGCTCTGACATCTGCTGAGGAATTCTGAAGGAGATTCAGATCATTCACTGAAATTAAATCCCTAAAACAGCATTTAAAAGTCAAATTACAAGTCGGTTTTCTTTAGATATTTTTAGTGTTTGTTTTTTATACTTACAAAATGTATACGTGCCTTTTTGGAAAATACCAAATAGTATAAATTGTCAAGAATCAGCTATATTCCCACAACCCTAAGTTGACTGTTGTCACATTCATATTTCTCTCTTTTTTTCTTTCCATAAAATTTGAAAGAATATATAGGTCAGACGCCTGGGTAGCTCAATCCAGTGAGTCTTGACCATTGATTTTGGCTCAGGTCACGATCTTGGGATCATGGGATAGAGCCCCACATTAGGCTCTGCACTCTGCACAGAATCTGCTTGTCCCTTTCCCTCCCCTTCTGTTCTGTCCCTGCTCACATCCTCCTTCTCTCTCTCTCTCTCTCTCTCTCTCAAATAAATAATCTAGAAAAAAGAACATACAGGTCGTATTCATCTTTTTCACATATTTTAGTGAGCAATCTCAATTTCTTGGCATAGAATCCTTAGAGGAGAATTAACAGAATAAAAAATGTCTTGTTTTAAAAAGTCTTAGTACATTTTAACAAAAATCTTCCTTTGCTTTACAATCCTTGTAGGTACTGACTTGTTTTTCTTGTTTTCATATTTAATAAATAGAGACATATCACATTTTAATTTGGTCCTTTGATCACTAATGAAGATGTGCATTTGACTATTTGTATTTTGAATTACATGGCCAAATCTTTCCTCATAGTTTGGTAAGGTAAGTATTAATCACATAATTATTGATGAGAGGGCTGATGTTCAAAGACATACTACAAATAAATTGAGTTTATTGTAAACTCATGCTGCCTTCTGACTCCCAAATCCATGGTGCTTTCCAGTGTATCAAGAATTAAAATGTCAAAAGCCATTAAAATAGATAGCAATATAACATCACTTGAATTTGCAAGAATATCCATTGAGTATATCTTAATAGCAAGTATTAATTTCCACTCATAGTGTATCAAATAGATAACTACGATCTAATCAAAAGGCATCAGGAGTACCCCTTAAAAGTCCAATTTTAAGCATTCATAAAAGGTTATAGGACATTTTTAAAAATTCCTCATACTTTGGTAGACCACGGTAGGTTCTGATTTTAAAAATATATAATGTGTTGATCGTTTCTTCCATCATGGCTTTGATTCCAAAATACAGTAAGAATGCAAAAACAAATGACTAGAGAAAAGAGAAGTTTTTACCTATGAATTATCATAGAACATCCTAGAAACAAGATGAACATTATAGAAAACGAAGAAGAAACCTTTTGGATCCTTATCATCATTTATCAATCTCTGCTGATCCTATAGAGGCAGTTTTGTACCAATTTGACTGGACTGGACCATAGAATGAGAAGGAACAGCTCTTAAAAAATATAGCAAAACAACTGGTGGAAGTGGCGAGGCCAGTTTTTGTTGCAGTGGACTCTAATACCTTTTCTAATTTGAAAAGTTGATATTATGGCACGCCTTTGAAAGTTGATATTATGGCACACCTGGGTGGCTCAGCAGTTGAGAGCCTGCCTTCGGCCCAGGCTGTGATCCTAGAGTCCCAGGATCGAGTCCCACATCGGGCTCCCTGCATGGAGCCTGCTTCTCTCTCTGCCTATGTCTCTGCCTCTCTCTCTGTGTTTCTCATGAATAAATAAATAAAATCTTTTTTTTTTTTTTAAAGGTGATATTATTAGTTTTAATTTACATTCATGGTTTTCAGGTAGCTTGGGACCAAATGGATTCATCGGATTGATACTTTATTTTCCTGTTGAATGGTAGAGCATGAACTTCTTAAAGAACTAGGCTTGGTGTTTTATTTTTAAAAATCCCCTGTTTATACCTTGTCTTCCAAAGGAGGAATTTTTGAAGTTACTACAAAATGGTTTTTCTTTTATGATATGGAAATATTTGTATTTTTAAAGTGAGAATGGTATTTTAAAAGCTGACTCATTTGCTTTTCCTTTTTTTCCCCCTGACCTATTCTAGTTCTGCCTTTGTAAAAGACAAATTAGAAGGTAATTGAAAATAGAGCACTTATTTAAGAAATTCAAGAGAGCTACTCGTTGCCCAGTCTATTCTTGAAGTGTCTTCATGTCTTTTGGAGGAGATAAGTTAATCTTGGAACTCAGTTTCATAATTCATTTACCTAAGGGGTAATCTAGGACTAGAAAACCGATTTACACTATATAAAACTAAAACCCACTGAAGTGGTAAAGTGGAATGGCAATTTGTAGTTTAGTAGTCTGGGATATTTCCCTCATCTCCGTGCTCTGAATATTCTTATCCCTATTCTGGGTGGCTTCCTGTCACTCATGTGCCTCAGAACTTCAGTAAGCCAGTAGAAGGCACTTAGTGAACAGATCAGGGTGAGGGGGTAGCATGTCCCACGGGGGCATGTATCTCAGAACAGAACCTAAAAATCCTCCACCCTATGGTGAAACTTTCTGTTCTGCCAGTAGTAGCATGTTTACAAACCACGTCGTGAGTTGTGTTATTTCCACAGCTTAGCTAATGCTCATAAGGCATCTCAATCATAATTAACATCAATTTCAGGAAGGACTATTTTTATATTTTGTCATATGGTCCAAAATCGCCTTTTATGAAATCCTCTCTTTACATCCGTTTCTTTTTCCCTTTTATTGAACCACAATGAGTTACTGGCACCAAAAAAAGATAATAAATAATAAAACTTTATGAATATTTTAGTAATTGAAGAACTGTCAGCCTGAATTAGAGAATCATATTTAACTTCTTATTACCAAAATTCTTTTTTTTTAATCTTTATTCATGAGAGACAGAGACAGAGAGTTAAGGACACAGGCAGAGAAGCAGGCTCCATGCAGGGAGCCCTAGGTGGGACTTGATCCCAGGACTCTAGGATCACCCCTGGACGTGAAAGGCAGGCACTCAACCACTGAGCCACCCGGGCGTCCCTTATTACAGAAATTCTTAAATGCACATGAGTGTAAACTAAAGTGCACTGAACCCCCATGTATCCATAACTTCTATAGTTATTAACTAATGACTCATCTGTTCTTATCTAAAGCTCTACTTCATCCTCTTCCCACATAATTTTGAAATAAATTCAGATATAATAGCATTTCATTCATGAATATTTCAGTATAGGAATTCCTAAGTTTTTTATTAAACCCACAGAACTACAATACTGTTTCACAGGTTAAAAATTGGGACACCTGAGTGGCTCAGCAGTTGAGTGTCTGCCTTTGGCTTAAGGTGTGATCCCATGGTCCTGGGATCAAGTTCTGCATCGGGCTCCCTGCATGGAGCTTGCTTCTCTCTGCCTCTGCCTCTGTCTCTGCCTCATTTTTGTGTGTGTTTCTCATGAATAAATAAAATCTTAAAAAAAATTCACATGTTAAAAATTTTAATAGTTAACTTTTTATTATTATATTACTGATATTTATATTACCAACTACAAATATTGCTTGTTTTTACACATTTGTCTTTCTGAGTGTCCCATAGTTTGGATTTTACCAATGGTGTCATCATATCTCCCTATAGTCTTTATAATTCAGTAGTTGGATCTAACATATTTTTAATGCAAAAAGTTGTTAAAGTTAGATTAAGAAATTATACTCTGTAAGGAAAGTTTGTTTAAATGGTGGAAAAAGACTGGTAACTAATGGGACTTTCATATATAAATTAAGATTCTGATTACGTGAGGGGCGCCTGCCTGGCACAGTCAGTGGAGCATGCAACTCTTGATGGAGTTCTGAGTTAAAGCTCCACATTGGGTGTGGAGGTTTCTTTAAAAAAAGAAAAAGAAAAAAAGGAATTCTGATTACTGTAGAATTCTCAGAAAGAACTTATAGTATCACTCTCTAAAACTGTTTTCCTCAAAGAATTTGCTAAACAGAAAACTTTAAAGACCTGTTGTGACAGATCTCATATTAGTTTGAATCTCAAAGATGAACTTGAAAAATACAGGAAAAAAACAATAGTTTTATACTAACAGCCTTTAATTTTGTCAGTTTTTATGTAGAATATGTCAGAATTATGTTTTACTGTTTCCTTTATTCTTAGTACATATTTTAAGCGACAAAACATTTTTCTGAATCTCGTCAAATTGCATATTCTCTTTTCAAAAATATAGCTCAGTGAGATCCAAATAAATTACCCTTTCACTTTGTAAAGTTAGTTATTTTTCTTCCTTTTTAAGTAACTTTGAATAATTAAAGAGTCATATTTAGAATAAGTTGTACAAGAGTAAGAGCAATGAGGGTGCTTGGGTGGCTCAGTTTGTCTGCTTTGGGGTCAGGTCATGATCCCGGGGTTTTAGGATTGAGTCATGCAATCAATCAGGCTCCCTGCTGGGCAAGGAGTCTGTTTCTCCTTTCCCTCTGCCCCTCAGCTTGTGCTCTCTCTCTTGCTCTCGGTAAAATCTTTTTTTTTTTTTTTTTTAATTTATTTATGATAGTCACAGAGAGAGAGAGAGAGAGAGAGAGAGAGGCAGAGACATAGGCAGAGGGAGAAGCAGGCTCCATGCACCGGGAGCCCGATGTGGGATTCGATCCCGGGTCTCCAGGATCGCGCCCTGGGCCAAAGGCAGGCGCCAAACCGCTGCGCCACCCAGGGATCCCAGTAAAATCTTTTTTAAAAAGAGTAAGGGTGCTCGCTTCGGCAGCACATATACTAAAATTGGAACGATACAGAGAAGATTAGCATGGCCCCTGCGCAAGGATGACACGCAAATTCGTGAAGCGTTCCATATTTTGGTGCCGGCCCCTTTCCTTGCAAACACTTCCCACCTGCAAGGATTGACCTTTCGTTTCGCACAAAGGAAACTGTAGTCGCGGGAGACAGACTAAGAGGAGGTGGGGCCGACTCCGGTGCCCTCTCGGCCCTGCACAAACGCCAGGCCCCAGGCCTAGATCTCCGCCCTGTGGCCCCTGCTCCCCTGCACCACCCTGAGTCCCGCGGTGCCTGACACCCTTTAGGACGTGGCTCTGCCGAAGTGGACCCGCTTCAGGTCCCAACTTAGCAGGACCCTAGTGCTACGATAGACCCAAGGGGACTGCAGCAGGAACGAGCACCAGGACTCCCTCCTCATGCTGCCTCTGAGCCTTAAAAAATAAATGAATGAATGAATGAATGAATGAATGAATGAATGAATAAAAAGAGTAAGGGCGGGGCAGCTGGGGGGGAGTTGCTCAGCGGTTTAGCACCGCCTTTGCCCCAGGGCATGATCTTACAGACCCGGGATCAAGTCCCACATCGGGCTCCCTGCATGGAGCCTGCTTCTCCCTCTGCCTGTGTCTCTGCCTCTCTCTCTCTCTCTCTCTCTCTGTCTCTATGAATATAAATAAATAAATAATCTTAAAAAAAATAAACATTAAAGAGACTTATCCAAAAAATAATTATAACTTATGGACAATAAAGTTAGATTTTATATTTACTCCTACTCAATTTGGAAAATAATTTCATTTAAATAAATTTGTAGGATTGTTCATTCAAAGAATCTTTAGTCTTCTCCATCTCCCTTTGCTATGTTTTTATGTTTGTCTGATTTTTTTTCCCCCATAGCTCATCAGTAGGTTACTTGCAACATCCAGGATCAGAACAAGTACAGTTTCCTCGAACTACTTCACCATGCAATTCCCAGCAGCTTCAAAGCCACCAATGTGCAGGTATGAATATAACTGAGAAAAAATAATAATAACTGAGAAAAAAAGCAGTCATTTGTAGGCATTTCTAGAACACAGTTTTCACCTTGTTATGTGCTGAGATATACCCAAGGTATTTAGAATGCCTTGCAAATTCAGAGCTGACAGTTGCTGAATACTTCTTCCTTTTCTGCTTTACTACTGCCACACTGCTATCCTGTTTCTCTTCCTCAGACTCTCCTTCCTTCCCCACCTCATAAATACTGATTCTCTCTGGGATCATTTCCTTCATCTTCATGCTTTCCCTAGGTGAGGCACTCACCTCCCAGGTTCCAACAACTGCTTTTTGCCAGCACCTCCCAAGAGGCCACATCGTGAACTGCCTATTGGACATCCCTACCTGGTTGTGTCAAAGGCACTTTAGATTTAATACTTCTCCCTCTTCCTGCACCCCTCGCCTCACCTCCTTTCTAGGGACCAGAACAGTTTTCAAAGTTGTCATCGCCTCTCTTCTCTCCTTTCACATTCATGCTGCCACCATTCCCTCAAATCTCATGCCTTCTTTCCTTCCTCTCTGCCACCGTTCTTGGTCAGTCTTTTCACATCTTATTTGCAGCAAGTATCTTGCTGATTTCATATTTCCCCCACAACCAACTTTCCTCCTCCCCAACACACACACACACACACGCACACACACACACACACTCTTCAAGTAGTACGTTCCTGAAACAAAAGTCTCTTTAGGTCACTCTGCTGAATTGGAAAGGTGCATGGATTTCCCATCCAAACTCCTAGCAAGTAAGCCTCCTATTTATACTTATATGTTCCAGTCAAACCAAACTGTGTTTTGAGAAAGTACCATGCTTTTTCATGCCAAAGATACTTGTCTTCCTGTTCCTCCCTCTGCCTGGAATGCCCATCCACCTTCTATTTGCCAAAATCCTGGTCATCCTTAACGTTTGACTCAAAAATCACCTCTTCTACAAAGGCTTCTCTAGTCCTTAAGCCACAGTTTGTTGCTTCTTTTTTCTGCTTCCGTAGTGTCTTACACAATTCTTTATCATGACACCATATTTTATTACAATGATTTCTTGACATATGTAAATCTCTGAGAAAGAGAGAAACACTTAGTGATTATCAAATAAATGACTCTTGGTGTGCATCCAGCACAGGCTGCTGTGGTTGAGGAGAACTTTAAAGTGTACCTAAGCAGTCAGCCCTCTGTGGTTTGCCTAGCTGGTCAGGCTGGCTGTATTTCTAGGGAACTGGAAACTACCATTTTGGTGGCTGTGGTGCAAAAAATCCTACCATACCTTACCCTGAAGGGATGAGTGGCATGCAACAAACCTGCCTAATACTAGTAGTACTGCAGACTAGTACACAGGAGACAGAATAGTCTGTTTATCTTTAGTATACAATTAGCAAAGTGTTTGTACCTGTATGTGATCACCAGAACTTTTGAAAGTTAGCCAAGGAGGTCTTTGCTGCCTTTTTCAGATGACAACATGTAATAAAAGAGGTTAAATGATTTCCCCAGAGTTATAGGACATTCAGAGTATTAAAATTACACTGATTCCTACATCCCAAACTTTTTCTTCTGAATACTTAATGCCAGTTTTAAAACTAATTTATTTTTAAAATCAAACACTTTTATAGATAATATCTCAAATATGCTACTCTCTGCTAGGTCATGTAGTAGGTAATTGGACTTTTCTGAGTAACTATGGACCTGTTATTTTTAGAATAAGATGTTTAAGCCTAGAGAGTCCTAGTTTAATTAATGCCTTTTTAAACACACAACACTTGTAACATGAAGCTCTAGGGCTTAAATCTGGCTCAATATATGATAGTAAGTTTTTGTTCAGAAATGTGAAATTATTGCCATTTTCTTATTGTTTAAAGATACCCGTAGTTGGTTAAGCATTCTGACTGCAGTGTCCCAACTCTGATTTTCAGCTGTGCCACCTCCGCCCCCTGGTGGAGGAATGGTGATGATGCAGCTCAATGTACCAAACAATCCACAATCTCGAGCCCACTCACCCCCGCAGTGGAAACAAAACAAATATTACTGTGATCACCAGAGAGGGCAGAAGTGTGTGGAATTTAGCAATGTAGACAATATTGTTCAGGTAAGATGCTTCTTTTGTTTATAATTTTTAGACTTTTCAACATTTTAGTCAAATAAGATGGACCTTACAAGGCTTGACTTTGAATTTGAAATCTCAGACTAGTAAAGAAATTTGAAGATTCTCTATGTCCATGCTATTTCTTTCAGTAGTAAATATTATTTTTCAATTTTTGCATATTCAAAATATTTTTAATTTAAAAAATCAGGATATACTAGATCTAAAATTTGATAAAGAAAATTGAGTAGTTTTCCTACATTTTCCACATGAACTATTAGTGTAGCCAGAAGGTTACATTACAATACTCTTTTTTTTTTTTTTTTTTTTTTTTAAATTTTTTTTTTTTTTTAAATTTTTATTTATTTATGATAGTCACAGAGAGAGAGAGAGAGGCAGAGACACAGGCAGAGGGAGAAGCAGGCTCCATGCACCGGGAGCCTGACGTGGGATTCGATCCCGGGTCTCCAGGATCGCGCCCTGGGCCAAAGGCAGGCGCCAAACCGCTGCGCCACCCAGGGATCCCACAATACTCTTTATTGTAGAAGAAATACAATTAATAAATGTAAAAGCAATGGTAGAATTTAAAAGTCACCATTTTGAAGTCTCACTAAAATAATGGATCAAAATCATCAGTACATGTCAAGAACATTAGAAAAAGATTTATGGGGAATTTAAAATAGATTAAGCAGAGAACACTTGAAGGAACTGATCAATTATAAGATCTCTAAAAGAAGGTCAACTAAAAAAAAAAAGATCAACTAAGTATTATTTGCCTCCTAATGTGGTGTAGAAGGAAGTACACAGCATCCCTTACAATGTATTTTATCAAAAACACTGAGCCTAAATCTAACCAAGTCACTAAATCTAGCTATCAATTTACAGAAAATATAGGAAGGAGGGAAAAACAAGCCGTGGAATGTTTTACTCGGCAAATGCCCTTATTTCTTTAAAAAATAAATAGCATTTTGAGATGAAGACTGAGTCTTTCATAGATTAAAAATACTCAGGAGTGGTAATCAGATGCAACATGTGGATCTTCCTTGGATATTAAACCCTCAAAAGACATTTTTCAGCATTGAGAGGATATTTAAATATGTTAATTATGTTAGTGTAACAATTTTTTAAAAAATAATAGTTCCTGGGGTGCCTGTGTGGCTCAGTTGGTTGGATCTTCAACTCTTGATCTCAGGGTCGTGAGTTCAAGCTTCGCATTGGGCTCCCTGCTGGGTGTGGAGCCCACTTTAAAAATAATAAGTAAGTAAGTAAGTAAGTAAATAAATAAATAAATAAATAAATAAATAAATAAATCATAGTCCCTCCAGATAAAAATATTTTTTAAAAAGATAAAAATTTATTTAAAAATAATTATATACTAAAATATTTGCAAGTGAAATGCTGTGATATCTGAGATTTGCTTAAAAACTCTTTAGAAGGGACAGAATGGGAAAACACAATCAAAGCTGTGTGATGAGTTCATGGAAGTTATTCTGTTTTTCTGCTTTTATATACTTGAAAGTTTACAGCATTGAAAGGTTTTAAAAATATTTTTTAGTGGCACCAGGCTGGCTCATTCTGAAGGGCATCCAGCTCCTGATCTTGGGATCATGAATTTGAGCCCCACATTGGATATAGAGATTATGTAAACTACAATAAAATCCTGAAAGAAAATATTAATAAATAAATACTTTTTAAAGATGAACTGAATAAATATTTCAATGCACATGACAAAATCATAGCAGAATATAAAGGGCAAAGGTCATTCATTGGCTAGCTCATAAACTTTAAATGGCCCATGGCCATTATCCAGATGAAAATACAAAAATATTTTTTATCTGTATAATTGGGAAATTTTAGGAAGACTAATAATTTGCAGAGTTATCCAGTTACAAACTCTCCTATACATTCCTGGTGGCACTGCAAATTGATAGAACTCTTTTTGGAGGCAGTTTAATACCATTTTTGAAAATGTAGAAGGTTCATAGCAACTCAACACCAAAACCACAAACAATCCAATTAAAAATTGGGCCAAAGACTTCAATAGACATTTTTCCAAAGAGGACATACATGAAAAGATGTTCAACATCACTCATCAGGGAAATAGAAATCAAAACCACAATGAGATGTCACCTTAGACCTCTCAGAATGGCAAAAATTACAAAGACCAGAAATAGCAAGTATCATTGAGGATGTGGGGAAAAAAGGAACCCTTGTGCACTGTTGGTGGGAATGCAACCTGGCACAGCCACTGTGGAAAACGGTATGGACTTTACTCAAAAAACTAAAAATAAAGATACCATGTGATTTAGTAATTCTATCGGATATTTATCTAAAGAAAATGAAGACACTTATTCAAAAAAGCAGCTCTGTATTTATTGCATCATTGTTTACAATAGCCAAGATATGGAAGCAACCTAAATGTACATTGGTAGATGAATAGATAAGGAAGATGTGATATATATAAACAATGGAATGTTACAACAATGGGATATTACTCAACCACAAAAAAGGATGAGATCTTGCCATCTGCAACAACATGGATGGACTTAGAGGGCACTATGTTAAGTGAAATAAGTCAGACTGAGAAACAGCATATGATTTCACTCCTATGTGGAAGCTAAAAAACAAAACAAATAAACAAAAAACAGAATCAGACCTATAAATACATAGAATAAACTGATGATTACCAGAGGTAAGGGAGATGGGGAGGTGGACAAAATAGATGAAGGAGAGTGTGGGAGATACAGGCGATTTAAAGAACATTTAGGGATCCCTGGGTGGCGCAGCGGTTTGGCGCCTGCCTTTGGCCCAGGGCGCGATCCTGGAGACCGGGATCGAATCCCATATCGGGCTCCCGGTGCATGGAGCCTGCTTCTCCCTCTGCCTATGTCTCTGCCTCTCTCTCTCTCTGTGACTATCATAAATAAATAAAAATTAAAAAGAAAGAAAGAAAGAAAGAAAGAAAGAAAGAACATTTAATGTGGAAGGTACATAGCCTTTGATCCACAAATTTACTTCTAGAACTTTGTCCAGTAAAAACTGTGGAACAAACAGTTACAAACAGTAAACAAATCTGTATACACAGATATTCTTACCTGCTATAACATTGAAAATCTAAAAATATCTTGATATTCAACAGTGATTAATGGATTAAATAAATTACTATACCATTTAGGAAAATATCTTAAGTGTATGTACTAAAAAGAATGGGATACACCTACTTCCCAAATGGTAGTTTCTAAATACCATTCTCTGCTAAAAGCACCAGGGTTCCTTAGTGAAAATGCTGTTGCCAGGATTCATTCAGAGAAAAGTACAAGATGATTCTGGAACATGTTGCTGAGCCAGAAAGTAATGAAGTACCTTAAAGGATGTTGGAGATGTGTCAGGGGGACACAGGACCTGTCATGAATACTTTGGGAATAAAATAATTAGAAATGAATGATCACCCATAGAATAAAATCGAATCCATGAGTCCATACTGATATAAATGAATAATTGGGGGGAAAGTGAAGCTCTTCTTTACAGCAAAATGTGAACTAATAAATATAGAAAGAATGATAAAATTAGAAAATCACCACCTGGAAACCACAAGGCAAGAATCATCACTAGAGGAGAGAGGATTCTAGGAAAAGTGACAGAGTAGGAAGCATCAAGAGTCTTTCTACCTAGAAATACTTGTACTGGCAGAAACTGTCTGATGTAACAGTTTTAAGCTTTAGAATCTATTGAAAGCTTGGAACTGCCAGGGAAAAGCTTGGGTGATAAATTGCAATTAAATCCAGTCAAATTTAGCTTTTACCCCAACAGCAGCTGCCTATCTTTAACCCCCAACCCCTGACAGGCAACTGTGCATGTTGTTCCTAGAGTAGCTTACAGGAGGAGCTAGGGTGGGCAAAAAGGACCCTGCCCTTCAAATACAAAGGATTTCTGTTATCATCCTAGGTCTCTGCTTCTGATCACAGAGGTGTAGAAAAGGGGACAGTAACCATTATTGTCGCACCTCCCCACATTATTGCAGATCTCTCTATCCCCCACACACATACACACACACTTCTGAGGGACTTAAAGGGCTAGAACCCTGTTTTTCCTCCCTTCATTTTGAATCTATTTTGGGACCAGGACACACACAGTAGGGACCAGGACAAAAGCAACTGAATATATAGAGCACATGCCCAGGGAAAGGCACAAGCCAAACCCTAAGAAAACCTCGGGTATACTTCAGGCCAATCTTTGACACAGTGACAGCCTGCAACAGTCAATAAACAAAAACCATAACAACAACAGAATACAACAAAGCCTGGGAAAGGGGAAGAATCTAATATCCAGTAACCACATTGATAGATCCAAATGTCTAGTTTTCAACAGAGCCACAAGGCATGCAAAGAAATGGGACAGCATGGCCCATTCAGAGGGGGGAAAAAAAGTCAACATAAATTGTCCCTAAAAAAAAAAAACACCTGATGACAGATTTTCTAGACAAAGATCTTAAAACAGCTAACTTTGGGTTGCCCAAAGAACTATAGGAAGATAGAGAGAAAGACAAAACAATGTGTGAACAAAATGGAAATACCAATAAAGAGATAGAAAACCTAAAAAGAAGCCAGAAATATATTCTGGAGCCAAAAATATAATAACTGAAATGAAAAGTTCACAGGAGGAGTTCAGTGGCAGATGTAAACAGGCTGAAGAAAGAATCAGAGAACTTGAGGACAGGATAGTAAAAATGATCAAGTCTGAAGAAAACACAAAAAAGAATGAATAAAAGTGAACAGAGCCTAAGGGACCTGTGGGACACTAGCAAGTTGACCAACAAACACATTGTGGTTGTTCCAAAAGGAGAAGAGAAAATATTTGTAGAACTAATGGTTGAAAACTTAACAAATATGATAAAAGATATGAATAGAAACATCAAGCAGCTTGACAAACTCCAGATAAGAATTCTCAAAATACACACACCAAGACACAATATAATCAGTTTTCAAAAAATAAAGACAACATTAAAAACAGCAGGAAAGAAACAACTTGTCACATGTAAAAGATCTTCAAAAAGATTTTCAGAAAAAAAAATTTTTTTTATTTGTTCATGAGAGACACGGGGGTGGGGGGGGCAGAGACATAGGCAGAGGGAGAAGCAAGCTCCCCATAGGTGGCCTGATGCAGAACTTGATCCCAGGACCCTAGGATCACAACCTGAGCCTAAAGCAGATGCTCAACCACTGAGCCACTCAGGTGCCCCTATCAGCAGATTTCTCATCAGAAACTGGAGGTCAGGAGTGCCTGGGTGGCTCAGTCAGCTAAGTAGTTGCCTTCAGCTCAGGTTATGATCCTAGGGTCCTGGGTTTGAACCCCACCTGAGTTCCCTTGCTTCTCCCTCTCCCTCTGCCACTCCCCTGCTCGTGCTTGCCCTCCCTCTGTCAAATAAATAAAGTCTTTTTAAAAGAAAAGAAAGAAACTGGAGGTCAGAGGCAGCAGTCCAGTGTATTCAAAGTGCTTAAGGAAAAAAAATGTTAACCAAGAATCCTGTATCTGGCAAAACTACCCTCCAAAAATGAGGTAGAAATGAAAATCCCCAGATAAAAACTGAAACCTACCCTGCAAGAAATTCTCAAAGGAGTCCTGCAGAGTGAAATAAAAGGAACACTAGATAGTAAGACAAAGCTATATGAAGAAATAAAGTTCTCATTTAAGTTAAATACATGAGCAATTATAAAAGCTAGTAGTATTGTACCAAAGGTCCATAGCTCTACTTTTTACTTTCTATGTAATTTGAGAGACTAATGCACTTAAATATTTTTTAAAACATTGTCTGAAAGGTAGTGTTATAACTTTGATTTGTAACTCCAAATTTTGTTTTCTACATAATTTAAGAGACTAATGCACTTAAAAGAATTAGTAGGGGGCAGCCTGGGTGGCTCAGCAGTTTAGCACCGCCTTCAGCCCAGGGCGTGATCCTGGAGACCTGGGATCGAGTCCCACATCAGGCTCCCTGCATGGAGCCTGCTTCTCCCTCTGCCTGTGTCTCTGCCTGCCCCTCTCTCTCTCTCTCTCTCTCTCTCTCTGTGTGTGTGTGTGTGTCTCTCATGAATAAATAAATAAAATCTTGCCCCTTTCTCTGTGGAATCACCATGGCAGCCGGGACCCTGTACACATATCCTGAAAACTGGAGGGCCTTCAAGGCTCTCATTGCTGCTCAGTAGAGCGGGGCTCAGGTTTACTTGCTCTTCACACCACCCCACTTCCACTTTGGCCAAACCAACCACACCCCTGAATTTCTCCGTAAATTTCCTGCCTGCAGGGTTCCAGCATTTGAGGGTGACGATGGATTCTGTGTGTTTGAGAGCAGTGCCATTGCCTACTATGTGAACAATGAGGAGCTGTGGGGAGGTACTCCAGAGGCAGCAGCCCAGGTGGTGCAGTGGGTGCTTTGCTGATAGCGACATAGTGCCCGCAGCCAGTACCTGGCTGTTTCCTACCTTGGGCATCATGCACCACAACAAGCAGGCCACAGAGAATGCAAAGGAGGAAGTAAGGTGAATTCTGAGACCCCTGGATACTCATTTGAAAGCAAGGACTTTCCCAGTGGGTGAACGTGTGACACTGGCTGACATCACAGTTGTCTGCACCCTGTTGTGGCTGTATAAACAGGTCCTGGAGCCTTCTTTCCGCCAGGCCTTCCCCAGTACCAACCACTGGTTCCTTACCTGCATTAACCAGCCCCAGTTCCGGGCTGTCTTGGGGGAGGTGAAACTCTGAGAAGATGGCCCAGTGTGATGCTAAAAAGTTTGCAGAGAGCCAACCTAAAAAGGACACCCCGAGGAAAGAGAAGCATTCTAGAGAAGAGAAGCAGAAGCCCCAGGCCGAGCGGAAAAAGGAGACAAAGGCTGCTGCCCCTGCTCCTGAGGAGGAGATGGATGAATGTGAGCAGGCACTGGCTGCTGAGCCAAAGGCCAAAGACCCCTTTGCTCACCTGCCCAAGAGTACCTTTGCGTTGGACGAATTTAAGCGCAAGTACTTCAATGAGGACACTCTCACTGTGGTACCGCCGTATTTCTGGGAGCACTTTGATAAGGATGGCTGGTCCCTGTGGTATGCTGAGTACCGCTTCCCTGAGGAGCTCACCCAGACTTTTATGAGTTATATAACCTCATCACTGGAATGTTCCAACGGTTGGACAAGCTAAGGAAGAATGCCTCTGCCAGTGTCATCCTCTTTGGAACCAACAACAGCAGCTCCATTTTTGTAGTCTGAGTCTTCCGAGGCCAGGAGCTTGCCATTCCGCTGAGTCCAGATTGGCAGGTGGACTATGAGTCCTATACATGGTGGAAACTGGATCCTGCCAGTGAAGAGACCCAGATGCTGTTTTGAGAGTCCTTTTCCTGGGAGGGGGCCTTCCAGCATGTGGGCAAAACCTTCAATCAGGGCAAGATCTTCAAGTCAACATCTCTTGTCATCGCCTAGCTGCCTGTACCTGCCCTTCAGGGAGATGGGGGTCATTAAAGGAAACTGAACATTGAAAATTAATTAATTAATTAATTAAAATAAATCAGTCTTAAAAAAAAATTAGTAGGGCAGTCTGGGTGGCTCAGTGGTTTGGTGCTGCCTTTGCCCCAGGGGGTGATCCTGGGGACCCGGGATTGAGTCCCACATCGGGCTTCCTGCACGGAGCCTGCTTCTCCCTCTGCTTGTGTCTCTGCCTGTGTGTGTGTGTGTGTGTGTGTGTGTGTGTGTGTGTGTGTCTCATGAATAAATAAAATCTTTGGGATCCCTGGGTGGCTCAGTGGCTTTAGTGCCTGCCTTTGGCCCAGGGTGTGATCCTGGAGTCCCAGGATCGAGTCCCACACTGGGTTCCCTGCAGAAGCCTACTTCTCCCTCTGCCTGTGTCTCCGCCTCTCTCTCTTTTTCATGAATAAATAAAAATCTTTTAAAAAAATAAAATCGAAAAAAAATAAAAATAAAATAAAAATAAAAATAAAAAAATAAAATCGTTCTTAAAAAAAAAGAAAAATAATTAGTAGTTTATGTTTTGGGGCACACAATGTATAAAGGTCAGCAAACAAAAGTTGTGGGGACCAAGCTATAAAGGAGTGGAGTGTTATTGAAGTTAGACTAGTATAAATTCAAATTAGAGTGTTATTACTTTAGATGTTAGGTGTAATACCTAAGGTAAGCGCCCCCCCCCCCAACCAAAAAGAAAAAACCTAGGGAATATATACAGAAGGAAATGAGAAAGGAATTTAAACATTTTACTACAAAAACTTGAGTAAAACCAAAAGACAGTAATGCAGGAAATGTGTGGGAAGAAGCTGGAAGGCATATAGAAAACAGCAAAATGACAAAGGTAAGTCTCTGTTTATCAGTCGTTATTTTAACTGTAAAGACAGAGATTGGCAGAATGGGTAAAACCACCTGATCTAACTATGCTGTCTATAAGAGACTTACTTTAAGTCCAACGACACAAATGAATTGAAAATGAAAGAATGCAAAAAGATATTCCATGAAAATAGTAACCAGAAGAGAATAGGGGTTGTTATTGCTAACAGTAAACAAAGTTAAGACTCTAGATCCAAAAAATTTTCGAGATACAAAAATTCAATACAGCAAGAAGGTATAATTGTTATAAACCTGATTATATGAACCTAATAATTGCTTACCTGATAAAAGACCGTCACATAATACTTGGAAACTTTAGTGCCCCATTCTCAATAATGGATGCCACAATCAGGCAAGAGTTAAGTGAAGAAATGGAGAATTAACTACATCCGTCATGTGTAAAGAACACTCTACCTGACAATAGCATGCATAGTCTTTCTGAGTACAGGGACATATCCCTGGATAGACCATCTATCTATATGTTAGGCTACAAGTTCATTCTTTTTTCTTTTTTTTTTTAAGATTTTATTCATTTATTCATGAGAGAGATGGAGAGAGGCAGAGACACAGGCAGAGGGAGAAGCAGACTCCATGCAGGGAGCCCAACGCAGGACTCGATCCCGGGACTCCAGGATCACGCCCTGAGCCAAAGGCAGGCGCTAAACCACTGAACCACCCAGGGATCCCGACTGTTAAGTTTATTCTTAACAGATTTTAAAAGATGCATGTCAGCCAGCATTGTCCTCGAAGTTCTACCTAGAGCCATTAGACAAGAAAAAGAAATAAAAAGCATTCAAATTGCAAAGGAAGAAGTAAAATTTTCTGTTTACAGATAATATGATCTCCTCCTAAGACCCTTAGAAAAAAATAATAACCTCACAACAAAGGAACCTGGCAGACACCACCTTACCCAAGTGATGGGAAGTGTACCTCACCAGGACTGTGTTGACATGTGGACCTCAGGTTCCTCTCACAGTACAGTGAGAAGACACCATATCCCTTCTGTAGCACTGCTTACCCAAATGTATATTATGAATTTGGGAATGAGGAAGCAGCAGCAAATTCAAATTGAGGGACATTCTGCAAAATAACTGATAATCAAAATGACCTTCAGAAACTGATCTTCAAAAAGGCCAAAGTCATGAGAGAAAAAAAAGACTTAAGACTCTGTTCCAGATTTAAAAGAAAAAGGGACACCTGGGTGGCTCAGTCAGTTAAGCATCCAACTCTTGATTTCAGCTCAGGTCTTGATCTCAGGGCTATGAATTGAGTTCCAGCCCTGCACTACTTCAAAAAAGAAAGGAAAAGAAAAGATGAAAGACACAATGACAACTAAATGCACCTTTTGATTCTGGACTAGAAAGGGAGGTTTTTTGTTTGGGTTTTTGGATTTTTGTTGTTTTTTGATTTTGTTTTTTTTTTTTGGTTTTGGTTTTGGTTTTTGGGTTTTTTGGGGGTTTTTTTTTTTTTTTTGGTTTTTCAAAGGTTTTTTTGTTGTTTTGCTATAAGGTATGTTAGTAGAACAATTGGTAAAATCTGAATAAATCACAGATTACATAATATTGCTATATTGTTAAGTGCCTGATTTTGATCCTTTTTTTTTTTTTTTCTAGGACTTTTCTTAGAAACATCCTTATTTCAAATGTTCCTAAACAACTCCACTGCATATATCACATTTTTTTTATATATCACATTTATATAGATTTTGACGATTTGACTCTTACTTATATAAAATGTCCTTGTTTTTAGGAAAAAGACACTAAGTTATTTAGGGATGACATATTGTAAGCAACTCATTCTCAAATAGTTTGGAAAAAAAATCAGTATATACAATATATATAGAAAGAGGTAAAGATTTGAAAATATACAGGGAGAATTATATAAAAATATAAGAAAATAATATTTGAGAAATCTGAGAATTCTTTGTAATATATTTGGTAACTTCTTTAGGGATAAGTTGTTTAAAAATGAAATGTTAGGGGCAGGCTGGGTGGCTCAGCAGTTTAGCGCCACCTTCGAAGCACAGAGCGTGATCCTGGAGACCCAGGATTGAGTCCCACGTCAGGCTCCCTGCTTGGAGCCTGCTTCTCCCTCTGCCTTTGTCTCTGCCTCTCAGTCTCTCTCTGTATCTCTCATGAATAAATAAATAAAATATATCTTAAATAAATATATATTAAATAGTTTAACATGACAAAAAGAATGCGATAAATGTGTATTTTTTCTTATGGAGAATGTTACTACCCAGATACAAAAGTCAAGATTCAAAAATACGATGTATAGTCTACTTCTATTTTTGTGAAACATAGACGTATGAATGCATATACATAGAAACAATCTGTTCCAGTGTTTATCTTTTGGAGTTGAAAATTATAAATTTTTATGTTATGATTTTTTAAAAAACAAGTACGTATTTGTAATCCAAAAAAATAAGAAATTTTGTTCAAAAGTTAATTTGCAAGAAAGTGGCTAAAATGCTAACCAATTTTTTTGATATGATTACAGCACAGCCCTCAACTCAGTAGTCCCATTATTTCACCAGCTCAGTCGCCAGCACCAGCTCAGCTGACCACTCTGAAAACTGTCCGTCCCTCTGGACCACCCCTTTCCATCATACCTCAGTTTTCTAGACCTTTCGTACCGGGGCAAGGTAAGTGCACGAAACTAGTCACAGCCTCAGAGGACTCTAGGGCATCCCTTCCCCTGGATGTTGGATGGAACTGTTGAATCACTGTATTGTACCTCTGAAACTCATGTAACACTGTATGTTAACTACACTGGAATTAAAATTTTTTTTAAAAATTGAAGATAAAAGACATCCCTTCCCAATCACACTTTGTGATTTCCTTTGGTACTGCTTTCAGTTCTCCACAGGACTGCATTTTCATCTTCGAGCCCTGGGCATATTTGTTTATTACCGTATACTCTCTTAACCTTAGTGTTTCATCACTAGTTAATGATTACTATCTTAGTAATTACTTCCATTCAATAATTACTTATGTGTTAGAGTTAAAATGACTTTAACTTACTAGCCTTAGACTCCGTTTCTCTATAGTAGTAATGCATGATGCTATAAATCCATAAATTTGTTTTTTATTTCTATTGTCTTTATTACAGTAGTGTATATCAAGAGTTTATTCAAAAGTGTATTCAACTTATTATTGAGGCTTCATTGAGGGCCTCATTGTGCCCGTGACATACAGAAATAAATAAGGTGAAGTCCTCATCCTCACTGACCCTCTCAGTCTAGTTGGAGGAACAAATAGCAAATGGATGATTATAAAATAATATGGAAAATATTGATTTTCTTTTCTGGAATTTATCCTAAGGATAATGCACACAACAATTTATCCACAGAAGAGTTTGGTCTATAGCAGAAAAATGCAAAACAACCTAAATGTCCATTAGTGAGGATTAGATTTGGTTTATCTATATAAGGAATAGTATGTAGTTATCCACAAATCATGTTTTAAAGAATTGTTAAAAGAAGAAATATTCACAGTACAGTGAATGATTTTAAAAAACAGGTTATGCAAAGAGGAGTGGGAGATACAAACTTCCAGTTATGGAATGAATAAGTCACAGGGATAGGAAGTACAGCATAGGGAATATACTCGTTGTATTATAATAGCATTGTACGGAGACAGACAGTAGCTACACTTGTGATTGGTGTAGCATAACATATAACTTGTCTAACCACTGTGTTGTACACCTGAGACTAATGTAGCATTGTGTGTCAACTATACTCCCATTTAAAAAGGTTGGGGAGGCAGGCAGCACTTGGCTGGCTCAGTTTGTAGAGCATGTGACTCTTGATCTTGGGGTCATGAGTTTGAGCCACATGCTGAGCATAGAGATTACTTAATTTAAAAAAAAATATTTTTAATTAAAAAAAAGTTATATAGGCATTTCAAAAAAGAAGATACACAAATGTCTAGTAAATCTTTGAGAAGGTGCTCAACATCATTTATTATTCATTAGGGAAAGGAATATAAAAATCCAAGTGACGTATCACTTTGCCCCACTAGCATGGACATAATCAAAAAGATTAACACCACTGCATGGAGGTGAAGTTACAGAACAGTTCAAATTCTTGCACATTGGTGTAGAGGTGTAAAATTTTAAAGCCACTTTAGAAAAAGATTTTAGTTTCTTACAAAGCTGATCACTTATTTTGCAATGCAGCAAATCCACTTCTAGGTATTTACCCAAGAAAAATGAAAGCATGTCTATGCAGACTTGCACTACAACATATATATCCACCTTATTTTATTTTGATTACTGCTGTCTATAGTTCATCTCTGTATTTCAAAAGAATACTGCTCCATAGGCCTAAACTTAACTCTGACTTTCTTGCAATTGTTTTGTATGCATCTTCATGCTTCTCTGATCTCGACGTTAAGCCATCATGGCATATCTGCCCTTCAAATAGTGCTGGGGAAGGAGCAAATCTGTCCTGCCAGGGAGCTGGCCTAGCACCTTCACACTGTTCATCTGAAAAGAGCTCCATGGAGTAGGGGAAGGTCCACACCTTGCTTTTCTGTTACGAAGCTTTCAAGAGAAGGGATATATGATTCCCTGAAGTGCTTTTCTAGCACCTGTGCATAATCCCTCTCCAAATACTGAATATGCTGAATTGGGGAGCTTATGGATAAAATAAAATGAGAATTTAAAAAAATTTTTTTAAGATTTATTTATTTATTTCAGAAAGGCGTCCCTTTTTTTTTTAAAGATTTTTTTTTTTTTTTTAAGATTTATTTATTCATTCGTGAGAGACACAGAGAAAGAGGCAGAGACATAGGCAAAGGGAGAAGCAGGCTCCCTGCAGGGAACCCGATGCAGGACTCGATCCCAGGACCCTGGGATCTGTCTCTGCCTCTCTCTGTGTGTGTCTCATGAATAAATAAATAAAATCCTTTTTAAAAAAGTATTTTTCAAAAAAAGTAGTGACCTTAGAGAAGTAGAGAGCTTACTGTTTTTCCAGGATTTTTTTCTTTTCCTAAAATGTAAGGTATATTAATTTTTAATCATCATAGAAAATGTGGATTTTAGCATCTCAATTCGGGGAATGTGTATTACAGTTATTTTGGAGGATCGCATATGGAATGTTAATGTAAATTAGGGAAGTTTCTCTCCATCCTATCCCGTCTACATAGTTCCCACCACTTTCCTTCCTCCATAGCCACTGTTATTTGTCCTTACACCTCTCAGAAGTTTACCCCAGCTCTTTAAAGGGAAAACGGAAATTTTTAATTCTTTTTAAAAATATGTCAGGACCTACACTTTTTTATTCTACCAAATGTGTTTCCCCTACGCATCTTAACTCTTGGACATTTTAGAAAATTTTGGGAAGTACTTTTATACCTGAGCAGAGAAAAATGTAAAGATGTTTTTTTATTGACTTTCAGGAGATGCCAGATATCCATTACTTGGCCAGCCTCTGCAGTACAACCCTCCTGCTGTTCTGCACGGACACATTCCAACCCAACAGGTGTAAAAGCTCGCGGTCTGACGACCTAGGCTTTGTTGGCAGAACATCATACTTGTGTTGCAGAGAGTGTAGCGGGCCCTGGGTCCACCTGTTGGCACTACACAAGGGAGACCTGTGTACCTCAGCCAGCGAATTTATCAGTGTTGTCTGGCTGCATTGAGCCTGGGTCTGGCCCCCCTATGAGCAAACAAGGGAGATGGTGGTGTGCTGTTTGCTTGAGCAGTCATGCACTAGTGCTGTCCAAAAGTGAGGGGTGGGGGAAGGTGTGGCTGAGGCATTAGGGCACCCTTGCTTATGCAAGACAAGTGTCTGGTCATAGTGAGGGACAGGAATGCCATTGCACAGGGACTGGGATTGGATTTTTTTCTGTTGAAGTACAAAACCCAGACTGAGTATCTTTGGGTGTTAAGTGTTTAAACATTACAGTCACACATTTTTCAACATTCTTAACCTTATTTTTCATCTGTTTGTGGGTCTTCAGGGTCAATCTGGCAATAGGCATGGAAATCGAGGAAGGAAACAAGCTAAAAAAGCTGCATCCACTGACCTTGGTGCAGGAGAAGCAGGTATGTCCCTGAGAGGCAGTTGGATGTGGTTCTACAAACTGTTGACCAGTTCAGCAGTCTTTAAACAGAAATGGGTTCTCTGCTTCCTAAAGTCCTTCACAACATTACAGGAACTTAGGCCATCTATAATGTAGGGCTCCTAAAATGTGTTATTTTAATTGTCTCATTTCAGATTTCAGAGTGCAGTAAGGTACTGGTGGATTTAGGAGGGATGCAGGGACCAAAGGAAAGTTCTGTGTGAAAGGAACAGATAGAATGATATTCTTTGCCTCTGTATTTGTGGAGAAAGGAAGTAGTCCGTACACCCACATAGACATAGTCTGATGAACAAATAACTGCCTTTCTATGGCAGAGCACTTTCAATTATGTACTCCACAGCCTTGGGTGGCTACAGCAAGTGCTGTTATGTTTATTTTACAATGAGAATGGGAAGTTTGGGAAACAGCCCAAGATCACACACCTAAGAGGATCTACTATACAATGCTGTATTTTCTATGTACGGCGATCAGGGAAGACTGAGGTGGGTAGTTCAGTACCAATAGCTCTATACCCCCTGCCTTAGGGATCAGTAGGAATGATTTAAAAGATGGCCGTAATTATATTTTTGTGGGTTTGAATGGCTTCACAAAATCCCATTCATTTCTTACATCATATTTGGGCCTTTAGTATTTTCTGCCCACCATTTTGGTAACAGGGATTAGTAATTCTATACCTTTTCCATTCTAGTTGTTGGGAAGGTCTTGGAAATTACTGAACTACCAGATGGAATAACTCGCATGGAAGCGGAGAAGCTTTTTGGGGAACTCTTTAAAATTGGCGCCAAGATCCGGTGGCTCCGGGACCCTCAATCCCAGCCCCAGCTGCGTCGTCACCCGCTCTGCTGTGGCAGCGGGGACAACGCCGTCAACCCTGAACGCTCTAAGCCCAGTGACTTGGCCTCCACATATACCGTCTTAGCCACATTCCCCTCCATTTCAGCTGCACAGAATGCATTGAAGAAACAAATTAACTCGGTTAACAAGTTTAAGCTGAGAACAAGCAAGAAGCACTATGACTTTCACATTCTGGAAAGGGCAAGTTCTCAGTAACAGAGCCACCCCGGACCCTTGGCCTTTATGATTCCCCTGTCCTCACCCATCTTTAATTGGCTTGGTATTTGGAGCTTCTGTTAACATGATAGAGACTCCTAGGACGTGTGGTCATGGCGTTATAGCTTTTGAAGACAGGCCAGTGATCCAGCAAAAGGGGAGAATTACACATTTCACCCCAAATGACTTTAGGAATCCACATCGGAATGATACAGAGTTAGCAGCTTTTTCTGAGGAAATGCTGTTCAAATGCCTCCTAACTTTTATAGTTATTTTGTTTTATATTTCTGAATTCTTGTATCAGATCCAAAGCTCTATTGTACAGCAAATTATTCTTCAAAGTGATTACAACCAGTTGCAACCTGTATTTCTTTTTTGCAGCCAGCACAATGTGACCCAACATAGAATTTGGGGGGAAAAGAATGCAGGAGTGGAATAACCAAGTCAAAACCATGTACTGTCTTTTTAGGGGCCTGGAGGGTGCCTAAAGAGAGCCCACAAATAGAAGATTACTCTTCCCCTGTATCTCTAAACACAAACAAGTTTCAGAAAATACAGAGCTCCCTTGTAGGGTCCTTTTCTTATTCATTCAGGTAGTATGAACATTAAGTGTAAAGTAAATTATGTTCTTAACACTTCTTAATCAAACCACTTAGATTCAAAGGGGAATAGGAATCATTTTAAGCAGGAAAATACTTCCACTTTTTTTTTTTTTAAGTGTCCCTCTGATAACTAAATGCCACTAATTTGCATTCCCCTCCTTGTGGATTTCTTGTCACCTAAGGAAATGCATTTGATGAGTGCTGGAAACTTCTTAAGTGGTTTAAAATTTGTTTTCATTGTTTGCAGCGGATCACTGGACATCAAAGATTCATTGCACTTATGAACAAGGAACCTTTTTTTCAATTTCTGTGTAATTTGCAAGGCTGTACAATGTGTGCTGATGCAAGCCTTTTTCAGTTCAAGAGAATAAATGTTTACAAATATAGACCCATTTTGTCTTTTGTAAATTAAAAAACACCTTTTTAATCAGTATTGAAGACTTAACCTGTCTTAAATATTTCAATTTTAGATTTACAAAAGATGGTAGACAGTAAACACACTCATTTTATGAAAGTCCTACAAAGCATCGCTTTCTCAGTGGGAGTGATTCCTGTGGGTATGATTCATGTCATTTTGTTCTATCATAAAGTTAATACCAATCAACTAAAGACAGTTTTGAGTATAAATATACTTAAAGTCAGACAACTTTTTAAAAAGAGAACATTATGTTTAGCTGGATAAAGAATCTGTGGTTTTAGCGGATACATTGAGCAACCAATTGTCCAGGTTATCTCAAATGCTTTATAGAAAGCTTTCTCTGTTTGCTAGCTGAGCACAAAGTGCTTGTGAAACCCAAAAAGTGGGAGTGTCTGCCATCTGGAACTTGCCTGGAGCCTGGTTTGCTTCCAGCCCAGAAAACAACAGGTTTTTTGCAACTCAAGAGCAACAGGTGTTACCAGACTCTGGGGCAGATGTTCACTCACTCTAAAGCTTTTGCAAAGTCCAACTTGATATCAGGGAATCCCAGGCCTCCCCGAAAGCTGGTACATCCTGATGTTGAATATTGTACTCCTGGAGGAAGTTGGAGCTGCCTTTGAATCGTCAAATTAAGGAGCCTTGCACAGAGGAAGAAGTAAGAATGAGCACCGTGAAAGTGCCTCATTTCCACGGCCCATTGAATTTTTATTATGTTTGACTGGAGAGAGTCAAAGGAGAGGATGCAGTTAGGGCCATCACTGCAGCAAGAATCATTACTCAGTCATACGTGGGGGATGGAGACCAAAAAAACTAAAACCTTTTGGGTTATTTCAATTCTCTGAATATGTAAGATTCCTAGTAAATGTAAGTGGGTTGTTTTTGTTTTTGTTTTTGTTTTTTTTATTGAGATATAATTGACATACAATGTTATATTAGTTTCAGGTATACAACATGATGATATTTATATGTATTGCAAAATGATCACAATGTCTAGCTAATATCCATCACCTCACAGAGTTATCAATTTTATTGTGTGATGAGAACTTCTTTTGAGAGAGAGAACCTGCATCCATAGGGGTCCAGCAGAAGGAGAGAGCGAATCTTAAGCAGACTCCACGCCCAGAGCAGAACCCGTCACAGGGTTCAGTCTCACAACCCTGAGATCATGACTTGAACCAAAATCAAGAGCTGCTTAACTGACTGAGCCCCTCCACACACCCTTTATGTGTGATAACTTTTAAAATATATTCTCTTAACTATTTTCAAATATACAATATGGTATTATTAACTGTAGTCACCATACTATACATTAAAATCTTTTTTTTCTTTCAGCCCTTGGTTTACCCTGCCCAGAGAAAATAGGTCAGAAACCAGAGCAAAGCTATTGTGAAGTCAGCTCTTAGCCATCTGCCTACCACCCCTGCAATTCCCTGACAGTCACATGGGAATACTACTGAAATTGCCAACCGCCCACATTACAAAAATATGCACACATTCCCTGGACTATATTCCTCTGTTCTTTTTGATCCTCTAGAATCTGATTTCACCTACAGAAAAATGGTGGGAGGAAGAAGCACATACAGGAAGCTTTTAAGATGTGATTTGGCCCAGACTTTAAACCTTCCTAAAGAGAGCTTCAAATGTCCCACAGCCTTGGCTGTGGATTTTCCCAGAGCACTGACCATATTTAGGGACATGTAGTACTTTTGCCAATAAAACAGTCCATTCTTTTTTTTTTTTTTTTTAAGATTTTATTTATTTATTCATGAGAGACACACAAGAGAAAGAGAGAGAAGCAGAGACACAGGAGCCCGACGTGGGACTCGACCCTGGGACTCCAGGATCACACCCTGGGCTGAAGACAGTCACTAAACCACTGAGCCACCCAGGGATCCCAAAACAGGCCATTCTTAACTATGCCAATAATAGCAGCTCCAGTAGTCCTTCTTTGGGAATGATAGAGGTCACTTTATAAGTGACCACTTTTTTTTTTGTCCACTTTTGCTACTGTATTAAAAAAATGAGAATATGGCTTAATGTTTTTAGGCCCTTGGTCCATGAAGAACATGAATATATTAGGTATGTGTTTGTGAATCTAGAACACAAAAAGTGTTTGCCGTGGTGCCAGCAGTAATTAATAATTGTCATCTGAGCTGACAACAAAATAGGTGTCTGAACCCTCACCCAAGCTAAGCCATTGTTTTTTCTGATCCCACCAGGAAGGACCTGCAGCCTGTGAATAGTGTGGAAACACAGGCCTCAGGAGAACCACAGTGCCTGAGTGGCTTGAGAAGAGTCAAAGCCAATACATCCACAGCTACCTCAGGCAGCTGCAAAAGTTGGGTTCTCCACATGTCATCAGCAACAGAAAAACTGCAGATGTAAGATATCAGCAGAGGCTAGCCTCAGGGCCTTTGTGAGGCGGCCAGATCCCCTGTCCCATTATGAGTTGATGCTAAAAGAAACTCAGAAGCTCACATGGACACATGAAGCCTATAGGCCTTCACCAGTCCAGAAACAGGAGGTATGGTGGCACTTTTATCTACCTCATGCCTACATATACTCAGGCTGCATATGACATATTAGTTCTTTCTCCCTTTAGTGTCTACCCTTGGAATCATTTTGGCTTGATTTCACCAGCATAAGAATATTGGAAGTGTATAAGGAAAGACAGTAGGAACTTCTGAATCCAAAAACTGATAAAAGTTAGTTCTTTGAAAAGAGAGGGGGAAGCATTGAAATAGATAAATTAGCTACGTAATCTCCCCAGCACCCCCCCCCCAAAAAAAATCCCAGACTTTTTGCTGTTTAGTGAACCACCCAGAATTGTGTGCTTTAAAGCAACAATCCTATGGGTCAGGAATTTGGGCAGACCTCAGAAAGATTGACTTGGCTCCTCTCTACCTGAAATTAGCAGCCCTCAGCTCAGGATGGGTTGGGCTGAAAGTTCCAAAGTGGTGTCATTCACATCTGGGGTCCAGGGGCTGACTCCCCAATATGATGTGATACCTCAGTTTTCTATGTGGACACTCGAGGTATTTCACTCTCCAAGGATGCTCTGTCCACGTAGCTACTCCAACAGCATAGCCTGGGCTTACATATAGTTACCACGCTGTACCTTAGCTCTCCAGAACTTATTCATTTTACGACAGAGTTTACCCATTGCCCCCCACCCCAGGGTGCCTGGTTTCTGTAAGTATGGGTTTTTTTAGATTCTACATATAAGTGAGATTGATCATACAGCATTTGTCTTTCTTTGACATTTTATTTAGCACAATCCCCTCAAGGTTCATCCATGTTGTTACAAATGGCAGAATTTCCTTTTTTTTTTTTTCTTTCTATCTTTTTTTTTTTTTTTTTTAAATGGCTGAATAATTAAAGGCCTTTTAAGACCTGGTCTTGGAGTCCCAGAATGTCACTTCTTTTGCATTCTACTAGCAAAACAAAGTCTTGGAGCCAGCCCACAGCAGAGGAAATAAACTCCGCCTCTTGATGAAGGAGGTGCCAAAAGTGTGGAGGATGAAAGATGTGGCTGCAGCCATCTTTGGAAACAATTTGCCACAAACACAAATATACAAGAAGTCCCATTGACTCTGCCTCCCAACCAAATCCTGAAGCTGACATTTTCATCTTCATTATCCCCACCCAATCCAAGCTATGGTTATCAATGTGTGAATACTGACGTGCCCTTCCTGACCAGTCTCAGCTTCCACTCTTGCTCCCATGTCCTCGCATAGCCAGAATGATCTAAAAGATAATTGCCTTGCCAAAATCCTTCGATGGCTTTCTAGTAATTTTTTTTTAAGATTTTATTTATTTATTCATGAGAGACACAGAGAGAGAGAGAGGCAGAGACACAAGCAGGCTCCATGCAGGGAGCCCGGCCTGGGACTCAATTCCAGGTCTCCAGGATCACACCCTGGGCTGAAGGCCGCGCTAAACCACTGAGCCACCCAGGCCGCCTGCTTTCTAATATTAAATAGCAAATGTTTATCCTGGCTTACAGAGCTCTGATCTGCAGTTTAGTCTCTGATCTTATCCCATACCACCCAGGCTGTCTGCACTTGTTGTTCCCTCTACCTGAAATGCTTTTCCCGTGAACTCTGCCAATTCCTTGATCTCTCCTATGTCATCACCAGAGAGATCTTTATTAGCTACCCAACCGCAATCTTCTTTATCACTTTACCTCAATTTTCTGCATATCATTTACCACTATTAGGTCTTTTGTTTTTGGTCCACCACTAGAATATAAGTTCCATGAGATCAGAGATCTTGCCTATCTTGCTTGTGGCTATATTCCCAAGCACCTATTAGTTGTTCAACAAATATTTGTTGTCTGTTTAATGACAAAGAGAGGATCAGAAGAATCTTAGCTTCCAGCTGTGGTCATTTTGCTATCTTGAACTCTCCTACTAAGTGATGTCAGGAGATGGCAGGGAGCTGGAATAGAAGGATGATACACATACTGTGCTCTGCTTTCTTGTCATTTAGTTTAGTTCCTTAATGACTGAGGCTGTGGCAGTGCTGTTTGGTCACAAGAGGAAGTGGAATAAAATGTGCATATAAATCCTCTAGCTTGGTAATTTTTTTCCCCTGGGTAATCTTTTAAAATGCAGATCCTAATTCAGTAGGCCTGGGATAGGGCTTGAGTCCCACATGTCTAACAAACTGCCAAGTCCATGTTGCTGGTACTAGAACCACATCTGGAGTAGCAAAGCACTAAGTCATCCCTATTTTCAGAGAAATAATTCAAAGTACATGACTAGAACTGGGATTTGCCTAGACATCCTGAGAGGAAGAGGTTATTAATATTCTAGGTGATGAGAAAACTCCTATTAGTTAAATCACACAACCCTAACATATCAGTAGCTTCATTAATTCCACGTGTAAACAAGAAACAAGCATCTTCAACTACTGTGGAAGAAAGCCAACAAATTACTCATTTTATAGTTTGGCCCCCACAATATCACATCGGCACAAATATTTATGAGTTTTTCCTCTTTAATTGTGGTCTACATTATTCTATATCCCGCTGTCACCAAAACATCATTCTTTGTGGAGGACATCTGTCAAATTTTGACACCTTTTGAATACCCTACTTCTATATTTGGTGACATTCCGACATTACAAGTCCTTCTTCCCAAAAAGAGTGGCTAGGATGACTCAATTCCCAGCTTCCCTTTTGCTCAGAAGACCATGGCTGTGATAGGGCTTGTGATGAGACTCCACCAGCCACATTCACACCCAGGAGAATGGGATCAGAAAGACAACAAGAAGAGGAAGCAGGTGCTGCACAGAATTCCTTGTAGTTGTATTGTTTCTTTGTGTACTATATAAATGATCTGGTTTCATTCTTAAAATAATCCATTGAAGTCAGTATGACTAGCTACCATACTGAATAGAGCAGATACAAAACATTGCATTTCTCCATTGCAGAAAATTCTAGCAGACGATGCCATCCTAGAAAACTGAGATAGGGATCCCTGGGTGGCGCAGCGGTTTGGCGCCTGCCTTTGGCCCAGGGCGTGATCCTGGAGACCCAGGATCGAATCCCACATCGGGCTCCTGGTGCATGGAGCCTGCTTCTCCCTCTGCCTATGTCTCTGCCTCTCTCTCTCTCTGTGACTATCATAAATGAATTAAAAAAGAAAAAAGAAAACTGAGATAAAGTCTCCTACATCCTTGTTGTCCAGTAGAATTTTACATGCAGTAGACTCCATAAATGTTGATTAGCTGAAGACTGCAAATACAGTAAATATCAAGTATGGATCATGCAGTGGAGCCCGGCTGGCTCAGTCAGTAGAGCATGTGACTCTTGATCTTGCAGTCATGAGTTTGGGTCCCAAGCTGGGTGTAGAGTTTACTTGAAAGAAAGTATGGATTGTATGATTTGAGAGTATAAACTCAAAAATATGCAGAGATACAGAGTAGAATAGTCAACATGTCTTCTATCTTTGGTAGCATAGGAGAGCAGTGTAGTATCTAAAGTCCCTGCCATTTCATACCTGGGCAACTGCAGCAGGTTCTAAGTGCTCTCTCCACATACCTTCCCTTATTCCCTTCACCATCTACTTTCCACTCTGCAGTCAGGGTGAACCTTTTTTTTTTTTTTTTTTTAAGATTTATTTATTTTAGAACGAGAGAGAGAGAGAGAGAGAGAGACTGAGCAGGGGAGGGGCAGAGGGAGAAGGGAGAGAGAATCTCAAGCAGACTCCCCCACTCAGCACAGAGCCCAACATGGAGCTCAGTTCCACAACTCTGAGCCAAAATCGAGTCAAACTGTTAACCAAATGAGCCACCCAAGCTCCCCAGGGTGAAATTTTTAAAATACAAATCATATCATTTCACTTACCTGTTAAATACCCTTCAGTGACTCTCCACAGTCCAAAATCCCTAACTTCGCCTCCTAGTCTTGCATGCTATGACCTTTGCCTACCTACCCCTCTAGGTTTACCTGACACTTGCTAGATTCCTAGTCACACTGGACTTCCTAAGCTCCTTAAACATGCCATATTGTCTTGTCTCCAGAGTTCTATGCAATAATGATCTCCTGCCAGAAACTGGAGTTCTTCCCATCTGTGGCAGAGTTCAGTTAGTTTTTCGGCAAACTGTGAGAGGATGGAGGTCTCTTCCCTGGCACATTGCTAGATTAGATTTTCCAGTCCTCTGCACCTAGACAGCCACGTGTCTGAAATTTAGCCAACAATGTGAGCAGAAGTACATGCCTGGCTCCTAAAACCTTCTGAGAGTTTCCTTCTGTCCTTGTTAATCAGAGTAGGGCCTAGAAGCTGGCTGTTATATCACCAGAGGGCTTGATAGAGATAGATAGATGATAGATAGATAGATAGATAGATAGATAGATAGATAGATAGATAGATAGATATACAAAATCTCAGGTCTAACCCCAGATCTACTTCAATCAGAATCTACGTCTTTAACAAAGATTTCCAGGTGATCTGTAGACATTGAAATCTGCTTGTTGGCTGCACGTAGAGGAGCTATTGGAGATCTCTTGGGATCAGCCCCTGGACGGGAAGATTCAAGAGGGGCAGCCCTGGGGGCACAGTGCTTTAGCGCTGCCTGCAGCCCAGGGCGTGATCCTGGAGACCCTGGATCGAGTCCTACATCAGGCTCTCTGCATGAAGCCTGCTTCTCCCTCTGCTTGTGTCTCTGCCTCCCTCTCTCTCCCTCTCCCTCTCTCTCTCTCTTTCTGTGTGTCTCTATGAATAAATAGAAAATCTTTAAAAAAAAAAAAAAAAGAAAAGAAAAGGAAGATTCAAGAGTTCTTGACTATATGGAGGCGGGCCCCATGCACCAACTCCCCTTTACACCTCTGATTGGCCATAGTCTGTGAAGTGAATGAGAAATAAGTCTTTCTGAAATTTGAGGATTTTTTTTTCCACATGTAGCTTACCCTTTGCCTGGAACATTTGTTATTGCCGCCTTACCTCCAACTTCTGGCTAATTTGTGCTCACAGTTCAGATCTTACCTCAAATCTCATTTCTTTCAGGTAGCCTGCTCTTCCTCCAGAGCTCCCAATTTCGGTACTCCAAACTAAATCATTTCTGCCAGTATTTTTTATCTTTTTTCTTTTTATAAAGATTTTATTTATTTATTCACGAGAGACAGGGAGAGAGAGAGGCAGAGACACAGGCAGAGGGAGGAGAAGCCCGACATGTGGAGAGCCCGACATAGAACTCAACCCCAGGACTCTGGGATCACAACCTGAGCCAAAAGCAGAGGCGCAACCACTGAGCCACACAGGTGTTCTCATTTCTTTCAGTATTAACCCTAATAATATCCTATACTTTCTCTTCAAAGCATTAATCACAATGGTAATTATATGAGTAATTGGCCAATTAGTTCCTTAAAGTTTTTCTATCCATCAGTATGTAATTTTCAGAGCAGGAAAAATGACTACCGCTTTTGTTTACTAACACATTCTCAAATCCTACCAGTGCCTTTCTCAATAAATATTTGTCCAGTAATTAAATAAAGAAATTATCTGGCTGAGTCAAACACTTTGAATCCTGAAAGGCACACATTTATTTTTCTTAAGCATGTTTTTGGCAGGCAGGCAGAAATAATAGCTAGCATGTGGAAAGCAGCTAATTACTATGTACCTAGCACTTGCTCAACACTTATAAAGGTACCTTCTTTATGACAATAGCCCTAAAATAAAAGTTTCTATATTTATCCCAGTTTATTAGCGAGGGAAATTAAGTATGAAAGGGGTGAAGAAGTTTTCCCAAGGTCACACAGTAAATGTTGGCTGTATAAATGAACCAGGAAAGCCTGACTCCAGAGTTCATGGCCTTAACTACTTCAGTTATTGCCTTAACCCTTGCTAATATAGTGCCTCTTTTTGTCTTACCTTGATCTCTATGAGAAGCCAGAAAAGAATGCCATCCCATCTTTACTCATGAAAATGTGATTGTTGTGAGTGAAGGTTGGAATATATTCAAGAATTTCTTCTCTCCTTTTTAAATTTATATGCATCCATAAGCCTTATCTTGTAACTAAACTATTCTCTCACTGGTCTATAAGCAGGTGATTATCCTTTGTATAATCTTTGTAATGTTTTTACAGGTTTCCCTCTTTCACTCAAGAAAAAAACAAAAATAGAGATTATTTTTCCCTTTACATGTTTTTTATATAAACGGCTTTGCAATATATAAGTCATACAGCCTCCTCTGGTGGTAAACAGGTACAAGCTTTTATGAACAACAAAAAGTCCCACGTGTGGGACTTTATATTTCAAGATGATAATACCAGTCCAGCTTTGATTTCTTCTTCAAACAATGGTAAAGGGCTGGCACTGAGTCATTCACCTTCTTACGATTATTGGAATATATCTGAGTGGCTAGCATTAAGAATTCCATTTGTGATGGGTTTTTACCTGTGCAAGTTGATGTAGAAATCTTTGTGGTGGGGAACCTTTGGCTTCATGATACTAACAACCCAGTTGATCCACAAAAGGCATAAGGCATTGTGGGAGATAGATTAAATAGAATTGCAGCTTTTTATCTTTTGGAGGAAAGAAGACATAAACCCAGAAACTTCAATAGCTATATCAAATAAAATGTTCACAGGAGAAAACGACTATGAGAAACTGCACTCTTCCTCCAGATGTGCCACTTTACCTTACCAATTGTCTTCAGGTTCTCAGATGGAAGCCAATCCTGAGCAGGTTGGTGAAATACCAGACAACATTGTTTGTATACTTATGCCTGTCTGATGCCAGCTGAAGATGTACAGCAGGGTTGGCAAATTCAAACACTTAATACTTGATAGTGCCAGAGAGTAAATAAAAAAGCAAAGTATAGGGCACCTAGGTGGCTCAGGCAGCTAAGCCTCCAACTTTTGATCTCAGCTCAGGTCTTGATCTCAGGGTCATTGAGTTCAAGCCCCATGCTTGGAGCACATGGGCTTGGAGCCCACAATGGGTGTGGAGCCTACTTTAAAAAAAATTTTTTTTAATGCAAAGCTTAGAAGTAGGAGAGGCTGTGGTAGACTAGTGTACACATGAATTTTCTAAGACTGTGTGCAGTCATTAAGAGCATCAGGAGACCAGATACAGCTCATGGGCTTCAGCACAAGTGCAGAACCAAAACCTTCAAAGCTCCCACACTGCCCCGACTCAAAGGGAGCTGGGGTCCTGTATGGGGTAAATAGCTGCATGACCATGGAAGCGCCTGGGTGGCTCAGTCAGATAAGTGTCTGCCTTAAGCTCAGGTCATGATTCCAGAGTCCCAGGATCAAGTCCTATATCAGGTTCCCTGGTCAGTGGGAGTCTGCTTCTCCCTCTCCCTTTACCCCTCCCTCAGCTGATGCTCACTCTCTCTCTCAGATAGATAAATAAACAAACAAACAAACAAATAAACTCTTAAATATATAACTACAGGACCTCTATGAACAAACCTGAAGCAGCCTCTAGTGATGGTCACAGAGGAGAACTTATAGAGTTCAAGAGTTGGAAAACTAGAGAATTTATGGTCTGCCAAATGGAATAGTTCCCCATTTCGGCCCAGAACTGCTGTGGATAACCTGTCTATTTTTTATGACCAGAAGCCAAATTTGTGAATTCACAGTGGGGTCAGGCATGCGGGTCAAGCTGTTATAGTGTGTGTTCTTCCAATGGTCATAGACACACCAAGTAAAACCTGACTTTCTCTTCAGTGCCTCTAGACCCAAAAACAGGCCTGCTTTCTAAAATCCCTCAAAGAAGAGCTCATTGCAATGAAACCATTCTTTTTGTATCAAAGAAGCCCATAAATCCTTGAAGCCTAGCTCACAGGAAGTCTTTTATCTCAAGAACCCCGTGTGGTAGTGGGAAGGAAAACAACAGGATATAACTATTAATACTGCATAACCATATTTCATAATTTGCCTGCTACACATCAATAAACAAGCTTCTCTTTAAGGGTCTGAATGTAAAATGGAACTTAACTTTTCATCATTGATTGAAGTCCAAAATAGGATTGATGCCATTTCTTCCAGGAGACCATCCCTGCGCCTTCCTTCTTCTCTGCAACACCCTGTACATGGCGTTTTCATTTTACCCAAACTAATGTGTTATGGTCACCCATTTATATATTAGTCTTTTCCACTGACTAGAATGTAAGCTTTTTTTTTTTTTTTTTAAGATTTTAGTTATTTGACAGAGAGAGAGAGAGAGCACAAGTAGGCAGAGCAGCAGGTGGAGGGAGAGGGAGAACAGACTCCCCACTGAGTAATAGCCTGACAGGGCTCAATCCCAGACCCTGGGATCATGACCTAAGCCAAAGGCAGATGCTTAATTGACTGAGCCACACAGGCGCCCCAAGTGTAAGCTTTTTGAAGACAAAGATAAGATTTTTTTAATATATAAATATATATATATTTTTTTAAGATTGTATTTGTTTATTCATGAGAGACACAGAGAGAGAGAGAGAGAGAAAGAGAGAGAGAGAGAGAGAGAGGCAGAGACACAGGCAGAGGGAGAAGCAGGCTCCATGCTGGAGCCCGATGTGGGACTTGTTCCTGAGACTCCAGGATCAGGCCCTGGGCTGAAGGCGGTGCTAAACCGCTGAGCCACCCGGGCTGCCCAAAAAATAAGATTTTTGATACAAAAAATAGTCTCTATGATCAATCAGCTAATAGTTCTATCCCAGCACATCGTCTACTGCCCATCTCATCACAGGCACTAAAATATTGTTGACTGAGAGAAATTTGGTGTAAGAAGCTTGATATAAATAAAAACAGAGATGGCAAGGAGTATGGCCTCAATGGTGGCTAATGTAACCTGGTTGGCCAAGAGAACTTGGGTGGGGGAAGTAGAAGAAACAAATGTTAGAAATGTAAATTGGAGCAAAATTGTAGAGGATTTTGAATGTTGGGCTACAGAATTTGTACTTTATTTTTAGAAGCACAACTGAGCCAGTAAAGATCTTTAAGCAGGAACAAACATGCTAAAAATTTGGGGGATGGGGTGCCTGGCTGGTTCAGTCGGTCGAGCATTTGATTTTGGGGTCATGAGTTTGAGCCTCACATTGGTAGTAGAGTTTACTTTAAAAAATAATAATTTTGCGGGGTGCCTGGGTGGCTCAGTCAGTCAAGCATCTGACTCTTGATTTTGGCTCAGGTCATGACCTCCAGGTAGAGCCCCGCATTGGGTTTTGTAGCTCAGTGGGGAGTCTGCTTGGGATTCTCTTCCTCTGCCCCACCCTCTCTGGGGCATGGAGGCTGGAGGGGGTCCCCCACAACTCCCTGTATTTCTGTATAAATAAATGGGATGTTAATGGAGCCCTGCCCCCCACCCCCCACGTCGTTATCATTGTGTGATAGTCTGTGTCTCCTTTCCTGGTCCTCCACTCTCTTCCTCTATTTATTTCACTCTCTTTTTTTGGGTCCCGCCCTGAGCCCTCAGGCCCCCTTCCAGGTTCCTGTTTATAAGCCCCCTCCCCTCCCTGGACTTGGATGTGAAACTTGTCTCAATAAGCCCTTTGGAGTGAAAAAAAAAAAACAAAACAAAAAACAAAAACAAAAAAAACCTCTCTATCTCAAATAAATAAATCTTTAAGATAATAATTTTAGATGACATCATTGTATGGGACAGGCCAGAATGAGTACTTAGGAAAGTTGTGTGAGTCTTTCAGGCAATTAGGATTCTGTCTCATTCGGGTTCACAGAAACAGACTGAGAGATCTGTTTGCAGGAAGTTTATTAGGGAGTGAACTATGTCGTAATAACATTGGTGAAATGCAGTTGTAACAGAAGCCTAGGGTGATCCCAGGGGGAGGGTTGGAAATGGAAGGCCCCTCAGAGGCCAAAATGAGCAAGGGACCCAGGCCTTTGTGCCTTCAGCTGAGTGCAACTCTCAGAAGAGGCCACAGCTTCCAGCCTTGGGCAGCCAACACTTCCTGCCGCTGGGGGAGCAAGTGCCATGGTTTCCAAGCAGGGATCTGGGTGGGCCACCACACATCTACTATATTGAAATGTGTTGCATATGGAGTAAAGCAGGGGAAATTGGTTTCACTCCACACAACAGAAAAAAGAAGGACATATTGATTCAGGAAGCGATACATTCTGACTAATTGAATTTGGTAATATTGGACTTCAAAACTCAAGAATCTCAGAGAAATCAGGAAATTTCCCTAATTCCTGACTGCTTCCCCCCCCCCTAGAAAATTTAACATTTTAAAATCTCATATTACTGACCAATCCCTTGTCCATCCCTCACCTTCCAGGCCCTTGCCTCCCCTCCATTTCTTTTTTGTTTTGTTTTGTATCCCTTGTCTCCTTTCTGCATTCACCTCTCTTCCTATTCAGTTTAAATTCCGTGTTCCATCCATATGGCTCACTCTTGCTAATCTCCTAAATCCCTTTGTTCCCTTGTTCTTTCTTGCACTGTCTAGTGTCTGGAGCCCTAGATAAAGCCATGTCTCCACTTTCTCAGTGCCTGTACCACAGGGATTGGATGATCACTGGACAAAATCATGTTAATTGGACAAATTCAGGGCCATCACCCATTTTATCTGCCCCTCAGCACTGCCTGGCACACTATGTTTCCCTACTCTCTTGCCCTCCAACACCCATCAGTATTATTTCAAATCTTGCCCCCTGTCCTCAAGGTGCCAATTTCTTTCCTTCCCCTATTACACTCAGCCAGTGACATCTCCTTCGGAGGAGAAAGTTGAACCTTTAGATGAAAACTTCCTCAAACTTACTCTCTTGAAACATACACATGGATTTATGTCTAAAGCTATTTCTTTTTCCTCTTCTTCCTGCTGAAATGGAAGGGGCATCTCTTCTGCCTATGCTCTGGATCCCAGTCCAGCTTGTTTAGAATGGTGATTACAATAAGAAACACTTGACTTACAGTAGCTTAACCAATGAGGACAGTCATTATCTCACAAGACACAACTTGTGTCATTATAGATACAAGTGCTTTCCATATTCCATTTTGTCATTCTCAGAGTGTTGGCAATGTCATTCCTCAAGGCCACAAGATAGATGCAGCAGTACCAGGCATCATATGCACACAACCACATAGAGCAAAGAAGGGTTGTGCTTTCTTCATGTGTCTCTTTTATCAGGGAAACTCCTCCTAGAAATGCCCCCCTCCCTTCTCATGAGGCCCTGCAAGGAAGGGGAGGTTGAAAAAGCAAATATCTGGCAATTTCCCCATTGAGGGGGAATAATGGGGGGCATGGGAGAAGAATGATTGTCAGGTGGACTATTAGCGGAATTTGTCATATACCTCATATTCCCTCCAGTATTCATAGAACCCTCCGTCTTTCTTGTGTATCCATAGCTATTTTTCATCAGTACTGAATTGTGTACAAGTTTCTTCATTTAAAAAGGCTGTTCTTCTGTTGGTGGGAATGCAATCTGGTGCAGCCAGTCTGGAAAAGAGAGGTTCCTCAAGAAGTTACAAATAGAGCTACCCAATGATCTGGGTACTGCTCCTGGGTATTTACCCCAAAGATACAGATGTAGTGAAATGAAGGGGTACCTGCACCCCAATGCTCATAGCAGCAATGCCTACAATTGCCAAACTGTAGAAGGAGCCAAGAAGTCCTTCAACAGATGGATAGATAAAGAGGATGTGGTATATATATAAAATGGAATATTACTCAGCCATCAGAATGAATGAGTACCTACCATTTGCACTGACATGGATGGAGCATGGAGTATAAGAAATAGGAAAAGGGACCATAAGGGAAGGCGGAGGGTTGAGTGGGGAAAAATTAGAGAGGAAGACAAACCACAAGAGACTCTTGACTCTGGGAAACAAAGAGTTGGGGAAGGGGGGTGAGTGAGGGGCTGGGTTGACTGGGTGATAGGCATCAAGGAGGGCGTGTGTGGGGATGAGCACTGGATGTTATACTATATATATGTTGGCACATTGAATTAAAAAAAAAAAAAAAAGACTGTTCCTTCCCATTCCAAATCCCTGTATCCCTTTCTTACTTCTCCCTTCAGTCTTCAACCCACTACCATCTAAGTCCCACAAAGAACCCAAAGCCCCTCTTAATAAGTTGATAATCACCTCTATGTTGCTAAAAAACAATGCACATTTAAAAAAATATTATGTAAATTGACCCAACAGCAGGATTCAACATAGCTGCTTCTCACTCCTTTTTCAAAGGCTCTTTACCCTTGGCCTCTTTGGTATCACATTCTCCTGCTTCCCTCCACGCAATCCCTGTGCGCTGCCCCTTCTCATTTTTCCCAAGTTCCCTTTACTGGTGTGTGTGTGTATATATTCATGAGAGACACAAAGAGAGAGGCAGAGACACAGGCAGAGGGAGAAGCAGGCTCCATGCAGAGTGCCCGACGTGGGACTCGATCCCGGCTCTCCAGGATCAAGCCCTGGGCCGAAGGCAGTGCTAAACCACCAAGCCACCCGGGCTGCCCTTGTTTATACTTGCTACACAACCCTGTAGATGATAGAGGTTGAGACTTCAGTCATATACTCTTGTCTCACCTCACTTTGCATATTCCATAAGCAATAGCATCCTCCAGAACCTCAATTATCTCCCATAAGTAGAGAATTCCTACCTCTAGGTTTCAGAACTGTTTTCTGAGCTCCAAACCTAATATCTGGAGACTTAATATCTCCACTTTGTGTCTCCAGCACTCCAAAAACATGTCTAATTAATCCTGAACTCACATCTTCACTCACTCCTCCCCCTCAACCTGCTTTTCCTTCAATGTTCTCCCTTTCCATAGCAACTTCTATACAATTTCTCAAGACAGAAACCCAGGATTTCTTCTGGACTCCTCCTTCCTCAAATTCTGTATCTAATAAACTGTATCTCTAATACAGATAAACTTCTGTATCTAATAAAATTGTAGCATAGTTGCATGTTAAAAACACAGGTCTTATATGTAACTCCTCTGTTTAAAATTCTTCAGTGGTGGGGCACCTGGGTGGCTCAGTGGTTGAGCATCTGCCTTTGGATCAGGGTGTGATCTGGAGTCCTGGGGTGGAGTCCCTGCTTCTCCCTCTGCCTATGTCTCTGTCTCTATGTGTCTCTCATGAATAGATAAAATATTTATAATACAATTAAATAAAATTCTTCAATGGTTTTAGAAATATATCTGCAATCTTTCACATAACTCCCAAGGCCTTGTATGATCTAATTCTTGCCTATTTTTCCAACCTTATCTGTACCACACTCCCCTTCCTATGTTCTAGTCACATGGGACATTTCAGTTCAAGTGTACTGTTCTCACTTGCCTCAGAGGATTCACATTACTGTTTCTTCTATCTTTTTTTTTTAAGACAAATTCCTTTTTTTTAAAAAAAAGACTTATTTATTTATGATAGAGAGAGAGAGAGGCAGAGACACATGAGGAGGGAGAAGCAGGCTCCATGCTGTGAGCTCGACGTGGGACTCGATCCCGGGACTCCACGATCACACCCTGAGCCAAAGGCAGGTGCCAAACTGCTGAGCCACCCAGGGATCTCCCCTGTTTCCTCTATCTTAATTAGTCTTCTCCTTCACCTGGTTAGGTTTTTCTCCCTGATGTGTCATTTTTTTCTTAACTCTGCTCTCCATGTTTGGTCACATCATCACACACTTCTGAAGCACTCAGAATCTCCCCTTTTGTGACATTCATCCTCACATACAATCACTTGTTCAATGTCTGCCTTCTTTAGATTGTGCAGTCACAAAGGCAGGGCCCTTGTCTGATTGCCTCACTTTACCCATGCCAATGATGTATGTCTAGCTCCTAGTAGATGAGCAATAAATATTTGATAAATGAATTAAAGGCTATGAATGGTTCTTACATTGTTTAAGTCTAACATTAGAAATAAAGACATCACTCTACTGAAAGAATTTATAGGTTAACTGAATTTTAAGAAATCCATTTAAAGTTGATATGTAAGAAGCCTGATTAGAAAAAGGTAAATATAAATTGGATTGCAAGCTGTTAACTATTTTTTGGTAAAATATTTATAGGAAAGAGGTGTTTTGGGCAGCCCAGGGCGCGATCCTGGAGACTGGGATCCTGGAGACCTTGCATGGAGCCTGCTTCTCCCTCTGGCTGTGTCTCTGCCTCTCTCTCTCTGTGTCTCTCATGAATAAATAAATAAAATCCTAAAAAAAAAAAAAAAAAAGAGGTGTTTTCAGATGTAGCACCTTAATTCTGCAAAGACTGTCAAATGATTGTACCGGTGAGGGGACAATTCAATTGATATAGGATGTATAATATAATAATATATGCAACTTAAAAAAATATAAACCTTAGCTAATAGTTCTTAGAGGCTGTAATTCCAGAAAGTATTAAATATGGATCAGTTTTCGTTTTATATTTTCAATTTTTTAAAATGATTTCATTTTTAAGTAATCTCTATGCACAATATGGGGCTGGAACTCACACCCCAAGATCAAGAGTCACATGCTCCACCGCCTTAGCCAGCCTGAGCTCCAGATCAGTTATTTTAATGGCAACTAACCACAAAATGCCATATCTCGATTAGAGGACATTCTCATATGAAATCGTAAACAAAAGCATTACCTGTCCTCCTCTTTTGTATTACCATGGAAAATGAATCGTTATTGTCTCTCTCTTTTTTTTTTTTTTTTAAGATTTTATTTATGTATTCATGAGACACACAGAGAGAGGCAGAGACCCAGGCAGAGGGAGAAGCAGCTCCCTGCAGGGAGCCCAACGCGGGACTCGACCCCCGGTCTGGTCTCCAGGATCCCGGGTCTCCAGGATCACGCCCTGGGCCAAAGGTGGGCGCTAAACCGCTGAGCCACCCGGGCATCCCGATTATTCTCTGTTTTCAAGTTACTTTGGGAAGTAGCTGTGGCAACAGCACAGCCAGTGTTTTGAGGTTCCGGACCGAGGTCTAGCCGACAACTAGTGAATTGCCGGAGCCCGCATTCTCCCTCCAGCTGCCCTGGGGTCAGGGGCTGTCTGGTACCACAGCAGGGGGCTGTGGTGGTTTTCACCCTCTTCCTCTAAGTTGGGCGGACCAGCTCAGCAGAATCGAAGCCCACTTCGGTCCATACAGAGAAACACCCCCTATCACACAATGGCCACTAATCATAACAAAAATAATTACATCGTCCACAATTAGGGCTCTACTCGGGGCGGAGGCGGGGACGACTTCCTCCACGTGTAAGGTGTCCAAGGGCATCTCCTCCACCAGGAGCACCAGGTCCGCTCCCCTCCTTTACGACTTGAGAAAAGGCGCTCACTGCCGCCCCCTTCAGCCGTTCCCTCGGAAACCGCAGTCACACCTTCCACACAAGGGGAAAAACAAGCCTGGGAGGACTACCATTCCCGTCATGCCTCACGCGTTGCGCCGCCGACGCGCCGTAGCGGCGAGTCATCTTTCCCACCGGCCTTTTCCGCTTCCGGAACGGCGGGGTCTGAGGCCCAGCGGCTGCGCGCACGCCCCAACGTGCCAACGAGACAAGGCTCTGGGGCGTGGCGCCGACGGCGACGTGTTGCGTCACGGGACGCAGGGAGCGCCTGGCCCGCGCGCTTGCGCGCACCCCGAGGGACTGCTGACTGGATTGCGAGCCTGCGCGGAGGCGGGGGGCCGACCAGCTGGGGCTGCGGGGGCCGCGGGGCCAGACGGAGGGGAGGGCGGGGCCGCTTCGGGACCGCGGCGACGACACTCGGAGCGAGCGCCTGGGCCCGAGGAGAGCGATGTTGTGGTTCCAGGGCGCCATTCCGGCCGCCATCGCGTCGGCCAAGAGGAGCGGCGCGGTCTTCGTGGTCTTCGTGGCAGGTGAAGGGGGCGGGGGCCCGAGTCGTGGCCGGACGCCCCTCCGGCCTCCCTCCCATCCCAGGGCGCCCCTGCCCTTGCTCGGTGCTCCGACCGACCCGGGACCCGGGCCGCCGTCGCTGGCCTCCCAGCGCCTCCGTCTTCCGTCTGGGGCTCGCCGGGCCCGGCCGGGCCCCCGGCGCCCGCTTCTCCCCTCACCCGGGCCTGAGGCGCCGTCCTCGCCTCGCCCCCGGAGCGCGCGGAGCCCCGCCCACAGCCCTGGCGGAGCCCGGGGCCCGGGGCCGCGTCCCGCAGGCCCCGCCGCCCGCCGCGCTGCGGGGCGCCCCGCACGGGGTTGGCGCAGGGACCCCGCAGCGCCTGCTCGGCGCCCGGGCCCTCTCTCTGTCCCCCCGGACGCGCTCCGCGACGCTTGAACGCGGGTGTAGCCTGAGTGTTTAGGTGCGGGTAGAGACAGGTCGTTCTGCAGACAGTTGGGTTCGTAATGAGTCGTGGACCGTCAGGAAGAAAGCTGTGTCATCGGTAAGCCACAAAGAGAAGCCACCTGATGTTCACGGCTGCTGGCGGCCGCACGTTCCTGAAACGCAAACTTTTGAGCTTTGTATAGGTTGGATTTTTCTTTTTTCTTTTTCCTTTTTTCTTCTTCTTCTTCTCTTTTTTTTTTTTTAAATAATAATGAGAGGGGGCAGAGAATCTAAGGTGGAATATTTGCTGAGTTGCAACTTGATTTTTGTGCCGTTTGTGGAGAAGAAGTCGACGTTGAGTCGTTGGGTCGTTTTTGGCGTCTACCTGGCCTGGTATCTGTAGTTTCCAGAGCGTGAGCTAACTCGTTTATCCTGTGTTAGCTCTGGTTTGTTTTGCTCCGTCTTTTATTACTGCCCTGTTTTATGACAGAAATCTTCTGGATTTGCCGTTAAAACCTATGCCTGTGTGGTTTTGCTGATTCTCATGACATGAATCAAATTCGCGCTTGTGACTTCTGTTACTTTGCGGAGTATTATTATTATTATTTTTTTTTAGGATTTTATTTATTTATTCATGAGAGACACAGAGAGAGGCAGAGACACAGGCGGAGGGAGAAGCAGGCTCCATGCAGGGAGCCCGACGTGGGACTCGATCCCTGGTCTCCAGGATCATATGCCCTGAGCCGAAGGCGGGCGCTAAACCGCTGAGCCACCCAGGGCGTCCCCGTGATGTATTATTTCAACTATTTGTGTTTAATAACGGTGCACTTATTAACTTATGACTCTCGAGAGTCCAGATAACAGCTCTGTAACTTTGTGCACTGCAGCGAAGAACAAATGCTAAAATAGGAGTTTCGCTTAACGTCAGATTTGAAATTGATGATTATTTTGAGTTCAGTACCAAATTTTTAGTTCAGTGTTGTTAATTAGAAGAGCAGTTTGATCCTCTTATGCTGTTTTAGAGTTGAATTTCGCATGCATAACTGCTGTAATCCTGTAAGGAAAAAAAAAAGTGGGATTAAAAAGGGATTAAAAAGGAAAGGAAAATTAAATGATAAGTCTGCTTATTGAGAGTATGATAATAGTTTTATGGCACTAAAAGATGTTTTTCAAATAAATTTCAGTTGATTCCTGTGGTAAGTAGAACAGGTTTTATTACACCCATTTTATAGCTGAGGAAATTTATGTCCACAGTGGTTAAGTGACATGCATTAGGTTCACAAAAAGTATTTCCATCTTGTCTTGACAAAAAAAAAAAAAAAAATTTTTTTTTAGCAGCTTCAAGGTGTCTTTTTTGTTTCTTGAGAAAAACAGGGCAACTGTAGACATCATATATTAATGAAATTGGTGTAGAAATCAGGAAATCTAGGATTATCGAAGCCTTTTTTTTTTTAACTTATTTATTTATTTACTTTAGAAAGTGAGGAGGAACAGAGGAAGAGAAATCCTCAAGCTGACTCTCTGCTGAGCCCGGAGCTCAACACAGGGCTTGATCCGAGGACTGAGATCATGACCTGAGCTGAAATCCAGAGTCAGACAGTTAACTGATTGAACTACCAGGTGCCCCTATGGTAGTCGTTTTTTAAACGAAAAACACAATTGATGGTGTCTCAGTGTTCCTAGAAGGCACTTTTAGGCCAAATAGTTAATTAGAAATAAATGTTAGATTTAATTAACCAACATTTGGAAACAGTAGTGCTGATTATTTATGTAGCAAAATAAAGTTAGAGGTCTTTGGGGCTCTGTGTGTGTATATATACATTCTTCAGTTAACCCTTTACTGTATGAGCACCTATTAGATGCTTGTAGAATATCATTGACTCAGTTGAATGTTGGAAGACTAAGCAGTGTGTCAAAGGAATTTGTCCCTTGACCTGTTCAAAATACCGTTGGCTTTTCTAGAGTTCTAGGAAGTTAATCTCCAACACTAGGTAGGATTAGTTTCACCCCAGGAATATGTAGACAGCGGGGTCTTGAAACTGCAACGCTTAACATGTTGCGTAGACCTTTGTTCATATCCAGAACTCATGATTGTCTTGTATGGGATACCTCAACAACAATAAACCAACTCAGTAGGAAATTAAAAAAATATCTTTCAGGTGAGATGAAGTCATCTTAGGGGTCTATTTTGGTTCATATAACCTTTCAAGTGGGAAGCACTTTAGGCAAGTTGTTTAGTGAAATTTTCGTGCATGAATTAAAATTGTAGTATTGAAACTGGAGAGATTACTACTAGTTCAGACAAGAATTTAACAAGTATTTTCAAAGTATTATGATTACGTAAATTGAATTAAAACTGAAGTTTTTTTTTTTTTTTTTTTTTTTTAAGATTTTATTTATTCATGAGAGAGAGGCAGAGGCAGAGACACAGGCAGAGGGAGAAGCAGGCTCCATGAAGGGAGCCCGATGTAGGACCGGATCCTGGGACTCCTGGATCAGGCCCTGGGCTGAAGGCAGGCGCTAAACCACTGAGCCACCTGGGGATCCCCTAAAAACTGAAGATTTTTATTCTGTTATGGGAAGGTAGAATATCTGACAGAGAAACTGAAGCAAAGGTCTCAATTCACAGAATTGTGTTGCTAGTGGGCTAAAAAAATTTTTTTTAATTTTAAATTTATTTTTATTTTATTTTATTTTAAAGATTTATTTACTTAGGAGAGACACACTGAGAGAGAGAGGCAGAGACACAGGCAGAGGGAGAAGCAGGCACCATGCTGGGAGCCCGACTGTCGACTGGATCCTGGGTCTCTAGGATCACGCCCTGGGCTAAAGGCAGATGCCCAACTGCTGAGCCACCCAGGCGTCTCTGGGCTAACATTTTCATGACAAAAAAAAATTTTTTTTTTTCATGACAGACACTATTTACTGCCTTTTTTGGTTCATACAGGCCACAAAAGCTTTTAGATTTTTGACTAGTTGACCTTTTCTTGGAATTCCTGGCTCTACTAGGGTCTGCAACTCTTTGCTTCTGAGTTTGTATTGTTCTTTTGTTTCTTTTTAAGTTTTAATATCTACACCCTATGTGGGGTCAGACTCCGAACCCTGAGATCAAGAGTCTCATGCTCTTATCGGGTGAGCCAGCCAGGAACCCTTGATCGGTCTTTTTAAGTGTCTTTAACTTTGGTTATTGCTGATACTACCAAGGAAGGACACATTTTCTTTCTTTTTATTTTTTTTAAAGATTTTATTTATTCATGAGACAGAGAGAGAGAGGCAGAGACACAGGCAGAGGGAGAAGCAGGCTCTCTGCAGGGAGCCTGATGTGGGACTTGATCCCGTGACTCCAGGATCACGAACTGACCCGAAGGCAGACGTTTAACCGCTGAGCCACCCAGGCATCTCTGGACACAACAGTTTCTGCTAAAATTTTAGGCCTATCTAACTCCATAGCATAGTTCATATACTGATTAATAAGAAGCTAAAGATACTGAAGTTGACAGTTAATCTTACTCTGTAGAGTTAAGAAAGGTCTCAGTGGATTAAGTAATTCTGTTCAACCTTATATCTCGGTTGGTCAAGCTGCTATTGCTGCCATTAGAGTGAATTATGGACACACACTGCTAATGGGGATGTGATATTAGGGAACCTCTCCACATGGTACAACATAGTAAAAAGTACCAACCTCAGAAGTAGGAGATCTGTACTTCAAGCTACCACTTGACAGCCCCACTTAGATGCCTCATAGGATTCTCAAGTGTGAAAATGTATTTACTCTGAATTTGTTTTTTTCCACCACCAGTGTTGTACATTTAGTAAATGGCACGACTTTTACATCCAGGTGGATAAATCTGGAGTGTGGAATTCATCTTTGTCTCTCAACCCTTTTGTCTTCTCTTGTCTTGTGTTCCCTGTTCATGACATTCCTAGTCACAGGCCTTTTCCTACACGTAAAGTCCTGCTTAGTGAACTGTTCTGGCTCTTGACGTGGCTCAGCTTTTTCATCCTTTAGGTCTTACCTTAAATGTTGCCCTAGAGAAGCCTTCCCTGGCTGATCTAAAAAAGGTCTCGTTATTTTCTCTCCTAGATTTGTTCTTTTTTCCACAGTGTTTATTCCTATAATTATTTATAACTGTTTACTAAACAAGTACATTTTTTGTACCTTTATATTAAGCTCCACTGAGGGCAATGTCTCATTTGTTTCACACTTAGCTTGCAGCCTAATGCCTAGGACTAAGTAGTAAATGTGGAATAAAATAGTGAATGCATGAAAAAATGAATAAAAAAGGTGTCTCATGCTTCACAGCTTTCTCTAAAACGTGTTTGTAGTAAGAATGTTCCCATATAGTTATTTTCCAGGTTGATAATTTTGTCATTTAATTGGAATTTTACATTTCACCCTATAGTGTTTGATGATATACCCAGAATAATGTCACCGCAAATGATAGTTTGTCCCATTTGCTTCCTCAACATCTGGGAGTTTGTTAATGGGCATTTTTTTTGGTCCTGGGCTGTGTATGCATTCTAGTCCCTGTTCACTTTTCCATGGCCAGATTGTCAAGCTCCTATTCCTGGATCTCCTCTCACATAGAAAATATACTCAAGTGTGCAGCATTAGTCAATTATTGTAGATATGCCAAGATATTTATACCAGAGATTTAGCTTTTTTTTAAAAAAAGATTTTAGGGCAGCCCCGGTGGCGCAGCAGTTTAGCGCTGCCTGCAGCCCAGGGTGTGATCCTGGAGACCCGGGATCGAGTCCCACATCAGGCTCCTTGCATGGAGCCTGCTTCTCCCTCTGCCTGTGTCTCTGCCTCACTCTCTCTCTCTCTCTCTCTCTCTCTCTCTCTGTTTCTCATGAATAAATAAATAAATAAATCTTTAAAAAAATTTTTAAAAAAAGGATTTTATTTATTCATGAAAGAAACAGGCAGAGACATAGGCAGAGGAAGAAGTAGGCTCCCTGCGGGGAGCGCAGTGCAGGACTTGATCCCAGGACCCCAGGATCACAACCTGAGCTGAAGACAGCTGCTCAACTACTGAGCCACCCAGGTGCCCCAAGAGTTTAGCTTTCATTCCAGAAAATACTTGCTCTCGTGGAGCCTGTATTGTATCATGGAGCCTGGTTGAGGGAGACAGACAGTAAACATAGTAAGTTAAGCACATAGTCTACCAGAAGGTCATAAGTATTACAAGGAAAGAAAGGAAATTAGGGAATTTTGGGACTGTCTAGAGGCTGTTATTTTATTTTATATGTGTTTGTGTATATATATTATATTATATATATTATATATATATATATATATATATATATATATATATATATATATATATATAGGATTTGAGCTCACAACCCCAAGATCGAGAGTTGCATCCTCTACTGACTTAGCCAGCCAGCTGCCCCTAAAGACTGTCATTTTAAGGTAGGGATTAGGGAAAGCTTTATTGAAAAGATAATATTTTAATAATGATTTAAGGGAGTTAAGTGTTAACCATGTAAAAATCTGAGGGGAGACCATTCCAGGCTGAGGAAACAACTAGCACAAAGACCTTAAAGTGAGTGTTTTTGTGTTAGCAGAATATGAAAGAAGGTAAAGAGGAAATGAGGCCAGAGATGTAACTGGAAGCGTGAGGCTATTCCAAGAGACTTTGGCTTTTACTATGAGGGAAATTGGGAGCCATTGTAGGATTTTGAGCGGAGGATTGATGTGATACAACTTTTTGATGAAAATTGCTGTGTTAAGAATAGCCTGAGCAGCTTTGCCACATCTGCTGCATTCAGATGTCAGGCTGGTGACATGCCAGAAAATGTCGACCTCACTATGAAGAGATGCACAGTTATTATGAAAGGCCTCAGAGGAACCCTTTGAAGGAATTTCAATCACATCAGTGTAGAACTCCCGTCTCCTTGGAGAGAAAAAGAAGAGGCTCCAACTTGACAAATGATGGGGAACTAGAACTTGCCCCTATTTGCACTACCTGTAGTTAATGTACAGTACGTACATGATGGGGATGGTTCCTGGCTGGCTCAGTCCAGTAAAGTATGTGACTTTTGACCTGGGGTTGTGAGTTTGAGCCCCATGATGGATGTAGAGATTACTTTAAAAAAAAAAAAAAAGGCTCAAGGGACCTACACTCGGCTTCCGTTACAAGGTGAGGTCTGCGTATGCTCACTTCCCATCAACATTTATTCAGGAGAATGGTTCTCTTGTTCAAATCTGAATTTTTTGAGTGAAAAACACCTGCAGGGTTCAGATGAGGCCCAGTGTTGCTTATTCAGTATCTCAAGCCCAGAAACATGAGTTAATTCTTGAAGGAAGTGACATTGGACCTGTATCAAAGTCAGCTGCTTTGATTTAGCAAGCCACACATTTAAAAACAAAGATACCAGAAAACTTTTGGATAGTTATCTATGTTTCTGAAAAAGGAACAGTTCAGCAGGCTGAGGAATAAGATCTAAGTTGTCCGGCTACAACAACAGCTAGATAGCTGCTGGATGATTTTTCAGATTTATTTGTGGTATTTTAAAGATACAATAAAAGCTGTCTTTAAAAAAAAAAAAGCTGTCTTGATGGGGGCGGGGTGGAGAATAGATGGAGCCAGGGAGACCATTTGAGGGTGGATTAAATTGGGAAAGGGAGCTGCAAATGAGAAGAAAACAGTTTATGGAAGAGTAGATACAGAATTATCTCATTTTTGTGAAACAAAAAAGTGTGACCTGAGAACTTTTTTAGACTGTAAATTGGCAGAGGTGGTTCACCCTTGAGAAAGCACTTAGCTCTGCTAAACCTCAGAAATATTTTTCATTGACCTACTTCTGCCCACCACTAAGTGGTTATGTCAATGTCTAGATATTATAAGGCTAAAAAGGAAGCAACCTCTTGATGGGTATAACTTTTAAAACATTTTGTAGGGCAGCCCGGGTGGCTCAGCAGTTTAGTGCCACCTTCGGCCCAGGGCATGATCCTGGAGACCTGGATCGAGTCCCACGTCGGGCTCCCTGCGTGGAGCCTGCTTCTCCTTCAGCCTGTGTCTCTGCCTCTCTCTCTCTTTCTCTCTCTGTGTCTCTCATGAAAAAATAAAATCTTAAAAAAAAATTTTTTGTCATTGAAGTATGATATACAGTATATTAAGTGAAAAATATTAAGTGAGCAGCTCAGTGACCTTTTATATATTAACACACTGGTATAACTCTCATCCAGATAAGATAGAAATATTTCCAGCACCCCCAAAAGCCTCCTTCATGCTTTTTTCCAATCAGTAGCACCTTCACCCAAGTAGTCACTGTGTTGAATTCTATCACCATGGATGAATTTTGGATCAACGTAACTTTTTTTTAAGATTTATTTATTTGTTTTACAGAAAGAGTGTGCACATGCGCGAGCAGAGGGAGAAGAAGAGAGAAGCAGACTCCCACTGAGTGTGGAGCCCACAGTAGGGTCTCAGTCTCACAGCCCTGAGATCCTGACCTGAGCAAAAATCAAGAGTGGATGCTTAGGGACACCTAGGTGGCTCAGTGGTTGAGTGTCTGCCTTTGGCTCAGGTCGTGATCCCAGAGTCCTGGGATCAAGTCCCACATCAGGCTCCCTGCACAGAGCCTGCTTCTCCCTCTGCCTGTGTCTCTGTCTCTCTCTGTATGTTTTTCATGAATAAATAAATAAAATCTTAAAAAAAAAAAAAAAAAAAAAAGGATGCTTAACCAACTAAGCCACCCGAATGCCCATGGATCAGCATAACTTTTATAATTAGCATGCCTCCTATACTAAAAGGCAAGTCCCAAACTGCAATCAGAATTGCACCTGCTTTTGTCTACCTTGGAGGAATTCTGGAGAGTGATGTTGTGGTGTGGAGAAATTGAACTCAGCAGAAAAGTGCTACATAAAGGAAGTGTGTTATGCACTTATTTTCTAAAATCACATATACAGGAGTGCCTGAGTGGCTCAGTTGTTGGAGATCTGCCTTTGGCTTAGGTCATGATCCTGGGGTCCCAGAATTGAGCCTGTCTTGGGCTTCCTGTTGAGCAGGGAGCCTGCCTCTCCCTCTCCTCCCCACTTGTGCGCACTCTCTCTTTCTCAAATAAATAAATAAGATCTTTTAAAAAATAAAATGACGTGCACAAAAAAAAAAATTACGTGCACAAAGCGCAAAATAGCCACTGTACATTTCTGCTATGACTTCTAATTATTTTGATACTATTTACTTCATAATTTGGATGCCTTTTTTAAGAAAATTGTTTGTAAAGTCTAGACAGCTTCATTCTTTTTCATTACATCTTCATTACTGTTTCTTGTTTGTTTTAACATCCTGAGCTGTTTTTCATGACTTTTTATCATGTTAACAGTGCATATAGTCAAACTTTGCATTTTATGGGAAAATTTTTAATTTGGTAGAAAATAGTATTTGTTGAAATTCCATATTCTGAGTGAAAAAAATCAGATACTGGCCTTATAAGTATCCTTGAAATGTTTTACAGGTGATGATGAGCAGTCTACACAGATGGCTGCAAGTTGGGAAGATGAGAAGGTGACAGAAGCATCCTCAGACAGTTTTGTTGCTATTAAAATCGATACCAAAAGGTTTGCTTATATAGATGTTAATTTTTAAAGTATTATGACCATTGTCTTTTGTTGTGCTTGATGGTGATACTCTTAAGACTGTAAGAATGTTGATTTTTCTCTAAGGCATTATCAGAGACTTTAAGTTCTGATTGCCATTTTCCAAATAATACATCATGGTATCTTGCTGAAAAACTTTTGTTCTCCTGGTGCACCAACCAACAATGTGACATGCACAAGTAATGCAAAAGTACTGTGATCCTCAGCATCTAAGAACTTGGAATTAACTGTAAATTGTATATCAGTTATCTCTGAAAGGTTGACTACTCTTTTGGATCCTATTTTTGGGAATGAAGTTGTTTAATTAAATGGGCATAAGGACTTTTTTAGGTCCCTCACAGTACATTCTTGTTTATTTTCCTCCCCTTTTTTTTACAAAAGTGGTAGCATTTTGACATACTTTTTTGTATCGTTTTTATAATTGCATAATTTTTACTGGTGGATATTTAGGTTGTTTGGAATCATTTGTTATTACAAGATACTGCACAAGTAAATCATAAGCATTAATATCTTCTTGTTACAAGTTAAGATATTGTATTCAAGTGTACTTGCTACTGAGGAAGCAACATGGCAGATACTAACTTGATTTTTAATCACTAGATTCAGCAACTAGTTTGTGGGTTGCAAGAGCAAGTAGCTCTTTAATCTAAAAATTATTTTTTAAAAAAATGTCTGTAAAATAAGAATTGGACTTTTCTCCTTGCAACAGATGACTATGAAAGGAACTGGTCCTTTCAGAAAAATACTTTTAATTGGTACAGTAAATTTTTATAAAAACAACTGAGTATTTGGGAAGCATTTGGATGCATCTAGTGATATTCTGTTTGATTTTGTTTTACAGTGAAGCCTGCCTACAATTTTCACAAATCTGTATCCTTTCAATGAAGAATTGGTTTGATACATATTTTGCTTGAGGATTTGCCTTTTTTTTTTTTTTTTTGGTTAATTCATGATTTCAAATTGTTCATTTAGGAACTCATGCATTCTTGTTTATGGAAACCATACTACTAAGTGTCCTTTGAGATAATACATTGTAGCAAAGGGGATCTATGGGGAGTTTTTTTTAATGTCAGTATCTGGAAAGCAATATGTAGCAGTTTGGTTGGAATGTTAGAAGCTGTCTAGAGGTAAAATAAGATGTAAAAGTTACAATAGAGGGGAATGTAGTGGATGTTCTCAGATTTACAACACAAATCATAAATCAGTTTACCTATCACATGCATGACAAGCATACTGATAGGGCAGTTAAAATTATTTGGTAAACATGTTAGCTGATAACATTGTAAAATTCACAGAGATTTGCTTTGTTATCAATAGTATCTCATAAAATTATCCCCTTGTTTTTCATGAATCGTTAGACTTAATTAAGTTGTACAGATCCCGTAGTGTGTGTTCCATCCAGTTTCTTTATTGGAGACAGTGGAATTCCCTTGGAAGTGATAGCAGGAAGTATTTCTGCAGATGAACTTGTTACCAGAATTCACAAAGTCCGGCAGGTAAGAAGGAACAGAATTTCTTTGTTATAAATGTGGGAAAATGATATGTCAGAAACTTGACATTGGAATATTTTTGGAGCTACTTTGTATAATCAGAAACCTGTCATGCCATTTAACTTAAAAGGTGGCAAGTACTGTCTTCCTGGGTTGGTTTGGAAAATAGCGTTGTGAAGTTATAAGTACCTGAACCTAATGAGTGACTTTTTACTCTCCATCTCTCCTCCCTCACTCAACTGTTAATACACATCACTGTTACTTTGTTGCAAGAGAGAGATTGCATATTAAAAGTTCCAAACTGTATTGCTTGACACATTTTGAGGAACTTAATTTCTCATTAGCATCCTCTTTGGGCAAATGGCTAAGATAGCTTGAAACTCTTTTTCCTTGAATTCTAATTTGAAGAGAGTGCTTTTTTTTATGCTCTTGTCACATTGTAGTTGAGTTCCACGGTGTGATTATGCCATGTTTAGGATCATCTACTTAGAAAGTTTGATACTTTTCCCTCCTACAGAGACAGTTGACTTACTTACAGTTTGGCCTCATCTGCCTGAAGGTTTAGAGGCTTACCTGTTCATTAAATTCCAGTGTGTTTTCTCCCTAGATGCACTCATTAAAAGGTGAAACATCGGTGGCAAATGGCAGCCAGTTAGAAAGTTCAGTCTCTACTCCACCCACTTCATGTGAACCTAACAACACTTCTGAAAACTCTCAGTCCAGAAATGTGGGGCTTTGTGAGACACCACCCACTTCTGAAACAAAGTCAGATTCTGCAACAGGTAATTTTTAGTGAACCCTTTTGGATACAGATAGAAGTACTCCTTCACTTTGTTTTAAAGGCCAGGGATTAATATCCTTAAAAATAAAAATACTGTGTTTCTCCTCTGTCACATTAATTTAACTTAAAATTTAAGGGTTGCCTTAAATACAGGTGTTGGTCATATAGTGGCAGAAAAGGATAAAGTCAGTGAATATGCCTTTCAAATCCAAATAGGCAACAGTCCCGAATAGTTGATGTGTAATTTCTTTTTACTGTGCTGTAGCTCAGGAACTGTCATTATGACACTTAGTAATTTTATAATTATCTTTTCAGCCAAAGGATTTTGAAAGGTTCACATGAACTAATGTATTTGGAATTGTTTTTATAACCTATAAGATACTATACACATTTAAAAAATAGTATTTGCAAAAAGAAATAGTATTTGCATTTTTAGATATTAGAATTAAAAGGTAATTGTACAACAGAGCTTGTGGAAATCAGAGATGTGAATGCAGAGGGTTAATAGAAAAAGACAAAAGAAAAGTTATACTGTATGTTAGGGATTGTATTCAGAGTTGCTTGGTGTGATACGTCTTTGTATTGGGCATCAGAGAGTGAGATAAATGGAGAAATTAGTAGATTAGTATCCTAAAAGATAATCCTACTTTAGCATCCCAGATAGATAATTATCAAGCCTCTATTTATTTTTTTTTAATTTTTATTTATTTATGATAGTCACACAGAGAGAGAGAGAGAGAGGCAGAGACACAGGCAGAGGGAGAAGCAGGCTCCATGCACCGGGAGCCTGATGTGGGATTCGATCCCGGGTCTCCAGGATCGCGCCCTGGGCCAAAGGCAGGCGCTAAACCGCTGCGCCACCCAGGGATCCCCATCAAGCCTCTATTTAATGACAGGAAACTCATTACGTTGAAAGGAAGCCTATTATCAAAACCCTAGTTTTTAGAAAAATTCTTCTCCATGTTGAGATGAAATTTGATGCCCTATAACTTCTCATTAACTTTAGAGCTATTATGAAGTTACATATAACAGGTTTGAATATTTGAGGAATAGCTTCCAGGTCCCCTCTCAGTAGTTTCATTTTGAGGTTTTACATCTATAGATCAGTCAAATTCTGGATGTGTACACAACTAGGGGATGCTGTAGTCACTGTAGCCCAATTAGCTGTTAAGCAGGATACTTTCACATTTACCTGGATATTTATCATTGCCAAATTCTTGATTCCCTTTTGAGTATGTTTTCCTCTGTTAGCACTTTCTTTCAGCCTGAAATTTTTCCCTTAACGTTTTTTTTTTTTTAAGATTTATTTATTTGAGGGGGGGGGGTACATGCAAGTGGAGGGAGGGGCAGAATCTTCATGCAGAATCCCTGCTGAGTGAAGAGCCCAGTGCAGGGTTCTGTCTCATGACTCAGGAGAACGGGACCTGAGCTGAAACCAGGCGTCTACATTGACTGAGCCACCTAAGCGCCCCTTGCTTATTAGCATTTTGTTACACAGCTCTTCTGACAAAATACTTCTCTTTGTCTCTGAAAAATAAAAATATCTGTTTTATCTTCATTCTAGAAGGATATTTTTGCTGGATACGAAATCTAGGGTTTCCAGGTTTCTTTTGTCGGGGGGGTAGGGACCTTTAAGGATCTTCTGGTGTCCATAGTTTTCTGATGATAAGTTTCTGTCCGTAGCAGTGTTTCCCCGTATATGGAACGTATTGCTTTTCTCTCTGCTTTCAGGATTTTCTCTTTGGTTTTCAGCAATTGACCATAATATGCCTATGCGCTTCTCTTTGTGTTTATTCTGCTTGAGGTTTACTGAACCTCTTAAGTCTGTAAGTATATGACTAGCTAAATTTGAAGAATTTGGAACCATTATTTATTAAAATATTTTTCTCTTTTTCTGTTACCTTGCTGGAAATAATTACATGTATGTTAGGCTTCTTGATATTATCCCACAGATTGACTTTCTTCTTTTTTTTCTCCTCTTTAGATTGGATAATCTTTTTGATCTATAAACACATTGACCTTTCTTTATCATCTCTCTCTGTTCTAATAAGCCCATTTAGTGAATTGTTATTTTGTTTTTAAGATTTTTATTTCTTAAGTAATCTCTACACCTTTACACCTGGGGTGTAATATTCTCTCCTAACTGAGCCAGCTAGGTGCCCCCAATGAATTTTAATTTTAGATAAAATTAGGTAATACATTTATAATAAATATATTTAACTTTTAGTTATATATAACTTTTTTAAGTGAACCATTTTTTTAATAGACTTTTAAATTTTATTTTTATTTTTTTAGAGAGGGAGAACTTGTGCAAGTAGGGGAGGGAATGAGAGAGAGAATCTTAAGCAGTCTCCATACCCAACATGGAGCCCATGTGGGGCTTGACATGACCCATGTGACATGACCCTGAGATCATGACCTGAGCCAAAATCAGGAGTGAGACTAAGTGACCCAGTACGGTTGTTTTAGGGCAGTTCTAGGTTCACAACAAAATTAAGAGGAAGGTACAGATTTCCTATTTTCTTCCTGCCCCACTATCTACATCCCCCACCAAAGTGGTACATTTATTATAATGAATCCATATTTGACACATCAAGCAGAGTTCATAGATTTATTACATTAGAGTTTTCTCTTGGTATTGTACATTCTATGAGTTTAGACAAATGTATAATGACATGAATCCATCGAAATAGTATCAGTACAGCACAAAATATTTTCACTGCCCTAAATGTCATTCTCTGTGCTCTGCCTGTTCATTCTCACTGATCTTTTTACAATCTCCATAGTTTTGCCTTTCTCAGAATGTCATATAGTAGTCTTTTCTGATTGGCTTCTTCCACTTAGTAATAGGCATTTAAGCTATTCCCTGTCCATCCTTATCTTGTTCCTGACCTCAGTTTTTTCCCTATTGAGGGTGATGTTAGCTGTGGATTTTGTATGGCATTCATTATGTTGAGGTATTTTCTCTCCAGACCTACTTTGTGGAGGGTTTTTGTCATAAATGGATGTTGTGCTTTGTCACATGCTTTCCCTGTCTATTGAAATGATCATATGGTTCTTATCCTTTTTCTTATTGATGTGGTATATCATGTTGATTCATATATGAATATTGAGCCACACTTGGAACCCATGAATAAATCCCATTTGTTTGTGGTGATTGATTTTTTTTTTTTAAAGTAAACTCTACCCAGTATGTGGAACTTAAGCTAGACCCCGATATAAGAGTCACATGCTCTACCAGCTGAGCCAGCCAGGCACACCATGGTGAATGATTTTTTTTTTTTTTAATGTATTGGATTCAGTTTGCTAGTATTTTGTTGAGGATATTTGTGTATGTGTTCATCAGAGATACTATCCTGTAGTTTCCTTTTTGTGTGTTGTCTGGTTTTGGTATTGGGGTAATGCTAGCCTCATAGAATGATTTTGGAAGTCCCCCCCCTCCTTTTTTTTTTTTCTAGTTTTTGGAAATATTTGAGAAGAACAGCTACTAACTTCTCTTTAAATGTTTGATAGATGGGCAGCCCCGGTGGTTCAGTGGTTTAGCGCCGCCTTCAGCCCAGGGCGTGATCTTGGAGACCTGGATTGAATCCCACGTTGGGCTCCCTGCATGGAGCCCCTTCTCCCTCTGCCTGTGTCTCTGCCTCTCTCTCTCTGTGTGTCTCTCATGAATGAATAAATAGAATCTTTAAAAATGAATGAATGAATGTTTGATAGAATTTGTCTGTTGAGCCATCTGGTCCTAGACTTTTGTTTCTTGGGAGTGTTTTGTTTACTGATTCAATTTCTTTGTTGGTAATTGGTCTGTTCAGATTTTCTGTTCTTGGGATCCCTGGGTGGCGCCGTGGTTTCACGCCTGCCTTTGGCCCAGGGTGCGATCCTGGAGACCCGGGATCGAATCCCACGTTGGGCTCCCGCTGCATGGAGCCTGCTTCTCCCTCTGCCTATGTCTCTCTCTCTCTCTCTCTCTCTCTGTGTGTGTGTGTGACTATCATAAATAAATAAAAAATTTAAAAAAATTTAAAAAAAATTTCTGTTCTTGTTTCTGATTTGGTAGTTTATAGGTTTCTAGATGTTTATCCTTTTTTCCTAGGTTGTTCAGTTTGTTTTCATATATTTTATTACAGTATTCTCTTAAAATTGTATTTCTGTGGTGTTTATTTCTCTTCTCTCACTTTGTTAAATCTATTTATTTGGGATCCCTGGGTGGCGCAGCGGTTTGGCGCCTGCCT